>NC_092710.1:223973275-224598275 GCF_047496885.1 Scyliorhinus torazame | reverse complement strand
AGAAGTGACAGTGGAGGGCAATGACTTAAATTCTACATGTTGATAATGTGCATTCCTACAGGAAAAACATGTTTGATATGTATTACATTTGAAAACGGCTTACTTTACAAGTTCGTTTCTTCAGCACATTTTTCTTTATTATTCAGTTGCACCAGTGCACAGAAACTAATGCTTGAGATGCAACGCTGCTTCATAGATTGCTGATGCTGATTTTAATTGGCAAGAACATTGTGGCTGTGAGAATTATTAGTTAATTATTATTATCCTAATGTAAAGGAAACACAACTGGCCGGATGCGCCGTTCTTAAAACTAAGTGTTGACGTGGGGGCAGGATTCATGGACAGCAAAACTGGCGGCACAGCTGGGCCGATTCAGCGACCGTTAAGGCGCTAGCACCGGCGCCACGTGGAACACAATCGATTCCAATGAAAAACGGTGTCTGATTCGCCAGGTCCACGATTGACACTCGGCAGACTGAAAAGTTGCAACCGTGTATACACACTTCATTCCCCACACACAGTCATCCCAGCCAACAAGATGGCACTGCTTGCGCTGTAGCACACCCATACCTGGCTGGGCCCATAGGGCACCTAGGGAGTGGCCTGGGGAGACACCTATATGGTCCGTGGCCCTAAGTTCACAGTGGGCAGTCGGCGGCGTGCGCAGCTGCATGGCTGCCTTGCAGGCCACGGCAATGGTGCTCAGTGCCGTCCATCCCGGCCCCACAGCCCACCTCCTGGCTACCCACCGTTGCTACCCCCCGTTACTCCCCCTGGCCCTAGCAGAACCACTCGGCCAGCAACACAACTGTGAGCACACTATGACGAGGTTGGACATTCCGTACCCTCTCTCCCGCAGCAGCCAGGGAGCCAGTTTTGCGATTTTTGAAAGCACGAGTGAACTTTGCCGCTCCGGAGAATACCGGATCAGGACCGCTAATAATATGCAAACAATGTTTACTGTACATGCGGAGTGGAACGCATTGACGCCTCTTTCGAGGCACTGGAGAATTGCGATTTGGCATGAACCCACACCCACCATGATTTCAGCGTCAAAACCGATACTCTGCCGAATCGCCTTGCCTGCTTTAGGCATCGGCCGATGGAGAATCCTGCCCAACAAGTTTCATGCTGGAAGCTTTATTTGAAAATCAGCCGAGCATGTCTTAACTCCAAAGAAATGTCAAGAAATAGAGAACTACCCCATGTGTCAGCTTAGCTCAGTTGATAGCAATCTTGGGTGAAATTCTCCCGAAACGGCGCGATGTCTGCTGACTGGCGCCCAAAACGGCGCCAATCAGATGGGCATCGCGCCGCCCCAAAGGTGCGGAATGCTCCGCATCTTTGGGGGCCGAGCCCCAACATTGAGGGGCTAGGCCGGCGCTGGAGGAATTTCCGCCCCGCCAGCTGGCGGAAACGGCCTTTGTTGCCCCGCCAGCTGGCGCGGAAATTACATCCCCGGGTGGCGCATGCGCGGGAGCGTCAGCGGCCGCTGACAGTTTCCCACGCATGCGCAGTGGAGGGAGTCTCTTCCGCCTCCGCCATGGTGGAGACCGTGGCGAAGGCGGAAGGGAAAGAGTGCCCCCACAGCACAGGCCCACCCGTGGATCGGTGGGCCCCGATCGCGGGCCAGGCCACCGTGGGGGCACCTTCCGGGGCCAGATCGCCCAGCGCCCCCCCCCCCCCCCCCCAGGACCCCGGAGCCCGCCCAAGCCGCCTTGTCCCGCCGTTCAAAAGGTGGTTTAATCCACGCCGGCGGGACAGGCAATTTATCGGCGGGACTTCGGCCCATCCGGGCCGGAGAATCGAGCGGGAGGGCCTGCCAACCGGCGAGGCGCGATTCCCGCCCCGCCGAAACAGGCCAACAAGAGGCGATGCCACGTTGGATTTGGTTTTGGGTAATGAACCAGGCCAGGTGTTGGATTTGGAGGTAGGAGAGCACTATGGGGACAGTGACCACAATTCGGTGACGTTTACGTTAATGATGGAAAGGGATAAGTATACACCGCAGGGCAAGAGTTATAGCTGGGGGAAGGGCGATTACGATGCCATTAGATGTGACTTGGGGGGGATAAGGTGGAGAAGTAGGCTGCAAGTGTTGGGCACACTGGATAAGTGGAGCTTGTTCAAGGATCAGCTACTGTGTGTTCTTGATAAGTATGTACCGGTCAGGCAGGGAGGAAGGCGCAGAGCGAGGGAACCGTGGTTTACCAAAGAAGTGGAATCTCTTGTTAAGAGGAAGAAGGAGGCCTATGTGAAGATGAGGTGTGAAGTTTCAGATGGGGCGATGGATAGTTACAAGGTAGCGAGGAAGGATCTAAAGAGAGAGCTAAGACGAGCAAGGAGGGGACATGAGAAGTATTTGGCAGGTAGGATCAAGGAAAACCCAAAAGCTTTCTATAGGTATGTCAGGAATAAGCGAATGACTAGGGAAAGAGTAGGACCAGTCAAGGACAGGGATGGGAAGTTGTGCGTGGAGTCTGAAGAGATAGGAGAGATACTAAATGAATATTTTTCATCAGTATTCACTCTGGAAAAAGATAATGTTGTGGAGGAGAATGCTGAGACCCAGGCTATTAGAATAGATGGCATTGAGGTACGTAGGGAAGAGGTGTTGGCAATTCTGGACAGGCTGAAAATAGATAAGTCCCCGGGGCCTGATGGGATTTATCCTAGGATTCTCTGGGAAGCCAGGGAAGAGATTGCTGGGCCTTTGGCTTTGATTTTTATGTCATCATTGGCTACAGGAATAGTGCCAGAGGACTGGAGGATAGCAAATGTGGTCCCTTTGTTCAAAAAGGGGAGCAGAGACAACCCCGGCAACTATAGACCGGTGAGCCTCACGTCTGTAGTGGGTAAAGTCTTGGAGGGGATTATAAGAGACAAGATTTACAATCATCTAGATAGGAATAATATGATCAGGGATAGTCAGCATGGCTTTGTGAAGGGTAGGTCATGCCTCACAAACCTTATCGAGTTCTTTGAGAAGGTGACTGAACAGGTAGACGAGGGTAGAGCAGTTGATGTGGTGTATATGGATTTCAGTAAAGCGTTTGATAAGGTTCCCCACGGTAGGCTATTGCAGAAAATACAGAGGCTGGTGATTGAGGGAGATTTAGAGATGTGGATCAGAAATTGGCTAGCTGAAAGAAGACAGAGGGTGGTGGTTGATGGGAAATGTTCAGAATGGAGTTCAGTTACAAGTGGCGTACCACAAGGATCTGTTCTGGGGCCGTTGCTGTTTGTCATTTTTATCAATGACCTAGAGGAGGGCGCAGAAGGGTGGGTGAGTAAATTTGCAGACGATACTAAAGTCGGTGGTGTTGTCGACAGTGTGGAAGGATGTAGCAGGTTACAGAGGGATATAGATAAGCTGCAGAGCTGGGCTGAGAGGTGGCAAATGGAGTTTAATGTAGAGAAGTGTGAGGTGATTCACTTTGGAAGGAATAACAGGAATGCGGAATATTTGGCTAATGGTAAAGTTCTTGGAAGTGTGGATGAACAGAGGGATCTAGGTGTCCATGTACATAGATCCCTGAAAGTTGCCACCCAGGTTGATAGGGTTGTGAAGAAGGCCTATGGAGTGTTAGCCTTTATTGGTAGAGGGATTGAGTTCCGGAGTCAGGAGGTCATGTTGCAGCTGTACAAAACTCTGGTTCAGCCGCATTTGGAGTATTGCGTACAGTTCTGGTCACCGCATTATAGGAAGGACGTGGAGGCTTTGGAGTGGGTGCAGAGGAGATTTACCAGGATGTTGCCTGGTATGGAGGGAAAATCTTATGAGGAAAGGCTGATGGACTTGAGGTTGTTTTCGTTGGCGAGAAGAAGGTTAAGAGGAGACTTAATAGAGGCATACAAAATGATCAGGGGGTTAGATAGGGTGGACAGTGAGAGCCTTCTCCTGCGGATGGAAATGGCTGGCACGAGGGGACATAGCTTTAAACTGAGTGGTAATAGATATAGGACAGAGGTCAGAAGTAGGTTCTTTACTACGCAAAGAGTAGTGAGGCCGTGGAATGCCCTACCTGCAACAGTAGTGAACTCGCCAACATTGAGGGCATTTAAAAGTTTATTGGATAAACATATGGATGATAATGGCATAGTGTAGGTTAGATGGCTTTTGTTTCGGTGCAACATCGTGGGCCGAAGGGCCTGTACTGCGCTGTATCGTTCTATGTTCTATGTTCTATAATGACGCCCCAGGTCTCCAAATTCGACGATTGTGGCTTTGAGGCCCACATGTTTTTTTATATAAATTTAGAGTACCCAATTATATTTTCCCAATTAAGGGGTAATTTAGCATGGCCAGTCAACCTAAATATTTTTTGGGTTGTGGGGGTGAGACCCATGCAGACACGGGGAGAATATACAAACTCCACATGGACAGTGATCCTGGGCCAGGATCGAACCTGGGTCCTTGGCGCCATGAGGCCCACTTGTGCTTGAGGCATATAATATCGTTATTAATTTTCTGCAGCACTGAGGGGGCACATAGGAGATTCAGCTCTTGATTGAGCTGTCAAACACAAAACTATCTGCCTGTTCAGAAAGGCACAACATACTCCATGACACTATTCATAGAAAAATGTAAGCAAGGGTCTTAGTCAACCTTTTCCCCTCAACCACACGCGCAAAATTAACTGGTCATCTATCTCATTATTATTAATGGGTCCTTGTTTTATTGACAATTACTGTCTAATACAAAAAGCTCTGAGTAATTAATTGCTTAAAGAACACCCCAAAATCATCATAGTTGACAAAAGTATGATATTGGATGGGATTCTCTGTCCAACGATGCCAGAATCGCGAATTGTGAACAGACAGACAATTGCGCAACAGTTGAAAATCGAGGTCAGTGGCAGGAGCCCATGGGAACACCATGCTCCGGTGCATCGGCAGCTGCGTGAATGTGTTCCATTCTGTGCACCAGCATGGGCGTGCAAATTGTACAGTAGCAGCCGTTAGCATATCATTAATGGGGCCGAGCTGGTAATCTTTGGCCTGCCGCGATGCTCTGCCTCTGCCAGACGGAAGTGACGATGGCATTCACTTGTGGTATTTAAAATCAGGAAACAGGTGCGGTGGCCGATGAGGGTGAGAGAGGACGTATGTTTCCAAAGACACAACCGCGGGCTGCCAGTTGTGCCACTGGCTGGGGGCATCTGCCAGGGCCAGGGGTAGTGGCAGAGGCGTGACCAAGAGTTAGGCCATGGGGTCGGGGTACCCCCTTAGGATCAGTTTGGCCAGGCACGGACCACCATTGCCACGGCGTGTAAGGCAGCCATCTGGCTGTGCACCCTACTGACTGCCCACTGTGTCCCGTGAACCTTGTGACTTAATTCTTTTAGTATATACCTAGGTTTTCAGATTTCGCCCAGCCCAGTCCATCCCTCACAGCCTGCAAATAGAGGACTGAGGCAGTTTGGAACGTCGGTGGACAGGTGTTTATTGTGATATATACACGTATTGTGCCTAGCCCCTATCGGAAAGCAATGTGCTTCACCAACTTAACTGGTGTTTAACTTTCTAACCTTACGTGTCCTAATGCTCCTCCGAGGTGGTCCCCCAGGCAGTGCATCAGAAGTGGAGATGGCTTGCTGCGTATCCCGCCCTGTGACCTGGGTACCTTTAGCGGATGTCCTCTGGATCGACGGGGCCCGGACAGACTCAGCAGTGTTCCGGGTGTCACAGATGACATGGTGCCACCCTGTTCTGACCACTATCCATCGGATGCGCCAGGAATAGGTGGGGGAATTTCAGTTGTGCTGAGGTGTTCCAGCACCTCCTATGCGAGTGTCACAGACACGGGGCCCCATCATCTCCTCCTCCCTCGGGGTGCCCGAAAGCCCCCAGGCGACTCCTTGGGACTGGATTCTAGCGAAGCGGGCTCCGGGAGCTCCCCCGCCACTGGGCTCTGCCAGTCCTGGAGGCCTGCTCTCATCTCGGACAGGGTCTCCATGCTCGCGGCCATGGAGCACAGGGATTGTGCCGCATTCCTCTGGGACTGTGCCACATCACTCAGTGACTCTGCCAGGTCCCTCTGGGACTGGCTCAGGTCAGCCAGCGTCAGGCCATTGCCACCGACGCCTGCAATGCTGCAATGACCATGTTGCTCTGCTGCATAGCTGCCTATGACATGGTCACCCTGTCCTGTGCATCGGCCACCGCCTGTGCAGTGACCTCAGCCTTGGACATCCTGGCCCATGGCCAATACCTTCGCACCCAAGGCCTCCACCGCAGACGCAGTGTTGTTCTGGGTGGCATACATGATCCTCACTGCCTCCTGCCCCTGCAGATGGTTGGACTCCTCCAACTGCACCTGCAGGTGCTGGATGGTTACTGACACCCACTCTTGTAGTCCCCGACTCTTCACCTACAGTTAGAATAGCACTAGTTTCACGGTGCTGGCCCATTAGCATGTCCTGAATTTTTCCGGAAGCGGCGCCGCAACCAGGGCCATAAAACACCCGCGATTCAGTCCCAGCAGCAGGATCGCCCCCAATATTTCCTGAAACAGGTATGTTAAAATAATTTCCACCAGAACTGATGAAAATACAAAAGTTATTTATTGTATTAGTCAACAGTTTTATTAGTGTGTTGTAAAAATAAGAAAGTAGTTAGGGGCCGTAGGTTTAAGGTGCGAGGGAAAAAGTTTAGAGGGGATGTGTGAGGAAAGTGGGAGGGTTGTGGGTGCCTGAAACTCACTGCTGGAGGAGTTCTCCTCCAGCAGAGGGATACGGACCCCGGAAGTGGAGAAGGTTATAGGTTAGACGGGCAGCTTGGAGGACCGTACGGCCAGTTACTATGCTGTTCTTTTCTTTGTTCTCTGTAAGCATATTGGTGTGAAATTGGTCTTGCCGATCATGAAAAATGGGATGGCAGCACAATTTTCTTCTACATTATTGTGACCTTGGTAGAGACAAGTAACATTTTTGTTACGTCTTTCCGAAATCTGAAAACCTATGTATATACTAAAAGAATTAAGTCACAAAGTTCACGGTTTTAAACAAAATAATTTTACCACACAAAAATCAAAGAATGTGAATATCAATAACTACACTCTATTTCAAGTAATCAGCTACATCAAAGATATTAAAAGTACAATGAGTACAGTTACTTTCTAACTCAAATTTCCTTCTACACCCATTTGACTTTCACCCCCAAATCACAAATCAGATACTTAGCAAAGATTTGAAGGCTAACCACTTGGCCTGAGTACTGTTTCAAAGATTTGTATAAGAGCTGAGATTTCTCACGCCTTCCACCATATCCAGAAATTTCCCTTCAATTCGCCTCCAATCCTCCCAAGGTCTGTTTAACACAGACATTGCTAGTGTTGTAAGCGTAACCACCTCAGATCGGAACTCTCCAGGTTTTAATGTTCCTTAACTCTGCAGTCTTATATCGAGAACTCACTCTCTCTCTCCCTTTCTACTCACCTTGGCTATTCCAGAAATCCAACTCATCGGTGTAGAGGCCTTCAGTCATCAGGGGACTTTAACTCTTTTAGCCAGCACACAGGATTTCAATTAATCTTGCTTGTTCTCTGCAGCCAGCTTTTTCTAAACTAAACTGCTTGAAAAAGAACTACAGTCTAGAGTATAACTTCCCTCCCAACCCTTCCCCATCCTGTAATTAATTTCTTGTTGACTCCTTTTCTATTATTTATCTCCCAGGTAATTTGGCCACATGATCAGTTCATAGAAGCCAGTTGTTTTTTTCAAAATAAATCATCCTTCAGAGAAACCTGGAGTGGGATTCTCCACTTTGCTGGCTGCACACCCATGTCCACAGGTTTGCTGATGGCATAGGATGACCACAGTGGGAAACCCCATTGGCCAGCTACCAGAAAGGAGGATCCCGCTGCCACCGTGCCATAAAATAGGGCTGACGGGACGGAGAATCCTGCCTCTAAGTTTTAAAGGGACCATCACTCCAACAGAAAACATAGGTTTTTCTGCAAAAGCACCTAAGCCAACATAATATTAATTTCTTCACTGCTCAAATATTCAAACTATTTTGGAGATTGCCAATCAGAAAAAGAAATATGGGAGAAGGAATTTGCAGGTATACTGAACTGTCCAAGTCTTTATGAAGTTCATGTATTATCATATGTATAGTTGCTATTATGAAATGGAAAACTCCGGTTGAAGATCATTCAGCGTTGCCTTTGGCACTGATGTGTTTGTCTCCCCATTATTGAGAATGGTGCATTTGAATATAAGGCTTTCTACAGTGACAACCAACTACAACACTTCCAAACTGCTAACAACTCACTCTTAAGATGGTGTCCTTGACCTCTTGGGCAACTTTGGGTTTGTATTTATGGACTTTGAGCCTCTTAAAATGCGGCAAGTACATAACAAAAATTCTTTTCACTTTAGGTCTGCTGAGAAACTGAAAAATAACTTGAAATGTGCAGAATATGTTGAACCAAATGAATTATTTCTTTCATAAGAAGATTATGGATGCTCTTTTTTATCGCCTGCTAATTATAAAACGTGAATAGTTGACCTCTGGTAGCATGCAGGGTTGCTTCACTTCTCTTGCGTCTGTGAAGTTACATTGTATGCAGCAAATGATAAACAACAGTCTATGTTTATGTTATTTTATTGCTGACTAGACTTAAGTGTTTGCACTAAAATGTAAATGAAGCTGAAGATTATCCTTACAATTTTAAAGACTTTTTTATATGTTATAAACAACCGAGCTGCATTACGAGATACGAGAAGGAGTGATGAAGAATTGGCCTGTGTAATGTTTCTCACATTACATGCAAAGTGAGAGGTTCATTTCAATAGGGACAAAATATAAAGTTAAGAGAAGAAATAAAGCCTATCCCATGAAAAAATGGAAATATCTTCCTATATATCTGTGCAGCTATAACATTACAAAGGTTTGATTTGCTCGCAAGTGAAAGCAATCCTGCAATCTGAGCACGATATATTCTGAGTAGTAGCAAAAGCACGTGTATCAATTACCAATTCCTGATAAGCCTCATGTTTAACGTGTAAGTTTAAATAAAAGGAAGTCTAATTAATCTCAAAGGAATCAAATCTGAATTGGGATACTGGTTATAGTAAAATAAGTTGTCAATTATAAACATTAGGAATTTATTGTAACTGCCCAATCACTTTTTGTATTTGTTCTTGCTTGCAGTTTGTTTATATTGTTCTAATATTAACGTTGCACTTTCTGACTGTGTGATTCCACTCTCCTATTGCACCTTGCTTCCAAGTATGGTCACTGCAAAGCCTAGCTTTTGCTCGGAGCCTGTGTGGAAAATTGATGGCCGACAGAGAAGGGCAAAAGAGACGAGACAGCTGGCTCTGTCACCACCAAAAGGCCAGCGCAATGAAAGAGCTTCACTGTACTGACACCACCCTCTCCCTTACACTTGCCTCTCGATTAATCTGATTTCTCGGTCAACAGCTGCCCCTAATTTCACATTCTTTTTCAAAACAAATTCTGGTTAATACTCCATTCTATTTCTTCAAAACCATGTTCAAATGTTACCAAGCACCCACACATTGTACAGTTGTACTGATGCCGTTTGGTGGTGATAATTGTAGATGATTAGTGTGAGAGTTACAGTAGCGACTTTGTGTGTCGCCATGCCCAGTGCTGAAGTCGAAGTGTATCATTGAAAACTCAAGGTTACTTCTCAAATTTATTGAGCCACCATATGCCAATTAAAACCAAAGGTTTGCAGACTATAACTTTTTTTTAATAGCCTGAGACTGGGGGTATTTGAAAACGGATAAACAGCTATCCACTTCAGCTCACTTAGCAAATATGGTCATAAGAACATTAGAAAAAAGCACAGCACAAAACATGCTAATTACGCCATCAAACCCATTCCTTTTGTTGTTGTCTACTGCACACACTACCAAGAACTCAATTTAACTTCTAAGGAAATATTCCAAAAGTGACCAAAGTATGTATCCATCCTTACATCTTCACAATTTAACCCAAGGCAGTTGTTTCCACCAATGACAGTCTCACGGCCTCAGTAGCATATGAGGCACTCTTTTCCATGGGATATATGATCATCTCAGTCTATATTTATCCTGTTACAACACGACAAATTAGAATGGCCATTTGGCCCACCTTAGCTCATTCGTCTAAATAAAACCACAGAGCTCTGTCCACATTAAAGCATTTAACTGGTTCTTTAAATCTTTCCCAAAATGCTTCTACTCTCTATCAACTGTGTCCATTCCATTACATAATGCCTCTTGTGTGAAGAAACAAACTTCTTATTAACATTTTAAACCTGCAGCTTCTGCTCCTACTTTTGTGTTATGCTCTGGAGTCACCCATTCGTTATTGCTTATTGTCATAATCTCCATCGAGACCGATAACTTTCAAAAAGAAATGAAAACCTCCAGTTAGTAACTGAAAGAATAACACGGCACATTTCACATTTTAAGATTCTTCGTGTAACAAAACAATTAAAACCTAAACATTGAGCAGGATGTTCCAGCTATTCCCACCTGCGGGACTTTTTGACCCGCCAACGGCAATACACTGCCAATCCCAGCGGCAGAAGTTACGAAAACAAGAAACCCCTCCGCAGCTTGCTCATCACAAAGTCCATCACCATGGCAGCATGAATCACCTGGGGCTTATATCCAGCTAGCTACTGCTAATAGGTAATTAACTATTCTTTTTTTAAATAAATTTAGAGTACCCAATTTTCTTTTTCCAATTAAGGGGCAATTTAGCATGGCCAATCCACCTAACCTGCACATCTTTGGGTTGTGGGGGTGAAACCCACGCAGACACGGGAGAATGTGCAAACTCCACACGGACAGTGACCCAGGGCCGGGATTCAAACCCGGGTCCTCAGCGCCGTAGTCCCAGTGCTAACCACTGCACCACGTGCCACCCTTAGGTAATTAACACTTCTTGAGAGCCCAACTCTCACCTTGGAACTAAATGGACAGTTAAGTATAACCATTTCAGTTTGACATTCTCAGCACTTTTCTGGGACTCACAGTCTATCCACTGTTAGCACAAAGTTTGCTGCCATTGTCTCCAAATTGAAACAACTTGCACCTTCTTCCCTGTAGAACAATCTAGGTCCTTTTTAATCCTTGAAATTAAATCACCCAGGCTTGCTCCCAGGCAGTCTTCAGCACATTACATGGCTCTTCATTTTGCTTCAAATTTAAAGACACAATCCAAAAACATAACTTTTTTTTAAACCTCAATCTTTTCTCAGTAGTCTCCTTTCAAGGTTCAAGAGCTCAAATTCGAGTTACACCTGAAATTCAATTCTTCAACATGAGGGACTTTATTTCGGACATTTTGACAATCACAAGCAGTTGTGTAAAGAAATAGTCACTAAGTGTAATTTAGATAAAACACACTATGAAATATCTGTAGAAACTAGGTAAAGTTAAGTTAAAAGTGTTTATGTTGTTTTTTTGGGTTTTCTACATCAACAACAACTTATATTTATATAGCACCCTCAACATAATAGTCATCCCAAGGTCCTACACAGGAGTATTCTCAAACAAAATATGACACAGAAAGACATAAGGAGAGATTAGGTTCAGATGACCTTTCGGGTAGAGAGGTGGAGTATCATAGAATCCCTACAGTGCAGAAGGAGGCCACTGACCCTCTGAAATAACACCCTACCTAGCCCCACTCCCCCGTAACCCAACCTAACCTTTGAATGCTAAGGGGCAATTTAGCATGGCAAATTCACCTAATCTGCACAAACTTGGATTGTGGGAGAAAACTGGAGCACCCGGAGGAAACCCACTCAGACACGTGCAACCTCCACAGAGACAGTCACCCAGGTTTAGAATTGAACCCGGGTCCCTGGCGCAGTGAGGCAGCAATGCTACCCACTGTGCCACCGTGCCGCCTACAAATCCTGGAACTATAGCTGCAGAGAAGCTCCGTGAGCCTGATGTGATTTGAACACACAACCTTCAGTTCAGATCTGGAGTCACACGAGGTACCGTTGTGCCACAAACCCACCCAAGGGAGGTGCAGCCAGGGAATTCCAGAGCTTAAGGTAACTGAAGGCATAGGTAGTAATGGTGCAGCGATTAAAATCAGGGATGTGCAAGAAGCTAGATTTTGAGGAGTGCACACAACTCAGAGGGAGGTAGGGCTGGAGGAGATTATAGAGATAGGGAGGGGTGAGGCCATGGACGGATTTTAAAAGAGGAGGAAAATTTTAAAAGCAAGATCTTCTTTGACCAGAAATCAATTTAGGTCATGGACTTGTTGTGAGATTAGTGACAGACAGCATAATTTTGGATGAGCTCAATTTTATGGATGGTAGAATGTGGGAAACCAGTCAGTAGTGCATTGGAAGGAGTTAAATCTAGAGGCAACAAAGACACAAATGAGTGTTTCGCAGCAAATCAGCTGAGGCAGCGGAAAAATTGGTTGGTGTTATGGACATGGAATTTGGGCAGACTTAGTGATGGCGCGAATATGAGGGCAGAAGTTCATCTCGGGGTCAAATGTGACATCAAGGTAAATCTCAGACTATTGATGGGGTGAGGAATGGAATCGTTAGATAGGGAATAGATGGTACAATGGGCGGGGCAAACTTCTGGGCCTGTTCGCCTCTGGCGCAAATCCTGTTATGGCCACTAACTCTCACGGGAGGGCTCATAACAGGATTTGTGTCAGGAGAAATCTCAGAATGATATCTCTCCCGCCTCCCCACCGGCGGCATAATCAATTTGTATGCAATTGAATATCCCTGAACAGCATAACGGTAGCATTGTGGATAGCACAATTGCTTCACAGCTCCAGGGTCCCAGGTTCGATTCCAGCTTGGGTCACTGTCTGTGCGGAGTCTGCACATCCTCCCCGTGTGTGCGTGGGTTTCCTCCGGGTGCTCCGGTTTCCTCCCACAGTCCAAAGATGTGCAGGTTAGGTGGATTGGCCATGATAAATTGCCCTTAGTGTTCAAAATTGCCCTTAGTGTTGGGTGGGGTTACTGGGTTATGGGGATAGGGTGGAGATGTTGACCTTGGGTAGGGTGCTCTTTCCAAGAGCCGGTGCAGACTCGATGGGCTGAATGGCCTCCTTCTGCACTGTAAATTCTATGATAACGCTGTATCTTCTGGGTACGTCAGATATTCCCCCCCAGGTCGGCATGCGTCAAAGCGGCGGGAATCATTACTGCTCGCCAACAGTTGAGATGACCATGCCGAAGGCACGGAGACCAGTGTAGCCCACGGGGTGGTCAGGGACATGACAGGGCGGTGCACCTTGGCAACCTGGCAACGCCAATCTGGCAGTAACGTTTTGGGAAAAAGATTTACAAACCTAAATGTGCACAAAGAACTGAACAGGACACAACACAAGAAACCATGCCCCAGCAAAATCTGACCAAAGATTTATCTGTAGCCATCTCAGATGGCCATCTGCAAAGGACCATGAGAATTATGGCCAACCCAGGACTCAGACACACTCAGAGCTTGTGTGTGTATTTGCAACCCAGCTAGCTAGACGCATTTGAAACCCCCGCTCGTTTGCATTCTAATGGCCCATTTCCCCAGAACAAAAGGACAGTACTCGGGTAACTGATACAGATGCAGACATAACCAGCGCCACTCCCTTTGCTAAGAAAGCCCAAACAGCCACGGTCAATGACCGCTCAGGACACGCCCAGCCATCAAGGCACCCGCCCCTTTATTGCCCAAAATCGAAGGCAGTGATCGAAGCCTGTCGAATTATTGGGTCCAAAGCCAAGGACTGCCCCAAAGAACGCAAAACCCAGAGAGATAAAAAGAGACAAAGCCATGTGTTCGGTCTCTCTTGGCCCTGGCCTACGCCTAAAACCAAGTGTAGCATTATGACCAGAAGACAAGTTCAAGACCAACAATCGCTACCAGACGGATAAGCCCAGCAGCAACGAAGCCACTTCTTCTACCCAGCCACGCAAGATCCGAACAAAGGCCTTGTTCATCTGCAAAGAGCCGGTTGCCCTGAAGTTAAGTATAGGTTATTGTAGTTAGGTGGAATTTAACTGGTAGTGTTTTATGTTGCATGTCGAAGTATTCCTTGTGTGTAAATAAACTATCTTTGAACTTGAACTGACTAACTGGTTGTTTGATCTTTGATCGATATCCGGTAAAACCTTGTGGTGGTATCATTTGATACCTGACGACTCTGAAAAGCAATATTATCATTAATAACTGCCATATGTAGTTAATTTGGCAACATTATTGGTGACACTGGTGGGATAGTATTCCACTCATTAAAAAGAGCAACATTATTGGCGTCTCCGGTGCCGATTGGCAACATATCCAACTCGGAGACTCAGACAAATCAAGCAAAAGTGACTTGTAAACCATACCTACAAACATAAAATACATGAGCCATTTATCTAGGTCTGCGCCCAGATATTCTGTATCACATAGAAACCCAAGTGTGTCAGAACATAAGCCTTCTATTTAAATGAAAGGAAAGAAAATTGAGCAGGTTCCTTTGCAGCGGGCATTCTTACCCAGCCAGTTTTCTGATATTTGCCGTGTCTGAGCAATCCAATAACCCTAGGTGCAGCCACTAGAAGATGTGTCCAATCTATTCAGGTGAGAATATCTTTTTCTTTTCTTTTGACCTCTGTGTTCTGAATCTATTTTATTGCCGGGATTCTCCGAAATCCCGGCCAAGTGTTGACACCGGCGTCAAAACCGGTGTGAGCAACACCGGCGTCAACGGACCTCCAGGCCAAGTCATTCTCCCCTTGCTCAGGGGCTAGCTCGCCGCCGGAATGCTGTGCGCTGCTCCGGCGCAGAAAGCCACTACATGGCCGGATCTCCGCGTCAGCCCCCGGGAAACATGGCGGAGCCCTACAGGAGCCTGGTGCGGAGGAACATAGCCCCCCACCCCGGAATCAGCGCGCCCTCCGATCGGTTGCCCCCAATCGCAGGCCTGGCCACCATGGAGACCTCCCGAGTGTTGTCTCCCCCCTTTCCCCCACCAGGGTGGCCCCCGCATCCAGAACGGCGACGTTCCGCCGTGTAGGACCGTACGCGAATGACGCCGGCGTAACTCGGCGGGCGGAGAATCGCCATGGGGGGCCGCTTTCAACGGCCCCCATCCGGTGGCGAGGCAACCGCGTGGGTGCGATTGCCGCCAATTCTCCAGTCATCGGAGAATCGGCTGCCTGACATCGGAGCGGCATGGTGGGATTCACCCTCCACCCGCCGATTCTCCGACCCAGCGCGGGCTCGGCGAATCCCTCCCTATATTTTTCTCTTGCTGAGAGGCAATTCTAAATCAGAACAATTAAATACCTCATTCTCATTGGTATAATTACGATGCAGATTAGGCACAAGCCAATTTTTAGATCTGCAAATCGGTGCAGAATACTCCATTCTGTTGCATTTTACGACATAATCAATATCCCCAAGTCTTTGATGCTTTTTGGCTTTTCCTCGACCCATATGTATCAGAAAACACGGTTGCCTCCACTGTGTTTAACTGATTCGGTGAAATGTTGCAGGTTACATTGACAGTGCAACAAAGGTAATTCAGAACAAGATAACTAAGGCGCACTTGTTGCAAAAAACAGCTGAAACTGGAGGAAGTGAGAAAACTTGGAGTCTGGTCATTTTTTTTAAAAAAGAGATTTTGACAACTGCTTTCTGGAACAAGGAGGAGTTTTTCTTTCTAATTTTACAGATGCTAACTGACCTGTTTTGTATTTCCAGCATTATCTGTTTTTAGTTTCAGATTTCCAGCCTTTGTCATTTTTCCTTTTTGTTCTTTGGTGTGATTGGGATTGGAAGAGAGGAAAAGGCTGTGCTAACTAGGTGCTAGGGAGTGAAGGTAGACACAGGTAATGTACATTAGAGAACAGATGTTTTTAAGATATAAAACATACATGAAAAATCCAGAAAATTGCATATTAGCCATGGTCTTTCCTTTTCAAATTATTTCCCTTTCTTCATATTTTCCAGCTTAGTGCCTTCATCAGTTATTCAGCTAACCTGATCATTGGCTATAGCTGATTGTGCTGTTCACTCTGTTTATACCAGGTCATTTTTAATTTGATACAATTAAGCTTTGCTCGAGTAAATCATGTACTGGTACAACTTAAATGCTTAAACAACTCGACCCATGGTTTTACCCATGCTCCAGGATCAAAAAGCTTCTGGCCAGAAATAGGATAAATAGTGACAGTCATAGATTGGATAAGGCGCTGGGCAAAAGGCCAAAGCACATTTGAGCCGAAGGAATTTCTTGCTTCTGTGAAAGTGTAATGCTCCTATCTCGATCTGTCCTTCCCCCATCCCAAACTAACTTGTTATGTTATGCTGCTTCGGATAACACAGGCTGCTACATGGTGCAGTCTTAACTAAATGATGCTCCAGACTCTGAAATGAGTTCAAGGTGTTTATTGAACTATTAACACAGTTCTCAAATGAGTTTGACTCTCTGCTAATCTAACTGTGGTAACTCAGTCTAGCTGTACCAGCTTGCTCTAAGCCACGTGCTGGGGTGTGATGCTGCTGATCAACCCCGTCTAACTCTCTAGATGTCGGTCTGTGGAAAGAGGCAGGGTGTGAGTGCCTCATCCCTTTTATAATATTTATGTCATGCCCCCTTGTGGTGATGCCACCTCTGAGTGTCCTGACTGCCCATTGGTTGTGTCCTATTCTGAGTGTTCATTGGTTGCATGTTTGCATATCATGACAACTCCCCCTTTTATTTTTTATTATTTTTAGATGTATATACATGTGAATGCGTCTGTCTAATGTGACTGACTGAGGAATACAGAACAGAACAAACAAAACAAATGCTCATAAGTCCAGTCTCTGAGGCTTGCGTCTGATCCTCGTCGACCGCCAGAGAGATGGTGGAGGGGATGACGGTGTCTTGACAGGCGAATGGGAGGCACAACTGGTGGCCTCGTGGTTCGAGGTGTCTGGAGGTGGCAATTTGACGTGTGGAAATAGAGGGGAACGTGGTTGTGGGCAAGCAACTTTTCGCAGTGCCCTTCGATTCCTTCGCACAATGGAGCCATCAGCCATACGTATGACATAGGATCTGGGCGCGGCCTGTCGAAAAACGACAGCCAGAGCAGACCACCCACCATCCGGTATCTTGATCCTGACCATGTCTGCCAGGGATAGCACGTCCAGGTCCGTGTCATAGAACATAGAACATAGAAAATACAGCACAGAACAGGCCCTTCGGCCCACGATGTTGTGCCGAACCTTTGTCCTAGATTAATCATAGATTATCATTGAATTTACAGTGCAGAAGGAGGCCATTCGGCCCTTTGAGTCTGCACCAGCTCTTGGAAAGAGCACCATACCCAAACTCAACACCTCCACCCAACACCAAGGGCAATTTGGACATTAAGGGCAATTTATCATTGGCCAATTCACCTAACCCGCACATCTTTGGACTGTGGGAGGAAACCGGAGCACCCGGAGGAAACCCACACAGACACGGGGAGGACGTGCAGACTCCGCACAGACAATGACCCAAGCCGGAATCGAACCTGGGACCATGGAGCTGTGAAGCAATTGCGCTATCCACAATGCTACCGTGCTGCCCTTAAGAACAAATAAATCTACACTATATCATTTTACCGTCATCCATGTACCTATCCAATAGCTGCTTGAAGGTCCTTAATGTTTCAGACTCAACTACTTCCACAGGCAGTGCATTCCATGCCCCCACTACTCTCTGGGTAAAGAACCTACCTCTGATATCCCTCCTATATCTTCCACCTTTCACCTTAAATTTATGTCCCCTTGTAATGGTGTGTTCCACCCGGGGAAAAAGTCTCTGACTGTCTACTCTATCTATTCCCCTGATCATCTTATAAACCTCTATCAAGTCGCCCCTCATCCTTCTCCGCTCTAATGAGAAAAGGCCTAGCACCCTCAACCTTTCCTCGTAAGACCTACTCTCCATTCCAGGCAACATCCTGGTAAATCTTCTTTGCACCTTTTCCAGAGCTTCCACATCCTTCCTAAAATGAGGCGACCAGAACTGTACACAGTACTCCAAATGTGGCCTTACCAAAGTTTTGTACAGCTGCATCATCACCTCACGGCTCTTAAATTCAATCCCTCTGTTAATGAACGCGAGCACACCATAGGCCTTCTTCACATCTCTATCCACTTGAGTGGCAACTTTCAAAGATGTATGAACATAGACCCCAAGATCTCTCTGCTCCTCCACATTGCCAAGAACTCTACCGTTAACCCTATATTCCGCATTCATATTTGTCCTTCCAAAATGGACAACCTCACACTTTTCAGGGTTAAACTCCATCTGCCACTTCTCAGCCCAGCTCTGCATCCTATCTATGTCTCTTTGCAGCCGACAACAGCCCTCCTTACTATCCACAACTCCACCAATCTTCGTATCGTCTGCAAATTTACTGACCCACCCTTCAACTCCCTCATCCAAGTCATTAATGAAAATCACAAACAGCAGAGGACCCAGAACTGATCCCTACGGTACGCCACTGGTAACTGGGATCCAGGCTGAATATTTGCCATCCACCACCACTCTCTGACTTCTATCGGTTAGCCAGTTCGTTATCCAACTGGCCAAATTTCCCACTATCCCATGCCTCCTTACTTTCTGCATAAGCCTACCATGGGGAACTTTATCAAATGCCTTACTAAAATCCATGTACACTACATCCACTGCTTTACCTTCATCTACATGCTTGGTCACCTCCTCAAATAATTCAATAAGATTTGTAAGGCAAGACCTACCCCTCACAAATCCGTGCTGACTATCCCTAATCAAGCAGTGTCTTTCCAGATGCTCAGAAATCCTATCCTTCAGTACCCTTTCCATTACTTTGCCTACCACCGAAGTAAGACTAACTGGCCTGTAATTCCCAGGGTTATCCCTAGTTCCTTTTTTGAACAGGGGCACGACATTCGCCACTCTCCAATCCCCTGGTACCACCCCTGTTGACAGTGAGGACGAAAAGATCATTGCCAACGGCTCTGCAATTTCATCTCTTGCTTCCCATAGAATCCTTGGATATATCCCGTCAGGCCCGGGGGACTTGTCTATCCTCAAGTTTTTCAAAATGCCCAACACATCTTCCTTCCTGACAAGTATTTCCTCGAGCTTACCAATCTGTTTCACACGGTCCTCTCCAACAATATCGCCCCTCTCATTTGTAAATACAGAAGAAAAATACTCATTTAAGACCTCTCCTATCTCTTCAGACTCAATACACAATCTCCCGCTACTGTCCTTGATCGGACCTACCCTCGCTCTAGTCATTCTCATATTTCTCACATATGTGTAAAAGGCCTTGGGGTTTTCCTTGATCCTACCCGCCAAAGATTGTTCATGCCCTCTCTTAGCTCTCCTAATCCCTTTCTTCAGTTCCCTCCTGGCTATCTTGTATCCCTCCAATGCCCTGTCTGAACCTTGTTTCCTCAGCCTTACATAAGTCACCTTTTTCCTTTTAACAAGACAGTCAACCTCTCTTGTCAACCATGGTTCCCTCACTCGACCATCTCTTCCCTGCCTGACAGGGACATAAATATCAAGGACACGTAGCACCTGTTCCTTGAACAAGTTCCACATTTCACTTGTGTCCTTCCCTGCCAGCCCATGTTCCCAACTTATGCACTTCAATTCTTGTCTGACAACATCGTATTTACCCTTCCCCCAATTGTAAACCTTGCCCTGTTGCACGTACCTATCCCTCTCCATTACTAAAGTGAAAGTCACAGAATTGTGGTCACTATCTCCAAAATGCTCCCCCACTAACAAATCTATCACTTGCCCTGGTTCATTACCCAGTACTAAATCCAATATTGCCCCTCCTCTGGTCGGACAATCTACATACTGTGTTAGAAAAGCTTCCTGGACACACTGCACAAACACCACCCCATCCAAACTATTTGATCTAAAGAGTTTCCACTCAATATTTGGGAAGTTAAAGTCGCCCATGACTACTATCCTATGACTTCTGCACCTTTCCAAAATCTGTTTCCCAATCTGTTCCTCCACATCTCTGTTACTATTGGGGGGCCTATAGAAAACTCCTAACAAGGTGACTGCTCCTTTCCTATTTCTGACTTCAACCCATACTACCTCAATAGGGTGATACTCCTCAAACTGCCTTTCTGCAGCTGTTATACTATCTCTAATTAATAATGCCACCCCCCCACCTCTTTTACCACCCTCCCTAATCTTATTGAAACATCTATAACTAGGGACCTCCAACAACCATTTCTGCCCCTCTTCTATCCAAGTTTCCGTGATGGCCACCACATCGTAGTCCCAAGTACCGATCCATGCCTTAAGTTCACCCACCTTATTCCTGATGCTTCTTGCGTTGAAGTATACACACTTCAACCCATCTCCGTGCCTGCAAATACTCTCCTTTGTCAGTGTTCCCTTCCCCACTGCCTCATTACATGCTTTGGCGTCCTGAATATCGGCTACCTTAGTTGCTGGACTACAAATCCGGTTCCCATTCCCCTGCCAAATTAGTTTAAACCCTCCCGAAGAGTACTAGCAAACCTCCCTCCCAGGATATTGGTGCCCCTCTGGTTCAGATGCAACCCGTCCTGCTTGTACAGGTCCCACCTTCCCCAGAATGCGCTCCAATTATCCAAATACCTGAAGCCCTCCCTCCTACACCATTCCTGCAGCCACGTGTTCAACTGCACTCTCTCCCTATTCCTAGCCTCGCTATCACGTGGCACCGGCAACAAACCAGAGATGACAACTCTGTCTGTCCTGGCTTTCAACTTCCAGCCTAACTCCCTAAACTTGTTTATTACCTCCACACCCCTTTTCCTACCTATGTCGTTGGTACCAATGTGCACCACGACTTCTGGCTGCTCACCCTCCCCTTAAGGATCCTGAAGACACGATCCGAGACATCCCTGGCCCTGGCACCCGGGAGGCAACATACCTTCCGGGAGTCTCGCTCGCGACCACAGAATCTCCTATCTATTCCCCTAACCATTGAATCTCCTACAACTATTGCTTTTCTATTCTCCCCCCTTCCCTTCTGAGCCCCAGAGCCAGACTCCGTGCCAGAGACCTGAACGCTAGGGCCTTCCCCCGGTAGGTCATCCCCCCCCAACAGCATCCAAAACGGTATACTTGTTTTGAAGGGGAACGGCCACGAGGGATCCCTGCACTGTCTGCCTGTTTGTTTTTTTCCCCCTGACTGTAACCCAGCTATTCTTGTCCTGTACCTTGGGTGTGGTTACCTCCCTGTAACTCTTCTCAATCACCCCCTCTGCCTCCCGGATGATCCGAAGTTCATCCAGCTTCAGCTCCAGTTCCCTAACACGGTCTTTGAGGAGCTGAAGTTGGGTGCACTTCCCGCAGGTATAGTCAGTGGGGACACCGGTGGTATCCCTCACCACCCACATCCTACAGGAGGAGCATGTAACTGGCCTAGCCTCCATCCCTTCTTACCTTAAAGAATATAGCTGCTGTGTGGACTAACTAGATCTCCGCCCTTCGACTCTGCTCCCAGTCAGCTACACTTCTTGTAAACTCCTGGCTCTCTTCACGGAAATGTCGGAAACAAAATGAAAGGAGCACCTTACTCCCTCCTCACCTAACTCCCTCGGTCACCAAACTCTCACTATCGCACTCAAAAAGCACCAAATTCAGCACACCCTCGGTCACCAAACTCTCACTATCGCACTCAAAAAGCACCAAATTCAGCACTCCCTCGGTCACCAAACTCTCACTATCGCACTCAAAAAGCACCAAATTCAGCACTCAGTGCAAACAAAGTCTGCACTGTAGGGGATCACTTTTATACTGTGAATCTAGCCTCTGAAAAACCGGCCTAATCCAATTAACTAATTAACAAGCTCCAGCTGCAAGTGCCTAGAAGTAGAAGCCTGTTTAAAGCTGATTGAAAATTCACCTTCTTCTAAACCAAACAGCAACTTTTAAGTTAATTAACTAAATAAAAGAAAGACTAAACTTTAGATAAAAATGAAGCCTTATACTCCCTCGGTCACCAAACTCTCACTATCGCACTCAAAAAGCACCAAATTCAGCACTCAGTGCAAACAAAGTCTGCACTGTAGGGGATCACTTTTATACTGTGAATCTAGCCTCTGAAAAACTGGCCTAATCCAATTAACTAATTAACAAGCTCCAGCTGCAAGTGCCTAGAAGTAGAAGCCTGTTTAAAGCTGATTGAAAATTCACCTTCTTCTAAACCAAACAGCAACTTTTAAGTTAATTAACTAAATAAAAGAAAGACTAAACTTTAGATAAAAATGAAGCCTTATACTCCCTCGGTCACCAAACTCTCACTATCGCACTCAAAAAGCACCAAATTCAGCACTCAGTGCAAACAAAGTCTGCACTGTAGGGGATCACTTTTATACTGTGAATCTAGCCTCTGAAAAACTGGCCTAATCCAATTAACTAATTAACAAGCTCCAGCTGCAAGTGCCTAGAAGTAGAAGCCTGTTTAAAGCTGATTGAAAATTCACCTTCTTCTAAACCAAACAGCAACTATCATGTGCATCATAGCCCTGCTTCTGGCTGTCGCGAAGCTGCTGCATCTTCTGCAGCACCGGGAGGTGATCAAGGTTGGGCAGGTGTATGGCTGGAAGCGTCGTCCGCAGGTCCCTGTTCATCAGCAGTTGAGCTGGCGACATGCCAGTGAGCAAGGGAGTCGCCCGGTACGCAAGTGGTGCAAGGTGTATGTCGGAAGCGGAGTCCGAGGCCTTGCGGATGAGCTGCCTAACGATGTGCACCCCTTTTTCGACTTTGCCATTGGACTGCGGATAGTGCGGACTGGAGGTGGCATGCCTGAAATTGTAGCTCTTGGCAAACATGGACCATTCTCGACTGTGGAAGCACGGGCCATTGTCATTCATGACGGTGTTCGGGATGCCATGCTGTGAGAATGTCTCTTTACACGCTTTGATGACGGTCTGTGAGGAGAGGTCTGGCAGCTTCAGCACCTCAGGATAGTTCGAAAAGTAATCGATGATTAAGATATAGTCACGACCATTCGCGTGGAATAGGTCAATGCCAACCTTGGACCACGGAGAGGTCTCTAGGTCATGTGGTTGGAGCGTCTCCTTGCTTTGCGCTGGTTGGAACCTCTGACAGGTTTCGCAGTTCAGGACCATGTCCGTGATGTCCTGGTTGATGCCGGGCCAGTAGACAGCTTGCCGGGCCCTGCGTCTGCACTTTTCTACGCCCAGGTGTCCCTCATGACGCTGCCGCAGCACCATGCTCTGGAGACGTAGCGGGATGACTATCCTGGCCAGCTTGAGCAGGATGCCGTCAATCAGCATCAGGTCGTCCTTGACGTTGTAGAATTGAGGGCATTGCCCTTTCTGCCAGCCATTGCTGAGGTTGTGGATGACACGCTGCAACAGGGGGTCTTTGGCCGTCTCTTCTCATATGAGAACGATCTTCTCACCTGTTGCCGGGAGAGTGCTTGCACACAGTTGTACCTGCAATTCAATGTGCTGGATGATCTCCAGCGGTTCACTGGGTGAGTTGATGGAGTGGGACAATACATCGGCGATGATGAGCTCCTTGCCAGGTGTGTACACCAAATTGAAATCATACCTCCTGAGTTTGAGCAGAATTTTCTGCAAACGAGGCGTCATTTCGTTCAGGTCCTTTTGGATGATGTGGACCAGAGGCCTATGATCCGTCTCAACAGTAAATGTTGACAAGCCGTAGACATAATCATGAAATTTGAGGATGCCGGTGAGAAGACCTAAACACTCCTTCTCAATCTGCGCATATCTGGTTGCAGTGGGTGTCATTGTCCGTGACGGGTATGCTACTGGTACTGTTGCTAACTTTTGTTTGGTTCTTAATTTGGCTCTATTTAATCACGCTTGCTCAAGAGTCGGCAAGTATCTTTCGACACCGCCACAAGGTTCAGAACCGAATACTGATCAATGACTCTATACACCAATTAGTAAGTTCAAAAGCAATGCTAATTTATTTACACACAGCACAGTCAAATCTACTCATGCATAAACTCTACAAACTAAACTACCACTATTACTAAAGCCTATACTTAGCTTTGGGCGCCTACTCAGTCAGAGGAACAATGGCTGTTTCTCGGTTCTGAGGCTGCTGGGTTGAGCTGTTTACAGGGTAGCAACTAGGAGTGTCTATCTCGTAGCATGCGTTGGCTTGGAACTTACTTGGTCTGCTGTAGCTGCTGGGCAGGTCTCTCTTCACTGAGAGCCAAAGCCAAAAGAGGGTGTTCTCCCTTGGGGGATACCTTTTATACCCAAAAGGGCTTTGCGCTCTTTTGGGCAGGCCTTGAACTTGGCCTCAACTAATTGGGTCTTTCCCAATCATCGGTATCGATTTTTCTCCAATAGAGAGTTGGTTCCCTGATCGCTGGGCGAGTCCTGGTGACTGTCAGTCAGCTTTGTCTTAGCTTCTTCTGGCGCCGGGGAGTCTGTCCTAACATTGTGTATCTAAATGTTTCCCTTTTGTCCCCGGAGATGGCTCATTAATATGTAAATCGTTTGGTAGTTTCTGTCCTGTCTGAGCGTTTAAGGTTCTATTCAGCAAACATGGCTTGCACTTGCTTGTTTCTTAGCATTGTCCAATTTTCCTGCAGTCTTTGCAAGTGTCCATTTTGTAATCGGAACGTGGCCATCCCAGATGGTTACACACCCTCCTTGTGATCCTCAACGCGAAGCGTGAAGGATCACATTACCATGGCGTCTTCATCCTCTGATCCCCGGGGCACCCATACTTAGGCTCTACACTGTCCTATCCTATACAACACAATTTTACCAACCATTTTAAATACATTCATTATCAAAAAATTCTACGGGCGCTATGACATTAATACATGCATTACAGAAAAATAAAAAACTAGAACCTCTAACTATTCTCAATAAACTATCCTCATTTAAACAATCCAAAAATAATCTATACATCTTAAACTGTACAAAATAGCACACAAATTTCTCTGGCCTGGCAGTCAGACACAGAGGTTTACATCTCTTTATTCCATAGAATATATTAAACAAGATGGATGCTCTTTAATCCGTTCCAATGGGTTCGGGGGTCTGGTGAAATCCGAAAATGGGGGACCTAAATCTGTATACCGGGGTGTGAGAGCGATATGCTTTGTTTCGCCATTTCCTGACTCTAAACATTTGCACGACACTGCAAAGTATCGCCAGCACTAAGTGTGCTTCGACTACATATGAGAGTGAGTACCAGGTGATAAACGTATCACACCAAGTCGGGGTATTGCCAGCTGTCGCTGGGCTAGTTATCTTGGGGTTATGTGTATTGCAGGGGTGAGAGTCATTTACGGTTTGTGTGGTAGGGGTCAGGGGGGTAGCTTCCACGCGCAACTGAAGGGATCCCGCTGAGATCCATGTGAACACAAAGGCTGTCTTCATCTTTGTCAGACTTCTTCTTTGTCTTCCTCTGGGGTTCCTGGGGTTCTGGAGTTCTGTGGACACAAGCATAATTTCTGTTATTATCCTGCTTAAGATCTCATATGTCTGTCTGTCTCTCCTTTATTGCTAATTTCCCTTTATAATTGGTCACCATCTGTGACTCCCTCATTTATTTAGTTTTTTTAAACCGAATATTTGGACAAGACATCTAAGAAAATACTGCCGTACTGCGAGCCGTCTCGCAGCCTGTGAGATTTATCATCCCAGTGTTTGAGGATGTAAATAGCATAGGAAAGCAACCTAAGGGTTGTCAAAACCAAACAAAAGAATTCCGAACGTAACAAGCCAAAATGGAGTGCGTATGGGCCGTGGCGGGTAAGAAATGAGTGGGATCCCCGGGTAGGACGGTGATCAATGCCGTATGAGCTCTACCCGAGTGTAGCTGACCAGAGAGGGAGTCCTCAGGCAAGGCGGGGACCAATGCCGTTTCTCCACTGCCTGAGCAACCGGCAAGAACGGGTAAGAATGTGGTCGTCGTGGGGGGCTGCCTCTCGAATTAGGAGAGCAACTATGAGTCGGATTCTGTCGACAGACTAGTTCCTCTGAACTATTGTCTGGGACAAACTTGTACCTTTAACAAGGTTCTGGTGACAAACTAGTTCCTCTGAACTATTGTCTGCGACAAACTTGTTCCATTAACAAGTTTCTGGGGACAAACTAGATCCTCTAACAGCCATTGGCCGTGAAAGGGGGTGGTGACGTGGGGCCATGAAAAACTTTCCGAGTTTACACACAACACTTAACGATAACACTAACGAACATTCAACAAACATGGTGCAGGTTCCATCTGAAAGGACACCGTCTCTCTCCATCGGTTCCTTTTTCTGCATCATCTGGACACCTCACTGCTCAATAGCGAACAGGGTCGCAAAGGGATTCTTTTGCTGGGAGTCAGACTCTAAGTCGTCATCTTCTCCCGGCTGCCAAACGCTTGTCTGTAGTAACCGTGCTAAAGCTTCTTGGCACTAACGACATAGGTAGGAAAGGGGACAAGGATGTCAGGCAGGCTTTCAGGGAGCTAGGATGGAAGCTCAGAACGAGAACAAACAGAGTTGTTATCACTGGGTTGTTGCCCGTGCCACGTGATAATGAGATGAGGAATAGGGAGAGAGAGCAATTAAAACGTGGCTACAGGGATGGTGCAGGCGGGAGGGATTCAGATTTCTGGATAACTGGGGCTCTTTCTGGGGAAGGTGGGACCTCTTCAGACAGGATGGTCTACATCTGAACCTGAGGGGCACAAATATCCTGGGGGGGAGATTTGTTAGTGCTCTTTGGGGGGGGGTTTAAACTAATGCAGCAGGGGCATTGGAACCTGGATTGTAGTTTTAGGGTACGGGAGAATGAGAGTATAGAGGTCAGGAGCACAGATTTGACTTCGCAGAAGGGGGCCAGTATTCAGGTAGGTGGTTTGAAGTGTGTCTACTTCAATGTCAGGAGTATACGAAATAAGGTAGGGGCACTGGCAGCATGGGTTGGTACCTGGGACTTCGATGTTGTGGCCATTTCGGAGACATGGGGCGTCATTCTCCGACCCCCCCAGCGGGTCGGAGAATGGCCGTTGGCCGCCATGAATCCGGCCCCCGCCGGTTGCTGAAGTCTCCGGCACCGGATATTCGGCGGGGGCGGGAATCGGGCCGTGCCGGTTGGCGGGCCCCCCCGCTGGATTCTCCGGCCCGGATGGGCCGAAGTCCCGCCGATAAATTGCCTGTCCCGCCAGCGTGGATTGAACCACCTTTTGAATGGCGGGACAAGGCGGTGTGGGTGGGCTCCGGGGTCCTGGGGGGGGCGCGGGGTGATCTGACCCCGGTGGGTGCCCCCACGGTAGCCTGGCCCGCGATCGTGGCCCACCGATCCGCGGGCGGGCCTGTGCCGTGCGGGCACTCTTTCCCTTCCGCCTCCGCCACGGTCTCCACCATGGCGGAGGTGGAAGAGACTCTCTCCACTGCGCATGTGCGGGAAACTGTCAGCGGCCGCTGACGCTCCCGCGCATGCGCCGCCCCAAGATGTCATTTCCGCGCCAGCTGGCGGGGCAACGAAGGCCGTTTCCTCCAGCTGGCGGGGCAGAAATTCCTCCGGCGTCGGCCTAGCCCCTCAATGTTGGGGCTCGGCCCCCAAAGGTGCGGAGCATTCCGCACCTTTGGGGCGGCGCGATGCTCATCTGATTGGCACCGTTTCGGGCGCCAGTCGCCGGACATCGCGCCGTTTCGGGAGAATTTCGCCCATGGATAGAGCAGGGACAGGAATGGATGTTGCAGGTTCTGGGGTTTAGGTGTTTTAGTAAGCTCAGAGAAGGAGGCAAAAGAGGGGGAGGTGTGGCGCTGCTAGTCAAGAGCAGTATTACAGTGGCAGAGAGGATGGTAGATGGGGACTCTTCTTCCGAGGTAGTATGGGCTGAG
Organism: Scyliorhinus torazame; assembly: GCF_047496885.1. NCBI lineage: Eukaryota > Metazoa > Chordata > Chondrichthyes > Carcharhiniformes > Scyliorhinidae > Scyliorhinus > Scyliorhinus torazame. The sequence goes on along the minus strand of NC_092710.1, from coordinate 224,570,431 downwards.
GTTAGAAACAGGAAAGGAGAGGTCACCCCGTTGGGAGTTTTCTATAGGCCTCCAAATAGTTCTAGGGATGTAGAGGAAAGGATGGCGAAGATGATTCTGGATAAGAGTGAAAGTAACAGGGTAGTTATTATGGGAGACTTTAACTTTCCAAATATTGACTGGAAAAGATATAGTTCGAGTACATTAGATGGGTCGTTTTTTGTACAATGTGTGCAGGAGGGTTTGCTGATACAATATGTTGACAGACCAACAAGAGGCGAGGCCACTTTGGATTTGGTTTTGGGTAATGAACCAGGCCAGGTGTTGGATTTGGAGGTAGGAGAGCACTTTGGGGACAGTGACCACAATTCGGTGACGTTTACGTTAGTGATGGAAAGGGATAAGTATACACCGCAGGGCAAGAGTTATAGCTGGGGGAAGGGCAATTATGATGCCATGAGACATGACTTGGGGGGGATAGGTTGGAGAAGTAGGCTGCAAGGGTTGGGCACACTGGATAAGTGGAGCTTGTTCAAGGAACAGCTACTGCGTGTTCTTGATAAGTACGTACCGGTCAGGCAGGGAGGAAGGCGTCGAGCGAGGGAACCGTGGTTTACCAAAGAAGTGGAATCTCTTGTTAAGAGGAAGAAGGAAGCCTATGTGAAGATGAGGTGTGAAGTTTCAGTTGGGGCGATTGATAGTTACAAGGTAGCGAGGAAGGATCTAAAGAGAGAGCTAAGACGAGCAAGGAGGGGACATGAGAAGTATTTGTCAGGTTGGATCAAGGAAAACCCAAACGCTTTCTATAGGTATGTCAGGAATAAAAGAATGACGAGGGTAAGAGTAGGGCCAGTCAAGGACAGGGATGGGAAGTTGTGTGTGGAGTCTGAAGAGGTAGGCGAGATACTAAATAAATATTTTTCGTCAGTATTCACTCAGGAAAAAGAGAATGTTGTGGAGGAGAATGCTGAGACCCAGGCTATTAGAATAGATGGCATTGAGGTACGTAGGGAAGAGGTGTTGGCAATTCCGGACAGGCTGAAAATAGATAAGTCCCCGGGGCCTGATGGGATTTATCGTAGGATTCTCTGGGAAGCCAGGGAAGAGATTGCTAGGCCTTTGGCTTTGATTTTTATGTCATCATTGGCTACAGGAATAGTGCCAGAGGACTGGAGGATAGCAAATGTGGTCCCTTTGTTCAAAAAGGGGAGTAGAGACAACCCCGGCAACTATAGACCGGTGAGCCTCACGTCTGTTGTGGGTAAAGTCTTGGAGGGGATTATAAGAGACAAGATTTATAATCATCTAGATAGGAATAATATGATCAGGGATAGTCAGCATGGCTTTGTGAAGGGTAGGTCATGCCTCACAAACCTTATCGAGTTCTTTGAGAAGGTGACTGAACAGGTAGATGAGGGTAGAGCAGTTGATGTGGTGTATATGGATTTCAGTAAAGCGTTTGATAAGGTTCCCCACGGTAGGCTATTGCAGAAAATACGGAGGCTGGGGATTGAGGGTGATTTAGAGATGTGGATCAGAAATTGGCTAGCTGAAAGAAGGCAGAGTGTGGTGGTTGATGGGAAATGTTCAGAATGGAGTTCAGTTACAAGTGGCGTACCACAAGGATCTGTTCTGGGGCCGTTGCTGTTTGTCATTTTTATCAACGACCTAGAGGAGGGCGCAGAAGGGTGGGTGAGTAAATTTGCAGACGACACTAAAGTCGGTGGTGTTGTCGACAGTGCGGAAGGATGTAGCAGGTTACAGAGGGACATAGATAAACTGCAGAGCTGGGCTGAGAGGTGGCAAATGGAGTTTAATGTAGAGAAGTGTGAGGTGATTCACTTTGGAAGGCATAACAGGAATGCGGAATATTTGGCTAATGGTAAAGTTCTTGGAAGTGTGGATGAGCAGAGGGATCTAGGTGTCCATGTACATAGATCCCTGAAAGTTGCCACCCAGGTTGATAGGGTTGTGAAGAAGGCCTATGGAGTGTTGGCCTTTATTGGTAGAGGGATTGAGTTCCGGAGTCATGAGGTCATGTTGCAGCTGTACAAAACTCTGGTACGGCCGCATTTGGAGTATTGCGTACAGTTCTGGTCACCGCATTATAGGAAGGACGTGGAAGCTTTGGAGCGGGTGCAGAGGAGATTTACCAGGATGTTGCCTGGTATGGAGGGAAAATCTTATGAGGAAAGGCTGATGGGCTTGAGGTTGTTTTCGTTAGAGAGAAGAAGGTTAAGAGGAGACTTAATAGAGGTATACAAAACGATCAGGGGGTTAGATAGGGTGGACAGTGAGAGCCTTCTCCCGCGGATGGAAATGGCTAGCACGAGGGGACATAGCTTTAAACTGAGGGGTAATAGATATAGGACAGAGGTCAGAGGTAGGTTCTTTACGCAAAGAGTGGTGAGGCCGTGGAATGCCCTACCTGCAACAGTAGTGAACTCGCCAACATTGAGGGCATTTAAAAGTTTATTGGATAAGCATATGGATGATAATGGCATAGTGTAGGTTAGATGGCATTTGTTTCGGTGCAACATCGTGGGCCGAAGGGCCTGTACTGCGCTGTATCGTTCTATGTTCTATGTTCTATGACTCGTGGCTATGGTGGGGGCTACTACTGGGGTTACTTTGTTCAGTTCCCAGTAATCAATGGTCAGTCGCCATGATCCATCCGGTTTCCTGACGGGCCAAATCGGTGCATTGTTTGTGGAGGCTACTGATCTGAGTACGCCTTGATCCAACAAACTCTCTATTACTTTGGAGGTTTCTCCCTCTGCTTCCTGGGGAAATCCGTACTGCTTCTGGGGTTTAGGGTTGGGACCTGTAACGTTCACAAAGCCAGCCAAACTGCCACAGTCGTGCTTGTGCTGTGCAAATGCTGCTTTGTGTTCCTGCAGGACTGCCCTAACCTGTGTCTGCACTAATGGCTCGAGGGTAAAACCAGAAGTCTCCTATTGAACTAATCCTATTTACGGATTCTCCTACTGTGAGCGTGGCGGGGGCTCATGCTGCCTTTGCCATTTTCCACACACACTTGTTAACTGGATCAAAAGAGAGGTTACGGGAGCTCATGAAATCGATCCCAAGGATATGTTCTGCTGTCTGGGGCAGATCAACTAAAACTACGGGGTGCTTGTTTGCGATGTTCCCTATCTGTATTGCTATGGGGGCTGTGATGTGTCCCTGTTGTAAATGGCCTGTAAAACCGCTGAGTGTAATGGTGTCTGTGGGGGCACCCCCCGGGGCCAGATCGCCCCGCGCCCCCCCCAGCACCCCGGAGCCCGCCCACGCCGCCTTGTCCCGCCGTTCAAAAGGTGGTTAAATCCACGCCGGTGGGACAGGCAATTTATCGGCGGGACTTCGGCCCATCCGGGCCGGAGAATCCAGCGGGGGGGCCCGCCAACCGGCGCGGCCCGATTCCCACCCCCGCCAAATATCCGGTACCGGAGACTTCGGCAACCGGCGGGGGCGGGATTCACGGCAGTCCCCGGCGATTCTCCAACCCCGCGGGGGGTCGGAGAATGACGCCCAAAGTTCCTGCCCTGGCTGTGAACTATATAAAAGCCATCCTTTAAAATCTCACCGTCGTGTGTGGTGATCGCGTTTCTAAATTTATCGTACGGGGCTGGGAAGGTTCCCTTTAAAACTTCCCTGAGTTTCTCGTCCTCTTTCTGGGCCTTCGCTAGATCCTGAATGTTGGTCTGTGAGACCTTAACCGCGTGTACTGGGGTGCTCTCGGGGGGGCGGGGGGTTCCAAAAATAACCATGCCTGGAGCCTGCCTTCGCTAGGGCGTCTGCTTTAACGTTTCCAGGGTGGTAAGAACAGTCATGACTGCGAACCTTAATTATGCCGTATTTCCTATCCTTCGCTGTCTCTAAGATTTGGCGGAGTAATTGGGCTACGGGTTTACCGTCACGGAAACAAATCCTCTTCTTTTCCAGAGTAGTAGGAACTATTACAGACATACAAGCTATCTGAATAGATGTCTGCTGGGGTCGGGAACGAGTCTGGGTGGTCTACAATATACGCAATTGCTGCCAGCTCTGCTGCCTGCGAGCCTAAGTGTCCTGGCAACTTCAAGGAAATTTCATCTAGGGCACGTCCCTGCGCGTCCTCTACACGTATACTGCAACCGGTAATTCTCTCTCCATTTAACACTGTGGATGAGCCATCCACATAAATCCTTAGGGGTGCGCACGTGTCTGTGGGCTGGGGTCTCTGGGGTGTACTACCTGTTTTCCTGGGGGGTGTTTTGGGAATAAATGGGTCTGTGTTCTGTTTTGTGGTGATGATCTCACACTCATGAGGGGTGCCTGCATACTGCAAATTATCGGCAAGGAAGGTGTGGCTTTTGGTTCTCTCTACCGTGATGTCCCGTCCCTGCAAAAGAAGGGTCCAACGGGCTGCGCGGATTTGGCTGACTGTGCCGTCTTTAAGTCAGCCGTCTAACAATAGCTGTGTCGGTGTGTTCTGTGAGGATGGTGATGGGGTTGAGTCCTGTAATGTATGCAAAGTATTGCACTGAAAAAACTGCGAGCAGGTGCCTTTCACAGGCAGAAAACCCTTCCTCTACGGGGTCTAACATGCGTGAGGCATATGCTACAGGGCGTAAATGGTCGCGGCATTCCTGGAGGAGCACGGCCGAAAGGGTTCGTTCGGTGCTTGCTTACTCTGTAGCGTACGGGGAAGGTGGATCTGGGACCTGTAGTGCGGGGACTGTGCTGAGTGCTCCTTGTAAAGCATCCATGGCATCTGTATGCTGTGGAAGCCATTCCCAAGTTGCCTACTTCTTGAGAAGCTCGGAAAGGGGCGCTGCTTTAGTGGCGAAACCGTCAATATGGTTTTGGCAGTAACCAACTAGTCCTAAAAATGACGGAGGGCTGAGACATTGTGGGGAAGGGGCAATTTGACAACCAAATCAATTCTCTTGTGCGCGATCTCGCGTTTACCATGAGTGATCACTGTTCCCAAGTAAATCACTTTTTCTTTCAGAATCTGGGCCTTCTTGGGGTTGACTTTACAACCAATTTCTTTTAGGAGTGCTAGGAGTTCGGGAGAAGCAAAATGTGCTCTCCCTTTGTGTCTGTCTGTAGTAACAAGTCGTCTACATACTGGACCAGACAATCGGGGCAGGAAGATTTTGCTAATCCATTTGCCAGCTGTCGGTGGAAAATGGAGGGGGAGTTGTGGAAGCCTTGTGGAAGGCACGTCCACGTGTATTGTTGCCTTTGGAATGTAAAGGCGAATTTGTACTGGCACGCTTTAGCCAATGGAATGGACCAGAAGCCATTACTAATGTCCAAAACTGAAAAAACATTTGACTGGAGTCCCTGTTTGAGCATGGTCTCGGGACTTGTGGCTATGGTGGGGGCTGCTACTGGGGTTACTTTGTTCAGTTCCCAGTAATCAATGGTCAGTCGCCATGATCCATCCGGTTTCCTGACGGGCCAAATCGGTGCATTGTTTGTGGAGGCTACTGATCTGAGTACGCCTTGATCCAACAAACTCTCTATTACTTTGGAGGTTTCTCCCTCTGCTTCCTGGGGAAATCCGTACTGCTTCTGGGGTTTAGGGTCGGGACCTGTAATGTTCACAAAGCCAGCCAAACTGCCACAGTCGTGCTTGTGCTGTGCAAATGCTGCTTTGTGTTCCTGCAGGACTGCCCTAACCTGTGTCTGCACTAATGGCTCGAGGGTCGAACCAGAAGTCTCCAATTGAACTAATCCTATTTACAGATTCTCCTACTGTGAGCGTGGCGGGGGCTCATGCTGCCTTTGCCATTTTCCATACACACTTGTTAACTGGATCAAAAGAGAGGTTACGGGAGCTCATGAAATCGATCCCAAGGATATGTTCTGCTGTCTGGGGCAGATCAACTAAAACTACGGGGTGCTTGTTTGCGATGTTCCCTATCTGTATTGCTATAGGGGCTGTGATGTGTCCCTGTTGTAAATGGCCTGTAAAACCGCTGAGTGTAATGGTGTCTGTTGTGGGCCACGTGTCTCGCTGAAACATCGTGGAGGAAATGAGCGTGGTGCGGGACCCTCCTATGACCCAAAAAAATTCTACGGGTTGTCCCCGAACTTTGTCTGCTCCTACCGGTCTACTGGACTTGTCCCAAAGGGTGTCGCAGACCCAAGTTGGGGAGCCCGGACACCGTCAGTCGGTGCCGTTCATGTCTGTACTCTCTGAACGGGCGCTAACGCTATGAAGCAGCTTTGTCCTATTCTTGTTTAGGGTGCCTGTCTGTTGGTTTCTCTGCTGCTTCTGGAGCGCGTTGCACTCTCGTGCAAAGTGTCCTAGTTGTCCACAATTATAGCATTCCTGAGCTCTGGGCTGCAATTGGCTGTTCCTGCCCTCATTTACCCATGCGGGGTTCTGGTGTGCCTTAACTGCATTCATTTCTACCTGCTCTTCATCGGGTGTTATAAATGTGGTTTTGCCTGCAATTAATTGGTCCCAAGCACGGGACAATCTCTTCAAAACCCATTTTTCATTGTGGGCCTCATCTGAGGGGTCATAATTTGCGCAAGCTTTTCGTCCTGCTTCTGTGGCATGGGAGACTAGAATTCGGGTCCATTTGGCCATATTATCTGGGAACAAATGGGTGCGGGCTAACTCTCCAAAAACTGCGGTTAAGTGAATCCACAAACATCCGGCAAACGCTGTTGGGTGCTCTATCTTCTTTTGCCTACACTTATTTAGGCCTTCTACGGGGTCTCCTCTGTTAAAGCCAATCGCATCAAGGATCGCTGTGTGCATCTCTTGGAGTGTGCCTCCTCCTACATTCTGTGGGTCGGGAAGGGCTGCTACGACTGAAGGGTCGAGGCTTAAAACTGTGAGCTTCACTTGCTCCTTTTCGTCCAGACTGTATATGGTTGCCTGTTGTCTGACTTTCGCGAAAAATTGGTGGGGGTCGGATGTGGGAAGGAACGGTGTAATTTTTCCACACGTGTCCCGTAATTGGGTCACGGTTAACGGGGTTGTGTAAAGGAAATCTGCTTCTCCTTCTCCTGCGGCCCTGCGTTGTGTGGTCACAGGATTCATGCGGGTGTGTGCTGCCTGTTCGGTTAGGGGTTGGGGCGCTTGTTTTTCTGGGGGGTTTCCTGCGTACATGTCCCATGTATGTATCTATGGGCAGTCTCGTTCAATTCCTGCCAATCGGGGCCGTTTTCTTGATCTAATTGGGGTCCGAATGTACTCTGAAATCCATTTTGCACAGACAGCAGAGATTGCAATTCTGCAATTTGCTACCGGCACTTTGCATGGTCTACGGAGCTCTGCCTTTGTTCCGTTGTGGAAGTATGGAGTGCTTGTAGGGCTGCCTTTAAATCATTGCACTGCTTCTGCAATTTCTCAACTTGCTGTTCCGTTTCTTGCCTTACCAAGTCGCACGTTGCGTGTCCTGATAGGCCTTATCGTATTGTGTCTGAAAGCTGTTCAAATGCGTGAGACACTTGGCATCATCCACCTCTCTGTCCCTTGCTGCTAAATGCTCTTTCACATCTCGATTCTCTTTCTCTACCTCACTCACGTCTACCTCACTACTTCTGTCTCTCTCCTTTATCTCTCTACGGAGCTTCCTAACGACCTCCTCTGTGCCTCGCAATTGTGCCAAACAGGACACGATTGCCATCAGCTTGCAAGCTTTTCCCAAGCTCTTCTTGTGGATCTCTGACAGGTTCTCCCACCAAGTGTGTCCTATACTCCCTGGTCCTGTTTCCTCATTATCACAGAATTCACTCCAAAGGGGCCATCCCTTTGAGATATTTCCTGATCTCTTCTTCCCAAACGGGACACTGTCCTACTCTACTGCTGGTCGCTGCGACCTCAAATTCCTGGGGTTCATAAGGTGTTCCATTGCCTTCATTTCCATTTTCTCTATCTAGGATCTCTAACAAATTTGGAACAGGGGGTGATAAAGCGGTGATATAAACACGAGTATGGCTTACGCTAATTTCCGGCCTACAAAACACCCGACAGTTTTTCGCAACAAAATCTCTCAGGTTAACCTTATATCCCTGTTAGTACGCATGTATTAACACACTTCTGAATCTCAGAGGCTTGATCAGTACTGTTTTGATGCTTGTGGTTTTTCTTTCTGTTCCCAATTGGATTCTAATTCAAATTTTGGGTTCTCTCGGAGTGGTTAGGCCACTTCTAAATCGTGTCCCGGCGGAGTCGCCAGTAAATGTTGCTAACTTTTGGTTGGTTCTTAATTTGGCTCTATTTACTCACGTTTGCTCAAGAGTCTGCAAGTATTTTTCGACACCGCCACAGGGTTCAGAACCTAATACTGATCAATGACTCGATACACCAATTAGTAAGTTCAAAAGCAATGCTCATTTATTTACACACAGTCAAATCTACTCATGCATAAACTCTACAAAGTAAACTACCACTAGTACTAAAGCCTATACTTAGCTTTGGGCGCCCACTCAGTCAGAGGAACAATGGCCGTTGCTCGGTTCTGAGGCTGCTGGGTTGAGCTGTTTACAGGGTAGCAACTAGGAGTGTCTATCTCGTAGCGTGCGTTGACTTGGAACTTACATGGTCTGCTGTAGCTGCTAGGCAGGTCTCGCTCTTCGCTGAGAGCCAAAGCCAAATGAGGGCGTTCTCCCTTGGGGGATACTTTTATCCCCAAAAGGGCTTCGCGCTCTTCTGGGCGGGCCTTGAACTTGGCCTCAACTAATTGTGTCTTTCCCAATCATTGGTATCGATTTTCCTCCAATAGAGAGGTGGTTCCCTGATCGCTGGGCGTGTCCTGGTGACTGTCAGTCAGCTTTGTCTTAGCTTCTTCTGGCGCCGGGGAGTCTGTCCTAACATTGTGTATCTAAATATTTCCCTTTTGTCCCCGGAGATGGCTCATTAGTATGTAAATCGTTTGGTAGTTTCTGTCCTGTCTGAGCGTTTAAGGTTCTAATCAACAGACAGGGCTTGCACCTGCTTGTTTCTTAGCATTGTCCAATTTTCCCTGCAGTCTTTGCAAGTGTCCATTTTGTAATCGGGACGTAGCCATCCCAGATGGCTACAGTACCCAGGTTGACGAGTCATCTCTTTGAAGCAACACCGCCCCAATGCAATCCTGACTCGCATCTGTGGATATCTTGGTCTCTCGGTCTGGGTCAAAGAATGCAAGGACGGGTGCAGTGGTGAGCTTGGCTTTCAGTTCCAGCCACTATGTTCGGTGCTCCGCCTTCCACTCAAAGGCTGTTGATTTTTTCACCAGGTTGCGTAGGGCCGTGGTGTGTGTGGCCAAATTCGGATTGAACTTGCCAACAAAATTGAACATTCCCAGGAAGTGCAGTACTGCCTTCTTGTCCTCGGGGACTTTCATTGCCTCAATGGCTTTAATTTTGTCTGTGTCCGGGCACACACCATGTCGCGAAATCTGATCGCCCAGGAACTTTAGCGTGGATGTCCCAAAACAGCACTTGGACCTGTTTAGCTGGAAGCCATGTTCATGTATGCGTCGGAATACTTTCTTGAGTCGCGACACATGTTCATCTGGGGTTGTGGACCAGATTATGATATCGTCAACGTAGACACAAACCACTTCTATTCCCTTCAGCATCTGTTCCATGATGCAATGGAAAATCTCTGAAGCCGAGATGATGCCAAATGGCATTCGGTTGTAGCAGAATCTGCCAAAAGGCGTGTTGAAGGTGCAGAGCCTTCTGCTGGATTCTTCAAGTTGGATTTGCCAAGATCCTTGGGATGCGTCCAATTTTGTGAAGAAACGCGCATGTGCCATCTCACTTGTGATTTCTTCCCTCTTCGGGATGGGGTAATGTTCCAGCATAATGTTTTTGTTTAGAACCTCGGGGTCAATGCAGATGCGTAGGTCCCACAAAGGCTTCTTTATGCACACCATCGAGCTGACCCAGTCGGTTGGTTCAGTGACCTTGGAGATGATGCCTTTTTGTTGTAGACTCGTGAGATCTGCCTTCGTGCGCTCTCTCAGTGGAGCAGGGACTCGTTGTGCTGCGTGGATCACTGGCTTGGCATCAGGCTGCAGTAGTATCTTGTACTCGTACGGCAGCGTGCCCATCCCGCTAAATACATCTGGGTTAGGATGTCGGCGATGCTGGCCTGTAGATCTGAATGGGACGGCGTCGTGGTGTAGGCCCTTTGAATGAGGTTCAGTTGCTTGCAGACCTGCGCACCTAGCAGGGACGCCCTGTCTGGTTTAACAATCTCGAAGCGTAAGCTTGCATCTGTGTGTCGGCTGGACACCTGCAGATGGCAGGACCCCAATGTCTTGATTGCGTTCCCATTGTAGTCCAGGAGTTTGCACGCAGCTGGAAGGATTGTGGGGGGCTTCTTGATTCTCTTGAAGTCCACCTGCGAAATCAGGTTGGCGGAGGCACCTGTGTCCAGGTTGAACTGGATAGGGCAGTGATTCACCTTCATCACTGCATGCCATTCGTCCTCGGAATCCACGGCCAGGATTGATTGGACTTGCGATGTGTCCGGTGTGGCGTATTCGCACTTCGTAATAATGCCCACTCGGTAAGTCTTGTCCAGGTATTCATCATCTGGATCCGTCGCACTGCCTGGGTCAGAGTCATGCATTCGGTGTTGCACACTTCTGATGTGCCGCTGTCGGAATTGGGAGCGCTGGCTCCTGACTGATGATGCAGATCTGCACAGGGCTGGATAGTGGTTTGGTTTCCCACAGTTTAAACAGCGTTTGCCTCTTGCAGGACAGTTTTTTTAAAAATGAGCGGTGCCGCAATTCGCACATGTCATGACGTCGGCATCATGATGCTCAGTGCGTCGTTGCGCATGCGCGATGCGGTTCTCAGACATTTGCACCTGCGCAGTGCAGTTTTCGGCCGTTTCATGTCCCCGATCGCATTGCGCATGGTCGGGCCCCGGGAAGAGCGCGCAAAATGGTCACATTCGGCAATGTGGAGGCGCTGCATCCCGGAGATGGCCTGAACACTCTCCACCTTGTGGGAGGCTTGTTTTTCACTTTCTGCCGTTTTGTACTGTGAATAGCGATTTTTAGAGTTCTCATGCACAATACACTTTTCAATCGCGACTGGCAGGGTCATGTGCTTGACTTTCAACAATTGCTCTCGCAGAGGATCAGAGTGGACTCCAAAAACGATTTGGTCTCTGATCATGGAGTCAGTGATATCACCGAAGTTGCAAGATTAAGGTTAGATAGATAGGAGTTAAAGGATTTGTCTTTACCTTGAATCCTCTGCTTGAAGATTTCGTTGGTGACCACCTCGCAGTGGCTGTTGAATTTGTCCAGGATGGTTTGGTACTTCGTTTTGTCCTGCCCTTCGGAAAAGTGAAAGGAGTTGTAGATCTCTATCGCATGGTCACCGGCAGTGGTGAGTAGAAGAGCTATCTTCCGCACATCGGTCGCGCCATTGAGGTCGGATGCTTCCACGTATAGTTGAAATTTCTGCTTGATCGCCAGTTGGCACTAAGATTGCCGGTGGTCCTGAGCTGATGAGGAGCCTGAATCTTGTCCATTGTGCCTGTATTCAGTAGCTGGTTGTCATGGATCTTGCTGAGTTGAACAGTCACACCTGGTATCATGTTGTGTTATGCTGCTTCGGATAACACAGGCTGCTACTTGATGCAGTCTTAACTAAAGGATGCTCCAGACTCTGAAATGAGTTTAACGTGTTTATTAAACTATTAACACTGTTCTCAGATGAGTTTGACTCTCTGCTAATCTAACTGTAGTAACTCAGTCTAACTGTACCAGCTTGCTCTAAGCCACGTGCTGGGGTGTGATGCTGCTGATCAAACCTGTCTAACTCTCCAGATGTCTGTCTGTGGAAAGAAGCAGGGTGTGAGTGCCTCATCCCTTTTATAGTGTTTATGTCATGCCTCCTTGTGGTGATGCCACCTCTGAGTGTCCTGACTGCCCATTGGTTGTGTCCATTGGTTGCATGTTTGCATATCATGACATAAATCTTTACAGTAGGATCATCTATACTATAGTCAACTGTCACATGAAACTAACAAGAAGGAGGTGGCTCCCATTTAGCTGATATTAGTGCTTCAGTCAAAGTTCATGCCTGCCAGCTGTCTGCCACCTTGGCCCAAGATTTCTGGGATGTCTGGAATATGTTTTACTGCAATTCACCTTGCTGTGCTATTTCTTTAATAACTGTCAAAAATCCAAAGGATATAGCACGCAGACTCTACAATTCAAGCACGCTATGGTTACCTAATTCATGCCTCCATCTGAATGACCCGATACTCTCTCAAGGGTTCTGCCAGACACACAACATCATGAGCAGCAGCAGCCCGGTTAGTCAGGGCTCCTGTAGATTCTGAGATTTCACGGTTGGCATGGTAAGAGGGGAAATCTTTGTCCAACAATTGCAGGAGTTATGGGCCGGGATTCTCTGACCCGGCGGTGTGTCGGACAATCCCCGGGGGGACGCGTGAATCGCGCCCCACCGCCCCGACGCCGGCTTCCCCATTCTCCGGCGCCGATTCTCGGGCGCCCGTGGGATTCCTGCCAGTCAGGGGCCGTTGACGGCGCCCCCCCCCCCCCTCCCCGGCAATGCTCCGGGCCCCAATGGGCCAAGTGGCCGACGGGTTTGGCCAAGTCCAGCCAGCGTGGGTTACTCAGGTCCCACACGGCAGGTCCTGGAAGGTGAGTCTGCAGGGGCCGTACTGCAGGGAGGGGGGGGGGGGGGGAGAGGATCCGACCCCAGGGGGAGGGCCCCCTCGGTGACCTGGCTTGCAATCGGGGCCTACCGATCGGCGGGCGGGCTAGTTCCGTGGGGACCTATTTTACTCTGCGCTAGGCCCCTGTAGTACTCCGCCATATTGCACAGGGGCCGCCTCGGAGAAGGGAACCCCCCGCGCATGCGCAGAAATACGCCGGCCATAGCGCGCACGCGCGAGCCGTTCCGCGCCAGCTGGAGCTGCGGGGACCACTCTGGCACCAACCTAGCCCCCATTATCGGGGACCATTGACGCCGGAGTGGTTGGCGCCGCGTTTCACGCCGGCGTGGGGACATAGCCCCATTATTGGAGAATCCCGCCCAAGATGTCTGTTATCATAAAATCCTTTGAGTGGCTAGTCATGAGATGCCAGCCTCCCAGACGGTCTTGATCCATTGCAGTTCACCTATCACCGCAACAGGTCCGCACAGCAGATGCTATATCCCTGGCCCTACAATCAACACTCGAACATCTCGACAACAAGGGCACCTACGTCAGACTGCTGTTCATAAACTGCAGCTCCGCTTTCAACACCATTATCCCGACAAGACTAATAAACAAACTCTGCAATCTTTGACTTGACCCCTCCCTGTGCAGCATATCCTTGACTTCCTCACCAACAGACCACAATCTGTCAGGATAGGCAACAGCACCTCCTCCACAATAGTCCTCAACACCGGGGCCCCGCAAGGATGTGTGCACAGTCCTCTACTGTACTCCCTATACATACATGAATGTGCAGCAAGATTTAACTCCAACGCGATCTATAATTTTGTGGATGATATGACTATATTGGGTCGTATCTCAAACAGCGATGTGTTAGACTACGGAAGGGAGATAGATCACATAGTTGCATGGTGTACCGAAAACAACCCCTCTCTAAATGTCAGCAAAACCAAAGAACTGATGATCGACTTCAGGAAGCGTAGCACGACACCTCCCCCCCGTCTACATCAATGGCTCTGAAGTGGAGATGGTCAATAGCTTTACGTTCCTGGGGGTCACCATCACCAACAGTCTGTCCTGGTCCACTCATGTTGTTGCAACAGTCAAGAAACCCCAAAAACGTCTCTACTTCCTAGGGAAGCTAAAGAAATACGGCATGTCTGCATCGACTGTCACAAACTTCTACAGATGTGCCAGAGAAACATCTTATCCGGCTGCATCACAGCCTGGTATCGCAACTGCTCGGCCCAAGACCGCAAGAAATTGCAGAATGTGGTGAACTCAGTCCAACGCATCACACAAGCTTGCCATCCTCACATTGATTCTGTCTACACCTCCCGCTGCCTCAGGAAGGCAGACAGCATTGTCAGAGACCCCTCACACCCAGGCACTGCCTTCTTCCGGACCCTTCTATCAGGCAGAAGAAGCAGAAGTCTGAAGACTCACACATCCAGACATAGGAACAGCTTCTTCCCCACAGCTACCAGACTCCTCAATGACTCCCCCTCGGACTGATCTGTTCCCTGTAAGAACACTATTCTCGACACCCTATGCTGCTCTTGTTTGGCCCTTGTTCCGCACTGTAACCAATCACTATTTGTCGATGTACTTTGTCGATTATTCTTTTTGTCTACTGTGTACATACGCCATATATTCCCTTGGCTGCAGAAAAATACTTTTCACCGTACTTCGGTACATGTGACAATAAATCAATTCATGTTCAATCAATAAATCAATCAATGTTCAATGGAACTAGACCATGTGGGCAGCACGGCAGCATAGTGGTAAGCACTGTGGCTTCACAGCACCAGGGTCCCAGGTTCGATTCCCTGCTGGGTCACTGTCTGTGTGGAGTCTGCACGTTCTCCCCGTGCCTGCGTGGGTTTCCTCCGGGTGCTCCGGTTTCCTCCCAGAGTCCAAAGATGTGCAGGTTAGGTGGACTGGCCATGCTAAATTACCCTTAGTGTCCATAAAAGGTTAGGAGGGGTTATTGGGTTATGGGGATAGGGTGGAAGTGAAGGCTTAAGTGGGTCGGTGCAGACTCGATGGGCCGAATGGCCTCCTTCTGCACTGTATGTTCTATGTTCTATGTTCTATGTCAAAGGCTGGCTCATCTATGTTCACAAGATCGGGAAGAAAGTCTATGAAGTAATACAAGTGACAGTTAAGTTAGCTACTGTTTAATTTTCACACCAAAAGACCTTGGGCGTGATTTAACTAAAGTCCCATAGCGAGCGCGTTTAGCCGCGTGTTTCCCGGTGCTCACAGTGCTCAGACACACATGACTATACAATGCGAATTGCTGTATAACAGTCCCTGCCCCCCGCATCCCCCAACACCCACACAGGGCACCCCTGGCCCGATCGCCAGCACACAAAAAAATGCCAGCTTGACACCTTAGCAGTATCAACCTGGCACCCTGGCAGTGCCACCTAAGTAGGGTGCTATGCTAGCAGTGCCAGGGTGCCCAGGTGGCCCCAGCAGTGCCAGGGTACCACCCTGCCCAAAGGGTGGGAGCCTATGATCCCCTGGGAGACCCCCACAAGTGCCGCTCCGTCTGATCCCATTTATAGGGGTAGTCCTGAATGACGCTCACCCAAAGGTCTCCAAGGCGATAGGGATAGATCCCAACGCCTCAGGTACATCAGGAAACTGCATATTAGAGTGACACTAGCTGTCTCGCTCTAATATGCTGATTTGCTAAAAAGTGATCCTACCCACAATGGGCGGGGTTTACATCGCAACGTCTCCAAGATAGTGTTGGGTGTCCTGAGGCATTGCGAGTCGGGTAGATCCCGGGAGCGAGGCCTACCGGCTTTTATCTGCCACGCTGTACTGCAGCGAGCTGCTTCTCTGACACAGCGTAGCCATTGGATCGCGCCCCTTGTAAATAATACAGGGAATTTTTCAGGCCTCAGTCCCTCTGTCCTTGTTAATCAGGTGGTGTACTGGTATTGTCACTGGACTAGTAATCCAGGACCCGGGGTAATGATCTGGGGACCTGGGTTTGAATCTCATCACGGCGAGTGGTGGAATTGAAACTCAATAAAATATCTGGAATTAAAAGTCGAATGATGACCATGAAATGATTGTCATAAAAACCCATTTGGTTCACTAATGTTCTTTAGGGAAGGAAATCTGCCATCCTTACCTGTTCTGGCCTACATATAACTCCAGACCCTCAGAAAGTGGTTGACTCTTAAATGCTCTCCGAAATGGCCTAGCAGGCCACACAGTTGTATTCAACCACTACGAAAACACAGAAATGGAATGAAACAGGTTGGACAGCCAGGCACCGGAGAGAACAACGGCAAACCCAGCCCTGTTGACCCTGTAAAGTCCTCCTTACTAACATATGGGGGCTTGTGCCTAAGTTCGGAGAGTTGTCTCTCAGACTAGTCAGAGCCATGCTCACAGAATGATACCTTACAGACAATGACCCAGACAACACTATCACCATTCCTGGGTACGTCCTGTCTCACAGACAATAAATCCATCCATGTTCAATCAATAAATCAATCAATGTTCAATGGAACTAGACCATGTGGGCAGCACGGCAGCATAGTGGTTAGCACTGTGGCTTCACAGCACCAGGGTCCCAGGTTCGATTCCCTGCTGGGTCACTGTCTGTGTGGAGTCTGCACGTTCTCCCCGTGCCTGCGTGGGTTTCCTCCGGCATGCAGTCAGGAGGGAGTTGCCCTGGGAATCCTCAACATCGACTCTGCACCCCATGAAGTCTCCATGAAAGCTTCAGGTTAAACATGGGCAAGGAAACCTCCTGCTGATTACCACAGACCGACCATCATCAGCTGATGAATCAGTACTCCTCCATGTTGAACACGACTTGGAGGAAACACTGAGGGTGGCAAGGGTGCAGAATATGCTCTGGGTGGGGGACTTCAATATCTATCACCAAGAGTATTATCACAGATCCAGCTGGCCGGGTCCTAAAGTTCCTAAATAGCTGCTGGACCGGGACTGCAGCAGGTGGTGAGGGAAGCAAAATAAAAGACGCTGGAAACACTCAGCCAGTCTGGCAGCATCTGTGGAGAGACAAACAGAATTAATGGGCTGGAATTTACAGCTGCAAATTGCACCCTCCACCCCCTGCACAAACGTAAAATGCGGGCATAATGACTTCGGGTCGGCAATACGTCACCATGTTGCCAGTCTCAAATATGGCGCAAGGCAAGGGGATGCATAAATCGGAGGTTCACCTCCCATTTCTAACTCACTAATTTACAGCTGTTAAGCTGGTTAAAAGCCAATCGTATTGAATTTTTCATTGCACTGTATTTTGTGGGCATTGAGTGCAACATAGTTTGGGAACGCTTTACAGCAGGTCTAATAAGATGGCTCAAGGGTGTCAGGAAATGCCTGCTATCAGGACCGTGGTTGAATGTAACAGTAGATTAGTCTAGTGAAGGTGACAGTATCTGTATGATCTTTGAGCTCAATTTTTTTATTTTTTCAAGCCTTCAGTAAAACATAAAGACAGTCAGAACACAGGGGGCCTTTAACTTTGCAGCAGTGACCAACCTCCTGTTGACAGATGTGAACTGCAAAACGCACTGGCCTCGACTGCCAATTGGACATCGAGATCCCTTCTGCACTGGTAATTAGTTGTCTTCTCACTGGACAACATCAGTGAGCAGAGCAGGAACTTTCTATTCTGGTACCCACGCCCTGCTGAGTAAATGTAAAACCCAAACCAATGTTTCAGGTCTGTGACCTTTCATCATGTAAGGTCACTGGCCCAAAATATTGGACATAATTTAAGATTAACTTTTTAAAAATCTATTCAAGCACATGATGTGGGCATTACTGGCTAAGCCAGAATTTATTTCTCATCATTAATTGCCCTTGAGAAGGAGGTTGCGTATCTTATTGAACCTCTGTAGTCTATGAAGTGTAGGTACTCCCACAGTGCTGTTAGGGATGGAGTCCCTGGATTTTGACCCAGCAACAGAGAGGAAACGGTGATATATTTCCAAGTCAGGATGGTGAGTGGCTTGGAGGGGAACTTGCAACGGTGCTGCCATTGTTTTACTAGGTGGTAGAGGTTACAGGTTTAGAATGTGCTGTTGAAGGAGCCTTGATGGGTTGCTGCAGTGAATCGTGCAGTTGGTCATGGCTACAAATTTAAAGGCCCTCTTGTGGATGCCACTGTGCGTTGGTTGGGGAGGGAGTGAATATTTTAAGTGGTGAGTAACTGCTTTGGCCTGGATGGTGTTAAGCTTCATGAGCGCTTTTGGAGCTGCATTTATTCAGACAAATGGAGTATTCAATCATACTCCTGACTTGTGACTTGTGAATGGTGGAGAGTCTTTGGGAAGTTGAGGGGTGAATTGCTTGCCACTGATTTCCTAGCCTCTAGCCTGCTCTTGTAGCCACAGTATTTATATGGTTTGTCCAGTTCAGTTTCTAGTCAATGGTAACACCCAGGATGTTGATAGTGGGGGATTCAGTGATTGGAATGCCACTGAATGACAAGGTGAGATGGTTAGATTCCCTTTTATTGGAGATGGTCATTGCCTGACACTTGTGTGGCAAAGGTGTTACTTGCCACTTGTCAGCCCAAGCCTGAATGTTATCAACGTCATTGCATATAGTTTCAGTTATAGTTTCAGACACTGTTTCAGTGTTCTGAGAATCAACGGACGGTGCTGAGTGTTGTGCAATCATCAGCGAGCATCCCTAGTCCTGACCTTATGATGGAAGGAAGGTCATTGATGAAGCAGCTGAAGATGCTCGCGCCTAGGACATGACCCTGAGGAACTCCTCCAGGGATGTCCAGTGTCTGAGATGATTGACCCCCAACAACCACAAGTATCTTCCTTTGTGCCAGGTACGACTCTAACCAGAGGGGAGTTTTCCCAGATTCCCATTGACTTCAGTTTTGCTCAAGTTCCTTGGTGCCACACTCGGCTAGGGCATTCCATCTCACCTCATCTCCCGAGTTCAGCTCCTTTGTCCATGTTTGGACCGAGGTGGTAATGAGGTCAGGAACTAGGTGCTGTGGCCATTCCTGGAATTGGAGAGATGCCAGCCAACTGATTGGCCAGCAACTCTTGGGGGTTGGACATCATGGCTCAGATGTTACAGTCTCAGTAAAGTAACTGCATGAGGACTAGGCAGTAAAATTAGATTATGGTTTCCTGGACCGACAGAGTCACACTCACTCATATGTTTTCAGCTGGCTGGCAGGACCACGACATCCACATAAAATTCAGCTGAATTACTCTGGCAATAAATTATGAGATGACATATTCAAGGGTAAAATGCTGGCAAAAATAATTGGTTTCATCTGATATATTAAAAATTAATGCTAGTTCGACAGTTATTGGATGGAAGTCTGGCTCCATAGTTTCAATTTCCTGACCAGCTTTCGCTATGAGTACCAGGAACGCCCAACTGTGGATTCAGTCCTGTTATTATTAACAGTCATCAAAGGGACCTATTCTAATCCATCAACCCCTCGTTATTGGTGGTGCAGGAATGTAACATGCCTTTGCTACAAAATGGGTGGGATCAGGGAATGTATAGTGTGTCTAACGTTACCAGTGGTATTCTCATTTATTAGCATTGGATGAACTTCAGCCTGTCAGTGTGCACAAGATCAGTTTTTAGACTTCCATTTCCATTTTCATTTCTGGCAAGCAAATGGGAATAACATTCAGAACCTCATTCCTCACATCGCTGCAGTTTCAAATGGTCTGTGTGTTGTCAAATCCTTTTTTTAATTAAACTGAAAGTGAATAGGAGAGGATTCTAAGAACTATTTAAAAGTCACCTTGCTAGGCTCAGTGGATGTAGTTCAAACGCAAAAGCGGCAACATAAAAGCATTGAAGACCAAGTTAATTACCACTTAAATATTGATCTAGTCGCACTAAACACAGAATTGTTCAGATTGGTATAATCCTTCTGCGATGAGGCACACCAGGTTATTATTGGGATCGCATTCATCATATTGGTGTGCAATATAACGCAGATCCAAAGCAGGAATAATGTTGTGAAGTGTTATAGGCACAAAATTGCTTTACCTTCAGAAGAATCCATAAGTAATTTCTTGTGGGTTGAAACTGTGTCAGCGGTATTCAAAACTCATTCAAATTACTGTGGCGGCACGGTAGCACAGTGGGTATCACTGTTGCTTCACAGCGCCAGGTTCTCAGGTTCAATTCCCGGCTTGGGCCACTGTCCTTGTGGAGTCTGCACGTTCTCCCCGTGTCTGTATGAGTTTCCTCCGGGTGCTCCGGTTTCCTCCCACAAGTCCCGAAAGACGTGCTTGTTAGGTAATTTGGACATTATGAATTCTCCCTCTGTGTACCCGAACAGGTGCCGGAATGTGGCAACTCAGGGCTTTTCACAGTAACTTCATTGCAGTGTTAATGTATTGTAACAATAAAGATAAAGATTGTTAACTTTAAAAAGCACAGTAGGACTGTGAGATCTGCAGCATTCGGCCATGGCAACTCGTGATCTGCCCTACGCTTGGGAGATGCCAACCTGGCCATGCTGCTGGATGCCGTGGAGGTGAGATGGGACACTCTGTTCCAATCAGCAGTGCCCCTAATGCTCCCTGGGAAGAAGTGGCAGCGGCTATCAGTTGGGCAGCATGACCAGGAGGATCACTGTGCAATGCTGGAAGAAGACCAGTGACCTCCATCGGACCACAAGGCATCTGTTCCGCGGGCTACCCCCCCCCCAAAACCTCCGGCAGCCTCCCCCACCCCCTTCCCCAACAGGTCGGAGGCTGGTACCTCACCCCCCCCCTCTCCCCCCTCTCCCCACACACACACAGACACAGCATATCACCACACTTATGCCCCAGCACATCCTGGCACCCACCAGCACAACCTAGGGGGCATATGTTTAAGGTGCGAGGGGCAAGGTTTAAAGGAGATGTGCGAGGGAAGTTTTTTTTACACAGAGGGGGTGGGAGCTTGCTGGCCAATCAGTTGGCTGGCATCTCTCCAATTTCGGGTATGGCCAAAGCACCTAGTTCCTGACCTCATTACAACCTTGTTCCAAACACGGACAAAGGAGCTGAACTCGGGGAAGGTAGTGGAAGCAGATACGATAGTAACTTTTAGTTTTGACAAATATATGAATAGGATGGGAATAGAGGGTTATGGTCTCCGGAAGGGTAGGAGTTTTTATTTCAGGCAGACAGCATAGTCGGTGCAGGCTGGGAAGGCCGAATGGCCAGTTCCTGTGCTTAATTTTCTTTGTTCTTGGTTCATGCTCAGATGCGGTTCCCACACATGCCACCTGCTGTAGACCTTCCTGTTCCATCAAGTGTGTGGATCACAATGCCCCTCTTTGTGCCTACAGGAGATGTTGGCCCATAGCAGGTGGGAAAGGGTCAGATGGGTGGCAGGGTGATCCGCAATTGCACGAAATGCCACGAACACTAGAAAGCCCCACCAGCAGCCCCGATGCACCCCTGGGAGTGCTAGTACGACTCGTGCCAGCATATCGACGCCGGGCGGTCAAATACTAGTTCCACCTGCTACCCACTCTGACCTCCGGCAGGCTCCACCCCTCCCCCTTCCCCAACAAGTCGGTGGCTGGCACCTCGCACCCCGCTCCCCCCCCCCCCCCCCCCCCCGCGTCACTTTCTATGCCATCGCTGTCCGAATCTGCGGGCGCCACAGGTCCCTCGGTGCACTGACGCTCACACGAGGCGAAACAGGCGAGTTGGGCCCTGGTTCCTCTCTGGCCCCAAGGCTCCTCCTTCCCTGAATTGGGGACTGAGTCTGGGTCCTGTGCGGGACCTCGTGCAATGGTTCCTAGTCGCATCGTCCAGGTGGCGGTGTGTCTCAGTGCCCTGTACCTGGATTGCATAGGAGACTGGTCCAGTCGTATAGGGGACTATAATTCTGCGTGGGTTCCCTCAAGTGCTCCGGTTTCCTCCCACAGTCCAAAGATGTCCAGGTTACGTGGATTGGCCAAGGTAAATTGCCCCTTAGTGTCCAGGCATTTGCGGGTTGAATGGGGTTACGGGGCTGCAAGGAAAGGGTGGGAGCCTGTTTAGGGTGCTCTTTCAGAGGGTCGATGCAGACCCGATGGGCCGAATGACCTCCTTCGGCATTGGATGGATTCTATGATATGAAAAGCCAGTCATGTATTTCAGTTTAGAAAGCACTGAATCAGAAACAAATTATTTTGTACATCTCAATGCTATGCAAGTGTATACAGTACAACAACACTATTTAATATTACCTATGGAGTATAAATATTGTGATCCAAAGTCAAATTGAACTTAAATGCAATTGTTTTCACATACCTTTGTATATCCTTGCTTGATGCCCTAGCGTTGGTGCTCTATTTTCTCCTCTGCCGCAGTCAGTATAATGGAGACAGGTGACTCCTGCAAACTCAAACAGACATGCTCTGTTCAGAGCTTTGCTTAAACAACTCCATAGATTTTAGCCAGTTGCTGCAGTCACTCCTTTGTACAATAATAACACTGGTCAAGTTCTCTTCCTGCCACTCTTTAACTAGAAAGCAATGCTGTGTCTCTAACCAAATTAACTGCAGAATGGTTGGAGCTTCCATATGTGTTTGGCAAACCTTAATTAATCTTGAAAGGTTTCCTTTGGTAGTTTGTGTGTTAAACACCATCTTGTACCATTCTTTGACATATACATTATGTTATCCTTAGACTTTATATCTAAGAGCAGCTTAATTTTTTCAATTAATCTTTAATAGAAATTGGCCCAAATTTCCCTTCAAACAAGACTGCTGATTAAAGTATTGCACTTCATAAATGTCACTTTTGGCTCAATGGTGCCATGCTCGCCTCTGCTTAAGAGGTTGTCTATTCAAGGCCCACTCCAGGGACACGTGGGGCCAAACAGTGTGTTAACGAGCTAGTAGATTCAAGGGATTAAGAGATATGTCATGACATGCAAATCTGCAGAAATTTCTGGTTGATTTACGCTGCTCTGCTGCTTGCTTCACATAACTGTTAGCCTCCTGTTATTTTTAACTACGTCCTGGATTTTCAAATTAAATGTTCATTAACCTCGCTGCAGCAAGTTCTCCCCGGTCTCCTGGGCAATTTTTGTATCCCTCAACATACATCACCAGAGGAGATTATCTGGTCCGTAACTCACTGCTGTTTTGGGGAAGCCTCGCTGCGTGTAAATTAACTGTCAGGTTCCCCTCTACAAAACTAATGAAAAATCGGTCAGACTCTGTTATTGGCTTGTAATCCTCCCCCACCCAATTTTTCCTCTGTGCAGTCTCCTTGGCAATCATTTAATGTCCATGTGAAAATGAGGAAAATTTACTTCTAGGCAATCCAGCACGTTTTAGCACAAAGGAATAAATATCTGTTACCATGTGCCATCAGAGAGCATTGCACAGCAGGGGTGCTCATCAGAATGTTTGGTGTGAAGGGATATATGTTAATATAAAGCCTGTCAATCCATTGATTTAAACTCCTTTAAATGGAGAAATATTCAGTCAACTGACATAACGACAGTGTAGTTTTCCATGCCAATATTCCGATAACCACTCCCAGCTCACAATTGCACTTCTCAGCTCTTGAATTTCCATCTACACCTTGAAATATTTCTGCTCTGGCACAGGTTCAGGTGCAACACAGATGGAGTGGAAAATCTCCCTTCCTTATGCTGGTTCTGTCCAAGTGAATTCAGTGAACCTGACTCGCTGGAAAGGCTGGAAAGTCTGATGGATGTTGGGAGCTTGCTGGGTCATCCGTCCCTTTCCCCCAATCCTGCACCCAGAACCCAAAATAATTTAATAATGTCTTCATCATATGTATTTACATTTTTTAAATTTGCATCCTCTCTATGTGACTAAGCCTTGAGCCTGTTCTGGACCCTCAGATGGGCTTCACTTCTGACCCAGTCAGTAAAATATAGCTGGTCTGATGAGATATGCCACATCTGACCATGCAGCAGGTCTTACTGTATGTTTAGTGTATAGAACTTTTGTAAGTTGGACCTCCTGTCTCACAATAATCATTTTACTTGGATAGGCAGAGGACAGAGGAAGCTCTGAGGGGAGAGTGGGGATGGCATGGTGGCACAGTAGTTAGCACTGCTGCCTCACAGCGCCAGGGACCAGGGTTCAATTCCGGCCTTGGGTGACTGTGTGGAGTTTACACATCCTCCCTGTGTCTGCGTGAGTTTCCTCCGGGTGCTCCAGTTTTTTCCCACATTCCAAAGATGTGCAGGTTAGATGGGATTACAGGAATAAGGCGGGGGAATTGGCCTAGGTAAGGTGCTCTTTCAGACAGTCGGTGGCACACTCGATGGGGTGAATCACCTCCTTCTGCACTTTCGGTATTCTATGGTTCTATGGCCAAGTTTCGAGCTATTCCGGTAGATTATCATCAAAACATGAACTGGTGCACATTGGAATAGGGGAAGATTTTAGGAGCAAGGGAACTTCATTTTAGCATCTATCTTCACCAAAAGCAATGAAATGAAATGAAAATGAAAAATGAAAATTGCATATTGTCACAAGTAGGCTTCAAATGAAGTTACTGTGAAAAGCCCATAGTCGCCATATTCCGGCGCCTGTTCAGGGAGGCTGTTACGGGAATTGAACCATGCTGCTGGCCTGCCTTGGTCTGCTTTCAAAGCCAGCGATTTAGTAAGTAATTTTCTGGAGTTCTTTAAAGAAATAACAGAGCAGATTGATGAGAGTAACCTTGTTGCTATGGTGTATATGGATTTCCAAAAGGTATGAAATAAAATGCTACACAACAGACTTATAAACAAAGTTATAGCTCAAGAAATGAAAGGGAAGTAGCAACATAGATACGAAACAGAGTAGTTGTTAATTGATGTTTTACGGACTAGAGAAAGATATGGGGAAAGTGGCTTACAGTCAGTTCTTGTTAAAGAAAAGAAGGCATAACAGGAAAACTGTAGGTTCATTGGTTGGTAAGAAACTGTTAGGGATTGTCTACAAATTGCAGTAAATTAGAAAAGCATATGTACTTTCTTTTTTAAAAAAAATATATTTATTAAAGTTTTTTAACACAATTTTTCTCCCTTACAAACAATAACCGCCCCCCCCTCGTAACAAAAAAAAACGAGAAATCGCGCAGAGCAAGATATATATATGGCAAAATGATATATTTACACAGCTTTGTACACTGGCCCTCACCCGTACGTGCCGGTTTTCCCAACCCTTCATGTTATCTCTTGCTCATCCACCCTCCCAGGCAGTCCCCCCTTTCCCCCCCCCCTCCCCCCCCCCTCCCAGGACGTCCCCTCCACCCCCTCCCCCCACCAAGGTTGCTGCTGCTGCTGACCGACCTTCCTCTAACGCTCCGCGAGATAGTGCATATGTACTTTCAACAAGTAGCTGCACTTGGATCTATCTGAGTAGGTTAGGACCAATATAAGGTAACAAAAGTAGCGTAAGGGAAATAAAGTTAAGACTTAAAGTAAGATCTCCGAAGACTTAAGTTAGAGTGTTCGGAGGGAATTAAGGCCCCTAGCATAATTTGTTTTCCTTAAGGAGAGCAACTAACAGCTTAATCTAAAGGGAAGTCATGACAGCGAAGCTCGTACCCATTATAAGCTCCTCCTGCATTTTGTGGGAAGTCAGGGACACTTCTACTGGCAACCACTTGTTCAGGACGTACGTCCAATTGCAGCTAGAGTCTAACCACATTCCAGTGCTGAGAAGGCAGGTGGAGTTACTGGAGAGTATCTACCATGCTGAGATTGTCATGGGAAGCATGTTCAGTTCGGTGATCACAGCACAGGTAAAGACATAACAGACAGAAAGGGAATGGGTGACCACCAGGTAGAGTAGCGGAAGGGAGTTAGGATATCAATTAAAACGTAGGACTTCAAAGGTAATCTCAGGATTACTACCAGTGCCATGAGCTAGAGAGAGTAAAAGTAACAGGCTATGCCAGATAAATATGTATTTGGAGAAATTGTGCAGGAGGGAAGGATTCAGGTTCCTGGGACAATGGGACTAGATATGGGGAAGTTGGGACCAGTACAAGCAGGACAGGTTGCATGTGGGCAGGACTAGAACCTATGTCTTCGCGGGGATGTTTGCTAGTGCCGTCAGGGAGGTTTTAAGCTAGAATAGCAGGGGGATGGAACCTGAGCAGAGAGAGCGAGGAGGGAGAAACAAGGATAGAAATATAAGACAGCAATGTTAGGAGCAAAAGTGGAAGAGAGAAAAAAACAAGGGCAAAAACAAGTGCCCTGGAAATATTGGATGCATTGGTGGTCACTTTCCAAAAGTCTATAGACTGGAACAAAGTGGAAGGTGGGAAATGTAAACCCACTATTTAAAAAGGGAGGAAG
This sequence comes from Scyliorhinus torazame, assembly GCF_047496885.1. Classification (NCBI taxonomy): domain Eukaryota; kingdom Metazoa; phylum Chordata; class Chondrichthyes; order Carcharhiniformes; family Scyliorhinidae; genus Scyliorhinus; species Scyliorhinus torazame. Next base: position 224,544,474 of record NC_092710.1, on the reverse strand, counting down.
AGAATAAAGGGAGAATAACGCACCAGTTAACCTGACATCAGTAGTAGAGAAGATGCTCAAATCTATAAAAGATTCGATAGCAGAACATTTGGAAAGCATTAATGGGATTGAACAAAGCCAGCATCTGTTTATGAAAGGCAGATCAGGCTTAACAAATGTACTGGAGTGTTTTGAAAATGTAACAAGTAAAATAGATAAGGGAGAACCAGTGGATGTGGTGTATTTGGACTTTCAGAAGGCTTTTAATAAGATCCCTCATAAGACATTAGTGGGAAAACTTAAAGCACATGGAATAATGTAATGTATCGACATGGATCAAGAATTGGCCAAGTCATTGGATGTATTTAAAAAAGAAATAGATTTTTTTTTCAATTTTAATGGAATCAAGGAGTATGGGGAAAAAGTTGGAATATAAACAAAAATAATATTTATTGTCACAAGTAGGCTTACATTAACACTGCAATGAAGTTACTGTGAAAAGCACCTAATCGCCACACTCCAGCGCCTGTTTGGGTACACAGAGGGAGAATTCAGAATTAAGAATATGGCATTAAGATTGAGGATCAGCCTTGATCATATTGAATGGTGGAACAGACTCGAAGGGCCCAATGGCCTACTCCTGCTCCTAGTTTCTATGTTTCTTTGTAGAGGAGTGGGGCCAGTGTTGGCATCCTTGCTTTTCCTGATATCTATAAATGCCCAAGACCTTGGTGTACGGGGTGACAATTTCAAAAGTTGCAGATGATACGGAATTTGGAAAGATTGTGGGCATTTGGGGGGGGTGGTGGCATACTGATAATCTCACTGGATGAGTAACTCATCGATGCCGGCAAATGCTTGGAGGACATGGGTTCAAATCTCACCCTGTAGTTGTTGGAATTTGGGCAGCACGGTAGCACAAGTGATTAGCACTGTGGCTTCACAGCACCAGGGTCCCAGGTTTGATTCCCTGCTGGGTCACTGTCTGTGCGGAGTCTGCACATTCTCCCCATGTCTGCGTGGGTTTCCTCCAGGTGCTCCAGTTTACTCCCACAGTCCAAAGATATGCAGGTTAGGTGGATTGGCCATGACAAAATTGCCCTTAGTGACCAAAAAGGGTTAGGAGGGGTTATTGGGTTACGGGGATAGAGTGGAAGTGAGGGCTTAAGTGGGTCGGGCCGAATGGCCTCCTTCTGCACTGTATGTTCTATGTACTATATATACTGAGGAGGAAAGTGTAGAGTTGCAGATGGACATAGATAAGTTGGATGGACAAGTGACAGATGAAGCCTTACACCTGGGCAGGATTCCCCCAGAATGTCGGGGTGCTCAAGGCCTGGGACTACCGGAGTAAGAGCACCAAGGTTATTGTATGCAATGGGCACATCACTCTCAGAAGCCAGCATCCTCAACAGCTACTGATATGGGAGTTACACCAAGGCCCAGTGATCGTAACATAGAAATTAAGAAGTATTGCGGGAACATTATGGCACGGGTTTTTACACGCTGTTAGGTTGTGAACAAGTATATATGGTTTCCCTTTGTTATCAAGGATGGCCATTTCTTGCATGCATAACAGTAATCTGTTATTCATTCTAACATGGCTGTGGAACCCGATTGCAGACACTGTGCAGACAAAGATGAATTGTCTGATTTTGTTGGGACTGTCCGGTCTTTTAGCTTGTCTTTTGTTCTTTGATGCCTTGATTCTTTGCTGTTTGAAGGAAACACCGCCACGACTTGAGATTGGCACTCATTGCTCCTATATAGGTAGCACACAATGATGAAAAATATAAGCGCTGAGAGTTGCGGGCAACAATGGGAACTAGGAACGAAGGGGGTGGGGATGAGCACTGGCAAGCAGGAGTATTGTAAAGCTGAGGAGAGCACTCTCAAATGAATTTCGATGTCACTAATTTTACACTTATCTTTGCAGTACAGCCAGCGACAAGGCTGAATTTAAGTTTTGAAACCCGATGTTGTTTGAGGAAAGAAGGGACTAAGATCCTCCTTTTAAAAAAAATAAAAATAGAGCCATTATCTCAATCACACCTCATGAATCACGTAGAGCCGGCAGGTGGAATTTTAGATTGATTATATAGATGTTTGCATGATGCTCAGCACAATTCAAAGCTCCTCGTATACTGCAACCATCAATGTCCAAAAACAGCATGACCTGAATAATATCCAAACTTGGGCTGATAACTGGCAAGTAACATTCGCACCACACAGGTCCCAGGCAATGTCCATCTCCAACAGAGAGAATAGAACAATTATCCCTTAACACGCAATGGAATTACCATCACTGAATCCCCCATTGTCAACATCCTGGAGGGTTAGAAACTGAACTGTGGCTACCTGGGCAGGTCAGAGACGAGAGCCAAAATCTTCGGTCTTCGTTCACAGCTCGGATTTTCTGGTGTCACTGAGAGTGAGTGAAGTTTTAGCTGGAACGCCAAATTCTCCATTCTTGCTCGCAAAGGGCCCCGCCACAGGTGAGACCGGAGAATCCCACCATAGAAATCCTACCACGAGCAACACACTTCCTGCCCATCATCTATGGGGCACAAGTCAGGAGTGTAATGGAATACTCTCCATTTGCCTGGATGAATGCAACTCCAACAACACTCAAGAAATTCAGCGCCATCCAGGACAAAGCAGCCGCTTGATTGGTACCCCATTCACAAACCTTCACTCCCTCCATCAATGATGGACATTGGCAGCCATGTGTACCATCTGCAAGATGCACTGCAGGAACTCACTAAGGCTCCTTAGGCTGGGCCTTCAAACCCACGACTACTACCCTCTAGAAGGACAAAGGCAGCAGTTGGGAAGTTCCCCTCCAGCCACGTATTATCCTGACTTGGAAATATATCGTCAAACTTTCACTGTCACTTGGTCGAAAATCCTAAAATTCCTTTCCTAACAGCACTGTGAGCGTACCTGCACCACATGGCTTGTAGCAGTTCCCTTGCTCGACCACTTCCTTCCTGCCTGACAGGTACATACTTATCAAGGACATGCAGTAGCTGTTCCTTGAACAAGCTCCACATTTCCATTGTGCCCATCCCCTGCAGTTTTCCTCTCCATCCGATGCATCCTAAGCCTTGCCTTATCGCATCATAATTGCCTTTCCCCCAGATAAAACTCTTGCCCTGCAGTATATACCTATCCCTTTCCATCACTAAAGTAAACGTAATGAAATTGTGGTCACTATCACCAAAGTGCTCACCTACCTCCAAATCTAACACCTGTCCTGGTTCATCAAACGACCTTTCTGCCACCGTAATACTGTCCTTGACAAACAATGCCACCCCTTCCCCTCTTTTACCACCTTCCCTGAGCTTACTGAAATATCTAAACCCCGGCACCTGCAACAACCATTCCTGTCCTTGCTCTATCCATGTCTCCGAAATGACCTCAACATCGAAGTCCCAGGTACCAACCCATGCCGCAAGTTCACCCACCTTATTCAGGATGCTCCTGGCATTGAAGAAGACACACTTTAAACCACCTTCCAGCCTGCCGGTGCACTCCTGCAACTTTGAAACCTTACTCATGACCTCACTACTCTCAACCTCCTGTATACTGGAGCTACAATTCAGGTTCCCAAGGCTCTGCTGAACTAGTTTAAACCCTCCCGAAGAGCATTAGCAAATTTCCCCCCTCCCCCACGATATTGGTACCCCTCTGGTCCAGGTGTAGACCATCCCGTTTGTAGAGGTCCCACCAACCCCAGAATGAGCCCCAATTATCCAGAAATCTGAAACCCTCCCTCGTGCACCATCCCTGTAGCCACGTGTTCAACTCCTCTCTCTTCCTATTCCTCATCTCGCTATCACGTGGCACGGGTAACAACCCAGAGATAATAACTCTGTTTGTCCTAGATCTAAGTTTCCACCCTAGGTCCCTGAATTCTTGCCTTACATCCCTATCCCTTTTCCTACCTATGTCGTTGGTACCTATGTGGACCACGACTTGGGGCTGCTCCCCCTCCCCCTTAAGAATCCTGGAAACACGATCCGAGACATCACGCACCCTGGCACCTGGGAGGCAACACATCAACCACGAGTCTTTGTCGTTCCCACAGAATCTCCTATCTATCCCCCTAACTATGGAGTCCCAATGGCTAATGCTCTACTCCTCGCCCCCCTTCCCTTCTGAGCAACAGGGACAGACTCTGTGCCAGAGACCTGTACCCCATGGCTTACCCCTGGTACGTACCCCCCCCAACTATATCCAAAGCGGTATACTTGTTACTAAGGCGAACGACCACAGGGGATCCCTGTACTGACTGCTTCTTCCCAGCCCCTCTCACCGTCACCCATCTATCTTTATTCTTCAGAGTAACTACATTCCTGAAGCTTCTATCTATGACCATCTCTGCCTCCCGAATGATCCGAAGTTCTCCAGCTCTAGTTCCCTAACGCAGTTTCTGAGGAGCTGGAGATGGGTGCACTTCCCACAGTTGAAATCAGCAGGGACACTGACGGCGTCCCTCACCTCAAACATTCTGCAGGAGGAACATTGCACTACCTTCCCTGCCATTCCCTCTAGATAAAAAAAAGAAAGAAAGAGCTTACCTGTTATTCACTCCCCTTCTCAGCAAGCACTCACTCAGCAACCTCTGCACCCCGCCCGATAGCACCTGAGGGAAAATAAAAGAAAAACTACTTACCAGTCACCAGCCAGTCCCTTACCTGCAGGCTGTGACGTCAATCAGCAGCTCCGCTCTACTGCCCTCTGCTGGATGCTTGTCTTCACTTGGACAGCAAGGGTCTCTTGCTGAGGTACACCCTCAAGTTAGGGTGAGCACACGGACGTATGCAAATTTTCCCCACAACAACCAATCAGCATCTCCGCTCTACTGCCCTCTGCTGGATGTTTGTCTTCACTTGAACAGCTAGGGTCTCTTGCTGAGGTACACCTTCACGTTAGGGTGAGCACATGGACATATGCAAATTTCCCCCGCAACAGCCAATCAGCAGCTCTGCTCTACTGCCCTCTGCTGGATCCCATCAATTAATAAAAAATAGTGAAAATTCTGTTTCAGCTAGGGAGAATTTGGCAAAGAAATGGTAATGCAATTGGGAAATATGTAACAATGCACTAGTCGTAATGGGGAAGCTATTCAGCTAATCTAGCCTACCTGGCCCAAGAAATCTGGGGTAGGATTCTCCAACTTCCGCCGGGTCGGAGAATCGCCGGGGGGGCGGCGTGAAACCCGCCCCGCTGGCTGCCGAATTATCCGGTGCCGGGGATTTGGTGGGGGCAGGAAGCGCAGCGCGCCGGTCGGTGGCCGCTGGCAGCTGCCTCCCGGCGATTCTCCGGCCCGCAGTGGGCCGAGTGGCCGCCCGTTTTCGGCCGGTCCCGCCGGCGTATGTTATGACAGCTACTTGCCGGCGGGACCTGGCTCCGCGGGTGGCCTCCGGGGTCCTTGGGGTGGGTGCAGCGAGATCTGGTCCCAAGGGGTGCCCCCATGTGCCATGGGGGCACTCTATTCCTCCGCACGGGCTGGTGTACCGGTCCGCGATTGACAGCACGGAGATGAACCCACCCCTGCGCATGCGCTGGGATAACGCCAGCACAAGCTGGCACTCCCGCGCATGTGCCAACTCGCGCCGGCCGCCAGAGGCCCTTCGGTGCTGGTTAGCGTGGCGCCAAGCCCCTTCCGCACCGGCCAGCGCGGTGCAAACCACTCCGGTGCCGGCCTAACCCCTGAAGGTGCAGAGGATTCCGCACCTTCGGGGCGGCCCGACGCCAGAGTGGTTCACGCCACTCCTTCCCGCTGGAGTTACCCGCCTCGCCGGTTTCCGAACAATCCCGCCCTATTCACGCTTCTCGGTGTCTAATTGTCTCTTGAACAGAAACCTATTTCAAGCAATAATCGTTTTATCTTTAAAATAGTGTATTCTGGCATCAGACTTGACCTTGTATTTTACTAGTTGGTAACATATGTCCATGGTCACTATGGATTGTTCTCCATTGACATGGATTAACTTGAAACATGACCTCATGTGTTTTCCTTCTGCCTAGATGATCAGAACTGCATAAAACATTGAAGCTGCTCCATTTCACTGTACACTTTTAGACGTAATGGCCAAAGATTAATGTTAGTCAGGATTCTGTTTTACTTTGTAAACTGGTTGTGATGAATGATATCTGTATAAATATGTACCTTTAATGCGTCGGCCCCTTGAAGACCGGGTTTGGAACCCTGGGGGACTCCGCCTCCGGCTCCGCCCCCAGGAAGCTGTATATAAGGTTATGTTCAGTAGGCAGCGTGCAGTGAGCACACCTCTCGGCAGCTGTCTGGTTTTCTGGTTATTAAAGCCTTTGTATTATCAAACTCCTCTCCTGAGTTGTAATTGAGGGTATCTCAATTTAATAACCAGACGACATCATGATGGACAGCGGTCTAAAGCCGGAGAAGCTCAATTTGGACGCTCGGTCGCCGGAAGCCACTGAAATTTTTAAATACTGGCTCCGGTGCTTTGAGGCCTATCTGAATTCCTCAGAGACTGAAGTTGACGGACCTCGCAAGCTGAGCTTACTACATGCCCGGGTGGGCCACCGACTATCCTCCGTGATCGAGAAAGCTACGACGTACGAAACGGCGGTCAAAATCCTACAGAAGCGCTTCGTAAAGCCGATAAACGAGGTACACGCCAGACATCTGCTCTCGGCCTGCCGCCAGCGCTCGGGGAAACGCTAGATGAATACTTGGAGAGACTCACCGCGCTCGCTAGGAACTGCGACCATAAAGAGGTTTCGGCAGAAGTCCACATGAACTTACATATTCGTGATGCTTTCGTGTCCGGTATCCGATCCACATACATCCGGAGCGGCTCCTAGAAGACGGAGCAAAGGACCTCCAAGGCACGGTAACGTTCGCCTCTTCCCTGGAAGCGGCCCACCATAATCTCCACACGTACTCCGCAGACCTTGCGAACCCTTCTCGATTCCCTCCAGACTCGGCCACGCTTCAGGCCTGCGCCGCGCGGTGACCCTCTCACACCGGGGGCCCCCAATGCTATTTCTGTGGGCAAGGCCAGCATTCATGCCAGCGTTGCCCGGCCCGCTCCGCTATCTGCGGCGCATGCGGAAAGAAGGGGCACTTTGCGATGGTCTGCCTGGCTGGGCCCAAAGGCCAGAAACAAAAGTCGCATCGGGCCCAGAAATCGAATTCCCGGGACCACAGGCCCTGCAACGCGGCCGCGCGGAGGCCGGACACGCCTACGTCCGACGCGTCATCGGCCTCTTGCGAGTCATGGGGGCAGCCATCTTGGCGGCGGCCATCTTCAAAACTCAAAATGTGCGACCGACGGCGGCGGCCATTTTGCGAGTGCGATTCAACCGAGGACTCTGACTGCCCGCAACTAGGAGCGATCACGCTCGATCAATCTCGGCCGAAGCACCTGCGATACTCAATGATGCAGGTTCAAATCAACGGCCGCGACACCCCCTGCCTTTTTGACTCTGGGAGCACGGAGAGTTTTATCCATCCAGACACGGTAAGACGCTGCTCCCTGCGCACCTATCCAGCCTCCCAAACTATTGCCCTCGCATCTGGGTCTCATTCGGTCCAAATCACGGGGTATTGTGTCGCGTACCTTGCGATCCAGGGCGCCAAATACGCCCGTTTTAAACTTTATGTCCTCCCTCACATCTGCGCCCCCCTGCTGCTCGGTCTGGTCTTTCAGTGCAGCCACCGAAGCCTGACCCTGAAATTCGGCAGACCCCTGCCCCCGCTCACGGTATGTAGCCTGGCGACACTCAAAGTTGCATCACCCCCCTCTTCGCGAACCTCACCCCCGACTGTAAGCCCGTCGCCACCAGGAGTTGGCGGTACAGTGCCCAAGACATGACTTTCATCAGGTCAGAGGTTCAGCGGCTACTAAAAGAAGGGGTCATAGAGACTAGCAACAGCCCTTGGAGGGCACAAGTACTGGTAGTCCGCTCCGGGGAAAAACAATGTATGGTGGTGGACTATAGCCAGACCATAAACCGCTTTATGCAACTCGATGCGTACCCACTCCCCCGCATAGCAGAAATGGTGAACCAAATTGCCCAGTATCGAGTATTCTCCACGGTCGACCTAAAATCGGCCTATCATCAACTCACTATCCGCCCAGAGGACCGCCCCTATAGAGCCTTCAAAGCAGCCGGTCGGCTCTTCCACTTCCTCAGGGTCCCTTTCGGTGTCACAAACGGAGTCTCCGTTTTCCAAAGGCCAATGGGTCAAATGGTGGACCAGTACGGCTTACGGGCTACATACCCGTACTTGGACAACGTCACCATCTGCGGCCATGACCAGCAGGACCATGATGAAAACCTGAGGAGTTCCTCCAGACCGCACGGGCCCTCAATCTGACATACAATAAAGAGAAATGCGTGTTCCACACAACCCGACTAGCCATCCTCGGCTACGCCGTGGAAAACGGGGTCCGATGGCCAGACCCCGACCGCATGCGCCCCCTTAAGGAACTTCCCCTCCCCCGTAGCCTCAAGGCACTCAAACGGTGGCTGGGGCTCTTCTCCAATTATGCCCAGTGGGTCCCCAGATATCCGGACAAAACTCGTCCACTCATTAAGACCACGGACTTTCCCCTGACGGCTGAGGCTCAGTCGGCCTTCAGTCGTATCAAGGCCAATATCATTAAGGCCGCCATGCATGCGGTGGACGAAACCATTCCCTTCCAGGTAGAAAGCGACGCATCAGACATCGCCCTGGCTGCTACCCTCAACCAGGCAGGCAGACCGGTAGCGTTCTTCTCCCGAACCCTCACCGCCTCGGAAATTCGACACTCTGCAGTCGAGAAGGAGGCACAAGCCATAGTGGAGGTTGTGCGGCACTGGAGGCACTAGCTAGCCGGTAGGAGGTTCGCCCTCGTCACCGACCAACGGTCGGTCGCCTTTATATTCGATAACGCACAACAGGGCAAAAGAAAGAATGATAAAATTCTGAGGTGGAGGATCGAACTCTCCACCTACACGTACGATATTACATATCGTCCAGGGAAGCTCAACAAGTCCCCAGATGCCTTGCCCCGCGGGGGCAGGTGTGCCAATGCGCAGAAAGACCGTCTGCGGGCCATCCACGATGACCTCTGCCACCCCGGGGTCACCTGGCTTGCCCATTTCATCAAGTCCCGCAACCGACCTTACTCCACCGAGGAGGTCAAGGCCATGACCAAGGCTTGCCAGATCTGTGCGGAGTGCAAACCGCACTTCTATCGACCAGACAAGGCTCGCCTGGTAAAGGCCTCTGGGCCCTTTGAGCAACTAAGCGTGGACTTCAAAGGGCCCCTCCCGTCCACCAACTGCAACACCTACTTCCTCACTGTCATCGATGAATTCTCCCACTTCCCATTCACTGTCCCCTGCTCCGATATGACCTCGGCCTCCGTAATCAAGGCACTGCACAACATCTTCACTCTGTTTGTTTTCCCCGACCAGCTATAACCCGCGGGGAAACGGGCAGGTGGAGAGGGAGAACGCAACAGTTTGGAAGGCTGTTCTTCTAGCCCTACGGTCAGAAGTCTCCCAATCACCCGCTGAGAGATGGTCCTACCCGATGCCCTACACTCCATTGGGTCGCTCCTCTGTATGGCCACGAACGAGACCCCTCACAACCGTTTGTTTGTCTTCCCGAGGAAGTCCACCTCTGGGGTCTCGCTTCCACGTTGGCTGACAACGCCGGGACCAGTTCTACTCCGGAGGCACCTGAGGAGCCATAAGACAGATCCACTGGTCGAGAGGGTCCAACTCTTTCATGCAAACCCTCAATGCGCCTACGTCGAGCACCCCGACGGCAGGCAGGACACCGTTTCCCTGCGAGACCTGGCACCCGCTGGCTCGACCACCGACGCCCCCCCTTCCACCGACGCCCCCCGTCCCCACACCGGCTGTCGACTCGACAGCGCCCCCCTGCCCCCCCCCCCCATAGCGCCCCCCTCCCCCCAGCCGGCGCCGGCACCAATCACCCTAGTCACTCCGGATACCCCACCTGCTCCAACATGGGCAAAGGCTCAGACAAGTGTGCTGCTGGATATACCACCACCGAGGACGACCGTATCCGCCGCACCACCGCCGGAGCTGAGAAGGTCAACATGGGCAATCAGACTACCCAAAAGACTGAACTTGTAATTCCACTTCACCCTCGACGGACTATGCGTTTTTTTTAAGCAGGGGATGAATGTGATGAATGATATCTGTATACATATGTACCTTTAATGCGTCAGCCCCTTTAAGACTGGGTTTTGAACGCTGGGGGACTCCGCCTCCGGCTCCGCCCCCAGAAAGCTGTATATAAGGTTACGTTCAGTAGGCAGAGTGCAGTGAGCACACTTCATAGATTATCATAGATTATCATAGAATTTACAGTGCAGAAGGAGGCCATTCGGCCCATCGAGTCTGCACCGGCTCTTGGAAAGAGCACCCTACCCAAGCCCACACCTCCATCCTGTCCCCATAACCCATAACCCAACCCAACACTAAGAGCAATTTTGGACACTAAGGGCAATTTATCATGACCAATCCACCTAACCTGCCCATCTTTGGACTGTGGGAGGAAACCGGAGCACCCGGAAGAAACCCACGCACACACGGGGAGGATGTGCAGACTCCGCACAGACAGTGACCCAAGCCGGAATCGAACCTGGGACCCTGGAGCTGTGAAGCAATTGTGCTATCCACAATGCTACCGTGCTGGCCTTCTCGCAGCTGTCTGGTTTTCTGGTTATTAAAGCCTTTGTATTATCGAACTCCTCTCCTGAGTCATAATTGAGGGTATTTCACTGGTGTTTTTGAATTGGTGGTTAGTATTACCTGTGAGTCAGAAGATGTGGGGTCCTAGATACTTCCAGTGAGCTCTAGCTCTAGATTCTGGGTTGGCATCCAGTGAGCTGATCATATGAGGTGGTGACGGGAGTGGGCAGCACCGTCCTCATTGTATGAGTTGTGTGAACCCATAACATTCTCCCATTATGTAGGAATAATGGTATAAATATGTTGACAGAAATTGAAGGGGAATTTGTTGCTTGGTCAAACTGTTAAACAACCTGCAAATCCTTCCAACACTTCACAAAATTGAACACGTCAAAACATCTTTAGAAAATAATTTCCAGATCAAGGGCTTTTGAAAGTGTATTAAAAGCAAGGAATATTTGAAGAGATTGCAGAACAGCAAAGGGATAAATAAGTTTAATGAAACTGAGGAGGATGAAAGCGTGGCAGAGACATCACATAAATATTTTTATGTCGGGTTTTAGAAATGACAGGAAGGGAAAATGTAGACCAATTGTTGGAGATAACTGTAGAAAAGCAATTGGCCCTGACAAAAATAGCAAACACGAGGTGAATAAGATGTTCCTGATGAGATCCTTTTGAGATGCATTCTTGCCTGTTGGGGGAAGCTGGAGAGAAAGTAATAGAATTTCTGGCTTCAATTGTTCAATCCTAGATTTATAATTTGTTCAAAAAGGGAAAGGAAGGCGAATTGAATAACTGTACACCCAAGTAGTCAAATGTGTTTGTGAATAAAGCAGTAAGCCACAATTCAGGAGTAAATGAGTGAATGTTTAGAAATGCTTGGAATAACCAGATAGCCGGCAGGTAGGAAAACAAATAAACTGAGTCATGCACATCAACTTAAATGCAAGTTGACTCATTAATATATTTTCCTTCTCCTCTTTTAAAGTTCACCCATTCGGAAAATAAATATTTGGGTCTGAATTCTCCATTTGGGGTTCTCCCGCCGGAACTGAATCACAAGGAATTCACTTTCCCACGGGGTGCGCTGTTCAGCCAAAATTTAAGTGATGCGAATGGGCCAGCACTCTATCCATGTGAAATGCAAATGATTCCCGCCTCGCTGGCATATGATTCGCTGGGACTGAGATTCATGTTAAAGTGCCTGACAATCTGGAGCTGCTTATAAGTGCTCTACTTACGTCACACTCTCATTCCAGCCATGAAGATGGCTGCACGGAGACCTGCCTCCTCCCCCCGATTCCGGGAGTCTGAAGTTGACCAACTGCTGGTTGCCATGGAGGAGGGGAGGGACACCCTCTGTCCCAGAATGAGAGGGAGACTCAAGCCTGCCCTCCTGAACAGCACCTGGTGTTACAGGTGGTCAGTGCTGCCAGCCTGACCAGGCGGACCGACATACAATGCGCAAGAAGATGAACGACCTCTTTAGGACAGCTCGGATGAGTCACCACTTCTATGTACCTCACATTACTCCAAGTAGCCAAATGCATTTGTGAATATTGTGAATATTTACCCCGCATCACTCTCCCCACTCACCTAGAGGCCAACAGCATCCCACCTGCCTGCATCTCCCTTGCAAACCACCCTCCCTCACACCCCAACACTTGTATTGTCATCTTTGGCCAGGAGACTTGCACACACATGCCACCAGCTACGAACCCTCCATAGAATTCACCTCCCACTGCCTCACTATGTTCTTCATGTTTCCCCTAAGGGTAATGAGACCCATAATAGGCATGAGCGCCAAAGGATGGAAGGGGACATCCCACACATTCTGGACCACACCCCAGCTGAGGAGAGGGCCCTAAAACCCACGGGTGAGGCCAAAGAGAGGGCAGTGGCTGCGATGGAGTTCAGCATGTGCCAAACAAGTGAGAAGCCGATGCAACATAGATGTCCCGATAGCGAGTCACGCCTCTCCCACTGACCAATCCTTCCCAGGATCTAACCCCATATCTTTTGTCTTGCAGGATCACCATCAGACAAGGCTGGGTCATCCAGGATCTCTGCCCCAAGCCACACCCCCAGCACACCTTGGAGCACCACTCCAGGGAAGACACCGACATTTCGACACTGCTTTAACCTGCATCATCCACCATCGCAGCGAATTTGACCTCAGTGGGAATTGTCAGTGAAGAAGCTCCATGATCACCTTCTGGTGCGCACTTCACACATCCCGCAGCACATCAGGTGGTGGTAGGAGGTAAGGAGTGGGTGTTTGGAGGGCATGACAGCACAGTGGTTAGCACTGCTACCTCATAGCACCAGGTTCCCCGGTTTAATTTCAGCCTTGGGTGACTGTCCTTGGGTGATTGACTCTGTGGAGTTTGCACATTCTCTCTGTGTCTGCGTGGATTTCCTCCAGGTGCTCTGGTTACCTCCCACAGTCCAAAGACGTGCATGTTAGGTGGATTGCCATGCCACATTGCCCCTTAGTGTCCAAATGTCCAAGTGGGAGCACGGTAGCACAGTGGTTAGCACAGTTGCTTCACAGCACCAGGGACCTGGGTTCAATTCAGGTGCTCCGGTTTCCTCCCAGAAATCCGGAAATACATGCTTGTTAGGTGAATTAGACATTCTGAATTCTCCCTCTGTGTACCCGAACGGGCGCCCGACGAGGGTATTTTCACAGTAACTTCACTGCAGTGTAATGTAAGCCTACTTGTGACACTAATAAAGATTGTTGTTGTTTATTGTTAAATATGTGCAGGTTGGCTAGGGTTATGAGAATAGGGCAAGGGAATAGGGCTAGGTAGGGTGCTCTTTCAGAGGATCGGTGTAGACTCAATGGGCTGAATGGCCTCCTTCTGCAATGTAGAAATTCTATGGTTCTATGGTTGTATCACTGCAGATGCAGAGCTAGAATCTACAGGAGGGCATGTCAGCAACTTTCCAGCACCTGCAGATATAGCTGGAGGAGTCCAACCGCCTTCAGATGCAGGAGATGTTGCTGATAATGGTCAACACTGAAAGAGTGGAATCTACAGTGGAAGGGCTGGGGAAAGTAGTCAAAGTTATGTGTTATAAAGTCCAAGGCTTGTGACACACAGCGCTGTCGATGGCTGAGGCTCAGGACAGGGGAGCCCAGTCACAGGAAGCTATGCACCGGGCGCACATGAACATTGCTGTGGTGCTCCAGAGCTTGGCCCAGGCACAAAGAGTCATTGCTGAGGACATTGGGAGCATTGGCCGGGCGGTCACTGACCTTAGCCAATCACAAAAGGACATGTCTCACTCGCTGAGGGACATGTACAATGGTGTGCCCTAACCCTGAGGGACATGTCACAGTCTCAGGGTTAGGACACTCCATTGTACGTAGTCACTATTAACATGTTTACACCACCTACCTGCCTCTAACCTATGTCTGGCGGGTGTGATGGATGGGCCGGGGCTGGGTGTTGTGTGTCTTCTGGGTGGAAAAGTGAGTGGGGTATGGAGAGTGGGGCAGGGCACCCATGACACAATAACATCCCACATGGTGATACCCCCCACTGTGAAGTGGGGGGGCATGAGAGCAGCAGTGTGAGCTTGCCTTGTATGACAGCATCCCCAATGAGTGAGCCCTAACCCTTCACCATCTCACTTAACCTCCCTCTTCCCCCCCCCTCCAAGACATATGGGCTTTTGAGAAGTATTTGCCAGCACGCATGCAGGGATCACCTGGGCGGACAGTGGAATATTATCCTAACAGCTGGAGTCAGATTTGTCAGACAATGAGGACCTGTGGAGTTATCACCCATTGCTGTCTCGTATATAAGACCCGCCAAAGCCGCCAACCCAGGGCCAAAACCCTGCAGTGAAATGGAAGGGATGGAATTGGAGCTGGGGTAGTGGGAATGAGTACAAGGGTCAGAGGAAGGTGGACTAAAGGACTCAGGGAGAGAGAAGGTGTAGAAGGACAGAGAGAGGTGGAAGGAGTGACAGGTTCCGGGAATGGGGAATTCTTTGTGGGAGGGGGGGACTTGAAATTCGGGGGGAGGTGGGGAGGTTGGCGAAACCAGGCCGCCTAATTGGTGAATCGGGAGATGATAAGTTTCCACATATGCAGGGACCCTGGATCACAAGTTGGGCAGCCTGATGTTCACAGGGGAACATGCATGCCATTGATCACCCCTGGACCTGAGGCATGCCAGTGATGACGGCAAATCATGCTGCCCAGGCACCTTGTTGGGCCTGGTCCAGTTTGAAGGTGACACAGTACGATGCCTGGGTGCATATGGCATTCGTAACTGATGCACATGAGTGCGGATGTTTATGAGATCCCACAAAGGCCCCTCCTTGAGCTCTGAAATGAACCAGAGGAGTAAAGGTTCAGGGCAACTATCTTGTGATGGCCACCGGGAGCAGGTGGCCTCCTCCAAACTCCCACGGTGCCAGGTGGGGTTGCTGGGATAGGGTGGAGGTGTGGGGATATGGTGGAGGTGTGGGCTTGGGTGGGGTGCTCTTTTCAAGGGCACTGGTCTCACTGGTGAGCCAAAGTCTGCAGAGGCATATGCAGTCCGGCAGCTCCTCGAAGGACAGGTGCCAATGGTATATACATGATCTGTTGGGGCGTCTCCTTCGCACCGTCTCCTCAGTCTATTGGACAGCTGGCACTGGAGCCTCAGCAGCTGGCCCCTGCTCTTCTGGGGCAGGCACCTAGAATCATAGAATCATAGAATCTACAGTGCAGAAGGAGGCCATTCGGCCCACCGGGTCTGCACTGGCCCTTGGAAAGAGCACCCCACCCAAGCCCACACCTCCACCATATCCCCACACCTCCACCCTATCCCAGCAACCCCACCTAATCTTTTTGGGACACTAAGGGCAATTTAGCATGGCCAATCCACCTAACCTGCACATCTTTCTGGACTTGTTGGAGGAAACTGGAGCACCCGGAGGAAATCTCCCTCTTCCCCCTCCCCTCCAAGACATATGGGCTCATGAGAACGCGGCGTCCGGCAGCGTAGAATCCCCCTTGTGTAAAATTCCTTTCAAAGCAAAACCTCCATGTATGGTTGAACTATAGACAAGATCCAAAGGATCATCTAATTTTATTTTTTTAATTATTTTTTTTATTCAAAATTTTTGGCCAACCATAACAGTACATTGTGTATCTTTTACACAGTAATATAACAATATAAATAACAATGGCCAGTTTTTTAAACAAGAAATAAATAATATATAAACAACATCAAAATTAAAAAACAAAACTAAATGGCAACTGCCTTGTCCCAAATAAATACTCTCCAAAAATACAATTCAGCAGTCCAGAATACAATTACCTATAACAACAACCTATACATATTATACTCATACACTAACATCCCTGAGAGTCATTCTGGTTCCTCCCCCCCTCCACCCCCCCCCCCCCCCCCCCCCTCCCCGGATTGCTGCTGCTGTCTTCTTCTTTTCCATTCCCTCTATCTTTCTGTGAGGTATTCGACGAACGGTTGCCACCGCCTGGTGAACCCTTGAGCCGATTCCCTTAGGACGAACTTAATCCGTTCCAGCTTTATAAACCCTGCCATGTCATTTATCCAGGTCTCCACACCCGGGGGCTTGGCTTCCTTCCACATCAACAGTATCCTGCGCCGGGCTACTAGGGACGCAAAGGCCAAAACATCAGCCTCTTTCGCCTCCTGCACTCCCGGCTCTTCTGCAACCCCGAATATAGCCAACCCCCAGCTTGGTTCGACCTGGACCCCCACCACCTTCGAAAGCACCTTTGTCACCCCCACCCAAAACCCCTGTAGTGCCGGACATGACCAGAACATGTGGGTGTGATTCGCTAGGCTTCTCGAGCATCTCGCACACCTATCCTCTACTCCAAAAAATATACTGAGCCATGCTCCAGTCATATGCGCCCTGTGTAACACCTTAAATTGTATCAGGCTTAGCCTGGCACACGAGGACGATGAGTTTACCCTACGTAGGGCATCAGCCCACAGCCCCTCCTCAATCTCCTCCCCCAGCTCTTCTTCCCATTTCCCTTTCAGCTCATCTACCATAATCTCCCCCTCATCCCTCATTTCCCTATATATGTCTGATACCTTACCGTCCCCCACCCATGTCTTTGAGGTCACTCTGTCCTGCACCTCCTGCGTCGGGAGTTGCGGGAATTCCCTCACCTGTTGCCTCGCAAAAGCCCTCAGTTGCATATACCGGAATGCATTCCCTTGGGGCAACCCATATTTTTCGGTCAGCGCTCCCAGACTTGCAAACGTCCCATCTACAAACAGATCTCTCAATTGTGTTACTCCTGCTCTTTGCCATGTTCCAAATCCCCCATCCATTCTCCCCGGAGCAAACCTATGGTTATTTCTTATCGGGGACCACACCGAGGCTCCCGTCTTTCCCCTATGCCGTCTCCACTGCCCCCAAATTTTCAGAGTAGCCACCACCACCGGGCTTGTGGTGTATTTCTTCGGTGAGAACGGCAACGGCGCCGTCACCATAGCTTGTAGGCTAGTCCCCCTGCAGGACGCCCTCTCCAACCTCTTCCGCGCCGCTCCCTCCTCTTCTCCCATCCACTTACATACCATTGAGATATTGGCGGCCCAGTAGTACTCACTTAGGCTCGGTAGTGCCAGCCCCCCCTATCCCTACTACGCTGCAAAATTCCCTTCCTCACTCTCGGGGTCTTCCCGGCCCACACAAAACTCATGATACTCTTCTCAATCCTTTTGAAAAAAGCCTTCGCATCTTATTATTATTAGCCAGTAAAACAACTAATCAAATCAATAAGCTATGAATGGATTTATGCAATTTATAAATTACTATATATGTGAGAAAAATGCCTACAATAATGATTTGACTATACATTAACTGACTGAAGAACACAGTTGTCCAGCCTGAGCATGATGAATTTGTGTTTAGAAAGAGGGAGTAAGGTAATGCAGTGTCCCTCTTCCATTGAGAATATGTTAGGCTGCAATCAGCAAAAGGAAAGACCACACAAGAGAACTCCAGAGGTTATAGCAATGTGGTTCGGTTGCTTTTATCGATAGCACTTGAGCAAAAAGAAGAATAAAAAGATTAGTTTGACCCAAGGGGAGGACATTGATCTGACCTTTAGTTTTAGAATTCTTGGGGAATGAAAAGAAGCTGGGAACATGGCTCAAACTATTAAAATGCCACAAAATGCTTTGAATATTCAGGGGACCGAAGCAATGTTACATGCTGGCAAGGATCAGGAATAGAAAATGATAAATTGCTGATTTTTTACTTGGGAGGAACAGTGAAATTTACTTTAAAATATGAAAGGACAGGATTGGTCTCCCATTCAAACATAATGAGGAAAATGACAAGGCAAATCCTGCAGGTTACACCGTCTGATTATAAATTAACCTGAGTTACGCCATAGTGGTTATTAGTGTCTTTTAGGATTAAAGTAGAACTGACAAAACACTGCTCTTGTTCTTGTATCAGTTCTGTGTTCTTGTAATCTAATACAAAATAAAAATGCTGTGAATGTTGGAAATCTGAAATAAAAACAGAAAATGCTAGAAATTGTCTGCCACTCTGGCAGCGTCTGTAGAGAGAGAAATAGAGTTATTGGGTGGAATGTTGGCTGTTCAGTGGAGATAGACTGGAAGGTGCGAGGCATGGTTAAATGACAGTGGATGGCAACGGGTGGGAAGCCACAGGTGTTTACGCCGCTGTTGGATGTCCTTGGAGAAGGCCAGAGTGGGTGAATGAGGCCACATTTGAAGGAGGCGGGAAGGTAATTAAGGCTACTGAACAGGCAGCTAATGGTGATTTTACCAGACTTTTAGAATTTTGTGAGGGGAGCACAACAATAACAAATCTTCAGAGTCTTGCCATCTATAAGGTGACTGAAGCACATCAAAAGGTCTGTTTTGACTGCAGTCAGCAGATATTGTGATAACTAACATAATTAGCACAGTGGGCTAAACAGCTGGCTTGTAATGCAGAACAAGGCCAGCAGCGCGGGTTCAGTTCCCGTACCGGCCTCCCCAAACAGGCGCCAGAATGTGGCAACTAGGGGCTTTTCACAGTAACTTCCTTGAAGCCTACTTGTGACAAAAAGCGATTGTTATTATTAAATGATGGCAGTAACAACCTGGCAGCTAGCTAAACTTGTTAAGAACAGCCGAGGCAATCTGGCTAAGTGGCCTCTTTTGTGTGCAAAGTAAGGAGGCGGGAGGGGACAGATGGGAGGCCTTATGAAGTGAATGCATCAGTTTGAAATGGGGCTCATTCACTCAGATTTTGAGACCTCTATTGAGGAAGTGCTTCACAGAGGGAGGGAGCTGTAACCACCAGCAGAGGGGCTGCAGAACCCAGAGAGGCAACAGGATCATAAGGCTGAGAGAGGGTCTGTACAAGGGTTATGCATCCAGACCCTTCCAAGAAGACAATGCTATCCAGCAGAGCACATTTAGAGTCAGAGGTCATGTTTCTTGTAAATGTCTGAGCAACAGTATCGCTGAAGACTGGCACCACTTCAAAGAGGCAATCACTGAACTATATGCATGACAAAGGACGAGAGGAGCCTCTGGAGCAGAGCAATGTCTGGTAAGTGTTCCGCAGTCAGCATTGCAGTGAAACATTCTGGGAAGCATGTCCTGCAGTTGGCATCCCAGTGAAGCAGCCTGAGAACCAACTGATTGGTAAATGGGAACTGGTGGGTATCTATTCTACCATCTGATAGTATAGCAAAAATACAGGTAAGGTGTGTTGTTACATCGTTAGCATTTGAAGTATAGGAAGGTCCTTAGTGTTATTAATATTATTGAATGTATAAGTAGTAAGGGGAGTGATCTGAAGGCAGGATAGCTTGGCCATATGAAATGCTCCTACTGTGCTATGTGGGAAACCAGAGACACTTCAAGTGTCCAGGACAAACATGTGAGCAGGAAGCTGCAGCTACTGGAAATCTGTGTATTGGAGCTGAAGCAACAGCTGGAGTTATTCTGGAACATCCGTGAGACTGAGGTTTTCATGAACTGTATACTTAAAAAGGTGGCCACAACCCAGACTAAGTCTGCACAGGCAAAAAGGGAATGGGTGACTGCCAGGTAGAATATAGTTAGGCAGGTAATTCAGGAGCCCCCTGGGGCCATACCCCTCAAACAGTTATGCTGCTTTGGATACTGTTGGAGGTAATGACTTCTCAGGGGAATGCAGTGAAAGTCAAATCTGTGACAACATGGGTAGCTCAACTGTGCAGATGGGGAGGAAAAAGACGGGTAGGGCTATAGAGATAGGGGATTCAATTGTAAGGGGAACAGATAGGTGTTTCTAATTGTGATTTGAGGATGGTAAGTTGCCTCCCAGGTGCTAGAGTCCAGAATGTCACAGAGCGGCCGCAAAATATTTTGGAGGGGGAGGGTGAAGAGCTAGTAGTTCTGGTACACATTGGTATCAATGACATAGGTAAGGAAAGGGATGAGGTCCTGAAAGCTTGGTAAGGGAGCTTAGGACCTTGGTTTAGGTGATAAATTAAGATACAGGACCTTCAAGGTAGTAATCTCAGGATTACTCCCAGTGCCATACGCGAGCAAACTGGATGGGCTACACCTAAACAGGACCGGGACCAATATCCTTGCAAGGGATGTTTGCTGCTGCTGTTGGGGAGGTTTTGAATTGAGGAGAGGGAACCTGGGTTAGAAACAAAAGGCAGAAAAAGCGAAAGCAAAAAAAGGAAAAGATGAAACAATGGCTCTTTGTCCCTGGAGATGGGCTTAGTGTATTAAAAAGTGTTAGAAAAAAAAAATTAAGGGGTGGATTCTCTGTCCCGCGACACCTGTAGCACATTTCCTGATAGCATGGAGAATAAGGGGCGGGATTGCCCGGACCCCCGGCGGGTCGGAGAATCGCCGGGGGGGGCGGCGTGAATCCCTCCGCCGCCGGCTGCCAAATTCTCCGGTGCCGGGGTTTAGGCGGGGTGCGGGGGGGATCTGGCCCTGGGGGGGGGTGCCCCCACGGTGGCCTGGCCCGCGATCGGGGCCCACCGATCCATGGGTGGGCCTGTGCCGTGGGGGCACTCTTTCCCTCCGCACCGGCCGCTGTCAACCTCTGCCATGGCTGGTGTGGAGAAGAACCCTCCTGCGCATGCGGAGGCCGTTCGGCGCCAGTTGTCGTGGCGCCAAGCCCTTCCACGCCAGCAGACGCGGCGCCAAACACTCTAGCGCCAGCCTAGCCCCTGAAGCTGCGGGGGATTCCGCACCTTCGGGGCGGCGAGACGCCACTCCTCGGTGCCGGAGTGCCGGAGAATCCCGCCCCAGGTGTCCCCTTATTTAAGGAATCATCAATTTATCATCATTGGAGGCAGTACAGAGGTGATTTACGAGGCTGATCCCGGGTGTGGAGGGACTGCCATATGAGTAAAGATTAAACAGATTGGGTCTGTACTCCTGGAGTTCAGAAGAATGAGAGGTGACATGATTGAAACATATATGGCTGGATTCTCTGTTCCTGAGACTAAATTTTGATGCCAGGGCAGAATTCGTGGACTTTCACGATTGCAAAACTGGCACCGAACCTGGATCGATTCAGTGACTGTGGAGGGGCTAGCACCAGTGCCACGTGGAACACAATCGATTCCAATGAAAATGGTGCGGAATTTGCCAGGTCCATGATTAACACTCGGGGGTCTGACAAGCTGCAGCCGCATATACACATTACATTCCCCACAAGATGGAACTAGTTGTGCTGGAGTGTGCCGATACAGCTGATGGGTTGGCTGCAGCCAGAGGGCACCTAGTGGGGTGGCCTGGATGGACATCTAAACAACATCTATACATGACCCTAAGTGGGCTGTTAGCGGCTTGCACAGCTGCGTGGCTGCCTTGTCGGCTGCGGCAATGGTGATCCATTTTCATTGGAAATGTTCATGCCTGGCCATTATTTTTGAATAATCTGAATTTAGTTACATAACTAAAGATGGAAACAGTGTTTGTGAAATGTTTTGACCTTGCACTCATTCCTCTGCAAATCTTAGCAGTCCTGTAACTACATGCATTTGTATAGCATCTTTAATGTAGTAAGATTTGGCACAACACTGAATGTGGCATCATCAGACAGGAATTGACAGGGTACCAAAGAAGGAGCGATTAGGACAGGTGAATAAATGTCACCACAGTCCTCGAGGGCCAAAGACTGCTCTCCCTTTTGTGAGTTGACTGGTGATGATTTAACCTGAGGGTCACAACACCTCAGGCAAGGTTAAGAAGGCAGGACATTCACAAATAACCTCAGCCGGTACAGGAATTAAACCTGTGCTGTTGGAGACGCTCTAGCATCATGAACCAGCCATTCAGCCAACTGAGCTAACCAACCCCCTATTAAAAGCCTACTCAAAGAAGTAGATTTTAAGGAACTTCCAAAATAAGGAAAGTAAGGAGAAAAGATTTAGGGAGAGAATTCAGAACTTAGAACCTAGATATTCAGAAATAGTTCCACAAATTAGAAATAATTGTCACTCATACGCACCAATGTACACTGTAAATGAAGCATTCAATGTATTGTACACTGATGTTAATGTGCAAATAAAGCCAGGATTTTTGAAATTAATGGGCAAAGTTTCTTGTGGTTTTATTCTATGCACTATAAGGAAAACATTTGCTGAGATTTCTTGAAGCACACATTATTCTGCTTGTAGAAGAAGGCTCCTTATAACAGAAAGCCAAACAGAATGGCAGGACGCAGTGAGGAAACTATTCAGTTATGTCAAGGAAGCCATAATGGAACTCTTTGGAACCTTGGGCGTCATTCTCCGACCCCCCGCCGGGTCGGAGAATGGCCGTTGGCCGCCGTGAATCCCGCCCCCGCCGAAGTCTCCGCTACCGGAGATTGGGCGGGGCTGGGAATCGGGCCGCGCCGGTTGGCGGGACCCCCCGCTCAATTCTCCGGCCCGTATGGGCCGATGTCTCGCCCAGAAATTGCCTGTCCCGCCGGCGTAAATCAAAGCTGGTATTTACCGGCGGGACCAGGCAGCGTGGGCGGGCTCCGGGGTCCTGGGGGGGGCACGGGGCGATCTGACCCCGGGGGTGCCCCCACGGTGGCCTGGCCCGCGATCGGGGCCCACCGATCCGCGGGCGGGCCTGTGCCGTGGGGGCACTCTTTCCCTTCCGCCTCCGCCACGGCCTCCACCATGACGGAGGCGGAAGAGACTCTCCCCACTGCGCATGCGCGGGAAACTGTCGGCGGCCGCTGACGCTCCCGCGCATGCACCGCATTTCCGCGCCAGCTGGCGGGGCAACAAACGCCATTTCCGTCAGCTGGCGGGGCGGAAATCCCTCCGGCGCTGGCCTAGCCCCTCAATGTTGGGGCTCAGCCCCCAAAGATGCGGACATCACGCCGTTGGGGGAGAATTTCGCCCCCTCTTCCTGCAAAGGTGTTGGAAGCAGAATCGCTGAATATTTTTAAGGCAGAGATGAATAGGTTCTTGGTAAGCAAGTGGTTGAAAAGTTATCGGGGATAGACTGGAGGCAAATTTGAGGTTATTATTAGAGGGCAACACGGTAGCACACTGGTTAGCACTGTTGCTTCACAGCGCCAGGGTCCCAGATTGGATTCCTGGCTTGGGTCACTGTCTCTGTGGAGCCTGCACGTTCTCCCTGTGTCTGCGTGGGTTTCCTCCGTGTGCTCCGGTTTCCTCCCGCAAGTCCCGAAGGATGTGCTGGTTAGGTAATTTGGGCATTCTGAATTCTCCCGCTGTGTACCCGAACAGGTGCCGGAGTGCGGCGATTAGGGGCTTTTCACAGTAACTTCATTGCAGTGTTAATGTAAGCCTACTTGTGACAATAAAGATTATTATAAGATCAGTCATGATCTTATTAAATGGTGGAGCAGGCTCCAAAGGCCAAATGGCCTATTCCTGCTCTTTGTTCTTATGTATGTTTGTATGAAAGTGGGGGGGGGAGGGAGGGGAAGGGGAGCCATTTATGACACTGTTTATGTACTGGTTGGACATGTCAGGTGATGTATGGTATAATTGTGGCACACTTACTGAAATGCACAGTGAACCCATATTGTGACAGTATGCAAATATAATTGCACCAATTGCATGTTTTTCTGTAACTGTGGACTTATTAATAATCTTTATTGTCACAAGTCAGCTTATATTTGGCAGTCTTTCAGTTCTCGATGGATATGGAACTGGTACCAAAGGATTTGTGCATTGCAAATGAAATACTGTTCTCTCCTGCCAACATCCCCCCCCCCCCACCACCACCACCACCACACCCCCGAGGGAGGGTAAAGTAGGAGACTACAGGCCAATCAGCCTAACAACAATCATGGAAAAAAATACTTGAGACCATTATAAAGGACAAAATTGGATATAGCGAATTAGAAGAAACTCTGTCCTTTGGCAAGTGGGCTAATAACCAGAGGTCATCGAATTTTAAACATTATCAATGGATGTAGAGGGGGGGAAACAGGGTGGATTATTCCACAGAAACGGCTGCTGCAAGCAGGACAATTTGGTGGGTTCTGATTTCATTGGAACTTTCAAAAGGCACTTGAACGTACATTTTAAGAGAACTGACTTGCTGGGAAACGGGTCGTGGAAGGGGGATGGTGTAAATTAAATAGTTTTTTCCAAGCACAGGTAGGGTGGGCTGAATGGCCTTTATCCGCCATGTAAGGGCCAATAATTCTATCTGAAATAATGCACTGTAAAATGTTTTACAGGGCCCCACGTCAAATGATTTGAGCTTTTGCATTCAGCTGGGTATAATTTCAGGCGGATATGAAGTTGTCACTTAACGTTCCCAAGCACCTTCCCATTTTAGAACCTATTCTGAGTCTACTTTGGTGAGAGAACGGACGCTGCCACCCGTTCTGTTAACATTACAACCTTGTTACTGGTAGATCAGGACTCTTACACATTTGTACAAGTACACTGAGCTCTCTCTGAGTGGACAGAGTCCATGTCAGAATCTGGCAAACCCAGAAGATGATACTTGTCAGCTGTCCTTCACATTCTGCTGCTGCTGGGTTGACTACAGCTTTACACCCTACAAGTTATTTCAGTCTTTATTTTCTTTATGTTATTAATTGCACGTGTTAGACTCCCTTACAGTCTTCATAATGGTGAGAAATGTGTCACGGTAAATTGCACCTACAGATCTCTATGTGCTATTTTGGAACACGGAAGTCCATGCATTTAAACAGCTGACATCGCTTAATGGCTATACGGTCATAATTATACTTATATATTTTTGATTATCTATATCTACATAGTTCCCACGCTTTCTTATCGTAAATATGTTATGATATTGCTATTCTATTCATCCACCCAGTTGGCTGTATCAGAAATTTGCAGCTTCAGTTTTGCATGTGTGTTTATGTACTACGCAACAATTCACCATTTTCAAATGAATTCTTACCAAATGTTTAATAACTAAAATAGTTTCACGCCCAATGCCGTACTGCCAATAAGTGACATTTTGTTCACTCGAGCTTGACTTTTCTCATGCTGCAGATTTAATTTTTGGCTCAGAGATAAAAACCAGGTCTGGTTTCTTGGGGTCCTTGTGCTCCTGGTAAGTATATGGATCACATCCAACAGGAAGGTTGGAGTGTGTGGTGTTTCTGGTGCCTTGCTTTGCGCCGATGAGAGTTATGCTCCTGTTTAGGAAATATTTTATTCACCAGTTTCAATGGGAATTTGGAAATCCAGGCAGTATAATGCTGCAGTCTTGATTGCAGGAGTTTAGTGTTGATAGTTACATTTACCACCCACCGCTAGCCGGCCTTGCCAAACCCCTGCCAACCTCCAGCAGCTAGCTGCCTCACTTTCCTCTCTGGTGGACTGAATCCTCCTTATCTGACCTGTGAAAGATCCTGATCTGTAACTTAATCCGGGAGGAACCTGGCATATAAAGAACCTCAAGTAAAGGCCAGTGCTGGTTTCGGTTCATCCTTAATACACAACTGCTGGTTTGAGTAAAGTGGAATTTTCATCCTAACTTTTCTTTAAATATTTAAAATGTTGAATTGCGTGAGGATTCTGTGGAAGCACATCTGAGGATCACATCCTTCTGACTATTTAGGTTTATGGTGAGAATGCGAAGAGCAAGCTTAAAGATAGCTCTGGTCAGTATGATGGAGTATTGTGAGCAGTTTTGGGCCCTATATCTAAGGAAGGTTGTGCAAGTTCGATTCCGGCTTGGGTCACTGTCTGTGCGGAGTCTGCACATCCTCCCCGTGTGTGCGTGGGTTTCCTCCGGGTGCTCCGGTTTCCTCCCACAGTCCAAAGATGTACAGGTTAGGTGGATTGGCCATGATAAATTGCCCTTAGTGTCCAAAATTGCCCTTAGTGTTGGGTGGAGGTGTTAACCTTGGGTGGGGTGTTCTTTCCAAGAGCCGGTGCAGACTCAATGGGCCGAATGGCCTCCTTCTGCACTGTAAATTCTATGATAATCTATGATTAATCTAGGACAAAGGTTCGGCACAACATCGTGGGCTGAAGGGCCTGTTCTGTGCTGTATTTTTCTATGTTCTATGTTCTATGGCCTTGGAAAGGGTCCAGAGGAGGTTCAGAAGAACGATCCCTGGAATGAAGAGCTTGTCATATGTGCTATATGAGGAGCGGTTGAGGACTCAGGGTCTGTACTCGTTGGAGTTTAGAAGGATGAGGGGGGATCTTCTTAAAACTTACAGGATACTGCGAGGCCTGGATAGGGTGGATGTGGAGAGGATGTTTCCACTTGTAGGAAAAACTATAACCCGAGGCCACAGCCTCGGAATGAAGGGACGATCCTTTAAAACTGAGGTGAGGAGTAATTTGTTCAGCCAGAGGGTGGTGAATCAGTGAAACTCTTTGCCGCAGAAGGCTGTAGAGGCCAAATCATTGAGTGTCTTTTTGACGGAGATAGATAGGTTCTTGATTAATAAGGGGATCAGGGGTTATGGGGAGAAGGCAGGAGAATGGGGATGAGAACCATATCAGCCCTGATTGAATGACGGAGCAGACTCGATGGGCTGAATGGCCTAACTCTGATCCTCTGTCTTATGGTCTTATGTCAATAAGATTCACAACTCTTCCAAGGAAGAATAATATTGGACTCAAACCTTTAACACTATGTTTCTCTCCCTGGAGAAACTGCCATACCTGCTGAGTATATTCAACATTTCTGTTTTTCTTACGTAACTCCAGCATCCGCGGTATTGTGTTTTCATTTTCTTGAAAAATATTTATCGTTTCTGTTCTAATTAATTAAAGAGATATTGAGTGATGCTGTTATCCTACATGGTTCATGTTTATTTGGACTAGGTTTCATTGGGGCAATAAGCAGAGTGGCCTACGTGACTGTGGCTTTTTCAGCCCTCTGTAAGCCCCTCCTTTGTGTGGAATGTTCACAGGATTGGATGACTCATAGCCACCAATCAGCCTTACCTGGATTCAATAAGGATCCTAATTGCATAGGTTTTACTCTGACCAATGTCACTTTCATTCTTAAAAAGTCACCACAGTTCCAAATGGGAGAATGAGGGATCACAGAATCATGCACTGTAACATCTAACTGTTTGAAAATTACCCCAGGACTTTTGCCTCCACCATTCTAACTGCAGGTTTATTCCATGGTTAATCACTGTCTGTAAAGAAACATTTCCTGGCATCCTAACAATCTGCCTTTCTAATTTAAACCTGTATGTATCTCCTTGTTCTAATTTCAGTTTCATTTAAAGGGATTGTGTAGGTTAACGGCTTTATAGTTCTCTAAGATCACTTCTCAGTCATCTCCTTCTGAGGTCTAAGTTTCAGGTCTGTCATCAAGACTTTGATCCCTGAAATTGGGAGTCAGCCTTGTGGCTCTCCTTTGCACAACATCTGGAACATTTGCAGCTGTATTTCCAGGTAGATGGAAAGTATTTCATCACATTCTTGACTTGTGCCCTGCGGTGGTGGAAAGGCTTAAGGGAGTCAGGTAATGAGTTTTAGATTTAGATTTAGATTTATTGTCACGTGTATCGAGATACAGTGAAAAATGTTGTTCTGCATAGAGCCCAGGCAGATTGTTGCATACATGAAAAACACAGGACATACAATAAATACACAATGTAAATACCCGATGGAAGAGGTTGGAAGAGAGAATAACCTGGGTGGAAGGAGTCTTTGATTATGCTGCCCGCTTTCTCAAGGCAGCGGGATGTGTAGACAGTCAAACTCATCAGAGAAATCCTCTCCCACGCTGAATTCACTCCTTCAACAAACGTTAATTGTTTTCTACCTCAGTTTATTTTCTAATCCTATATTCCCAGAATTTTCAGTTTAACTAACAGCCTTTCATGTGGAATTTCATCAAAGGCCTTTTATAAATTACGGATTACCATGTCATAGGGTGTATCACTACCCATTTATGTTGTCAATTCCTGAAAGACGTCGAGGAGATTGGTCAGGTAGAAGAATCCCCTTTCTAAATCCATGCTAACCACTATTAACTATGAGGGGTTTTTCCATTCTTTCAAGGGATGTGCATGCCACTGGTAAGGCTATCCTTTTTTGCCCGTCCCTAATTACCCGAGAGAAAGAACTGGTGAGTCATCTTCTGCAGCCACAACAGTCCATGTGGTGTAGGTGCACAAAATGCTGCTAAGAAGAGAGATATTATTGTGAAAGAATGTCCTAAAGTTTTTCTTAATAATCAATCGAATTGAAGAATGGTTGATGGATTTGAAAGTTATTTGTGCTATTTTCACTCGTTTTACTAACCCGTTTCTAATTTTCTCTCACTTCCCAAGGAGTTATGGTATAATTGTCAGTGTTTCAGAAACATTTCTTCCCTGGTCTCCTTCAGCACTCTAGGTTAAGTATCATAGATATCATAGAATTTACAATGTAGAAGGAGGCCATTCGGCCCATCGAGTCTGCACCGGCCCTTGGAAAGAGCACCCTACCCATGCCCATACCTCCACCTTATCCCCGTAACCCAGTAACCCCACCCCACCTTTTTTGGACACTAAGGGCAATGTAGCATGGCCAATCCACCTAACCTGCACATCTTTGGACTGTGGGAGGAACCCGGTGGAAACCCACGCACACACGGGGAGAACGTGCAGACACCGCACAGGCAGTGACCCAAGCCAGGAATAAAACCTGGGACCCTGGAGCTGTGAAGCAACTGTGCTAACCACTATGCTACAGCGCTGCCCGTTACATTTGGCCCTGGCGTTGTATTTACTATGAGAATGATTAGCCTGCCTGGGAATTGCATCTAATCTTTGGAGAGGCCATGTATCTCAGGTCTCCCTTTATGAATACTTTGAGGAAATAGCCACAAATGCTGGCCCATCCAGCGATGCCCACATCCCATGAAAGATTGTATAAAAACTCTCTGCGCCCCAGACTAGAGATTTCCAAAATGTTAAGGTAAAATGGTTGACGCTTCGCTTTCAAAATGGTGCAAGAGCAAGGTTTTCAGATTTCTCGGACATTGTGACCCATTTTGGAACAGGATGGGGCTGATCTAGGTGGATGGGTTGCATTAACTAATTTGGCGGGGATGGGCAACAGGACAAGCTGGCTACAAAGTATTGTGTACATGGACTTCATAAACACATTTGACTAAGTATCACATAAATTAAAATTCATGGGATTAAAGACAGTGTGGTAACCTGACAGGGCGTAGTTTTGAGCTCGATTTAATTGGATATCTTCAATTAAAGAATTGAACACTTTAAATTGAACTGCAGCCCAAACCTCAGGCAGGGTGATAGGAATTTGGACAAAGTCAAATACACAACCACAGACAAACTGCCAGAACATGTCTGGACCTGCCCCGTCAATCATACACCGTGAGATCATTGATCTTATTGATATGCACCGATTTGTTTTGGCGAACCCAGACCGAGCCAGACTCTCGGGCACCCAGCATTCCTGCTGTTATCTTATATGGCAACAGGTTATGTGCAAGAAACGCCAACAGAGATGGACACCCCGGGGCTGGCACGGTGTCCTGTCACGCAGATATAGGTGTTAGGAACCCCTCCCGAGACCTCATTGGCCGGATGCCACAGAACTTTCTAGAAAGGTTGAGGAGGGAGGGGGATAAATGTAGATGCCCAAAGCATACCAGCAACGAAGACTCCATGAGAGGCAATCGAGACATCTGACCAGAGGCGGAAGGAAGCAATGTGCAAGATCCAACTTTACAACAACAGACCAGAGAGACTCAGAGAATCAGACCCACAGCTCAACTAATGTCACCTTTATGGGTATTATAACTGATCTTGGTAATCTTCAGTAAATATATTGGGTTAATTTAAGGGTAAATATTGTTGTTAAATAAAGTTGGTTTGATTTTAGACTTGTGTTGTGTCAATAAAGACATGTGGGTAAAACTTTTGATTAATACACTGGTCGAAAGTATCTGAGATTTTACAGATGCAACAATAATAATAATTTTTATTAATGTCACATGTCGGCTTACATTAACACTGCAATGACGTTACTGTGAAAATTCCCGACGCCTGTTCAGGTACACGGAGGGAGAATTCAGAATGTCCAATTCACCTAACAACACTTCTTTCGGGACTTGTGGGAGGAAACTGGAACACCCGGAAGAAACCCACGCAGACAAGGGGCGAACAGACAGACTCTGCACAGACAGTGACCCAAGCCCGAATTGATTCTGCGACCCTGGCACTGTGAAGCAACAGTGCTAACCACTGTGCTACCGCGCCGCCCAATACAGCATGGATATCAAGTTGGTGAAGGGACAGAAAGCAGAGGATAGTTGACGATTGTTTTTCAGACTGGAGTGAGGTGTACTGTGGTGTTCCACTAGGTTTGGTATTTGAACCACTGTTCTTTTTGAGATATATTAATGAACTGAATTGTGGTTACAGAATTTCAAAATTTGCAGATGATATGAAACTCCAGAGTGTAGTAAACGCAGAGAAGGAAAGTAACAGACTTCAAAAAAATAGAGATAAACAGGTGAAATGAGAACATAACATAAGAACATAAGAACTAGAAGCAGGAGTAGGCCATCTGCCCCTTCAAGCCTGCTCCACCATTCAATGAGATCATGGCTGATCTTTTGTGGACTCAGCTCCACTTTCCCGAACATCATAACCCTTTATTCCTTTATTCTTCAAAAACTATCTATCTATATCTTAAAAATATTTAATGAAGGAGCTCAACTGCTTTACTGGGCAAGGAATTTGATAGATTCACAACCCTTTGGGTGAAGAAGTTCCTCCTAAACTCAGTCCTAAATCTACTTCCCCTTATTTTGAGGCTATGCCCCCCCTAGTTCTGCTTTCACCCGCCAGTGGAAACAACCTCCCCGCATCTATCCTATCTATTCCCTTCATAATTTTATATGTTTCTATAAGATTCCCCCGTATCCTTCTAAATTCCAACAAATACAGTCCCAGTCTACTCAACCTCTCCTCGTAATCCAACGCCCTCAACTCTGGGATTAACCTAGTGAATCTTCTCTGCACACCCTCCAGCGCCAGTACATCCTTTCTCAGGTAAGGAGACCAAAACTGAACACAATGCTCCAAAATGGGCAGACACATGTCATGAAATTAAATGCAGAGAAGGTGAAGTGGTATATTTTATTCGGAAAATGAGGGGTAGCAATTTGAGCTATATGATCCGACTTTAAAGATGGTGCAGGAACATTGAGGCCTGCGGAGTATCTACATAAATCTTGGAACAAAATGTTCTGGGGAAGTACCTTTGAGTATCAGTATTTTTACACGTGGAATTGTTGTGATCTGGAAAGCACTGTCGGGTGGATGGTGGAAGCAGATTCAATTGCCATATTAGTTACTGAAAGGAAAAAAGTACCAATCCATTGGGAAGTAACATGGGACTGGATTTAATTAAATAGCTCTGCCAAACAGCCGACACAGGCCTGATGCACCTGCCGCATGGCCTCATTCTCTGTTGTATCGTTCTAAGTTTCTATGAGAGGAACAACTTATAAGGAAGAGCAGAACCAGGAAAAAGGGGACAAGAATAATGAAAAAAGAAGTCTGGAGAGCAGGAGATATATAAACAGCAGAGATAATGATTGTGCAAAGCAAATGGAAGGGGTTGATGAGAGAAATTAGAGAAACAAACCAATGTTCCAGTGGATGTGTGGAAGACTACAATAGGTTGGTAATGGATAACTCATGTGCGGAAAATTCACAGCTCCCATAGCCCAGGAATATGGCTGATGTAAAAGGCAGGTAGTCTGCAGAGGTGCGTGCAAGAACAACTTGCTGTATGGAGCAGCTTAATATATTAAGATGTCCTGAAGCATTATCAGAAAAGGCTTAACACCAAGTCAAATGAGCAGATGTTTGAACAGGTGGCCAAAAGCTTGGTCAAAGAGGGGCATCATAAAGGAGAGTGATATAAAGAGGTTTATGGAAGACATTCCAGTGCTCAAGGCCTGAACAGCTTATAGCATGATTAGCAATGGAAAAGGGTGTGGAGGATGCCACAATTGACGAAATGAAGATTTCCCAGCGGGTTGTAGAGCTAACAGAGGCAAGGAGGGGTGAGGCCATGAAGTGGGTTGAACATGAGGATAAGAATTACAAATTTGAGGAGTTGCCAGACCAGGAGCCAAAATAGGTAGAGGGTGATGAGAGAACAGGTCTTGGTACCAGTTAGGATACTGACAGCAGCATTTTCGATGAGCTCATGTTTATGGAGGGTGGAAAATTGGACCATCCAGGAGAACATTGAAATGTTCAAGTCTGTAGTGAACAAAAGCATGTCCCAGCATCCACCGCACTCTGTGGTAGTGAATTCCATAGATTCATGACTCTTTGAGAGAAGTAATTATGCCTCATCGTGGTTTTACAACTTATCCTAAAACTGGGACCTCTCATTCTAGATTACCCCACAAGAGGAAGCATCCTCTCTACATCTACTTTGCCAATCATTTTATCATCTTATGCACCATAATTTGATCTTATTATTCTAAACTCAAGGGAGAATAGCCCTAAACTGCTCAATCTCTCTTCATACGACAAACCTCTCATCTCTGGAATCAATCTAGTGAACCTCCTCTAAACTGCCTCTAATGCAACTACATCCCTCCTCAAATAAGGGGATCAAAACTGTACACAGTACTCTAGGCGCAGTCTCACCAATGCAGTACTCCGGGTGCAGCCTCACCAATGCAGTACTCTAGGCGCAGTCTCACCAATGCAGTACCCCAGGCGCAGTCTCACCAATGCAGTACTCCAGGTGCAGTCTCACCAATGCAGTACTCCAGGTGCAGTCTCACCAATGCAGTACTCCAGGTGCAGTCTCACCAATGCAGTACTCTAGGCGCAGTCTCACCAATACAGTACTCTAGGCGCAGTCTCACCAATGCAGTACTCTAGGCACAGTCTCACCAATACAGTACTCCAGGTGCAGTCTCACCAATACAGTACTCTAGGCCCAGTCTCACCAATGCAGTACTCCAGGTGCAGTCTCACCAATACAGTACTCCAGGTGCAGTCTCATCAATGCAGTACTCCAGGTGCAGTCTCACCGATGCAGTACTCTAGGCGCAGTCTCACCAATGCAGTACTCCAGGTGCAGTCTCATGAATACAGAACTCCAGGTGCAGTCACACCAATGCAGTACTCCAGGTGCAGTCTCATGAATACAGAACTCCAGGTGCAGTCACACCAATGCAGTACTCCAGGTGCAGTCTCACCAATGCAGTTCTCCAGGTGCAGTCTCACCAATGCAGTACTCCAGGTGCAGTCTCACCAATGCAGTACTCCAGGTGCAGTCACACCAATGCAGTACTCCAGGTGCAGTCTCACCAATGCAGTACTCCAGGTGCAGTCACACCAATGCAGTACTCCAGGTGCAGTCTCACCAATGCAGTCCTCCAGGTGCAGTCACACCAATGCAGTACTCCAGGTGCAGTCACACCAATGCAGTACTCCAGGTGCAGTCTCACCAATGCAGTACTCTAGGCGCAGTCTCACCAATGCAGTACTCCAGGTGCAGTCTCACCAATGCAGTACTCCAGGTGCAGTCTCACCAAAGTAGAACTCCAGATGCAGTCTCATCAATGCTTGGTGAGACTTTGGTGTGCTTAAGCAATACTTCCACTGCCTGGACTGATTAGTAGGGGCCCTGCAGTATTCTAGGGCAGGCATGTGAAGATTCACGGTATTCTGACGCACAACCTCACTGTCATGAGGGCAGAGCTCTTGCCATTGTGCACCATGTGTGCGTGCATACTCTCTACACAGAATCTGTATTACAATTTTGAGGGAAAACTATGGATAGTAGAATGGAATATTACAGTAAATCGGACGACCAATAGTAACCATAGGAGGCAACAAGATGATTTGCAAAGGGGTGTTGCACGGAGTTATTTTGATTGAAGTTGATAATTAAATAATTTCATATACCCGAGAAAGTACATTTTATTTCGCTCGTTGCAAGAACTTAATCTTAATACATATTAAAATTAACACACCGAATGAAAATGTAAAAGATAAACTTTTTTTTCTGATGCATCATGTTGCTTTTAATTACTTAACTGATGTAAAAAGAATGACGGTTCACTACGAGGTGTGAAGGGGACATGATGCTACTTGGCTGTTTATCCATATTTGCTGTGCTTTAGCAGTGAATCACTCTCCTCTCTCTCTCAGAGCCTGAACACTGCTCCATACATTGGGGGTCGCCTCGGACAGGCGCGCGCTGACGTCGCCACTCTCTCTGGCGTCCGCTTTAAATGTTTGGTGTTGCTTTTTGCATTGGAGTCCGATCGGGGACAGAGAGAGGGAGAGGCCAAGAGACACCGCTGCGGCAACAGAGCTCCGCTTCTCACCCGGGGCAGCGATGTTCGCCTACATTGGACACGATCACCCATGAAGCATCGTCTGCTTTCTACCTCGCCTGAACCCTGTTGATAAATCCAGCCTTCGCCATGAGCTGTCTGGATGTTATGTACCAAGTGTATGGTCCCCAGCCTTATTTTACAGCAACTTACAGTCCTTACCACCATCAGGTAAGTTTAGAAAGTCGGCGGGAAATAATCAATCATTTGGTAGATACTATTTACATATTATTCCAATAATTCATTCATTTGATTCAAATTAGCAGTTTATACGAAACACTAAAATGAATTTCTTTTAAAATTTCGAACACTCCCTCTGGACATTAGTTAGTCTAATGTTTTTTTCTGGGAATATAGGCATGCCTTTTCTGGAAATACATTATGAAATTCTAACTGCTGTGCCGTTAGTGGACCTGCTTTCCCAGAACCTGATAAAGTTGCACCAACATTTACAGCAGTGTTTGTTTTAAGCAGGGGGACAGTCTGTACCCCTTCTCATGACTACCGGCCAATACCCAACTCTGGAAACTGCGTGTATTTAAACTACCGTTATTTGCCGTTGTAATAGTGATATAGTCCTGTGGCACTCATTTTGACAACACTACCAACTCTCCTGGGAATTCCATAACCCTCTACACGTTGTTTTTGTTACTAATTAAAAATAAAGCCATCGATAATTACTGTGACCCAACTAGACATGCCCTGTTACTTGTACTTTTTAAGCACTAGTGTGGATTTGAAGGAAATCAATGAGGAACAATTCTCATTCATTGCAAGTTCCAAACTATAGGGTCGAAGCTTTAGATTTAGACATTGATGACTCACTGGGTGCTAAGTGGCTCCACACAGCGCTGTGAACATGGCTTTCCCCCTTATTTTGCAGAAACTAGCTTTTTACTCGAAAATGCAAGAAGCGGCGGACAGCACAAACATCAGCGGGTCATTTTCTGTGCACGGATCTGCGATCAAAGAGGAAGAATCGCGCAGTGAAAAAGAGCGTCCACCCGAAGCGGAATATCTCAGCTCCCGATGCGTCCTGTTCACTTACTTCCAGGGTGACATTAGCAGTGTTGTTGATGAACATTTTACAAGGGCACTGAGCCAGCCCAGCAGTTACTCTCCCGCCAGCAGCGGCTCCAAACCTTCAAGAGGCAGCGCCAGTTCTTGGAGAGGTGGGTTCAGTGAAAGCGGCAGTCAGCGGCCGATATCCGGGCACGGGCACTGGTACACTCCCCTCCCCCCCAAATCTTCCAAAGCATAAGTTTCAATTACTAGATTAGTGATCAGTAGAATTACTGAAATTTGGTGTCAAATTGAGGGACTTTTGCGGGACGCTTGGAATGTCTTGTTCTAGTTGAAAATTACACCTAATGTTCGCACCAATAAACATTAATAATAGTGCGCACCGAGTTAGATGTTAGATTGGGTAGGAATGTTAACAGATTTCAGAATGCAGCCTAAACACAGCGAGATCTATTTCGTCTTTTCATTAATCGTGTCTTAGATCCGCTGCTTACAAATTAAAAATGGGGCAATCGCAAGTGAGCTCTTGACAGTAACAAGCGTGAGGACGGCTTGGCCAGTAGACACCGGTTATCTTGGTTGTAAATCACAGCGGCAGATCCATGATTGATTTCATTCCATGTGTTTCACCCAATTAGATTGCTCTGTTAGATTGAATGGAAATTGCATTGTTTATTTTTACAAATTACCGAAATTCTCCATTTTTGGTTCATTTCTGCCATTTGACTTGTCTGGTGTTGGTGCAGTGGAATGATGGCTTCGGGCACATCTTCAATTACAGTTTCACTAAATTCTGTGCAACTTCAGCCCACTTCCTGCAGATTGCAACACAGCCCCATTTGCACCAAAAGGGTGTCGGCAAACTGAACGCGAGTTGCGCCATTGTGTACTTTTTAATTGGAATCAACGCATATTGTTAAAGTTTGGGTTTTGAGCTCCCATTTGTGCATAATGCTCTCACGCTAAGCTGATTCGGTTTGCAACTGAAACTTGAGCTCTTCGTGACAGTCGCCTGAAGTTATTCTCAACATTCAGGTAACCAAAGATACTTACCAATTCTAAAGTTTGAAATTGAAAATACTGTAAGGACATTCTTTGGAGTTTTAATTTCTCAAGTGCGTTCCATTATTAAGTACCTCTTCAGTGCACAGTATCTCTAAAATAAATTTGACCTCGTTATCGGAAAGTCACAGAATACTTCGATTTCACTATAACTAGTTTTTGTAACGTGTTTTGATGCAACTGTCTCCAATGAAGTACGATCGGTTCAAACGCAAAACATTTCTTTTTTAAAAATGCGAAGGGTAATTTGCCAAGTAGAAAAGTGTTATTTTGAAATTTAGTTGCCGAAAGAGATTATCTTTATGTTATCAATGGAGTCTTTCCATCAAGTTAAGGGGGCAGGGAAAATAATTGTGATTGTTTTACAATACATTATATGCTCAAAGTAATGTGGAATCTGTTATTCTAATTGTTTTATTGTGGGAATGTACATAGTTTGTTTTTTTAATGATTTTAATTGAAGTTTCTGGACCAGTGGAATGTACATCACGGTTGTTGATAATTCCATTTTTTCTTCTTTATTTCCAGAGGGAGCCTTCCCAATGAACCAACGGAGTTTTCCTCCTTCTTTCTGGAACAGTGCTTATCAACCCTCCATGTCAGCAAGCCTAAGTAGCAGTCTCGGCAATGCCCTGGCTGGAGCTCCCACTGAGCTGCCCTTTGGAGCTGACCCATATTCAAGTGCCACTCTGCACACCCATCTACACCAAGGAGCTCCTGAGCCCTGGCACCACCATCATTACTCATTGGGCAGTGCCATCAATACACAGAGCTCTGTCTACACACGGCCCAGCATGCATGATGTATACGGGATGGGTACATCTTTTGACCCACGCTACAGTTCACTGTTAGTGCCATCAGTGAGGCCACATCGGCTTCCTCCTGTCCCTACACCCCAGTGTGATCTGAACAAGAGTGACACTGCCTCCGCATGGACCACAGGGGCTTTCACAGGGCCCACCAGTGACATGAGCCAAACCCTCAACTTCAATGTGGATGCAGGTAAATACTTCCAAAGAGAGTGCATGCAGAAATCAAGAAATGGAAAAGGTTTCAAAAGCTGAAATTGTTTGTTGTCTGTAAAAGTTAAATAAAGCTGTATCAGGTGAGAGAAGTACTTATGAAGTACACACTGTTGCAGAGGAAAATGGTCACTCCCTGGTGAGTTCAATAAAGATGAAATAATCTGCAATGATTCTATTTGCAGATACACCACCCAGTGCAGAGTCAAGCTGTACAGATCAGAAAAGGCTTAAGTTCAATGCCTATATTGTTTATTCATTCATGGAATGGACATTGTTGGCAAGGCTGGTATTTGTTGCACATTTCAAATTTCTCTTGAGAAGGTGGCCCAAAACCGCCTTCTAAAACTGCTGCATTCTAACTGGTGTAGGTACCCCCACAGTGCTGTTCGGGAGGGAGTTCCAGGATTTGTGATCCAGCGACAGTGTAGGAATGGCAATATCATTCCAAGTCAGGATGGTGTGTGACTTTGAAAGGGAACTTTCAGGTGGTGGTGTTCCCATGTATTGGCTGCCCTTATCCTTCTGGATGGTAGAGGCTGTGGGTTCAGAAAGTCCTGTTGAATGAGCCTTGGTGAGTTTCTCCAGTGTATCTTGTATATGGTTGCTGGTGGTGAAGAGATTGAATGCTTAAGATGACGGATGAGGTGCCAGTCAAGCAGACTGCTTTGTCCTGGATGGTGTTGAGCTTCTGGGGTGTTTTGGAGCTGCACTCATCCAGGCAAGTGGAGAGTTCTCCATTGCACTCCTGATTTGTATCTTGTGTATGGTAGACAGGTTTTGGGGAGATCAAAGATGATTTACCCGCCTCAGATTTCAAAGTTAAATTCAGCCAAGGTGCTTGTGGGGTGCCAAGACTAGCCTCAGAGCCCTCGGGTAGAGACCAATCAAGTGATCCCTGCTGAAAGACACAGAGCTCAATTTGTGAGATGAAACTAGCATTTGATACAAATGCAGTGTGTCTTATAATGAAGTAGCTCACTTAAATTTATTGTCTGAGTTCAGACATGGCAAATGTTTTGGCAGGAATGAAAGAATGGTTGGAACCTAGGAAATTATAGTCCAACATGAGTCAGCACCTTTGAAGAGAAAAGTAAAACAATTGCCAGGACTCTATTGCAAACTATTATATATCCTCTATGATGGCAGCATCCTCCTGTAGGCCACAAGTGCTCCTGGCCAGCTGCTGGCTCCAGGCTATAAAACATTCAGTGAGGTTGTTCTGTAATATATTTTGGAAATATTACTCAGCCGCATTGTTCATAAAGGGGAAAAGTCAAAGTGGCTTACATTGCTTTGAACCCAGATAGTCCACTACCATCTAGATTTGGCCCAAAACATTGAGCAGCTTACAAACTACAGTTTTAGTTTCACTGCAAAACAAAAGAGGTGAATCAGAAATTACACTGATTTGGTGACTAAGGTAGTGTTTTAAATGCCTGAAGCTTACAAGCAGACAATTGCAAAGGGTAAAGACCTGTACATTTTTGAGGTCTTATGCTAATGAAAGAATAGGTTAAGAATAAATTAACAAGGCTGAACTGAGGATGAAAATTGTGTAGGACAGTTAATTTGCCATTTAGGATGACCAAGATCATTGAGATCTTACTTAATTAATTTTCTGAGCTTCTACTGGAGGCTGGCTGTCAGACCCTCCATTATTATGATCATTAACATTTGCTAAGGAACTCTGTGTAACATCAAGGGGATATTCCATAGCATAGGTTGCGAGTTATGGGATAAGTTGACAAAATGGATTTTAATTAAATATAATACATTGTTTTACAATATTAATATTTGTGCAGAATACAGTACAGCAACCCCATCAAAGCATTTCAACAATTAAATAGAATTAAAGGTTTACACTTCATTTGATATAAAGATTTATTCATCATCTGACTGCCCTGATAACATTATTATTTTATTGTAATTTGAAACAAACCTGTTGGACTTTAATCTGGTGTTGTAAGGCCTCTTACTGTGCTCACCCCAGTCCAATGTCAGCATCTCCACATCATTACTATTTTATGTTCACATACCAGACATGTATTGTCATTTAATATATATTTTGACATTTTCTTTTATTCTGCTTTTATTGTTTACATCCTTAATATGGATATCAGCTGAAGGTGAAAGTGATACTATATGATATTGGATGCATTTTAAATCCCTTCATGTGAACTCCAGTATTAGGAATTTGTGAAATAACACATTGTTCAAACATTCCAAGTCTGTATTATAGTCTAAGAGTGTGTCTGTTGCGAAACAATTAAACATTGATTTTGCATTCGTAGTAAATCATCCCATCAGGGTATAGACTGAAAAGCTACATTTAAGAGCAGTAAAATAAAACCGAAAATGCTGGAAAAAATACAGTCGGTCTAACAGCATCTGTGGAGAGAGACACAGAGTTAACGTTTCGAGTCTGTATGACTCTTCTTCAGAGAAGTAAGCTCGTTACGCGGTAATTAAAATGGACTTCTTCAGAAGTAAATCAAATCTAGATTTGGAAAAATAGGCCAGGCAACTATATTCATGTATGGGTCTCTGGTATTAACTGATTAAGGGAGGCTACACATTCATGATCATAGACAGCCTTTATTGGTGAGGCTGAAATAATCTGAAAAGGGACCTTTGGTCTTGATTCAAATAAATTTAACAAAGAGTTGCAAGGTTTTGTATTAGTAGAGGCATGGGTCGCAAATATTTATGCAATTGTGGCAACCTTTACTTTTCCTACTAGATTTATAAATGAAGATCAACTTGGATGGTGTCAGGAACAATAATGTTCAGTATTGTTTGTGCTATTTAAAGTCTCTTTGCAAACTGCAATTCGTGTCACAATGTAAAGAAATCCTTGCTAGTATTAGTTGCTAAAAAGTGTGTTATTGAAAACCTGTGACTTAAAAGTGTTGATTTGTAGAAGAAAGGTTGCCAGTAAAGGAAAGAACGATAAAACCTTGAGAGATGAACTGTTCATCCTTCAAAATTGTGCTGATCGATATCATATTGTTTAGTCTGAAAATATAAAAGCAGTGTGCCATGAGCAAGAAAAGCAAGGTTGTGTGCTAATCAGATCATGAAGCTTTGATTTAACAAAATTGTGTAGTGTATACCGTGATCCAGGTAATTAAAGTGATAGGCTTTCACTGACTTTCCAATAAACTTGGATTATCTTTGCTCTGATCAAATTTTTACTTTCTTAAATGACAGACCATATGTAGAATCTTAATGAATTAGCTTGGTTGGAGAAAAACCTGATCTTATACAATGGACCATCATTATTACCTCGAGGCAAATACTTTACATTATTGCCAGATATTTGGAATAATTGTCTATTTTATTATGTCATTGTACTGAAATCATTAGGACCACCTTTACATTTTGTATCACTAAACACTTAGTGACCAATTTTAGCTTTGTGTGCCAGAAGTACATGTCAGGAATTTGGGCCCATAAATCGTGTATGTTTTCAAATTTCTTATTTACAGTTCTTGTATACAAAATCTGTGTTAGAACACTAAAGTTGAACATATGCCCTCTAGTTTAATCTTGTACTTCCAGCTGCACCTAACATTAAAGCTAATGGAAAGAAGGTCTGTGCATCTAAGTGTTGGAAGCTTACAGGCTCTGCTCAACCAGAGCCTAATTTTTAAATTTTGAGAAGGAACAGGAATATCTCAATGATCAGAGATGTCCAGTTTTTCTTAACATTAACAAAAACATTTAAAGTGAGTCCATAATGATGTCAAGGGAAGCAAAGGACATTTTTAATATGGCTAATGCAGGGCCGGATCCATATTCGACCAAGCAATTTCTAAAGCTAGTCCCATACCTGCGGCTTTAATGTGCATGTGGGTTCAAACCAACTCCTAACTAATATTGCAACTTTCACAATGATGCACACTTAAAACAACTTCACATCTGGGTAATATAAGTGCATATTCAGTGCAATACAGTTGAACAGCATCCTTAGATGGTTCATAGCACCTTACCACATTTAATTGGCTTAAATTCAAACCTAGATTTAATGATTTTAAATGGAATTATTTTTAAAGCTAACGTTCAATCATTTTAAATGTATGCTATTGCTACGAGCAAAAGTTTTTACTGCCTGCAGCCAGTGTCAGCCTCAGATATTCCAACGTCAGCTAAAGCACAGGTTAGATGCTCTAATTTTTTTGGCCCAATGGTGTTCCTTAATCCCAATCTCAGAGTGCCTCCTGATACACACCGGTCATTCTAAGGCCTTAGCATGATATTTTGTGCCAAAGTATGAATAGCGCATGCCACTAAGTTATTTGGGAATTATGTCATGGCCACATATTGAAGTTATTTTATGTAGAATTTGGCAGTTGACATGGAAAGAAGATATGTGTCCAATTAGCCTAGACTGGATTCAAGCCCAAGCCTCATGTGAAAATCTAGTGTAATAATACACAGTGGGAAGTCTTGTGGGAGCAGTGTGAACTTTGGAGGAACGTCAGTTTCCAGTCCCACTTCATGACTTGATAGCCACAGAAGCTGCCTGTGTAATGTGGCCAAATTAGTGGTTCACTGATGTACTTTGGGGAAGGAAATCTGCCATCCTTGTCTTGCCTGGTCTGGCCTACATATGACTTCCGACCCACAGCAAAGTATTTGGCTCTTTAATACCTTCAGAAATGACTGGGCAAACCACCCAATTCGAGGAAAATTCGGGATGGGCAACCGATGCTGGCCTGGCCAACAGAGTCCACATCCCCTGAACGAATAAAAAATAGGTTGATTATCAACCTGTAAATCCTTCCACTATGCCTGGTGGTCGGCAGTGAGAGCGGGAGAGTTTCCTGATCAGCCATAATGCAGAAGGCAATGGTAAACCACTGCAGCACTTTGCGGAGCATAACCATGGGCCAATCCAATTGAAGTCCAACATCTGGGCTGTTTAGCACACTGGGCTAAATCGCTGGCTTTGAAAGCAGTCCAAGGCAGGCCAGCAGCACGGTTCAATTCCCGTGCCAGCCTCCCCGAACAGGCACCCGAATGTGGTGACTAGGGGCTTTTCACAGTAACTTCATTTGAAGCCTACTTGTGACAATAAGTAATTTTCTTTTCATTTCTTAGAACAGCGTACCTGAAGGAGGAGGCGGATTAACACACTGCTATTCGGTCCCAACGTTAGGTATCAGATGTCTGTAACTTGTTCACATTTCCCACGACTTGCAATTTGATGGCAGGTCCCAATCTATCTACGGCCAATTAAATAGCTCTGTTCCAGGTATATACTTGCCCGATATGATTCCACTCTACAAAATGAAACCACAGATGTACAGCTACAATGGTGTGGGCTGAATTACATTGTCTGCGTATAGATTGCATACACATAAGTGCACGTATGTGTATTTCCACACCAATGCAGCCCTATTAGACTTCACAAATGCACTAAGTATCCCCATGCATTAATATGCATTATTGACAATTGTCTCAGCTTTCTGCGATTGACAGACTCGAACTGTAAATTGTCGGGGGAAATGTTTCGATAAATGGAAAAAATAGACGCCGCGGAAACCTTGTTACCTAGTTCTAGCAATCGACACATTTAAGAAGAGCAGATTGATTGGAAAATATCGAAGTCAGAAAGTAAAGCAGAAATAGGGGCGAGTGGAGCTTTTAAAATGAACTGTCCCGATTGAATGAATCGAGCTCTGCACCTACACTTGCATTGCATTGGTTGCACAATCATCTGTTGAAGCCGCCTAAAGAAGTTTAAATTTGCAATCGGAATTACTTAAGTAAGAGGAATTGCAGACCTTTTTTCCGACAGCGGCGATTTCGCTGTTCGAGAAAAGAATTTCACTTTTCGGCCCGTCAGGTTATCAATATCAAATCGCACCAATGATTGAGATGATGTTACATTTTGAAATGTACTGAATTAGAGAAAGGCAGCAATGTTGTTGAGTATGCAGCAGTCGCTTGTGTCTCGCAGTATAGTCCATCCTCGCACTATTGTTTAAGGCAATTAATTTACTAGAAGAATGGAAGCCGCTGTGAACACAGTAACGTTCTTCAGCAGGTGTATTACAAGAGGCAAGTTTTTTACAGCACTAAGTACAGCGCATGCCGAGAGCGGCGCTGTCGGTGCTGTCGGAGAAAAAGATGCACCAAATGCTTGGACACGTTTACAGCATTTTCAGCATAGCTAGATATCTAATCTATCTTAATACCTGTGTCAATTCCAGTAGGAATGAGCTTTGATACCACTGGGATACATGTTAATCGTTTCCAGCAGGCATTCTTTTACAGGCGTGTTCAACTATTAATCTAAACTCCAGGCAATGGGGGTCATTTTAGACACGTCGAAATGTTCAAATTATCACAGGGTGGAAAAAGCTATCAACTCGCCTCGCGACGCTTCATTCCAT
The DNA here is from genome assembly GCF_047496885.1 of Scyliorhinus torazame. Taxonomy (NCBI): domain Eukaryota; kingdom Metazoa; phylum Chordata; class Chondrichthyes; order Carcharhiniformes; family Scyliorhinidae; genus Scyliorhinus; species Scyliorhinus torazame. The sequence continues at coordinate 224,500,446 of NC_092710.1, read as the reverse complement.
TAAACTCGCTAAATAAATCTGTTGTTGATGTGTATTTCCCGACGAACACAGCTCTATTAGACTTGAAACAGAGGAACACTGTAGCACAGTGTTTAGCACTGTGGCTTCACAGCGCCAGGGTCCAGGTTCAATTCCCGGCCCCAGGTTCGATTCCCAGCTTGGGTCACTGTCTGTGCGGAATCTGCACGTTCTCACCATGTCTGCGTGGGTTTCCTCCGGGTGCTCCCACAAGTCCCGAAAGACATCCTGTTAGGCAATTTGGACATTCTGAATTCACACTCTGTACCCGGACAGACGTCGGAATGTGGCGACTAGGGGCTTTTCACAGTAATTTCATTGCAGTGTTAATGTAAACCTACTTGTGACAATAACAATTATTATTATTAACGCTTGTAACCGGCAGTAATAAACTGGGCTATTCCCATGACCGTTAAGAAGATGTTCTGTTCCTCTAGGGGCTGGTGCGTATCTGATTTGATTTGAATGATTTATGCGCAGTTGGGTGAAGTTTCTCTCTATCTTACTATTTCAATGCTTTATTTGTTCTGACCTTCAGAGCACAGCTCTGGTTCTATATCTCTGTCCCTGTTCTGCTCATACATCCTTTTCCACTTCTTTTGCCTTTTTTTTTTACATTCCCAGGTCTGGCGCACCAGGAAAAAAACAAGGATCTTTACTGGTTTTAGAGCACTCAGCACCTACCTCGCTCGGCTCCCCCTGTATTTTCTACCTGAAACGTTTCCCTTCTTCTATTGTACAGTGTATAACAGATTTTGATCTCGGTTTCAGCTCGCCGTTACTCCCTATGTGGTGGACCCTGTTAAGCTGAATGTTTTTACACAGCAAAACGCTTCAATCAAAAACAAAATTAAAAACAATTGTTTTTCAAACTACAAACTTCTCGAACAGTCGGTGGGCAAGACTGGTCGAAGCTTAAAGACGTGACAGCGACCTTTGAAAGGCCACACCTTGAACCTCTGAGGAACATTGTGAGAAGGAGCGCTTTTGGAAGCGGGTGGATTTGAACAAACTTTCAGAAATGCAATCGTTCTTTTTGAAAACGCACACACACAAACACACACATCTCTGAACCAAATTCTGCTTCGATCCAATGGACGTGTCAGGGGGGTTTCAAGAAATCGGCAGCCTGAGCGTTTCTAAAGAGGACGAGCTGTCCGGGTTGGGGGGGGGAATGGGGGGGAGGGGGTTCATTAATAAAATGCTCGGAGATTTTGTTTCAATGCTTATAGTGAGAGAAGCACTAAAGGTGGGGAAGAGATGGTAAGTTCACCCCAAAGGCCGAAAACAGTTAAGAATGCAGCACCACGCGGACTGGTGGATTAGTCCTGGGAGGGACTGGCATTGTTTTCTCTCCTCAACGTGACTCGGCGATTAAAGAACCCATTTAAATGGACACGTTTGAATGGGATCCTTGCACACACGGCCTCCCCCCGCTCGAAGGGGAGCAGCTGTTTGGGACAACTGTGCAAACTGCTGGCCTCCCAGTGAGAGGGTTCCGCACTGAGTGTGGGAGCTGACACAAGTGGACAATGCTGAAAGGGAGAGAGCTAAGCAGTGGGAAGAAATGGTCTCCACAAGAAGCAAAGGAAAGCGTGGCCGGGGGCAAGGGGAGGGGGGGCGGGGTACCAGTTTCAGTTTACAGCAGCATTTTTGTGACAGATGACCTCCAGTTGATGAATTCTGTGTGTTTTTTTTGCTGTTGCCGTTTTTAGCTGTTTTGTAACTGTCAGAAAAGAACCGCTGAATGGAAGTAAAAGTAGTTTTAAAAAGTACCTCTGTAAAAATAGATTGTATAAAATTTTACTCTTTTGACAAGGCGACGCTCGTTTTTTTTAATGTGAATATTTGTTCAGTTTATTTCAATGTTTGTTCATTCATTAAACTTTGCTGTTTGGGAAAGTGAATTGAAGCCGGGAGTTGCATTCTGAACGGTTGCTGTCATTTGAGGAGGAAGGTAGTAAGTTGGTTTGGGGTTCACAATCAAAAGTCGTGCATTGCAAGATCTGTACCCGGTGACTGGTTATTTGCGGCTGTTTTGTTTGAGCTGCAATCCCAGCGGTTTAATGGACAATAAATTGAGAATGAGATGTGTCAGACAGAAATGAGCGAGGGTTAGTGACCGCACTCCAGCGAGACGAGGTGTCCAGTGCTGCCACTTTATAACAGGGAGGTTAAGCAGAGGTAACACCCCTTGCCAGCCTCCCCGAACAGGCGCCGGAATGTGGCGACTAGGGGCTTTCCACAGTAACTTCATTTGAAGCCTACTTGTGACAATAAGCGATTTTCATTTCATTTCACTGTGGGGAACAGAAACATCCTTACTTTCCCCACATTACAGCAGTCTTATTCCTCGCCACGTGTGCCAGTTTTGGCAGCAGGTTTAGAATATGTCTGCTAGCTCTCAGTATTTGGGTATAAAATGGTGAGGATTAATTTGATGTTTTAGCTTCACAATCTCGTCGTTATAACCCCCCTCCACACACACACACACTCCTGTCCAAATGTTTATAGCCCCAGACATGGTATTTACTTAGATCCCTTGCTCTCTCACGACTTTTCAAACTAGCCCAGCTCCAGGACTTCGCCCCTTTAACTGTGGACAGTAAAGAGGCAGAGAGAGAGAGGGACCCATCTTCGATGCTTCCATTTCCTTCTCTCGCATTGGGATATTACTGAAATAGCTGAGTAATTTGCAACACTTTCTAATTTCTGGAACAGGGGAGAAGCAATGGCTGCGGCCTAACAGAGTAGAGGCACTATATATATGTGTGTGTGTGTGTGTGTGTGTGTATGTGTGTTTAAGGCCTGCCAGGCACTGATAAATACGGACTGGTTCAATATGAGATTTCTGTATTTAAATTACGGCTCTGCATTGGTCAGCCGACGATTTTCCGTCAATTCCACTCCCATAGTCACAAAATCGCGAGCTCACCCTCTTTAAAAAATAATTTGTGAAAAAAAAAATCAACTTCTACCCTGCCAAGTATTTCAGTGAGTGAATGTGGGTGTTTTTCCTTCGCTAAGAACGAGCCACAGAATCGAAAAGGCCCCTTGGGCCTGCTCCGCCATTCAATGAGATCATGGCTGATCTTTTGTGGACTCAGCTCCACTTTCCGGCCCAAACACCATAACCCTTAATCCCATTATTCTTCAAAAAACTAACTACCTTTATCTTAAAAACATTTAATGAAGGAGCCTCAACTGCTTCACTGGGCAAGGAATTCCACAGATTCACAAACCTTTGGGTGAAGAAGTTCCTCCTAAACTCAGTCCTGAATCTAATTCCCCTTATTTTGAGGCTATGCCCCCTAGTTCTGCTTTCACCCGCCAGTGGAAACAACCTTCCCGCATCTATCCTATCTATTCCCTTCATAATTTTATATGTTTCTATAAGATCCCCCGCATCCTTCTAAATTCCAACGAGTACAGTCCCAGTCTACTCAACCTCTCCTCGTAATCCAACCCCTTCAGCTCTGGGATTAACCTAGTGAATCTCCTCTGCACAACCTCCAGCGCCAGTACGTCCTTTCTCAGGTAAGGAGACCAAAACTGAACACAATACTCCAGGTGTGGCCTCACTAACACCTTATACAATTGCAGCATAACCTCCCTAGTCTTAAACTCCATCCCTCTAGCAATGAAGAACAAAACTCCAATTGCCTTCTTAATCACCTGTTGCACCTGTAAACCAACTTTTTGCGACTCATGCACTAGCACACCCAGATCCCTCTGCACAGCAGCATGTTTTAATATTTTATTATTTAAATAATAATCCCTTTTGCTGTTATTCCTACCAAAATGGATAACCTCACATTTGTCAACATTGTATTCCATCTGCTAGACCCTAGCCCATTCACTTAACCTATCCAAATCCCTCTGCAGACTTCCAGTATCCTCCGCACTTTTTGCTTTACCACTCATCTTAGTGTCGTCTGCAAACTTGGACACATTGCACTTGGTCCCCAACTCCAAATCATCTATTTAAATTGTGAACAATTGTGGGCCCAACACTGATCCCTGAGGGACACCACTAGCTACTGATTGCCAACCAAAGAAACACTCATTAATCCCCACCCTTTACTTTCTATTAATTAACCAATCCTCTATCCATACTACTATTTTACCCTTAACGCCATGCATCTTTATCTTATGCAGCAACCTTTTATGTGGCACCTTGTCAAAAGCTTTCTGGAAATCCAGATATACCACATCCATTGGCTCCCTGTTATCTACCGCACTGGTAATGTCCTCAAAAAATTCCACTAAATTAGTTAGGCACGACCTGCCCTTTATGAACCCATGATGCATCTGCCCAATGGGACAATTTCCATCCAGATGCGTTGTCGTTTCTTCCTTGATGATAGATTCCAGTATCTTCCCTACTACCGAAGTTAAGCTAACTGGCCTATAATTACCCGCTTTCTGCCGACCTCCTTTTTTAAACAGTGGTGTCACGTTTGCTAATTTCCAATCTGCCTGGACCACCCCAGAGTCTAGTGAATTTTGGCAAATTATCACTAGTGCATTTGCAATTTCCCTAGCCATCTCTTTTAACACTCTGGGATGCATTTCATCAGGGCCAGGAGACTTGTCTATCTTTAGCCCCATTAGCTTGCGCACCACTACCTCCTTAGTAATAACAATCATCTCAAGGTATTCACCTGTCATAGCCTCATTTCCATCAGTGACTGGCATGCTATTTGTGTCTTCCACTGTGAAGACCCGACCCAAAAAACCTGTTCAGTTCCTCAGCCATTTCCTCATCTCCCATTATTAAATCGCCCTTTTCATCCTCTAAAGGACCAATATTTACCTCAGCCACTCTTTTTTGTTTTATATATTTGTAGAAACGTTTACTATCTGTTTTTATATTCTGAGCAAGTTTACTCTCATAATCTATCTTACTCTTTATAGCTTTTTTCAGGGGCAGCACGGTAGCTTTGTGGATAGCACAATTGTTTCACAGCTCCAGGGTCCCAGGTTCAATTCGGGCTTGGGTCACTGTCTGTGCGGAGTCTGCACATCCTCCCCGTGTGTGCGTGGGTTTCCTCCGGGTGCTCCGGTTTCCTCCCACAATCCAAAGATGTGCAGGTTAGGTGGATTGGCCATGATAAATTGCCCTTGGTGTCCAAAATTGCCCTTCGTGTTGGGTGGGGTTACTGGGTTATGGAGATAGGGTGGAGGTTTTGACCTTGGGTAAGGTGCTCTTTCCAAGAGCCGGTGCAGACTCGATGGGCCGAATGGCCTCCTTCTGCACTGTAAATTCTGTGATAATTAGTAGCTATCTGTTGCCCCCTAAAGATTTCCCAGTCCTCTAGTCTCCCACTAATCTTTGCCACTTTTTATGCTTTTTCCTTCAATTTGATACTCTCCCTTATTTCCTTAGCTATCCACAGTCGATTTTCCCTCTTTCTATCGTCCTTCCTTTTTGTTGGTATAAACCTTTGCTGAGCACTGTGAAAAATCGCTTGGATGGTTCTCCACTGTTCCTCAACTGTTTCACCATAAAGTATTTGCTCCCAGTCTACCTTAGCTAGCTCTTCTCTCATCCCATTGTAATCTCCTTTGTTTAAGCACAAAACACTAGTGTTTGATTTGACCTTCTCACCTTCCATCTGTATTTTAAATTCCACCATATTGTGACTGCTCATTCCGAGAGGATCCCTAACTATGAGATCATTAATCAATCCTATCTCATTACACAGGACCAGATCTAGGACTGCTTGTTCCCTCATTGGTTCCATTACATACTGTTCTAGGAAACTATCGCAGATACATTCTATAAACTCCTCAAGGCTGCCTTGACCGACCTGGTTAAACCAATCAACATGTAGATTAAAATCCCCCATGATAACTGCTGTACCATTTCTACATGCATCCGTTATTTCTTTGTTTATTGCCTGCCCCACCATAATGTTACTATTTGGTGGCCTATAGACTACTCCTATCAGTGACTTTTTACCCTTACTATTCCTGATTTCCATCCAAATGGATTCAACATTATCCTCCATAGCACCGATGTCATCCCTTACAATAGCCCGGATTCATCCTTAAATAACAGAGCTATACCACCTCCCTTACCATCCACTCTGTCCTTCCGTATAGTTTGATACCCTTGGATATTTAACTCCCAGTCGTGACCATCCTTTAACCATGTTTCAGTAATGGCCACTAAATCATAGTCATTCACCATGATTTGCACCATCATTCCGAATACTACGAGCATTCAGGTAAAGTACACTTATGTTGGCTTTTATACCTGTTTTGAATCTTAACACTTTGATCAGTAACCTCTCCTAAGTTATTTTTCCTCTTAATTTTTCTAATTTTCCTTGTCGTTGAACCCATATCTTCATGTAACAACCTGCCGTGTCGCTTTCCATTTATGTTTTTACTTCCCGTTTTATTCCTTTTAGTATTACTGGGCCTATTCACTGAGCTCCCCTCAGTCGCTGTACCTTGTACTGTCGCCCTTTTTCATTTTTGACTATGGCTTCTCTGCCTTACACTTTCCCCCTTACTGCCTTTTATTTCTGTCCCTGTTTTACTACCTTCTGACTTCCTGCATCGGTTCCCACCCCCCTGAAACACCGGGTAGATTAATCTGCCTGTGCTTACTTTGAATGGTAATAAACTAATGATTTCTGACACTTGTTGAGGAGACGTATCAGCTTGAAGTGTGAAAAGATGGAATGAAAGTGTGCTCTCTAATAGCTCACGATAATAATAACATAGCCGCTTTGGTATTGGGGGTGGTTAATTGTGCAAATCATCATTCTGTACCTGGTGCAGAGAGAACATGCTAACAAATCGGTGTAAGTGCAGTATTTTATTTTTGAATTGATCTCCGTTTATGATGTGGAGACAACGTAGCTCCCCTCCGTAGGGCTGGTTGCAAAAGCCTGTGAAACGAATCTGTTCCAAGGTGCCTGAAATGTGAGCACTCGCTGGCTAAAGTTTCCATGGTTGGAATAGTTGTAAAGTTAACGCATAATCTGAAAGTGGAAGCTAATAAATTATTGGGTGCTAATTGGGGCCATCAGTCAGAGCCAGCTCCACCACACTGTCCTCTTACCCTAAAAAGGAAAGGGAGCAGGACCCAAAACAGCCCAGTTGCCTCAAGAAATGACCTCTTGCAAAGCTGCGGGGTGCTCAGATCCCGCTTTACATTTCAAACGGAGCGAACAACCTTGGGTGGGATCGCGTGATGTGCTGCCGTGCAGCTCAGGGAACATTGCGAGGTCCCCATTAGATTCAACGGATTAGTTGACACGAGAGCATTACCGTGTAGCTTCCAGTTAAAATCGATCGATCCATGAAGGATCAGTCTCAGATCCCGAGACGGTGGTTTGTCACTGCCCAAGGCGTGATTTCAAATGTCCAGCCCTGGAAAGCAAGACATGGGCTTATATTTATGGTTCTTGTTCCATTCACATAGGAATATACCTGACAAGTCAGCCGAAGAAAGCAGCTCTGGCGAAGCACTGCGGGATTATTTGGGTTTGCAAACTTTACATATCATGAACCCCTTATGGATAATCTCAGAAAATCTCGCTCCTGCCCAAGAATCGGCTTCATTGTTACCACAAGTTTAAAACGCGGTCCTCTTTCAATTTCAGAATAGCTAGAGTGGAACAAAGTCAGGTGATTGTGAGGATTGAACGCCCAATATTGGTTTCCCGCTCAACATTGTTCACATAGATCTTGGTTAATTTGTGGCATTTTTTTGTGTATAGTTAATATAAAGAGTATTGTAACTGTGGAACAGACGAGTTTATTGCTCCGTTTGAATTGCCTCCCATCTCTCCCACGGGCGATTTGAAGTGAATGAATTCACACCTCATAGTCTGAACCATTTGAGCACGGGGTCAGCAAACGAACTCACCAAACATACCGTAAGCAATCCAACTAGCGAGAGAAGCTGTGCTGAAGTGATTGAGATTGCCACAACAGTATTGAAAAAATAAACCAATGGTTACAGTTCCAGAACCGAGTCCCAACCTTTCTCTGGAGAGCAGGGTTGTGACGACCCCTTGGGCCACGTGTCTTGGGGGTCACCCGCACGGTTAAAGTTTAAAGTTTACATTTATTGTAAAGAGTGTTCACTGGAAACGTATTAGTTTGGTCTACCTTTCGGCTGAAGGGCAGCTTCAGTGAATGTTTTGCCCCATTCTTGCTCTGAGCAGGGTAAAGGATTCTGCAGAGGGCTCTGTCCTGGACCAGGGGCATTCCTGGACAAGCTGGGTAAAGAATAAGCCGCTGCTGGCTGCATGTTGCCGCTGCAGCTACACACCGAGAACACATCCTGGCGGGAGATTGGGCTCTGGGCCTGTTTCGGTTGTCGCTAGCCGGCGAGGGGACGGTCGAATGGAAGCGAGTTCTCTGACCGGCAGTGATGAGCTCACAGCGCCTCCACAGGCAACTTGTGTGGGCGGAAAGGTCAATGCTAGGCTGCCCTTCAAATTACCTCAGGGAGGGGGGCTGGGGGACTGGGGAGGGGAGGGAGAATACACGTTGTCTCCCGCCCCTCACAGAGTCACTGAGCGCATTTTTAGGAAGTATAGTTTTTTTAATTTTTCCATTTAACTACACACTTAAATCCTAATCTTAGTTCATTAACCCAACACGTTTTGAGCCAAGATATTAATTATTTCTTCACGTGAGATTTGAAGTTTAATTGGACTAAACTGTGATTCCATCACCTGGACCTTAAATATCATCTGGACTGAGTTGTAAGGGCCATTTGATAAAGACTATTTAAAGGCTAGTAACCTACCTCCTGACTATCAAAGCCTGTCTACCATCATTAAGCCAAAGTCAGGAGTGTGATGGAATACTCTCTTGGATGAGTGCAGCTCCAACAACACTCAAAACGTTCCACGCCATCCAGAACAAATCAGCCCGTTTAATCAGCACCCCATCCACCACTTGAATCATCCACTCCCCCCCTCCCAACCAGTGCATTGTGTAACATCCACAAAATGGACTGTAGCAACTCACCAAGTCTCCTTGAACAACACCTCGATCATAAGACCATGGGCGTCATTCTCCGACCCCCGCCGGGTCGGAGAATGGCCGTTGGCCGCCGTGAATCCCGCCCCCGCCGAAGTCTCCGGCACCGGAGATTGGGCGGGGGCGGGAATCGGGCCGCGCCGGTTGGCGGGACCCCCCGGATGGGCCAAAGTCACGCCCAGAAATTGCCTGTCCTGCCGGTGTAAATCAAAGCTGGTATTTACCGGCGGGACCAGGCGGCGTGGGCGGGCTCCGGGGTCCTGGGGGGGGGCGCGGGGCGATCTGACCCCAGGGGATGCCCCCACGGTGGCCTAGCCCGCGATCGTTTTTGGCGCCAGTCGGCGGACATCGCGCCGTTGGGGGAGAATTTCGCCCCTGAAGTGGGGATGTCCATTGATGACTGCAAAATGTTCAGCACCATTCACTCCTCATAAAATGGAGCAGTCCATGTCCAAATAACCAGGCTTCGGGGGACAAGTGGCAATTTACATTCGCCCAACAGAAATGCCAGGCAATGACCATCTCCTACAAGAGAGGATCTAACCACCGCCCCTTGACATTCAATGGCATTAACATCATTGAATCCCCCACAATCAACATCCTGGGGGGGTTACCATTGATCGGAAACTGTGGCTACCAGGGCAGGTCAATGGCTAGGTATCCTACCATGAGTATCTCACCTCCTGACCCCCAAAAGCTTGTCCACCATCTACATGGCACAAGTCAGGAGTGTAATGGAATACTCTCCACTTGCCTGGAGGAGTGCAGCTCCAACAACACTCAAGAAGCTCGACAGCATTCAGGACAAAGCAGTCCACTTGATTGCTCCCCTTCCACAAACCTTCAATCCCTCCACCACCGAACAGTGGCAGCCGTGTGTACCATCTACAAGATGCACTGCAGGAACTTGCCAAGGTTCCTTAGGCAGCACCTTACAAACCCACAACCACTCCCATCTAGAAGGACAAGAGCAGCAGATATCTGGGAACCCCACCATCTGGAGGTTCCCCTCCAAGTCACTCATGTCCTTGAAAACTTCATAGAAACCAAATTTGCACAGCCCTTGCATTGAATAGCCAATGGAGGTTGGAGTCCATCTTTTCTCAACTTGGAAATATAGAAACATAGTAAAAGGAACAAAGAAAAAATAGGAAGAGGCCATTCGTCCCTTCAAGCCCGCTCCACCATTCATTATGATCATGGCTGATCATCCAACTCAATAGCCTAATCCCGCTTTCCCCCATATCCTTTGATCCCCTTTGCCCTAAGTGCTATAAATCTAAGATAGAAACATATAGTTGATTTAGGTAACTAATGTGGTAGGTAAGGGAGTATCTACAGACATTATTCATATCACCATTCCTTCATGGTCGTTGGGTCAAAATCTTGGAAATCCCTCCTTAACAGCACTGTTGGTGTACCTACACTTCAGGGGTGCAGCGGTTCAAGAAGACAGCTCACCGCCACCTTCTGAAGGGCAACTATGGATGGGTAATAAATGCTGGCCTAACCATCGACACCCACATCCAGTAAAATGAATTTTTAAAAACCTTCCAAACTCGTGACCTCTACCACCCCTAGGAGAATGAAGATAGCAGAAGCATGGGAACACTACCTCCACTCCAAGCCACACACCATCCTAACTTTGAACAATGTCACCATTCCTTCACTGTGGCTGGGTCAACATCCTAAAACTCTCCTCCTAACAGCACTGAGGGGGCACCTATGCCACGTGGGCTGCAGCAGTTCAAGAAGCAGGGGCGTCATTCTCCGACCCCCCGCCGGGTCGGAGAATGGCCGTTGGCCGCCGTGAATCCCGCCCCCGCCCCCGCCGAAGTCTCCGAAGGGAGAAAAGTCGGCGGGGCGTTAATGGCGCCGCTGCCGCGGAGAATGTCACGGGTCTGCGCAAGGCAGCCGATTTTCGGCCTGCCGATATTCTCCCTTCCGGATGGGCCGAAGTCCCGTCGACGTGATGACCGTTCACGTCGACGTCAATCAAACCTCCTTTTCATCGGCGTGACCCGGTGCTCCAGGCTCACGCCGACCAGCGAGGAGGTGAGTGACGGCCTGGGGGGTTGGCTCTGGGCAGGAAATGGCGTGGCCGCAGACTGATTGCCTGAGGAGAGGTGTGTCTCGGCTTGTGTGTGTGTGCGGCGGTGGGGGGGGGGGTGGTTAGAGTAGGCTGGGCTCCGGGGGAGTGCCGGGAGGGGGTCCGTGCCAGGGTGGAGGTTGGGGGTTGGGGAGGGGGTCCGTGCCGGGGTGGAGGTTGGGGGGGGGGGTCCGTGCCGGGGTGGAGGTTGGGGAGGGGGTCCGTGCCGGGGTGGAGGTTGGGGAGGGGGTCCGTGCCGGGGTGGAGGTTGGGGGTTGTGGAGGGGGTCCGTGCCGGGGTGGAGGTTGGGGGGGGGGTCCATGCTGGGGTGGAGGTTGGGGGTTGGGGAGGGGTTCCGTGCCGGGGTGGAGGTTGGGGGGGGTCCGTGCTGGGGTGGAGGTTGGGGGTTGGGGAGGGGGTCCGTGCCGGGGTGGAGGTTGGGGGTTGGGGAGGGGGTCCGTGCCGGGGTGGAGGTTGGGGGGGGTCCGTGCTGGGGTGGAGGTTGGGGGTTGGGGAGGGGGTCCGTGCCGGGGTGGAGGTTGGGGGTTGGGGAGGGGGTCCGTGCCGGGGTGGAGGTTGGGGAGGGGGTCCGTGCTGGGGTGGAGGTTGGGGGGGGGGGGGGTCCGTGCCGGGGTGGGTGATGGGAGGGCAAATGAGTTGGTCCACCTGGCCAGGTGCCAGCCTCCAACAGTTGGACCCATGCGGTCCATGCCACCTGGCTGGGGGGAGGAGGGGATATGGGCAATGATGACATGTCGTCGTTCCCCTCCCCCCCACCAGGTCGTCATGTTTTCAGATCATCCAGCGATGTTGGCCGCCGTGGTGGCAGCATCTCATGTCTATGTTGCCCTGGATGAGGAGGAGGAGGAGGAGGAGGAGGAGCGTGCCAGAGAGGCGGCGCAGGCTGCCGCAGAGGGGCAGGCGGCAGCCGCCCAGGCTGGAGGGACACCTGACCGACAGGACGAGGAGGGGGAGGAGGACGTCGCGGCCCCACGGCAACGGAGGCACCCGAGGGCGCCCCGTGTGTACCGGCCCCGGCAGTCATACCAGGACCTCACGGACCGGGAATGCAGGAGGAGACTCCGGATGAGCCGGGAAACCGTGGCACACATCTGCCACCTGCTGGCACACCTGTCACCGCGTGGCACTGGCGGGGGACACCCGCTCCCCGTGTCCGTCAAGGTTACGGTGGCCCTGAACTTTTATGCAACGGGGTCATTCCAGGCACCGAGTGGGGACCTGTCCGGCATATCGCAGACATCGGTGCATCGGTGCATCCGGGCAGTGACAGATGCCCTTTATGCCATGGCGCACCGCTACATCCGCTTCCCCGTGGACCGGGCCAGCCAAGATGCCCGGGCCGTGGGCTTCTCTGCCATTGCCGGGTTCCCCATGGTCCAGGGCGTGATCGATGGGATGCACGTCGCCGTGCGGCCACCTGCAGATAACAGGGCCGTGTTCACTAATAGGAAGGGGACCTATTCGATGAACGTACAGGTGGTCTGCGACCACCGCATGATGATCCTGCACGTCTGCGCCCGTTACCCAGGCAGTGTACACGACTCATTCGTGTTGTCGCGGTCATCCATCCCCGGCATGTACAAGGGACGCCATCCCCGGCTGAGGGGCTGGTTGCTGGGCGACAGGGGCTACCCATTGCGATCGTGGCTGATGACGCCTATACGGAGGCCACGCAATGAGGCGGAGAACCGCTACAATGATGCCCATGTAGCGACAAGGGGAGTGATCGAGAGGTGCTTTGGCGTGCTGAAGATGCGTTTCAGGTGCCTGGACCTCTCTGGGGGCGCCCTCCAGTATCGGTCAGATAGGGTCGGCCGCATCATTGTGGTGTGCTGCGTCCTGCACAACATAGCCCAGCAGAGGGGCGATGTGCCGCAGGCAGAGGAGGGCGGAGTGGAGGAGCAGCAGGAAGAGGCCCAGTCCTCCCCAGATGAGGGGGATGGGGGCAATGGTCAGGGCAGACGGGGTAGACACAGACGGGTGGCTGTCCACCGTTACCGGCTGGCCCAGCGGGCACAGGACAGACTGATAGACGCCCGCTTCACTGACTAGATGGGCGTGGGAATCGGGTAGTATGGCCACAGACCGCACACCATGACAACAGCCGACCACCCACACCCCCCACCCATCCATCCACCCAGCACCATCACCCCCCTCCCCAACCCCACACACCCCACCCGCATGCACACCACCCCCCCACTCCCAATTGCCGATCCACCGGCGGCACAACGGGCCGGGCTCACCCAGTTGCGGGTGGACGCGTGTCTATCGCAGGCCATGGAGAATGATGACAACCCGCCTCCGATGAGCTCCTGGCTCTACATCGTTGGACTATGTCTGACCCATGGCCACAGTACCACCATCCACCCGGACCATCCCTGCATGCGGCTGTGACACTGCAGCGCACGGTCCCGTCCTCTGCCCGGGGGATGTTGATGGCGGCCCAGGGGGAAGGGGGCAGACTCACCTGGGGCTGAGGTAAGACCACCCCTCACACACACACTTGCGCTCAACGTACATGACACCCCCGCACACTTTGGACAGAGCACAAAGGCAGCTTCGGTAGGTGTAACATTGACTTTAATAACCAAAGGAGTTCATGCACGTGCCCTAGCGCCTAAAACTCATCTGTGCCCTGCACCCGTGCCAACTTACTCAGTGTCTAATTGCTTGGCCTTACGGGCCCTTTGACTACGTCTACGTGGTTCCCCAGACGGTACAGCAGAACTGGAGGTGGACTCCTGTGATTCCTGCCCTCTGACACTGGATCCCTTTGGCGGCCGTTTCCTGGGGCGTCCTGGCCTAGATGGGCCAGGCTGCGGCCCGGGCGACTGGGATGGCGAGCTGCCAGCCTGTCCTGCCCGTTGCCCACCCGATGCACCTGGGACGGAAGGGGGGGAGTCCGAGGTGTCGCGGTGTACCGGGACCTCCCCTACAGAGGGAGCCGGGACGGACCACACCACCTCCTCCTCCCTCGGGGTGCCCGATGGCCCCCAGACCTCTACATGGGTGGGGGATGCGAACGGACTGGCCATCCGACGCGCCCCCGACATCTGGCGCTGCCAGTCCTGGAGGCCCGTGCTGGTATCGACAGGGGTCTGCAGGTTTGCAGCCATGGAGCCCAGGGGGTTGTCGAACCCTGTCTGCGACAGTGCGACGCCAGCTCGCACATGGCCACTGGCGCCGATGCCCTCAGCGATGGCCTGCTGAGACTGGGCCATGGCCTGCAGAGACTGGGCTATGGCCTGCTGAGACTGGGCCATGGCCTGCTGAGACTGGGCTATGGCGTTGAGCGCCTCTGCCATCTGGCGCTGGCACTGGCTCATGGCCTCCTGTGAGAGGGCAGCCATTTCCTGGGCCACAGACGCCGCCTGCACGGAAGGCCCCAGGCCTCGCAAACCGTTCCCCATGTCTGACACCGTCGCACCCATTGCCTCCACCGCGGACGCCACCCGTGCGGTGTCAGCCTGGGTGGCACGCATGACCGGCACCACTCCCAGCTCCTGGACGCGGGTGGACTCCTCCACCTGCGACCGCAGCCGCCGCAAGCCACCCGTCACCCTATTCGCTCGTCTCCGTGTCGGTGGTTGCATCGGATCTATGTGTGGGTGTGGTAACTGCAGGAACCCGGGATCCATCTGGGCGGCAGATGTTCGCTTGGCCTGGGCTGCCCTCCGACCGCCCGGTCCCTCTGCTGCTCCTACCTCCACCTGCTGTACCGGGACGGCTGTGTTGTGCGCACCAGTGAGTGTACCAGACGCCTCATCACTAAAGTGCCCAACCGTGGTGAGTGTTTCTGCGATGGTGGAGGGTGTTGGTGACAGCAGTGGCGTTGTGTCGTGCTCTTCGTCCCACTCTGAGTCCATGGCACTTTGGGGTGGGGGTTCGTCTCCACCCATCCACTCTGAGTCACTGTCCGGTATTTCGTCTTCCCGGGTAGGGGTGTCCTGGGTAGTGCTGTCCCGGGTAGTGCTGTCCCGGGTAGGGGTGTCCTGGGTAGTGGTGTCCCGGGTAGGGGTGTCCTGGATAGTGGTGTCCTGGGTAGTGGTGTCCTGGCTCGGATGTGACGGGGGCCTGTGGCTGCCCCCCCTCATCGCTGGGTGGTCGCTCCCGCACGTGACGGGGGTGTCGTCTCCCTGTTGCTCCAGGTCTCTCCGTCTCCCGTGGTCTCCGAGGGGCATCCTGCGGGCGTCGCATGCTGGAGGGTGCGGGTCTCTCCGTCTCCCGTGGTCTCCGAGGGGCATCCTGCGGGCGGTCTGCATCTGCGGGGATGGGTGCCTGGACGTTTGGTCCTGCGATACACAATGAAGCATGCATGGTTAGACATCAGGCAGTGATCAGGTGATACGGGAGAGGGGGATATAGGGGAGGGGGGATATGGGGACGGGCTGTTGGTGGCTCACTTGCTCGTGGGGCCCCGACCTCTGCATCAGCAACCTCCCGGTCCTCAGGTCCACCAGCCAGTTCCAGGGCCCTTTCCTCGTGTACGGTCAGTGGCCTCTCATCAGCGGGCCCTCCTCCAGTCCTCACATGCTCCCTATTGTTGTGTGCGCGCTTCTCCTGGGGGGGTGGGGGTGGTGGCAGGGGTAAAAGGCAACAGTGTTAGGCAGGTATATGAATGCACGCCATCGGTTGCGCGTGCATTGCAGAGGTTAAGGTTAGGGCTGGATTCACTTGGGGATATGGGGGATATGGGGGAGGGGGGATATGGGGGAGGGGGGATATGGGGGATATGGGGGAGGGGGGATATGGGGGATATGGGGGAGGGGGGATATGGGGGATATGGGGGAGGGGGGATATGGGGGATATGGGGGAGGGTGGAATATGGGGGATATGGTGGAGGGGGGATATGGGGGAGGGGGGATATGGGGGAGGGGGGATATGTGGGAGGGGGGATATGGGGGAGGGGGGATATGGGGGAGGGGGGATATGGGGGATATGGGGAGGGGGATATGGGGGAGGGGGGATATGGGGGATATGGGGGAGGGGGGATATGGGGGATATGGGGGAGGGGGGATATGGGGGAGGGGGGATATGGGGGAGGGGGGATATGTGGGAGGGGGGATATGGGGGAGGGGGGATATGGGGGAGGGGGGATATGGGGGATATGGGGAGGGGGGATATGGGGGAGGGGGGATATGGGGATATGGGGGAGGGGGGATATGGGGGATATGGGGGAGGGGGGATATGGGGGATATGGGGGAGGGGGGATATGGGGGAGGGGGGATATGGGGAATATGGGGGAGGGGGGATATGGGGGATATGGGGGAGGGGGGGATATGGGGGAGGGGGGATATGGGGGAGGGGGGGATATGGGGGAGGGGGGATATGGGGGATATGGGGGATATGGGGGAGGGGGGGATATGGGGGAGGGGGGATATGGGGGATATGGGGGAGGTGGGATATGGGGGATATGGGGGAGGGGAATATGGGGGATATGGGGAGGGGGGATATGGGGGAGGGGGGATATGGGGAATATGGGGAGGGGGGATATGGGGGATATGGGGGAGGGGGGATATGGGGGAGGGGGGATATGGGGGATATGGGGGAGGGGGATATGGGGGAGGGGGGATATGGGGGAGGGGGGGATATGGGGGAGGGGGGATATGGGGGATATGGGGGATATGGGGGAGGGGGGGATTTGGGGGAGAGGGGATATGGGGGATATGGGGGACGCTCACCCTGCCTGCTCTGACGAGGGCGTTCACCTTCTTGTGGCACTGGGTGCCTGTCCGTGGTGTTAGGGCCACAGCGGTGACGGCCTCTGCCACCTCCCTCCACAGACGCCGGCTGTGGCGTGGGGCAACTCTGCGGCCGTGCCCGGGATACAGGGCGTCCCTCCTCTGCTCCACCGCATCCAGGAGCGCCTCCACATCGCGTGACTCGAACCTCGGGGCTGAGCGACGGCCAGCCATCAAGTCGGGTGTTGCGGTCGGCTGTTCCGGTCAGGTGGGGGGGAGCTGCGCGGCCTTATGAGCCGTCACGCCGTGCAGCGCGTATGACGCTGCACGGCGTGAACCACTGCGCAAGCGCGGATCCCGTTACGTCGCTGCTAGCCCATTTCGGGCCGCAGACTATCGGCCCATTTTTATGACGTGACGCAAGTGGGATTTGCGCCGTTTTTTGCGACGATCGGCGGAGTTTCCGCCGATAACGGAGAATTTCGCCCCAGGTCAATAAATGTTAGCATATACAATAATGCTCACATCACAAGAACCTATACACAAAGTTGTATTCAAAATTGGGTATTTCTATTGCAATAAGTTAGCACCTCTGTGAGAGAGAATCATAACCAGCTGAGATTGATTTGATGAACACTCCGAACTGACTAAAATGGTCCAATATGGAATGAATTGCAGCAGAATGCATGGACTAGAATTCAATTATGCAGATAGTGAGTGCTTGTTGAATTGTAAAATTACCAGTGCTACTCCACTGCTTAAGAAGGGTATGAGAGATAAATTAAAATATTATAGGCCTAGTAATGTAAAGTCAGTTGTGGGGAAATTACTAGAAACCATTATTCAGGAAAGAGTGACTGAGCATTTAGACGAATGTGAGCTAATCAGACAGCAAGCATGGATTGTAAAGGGTAAGTCATGGCTAACAGACCAGGTTGATTTAGGTAACTAATATGGTAGATAAGAGAATATCTACAGACACTATTCATATAGACTTGCAGAAGGCATGGGACAAGATTCCACACAACAGTCTGATAAGAAAGTGGTAGTGCATGGAATCAGAAGCAATTTATTGGCTTCAATAGTGAATTGATTAGAAAAAGAAAACAGAGAGTATCATAGAATTTACAGTGCAGAAGGAGGCCATTCGGCCCATCGAGTCTGCACCAGCTCTTGGAAAGAGCACCCTACCCAAGGTCAACACCTCCACCCTATCCCCATAACCCAGTAACCCCACCTAACACTAAGGGCAATTTTGCACACTAAGGGCAATTTATCATGGCCAATCCACCTAACCTGCACATCTTTGGACTGTGGGAGGAAACCGGAGCACCCGGAGGAAACCCACGCACACATGGGGAGGATGTGCAGACTCCGCACAGACAGTGACCCAAGCCAGAATCGAACCTGGGACCCTGGAGCTGTGAAGCAATTGTGCTATCCACAATGCTACCGTGCTGCTATGGGAACTCCATTTATAAGGACGTAATGAGTAGATCTGGATAGGGGCTCCAGTTTTTCACTTTAGTTCACTTAAAGACTTTAAGTCTTGGATAATGGAATAGAGGACCCTATATCTAAGTCTGCTGAAAGAAATGTTAGGTAATATGATAAATAATGTAGGTGGGGATAGAAAATTGTAAAGGGACGTTGTTAGATTAAGTGAGTCGATAAAACCGTGGCAAATGAAGTTCAATGTGGACTTGTGAGGTCATCCATTTTAGACCGAAGAATCATCAATCTGTGTATTTTCTAATTGGTGAAAAAACAGGAACTATGGATGACAAGAGAGATTTAGGTGCCCAAGTAGAGAATTCACTAAAAGCCATTGGACAGGTATAAAAATAATGAAAAGTGTTAATGAATTGTTGGCCTTTATTTTAAGAGGGCTGGAATGCAAAGGTCAGAAGTGTATTACAACTGTACAGAACTATTTAGGTGCCATTTGGAGTACAACAGTCAGTGCTGCCCACTGCACCTTGGTGCAGTGCAGATTCACCAAAATGATGCTGGAGCTAAAATAATGACATTATGAGGATAGGTTTTATGGGTTTCCTAGAATATTGAAGATAAGTTGTGATCTGATTGAGGTGTACCAGATAATTAAAAGATTTAATTTGGTAGGAGAGATCAGAAAAAGGTACATAACTATAAAATTAAAGCTAGACTAGTCAGGGATGATGTCAGAAAGCACTCCTTCACACAAAGTATCGGGAAAATCTGGAATTCTATCACCAATAAAATTGTTGAGGTTTAGTCAAGTGAACATTTCAGAACTGAGGTTTCAGATCACTTACTACATTTGCCAAACAAAAATCTGTCAGTGGTCAGTGTAAATGGATAGATGGAATTAAGATATGGATTAACGATAATCTAATTGAATAATAGAGTAGACTACAGGTGGGTGAATGGCCTATTAGTGTTTCTATGTTCTTGTATTCCTCAGTCATAATGCCTCATAATGCTAGCAGGATTGAGGAAAAAAATAATGCCAACAGAATATTTGCATTTCAGAATAACGTTAGATGGTATCACATACCAGGAATTGTGGAAATGTGTTCCCTGATATTCGGGGGCAAATTCCACAGGAAGTCAAACAATTGATAAATAATTGCAATTATTGCAATGCCTTTGTTCTTAATCGACACTTTGGAAACATGTACTCAGCTATTTCTACAATAACTCTGTAAGATCTCTACTGGCCAGTCTTCAACACATGACACAAAAACTGATTATCTTAACATTACAATGCGAGATAGTGCTCTCTCAAAGAAGTTCCATAGTCCAGAGGATGGAATAGAGGCAAGATCTACACATAGTGACACACCAGGCATGAGTGGCCTAAAGCTGGGGCAGGGCAAAAGCATTGCACAGGCACCAGCTCGACAGAAGACAATGTCTCTCACATGAGTTGTAAGGCAAGGGAATCAAAGGTTAGCAGAGGTAGATGGGAATGTGGAATTGGAAACACAAACATATCAGCCGTGATCTTATTCAATGGCAGAGCAGACTGGAGGGGCCGAGTGGCCTACTTCTGTTCCTGTTTCATATGTTTTGTATGAGTTCTGCTGCACAGAATTCAATTGAGCACATTGATGGGTAGGGTTGCAAAAAGAGGCTGGTGGTTGCGCAGAAGAAAATACTTGAAAATACAGAAAGCCTAAACCCGTGTGCAATGACACGGCAGAGCAGCAGGGAAAGGTAGCAACTTTGCACAGAGCTTTGAGCAGAGTTTGGAGCCCATTTTCTCCAGCAAGGAAGTGGTTGGTCAACTCCATTGGCACAATTTTGGACTCAAATATGTCACAGCCGATTTTTCAGTTTCCATTGAAGTAC
This sequence comes from Scyliorhinus torazame, assembly GCF_047496885.1. NCBI lineage: Eukaryota > Metazoa > Chordata > Chondrichthyes > Carcharhiniformes > Scyliorhinidae > Scyliorhinus > Scyliorhinus torazame. The sequence goes on along the minus strand of NC_092710.1, from coordinate 224,480,286 downwards.
AAGCAGAAGCCACCAAATGTCTGGGTGTTGCAATGAATGCTCAGATTGCTGTCATGCAAGCCCATGGCAGTTTGCCATGTAAACCTAGGCTGATGATATCGTGGCCATGGATTATTGTTTTCAAATGATTTGCAGGTGTCACAGTAGTCCAGCAATCTGTCCTCCAACAGATTGGCAGGATTGCTGAAGTACCACACTGAGGGGAGTGCTGTTGGTTTTGTGAATCTGCTGTCCTCTCTCAGGGTGACAGCACATGGCCTTCCACCCTGACCAGTGCCTTTACTGTTGACTGTCAAACAACCAATCCAGAAAGTTGCTGCCTGTGTAGCGAGTGTGCCTTGTGAAGACTGGCCTTCTGGGACCAGCAAAGCACAAGACCATTCCCCAAGGCCACCTGCAGTCTGTTCCACTGAGAGTCAACAGCTTCCCACCAGCCATGCAGCAATCACTGAGATAACACCGCATAGGAGCACGAGGACAGACAAAAGGTTCAAAGGGAATTTGCTTCTGTTTGTATGCAAAATGGTTTGAACTATAAATTTGTTCTAGAATGTGTTGAGTTGAGAGGAAAATGGAACCCCAGTGGCTCCTCCCCCTCCCTTCCCTTCATCTTCCCTTATCCCAATCACTTTTTATTTCCCACATGTTGACTCCCATCATGTACTCTACTCATTCACCTTCCTACGGCCCAATTGTTCTCATACCAGCCCCTTGCTCTATATCATTACCCCTACTTCTTACTCTTTGAACCACTAACTTGTATTTTCCCCTTCCTTTACTCTGCTGTCACTCATTTAATTCTCTGGATGTCCCACACTACCACTCACCATCCACTTATTTTTCAATCTTTTTCTCTTCATGGAACAATCGAGATTAGAATTTCTGTCTTGCATATAGTGGTTAGCATTGGTCTTTTCTCTCAATTAATCATAAGTACAATAATTTGTTGGATTCAAAATTTATCTTTTGCTTTTTTTAAATAAATGAACTAACATGAACATGAAAACAGTCTCTGTTTGCATGAAATGAATCCAAGGATATTGAAGGAAGTGAGAGTGGAAATTGCAGGGGCACTGACCATAATCTTTCAATTTTCCCTAGCTTCAGGGGAAGTGCCAGAGGACTGGAGAATTGCAAACATTACGCCCTTGTTCAAAATGGGTTGTAAGGATAAGCCCAGCAATTATGGACCAGTCAGTTTAACATTGGTGGGGAAGTTTCCAGAAACAAATATTCAGGATAGAATTAATAGTCACATGGAAAAATATGGGTTGATTAGGAAGAACTGGCATAGATTTCTTAAGATAAAATCATGTGTAACTAACTTGCTGAAGTTTTTTCAAGAGTGATGATTGATTAGGGTGTTGATGTGGTGTACATGGACTTCCAAAATGCATGTAGTACAACAGCAAGAAAGTTATGCTGAATTTGTATCAGACACTACAAAGAACAAAGAAAAGTACAGCACAGGAACAGGCCCTTCGGCCCTCCAAGCCTGCACCGACCAGGCTGCCCGTCTAAACTAAAATCTTCTACCCTTCCGGGGTCTATATCCCTCTATTCCCATCCTATTCATGTATTTGTCAAGATGCCCATTAAATGTCACTATCGTCCCTGCTTCCACCACCTCGCCACTTGCACCTTAAACCTATACCCCCTAGTAATTGACCCCTCTACCCTGGGAAAAAGTCTCTGAATATCCACTCTGTCTATGCCCCTCATAAACATGTAAACCTCCATCAGGTCGCCCCTCAACCTCCTTCGTTCCAGTGAGAACAAACCAAGTTTATTCAATCTCTACTCATAGCTAATGTCCTCCATACCAGGCAACATCCTGGTAAATCTCTTCTGCACCCTCTCTAAAGCCTCCACATCCTTCTGGTAGTGTGGCGACCAGAATTGAACATTATACTCCAAGTGTGGCCTAACTAAGGTTCTGTACAGCTGCAACATGACATGCCAATTTTTACACTCAATGCCCCGGCCAATGAAGGCAAGCATGCCGTATACCTTCTTGACTACCTTCTCCACCTGTGTTGCCCCTTTCAGTTACCTGTGGACCTGTACACCTAGATCTCTCTGACTGTCAATACTCTTGAGAGTTCTACCATTCACTGTATATTCCCTATCAGTATTAGACCTTCCAAAATGCATTACCTCACATTTGTCTGGATTAAACTCCATCTGCCATCTCTCCGCCCAAGTATCCAAACAATCTAAATCCTGCTATATCCTCTGACAGTCCTCATCGCTATCCGCAATTCCGCCAACCTTTGTGTTGTTCACAAATTTACTAATCAGACCAGTTACATTTTCCTCCAAATCATTTATATATACTACAAACAGCAAAGGTCCTAGCACTGAACCCTGCGGAACACCACTAGTCACAGCCCTCCAATCATCATTGTGACCTCCTTGGAAAACTCTATTAAGTTAGTGAGACACGACCTCCCCTTCACAAAACCGTGCTGTCTCTCTCATCTAATACGTCCATTTGCTTCCAAATGGGAGTAGGTCCTGTCTCAAAGAATTCTCTTCAGTAATTTCCCTACCACTGATGTAAGGCTCACCAGACTGTAGTTCCCTGGATTATCCTTGCTACCCTTCTTAAGCAAAGGAACAACATTGGCTATTCTCCAGTCCTCCGGGACATCACCTGAAGACAGTGAGGATCCAAAGATTTCTCTCAAGGCCTCAGCAATTTCCTCTCTTGCCTCCTTCAGTATTCTGGGATAGATCCCATCAGGCCCTTATCCACCTTAATATTTTTCAAGATGCCCAACACCTCTTCTTTTTGGATTGCAATGTGACCCAGGCTATTTACACACCCTTCTCCAGACTCAACATCCACCAATTCCTTCTCTTTGGTGAATACTGATGCAAAGTATTCATTTAGTACGTCATCCATTTCCTCTGGCTCCACACATAGATTCCTCCCCTGTTCTTCAGTGGGCCAACCCTTTCCCTGGCTACCCTCTTGCTTTTTATGTACGTGTAAAAAGCCTTGGGATTTTCCTTAACCCTATTTGCCAATTACTTTTCATGACCCCTTTTAGCCCTCCTGACTCCCTGCTTAAGTTCCTTCCTTCTTTCCTTATATTCCACACAGGCTTCGTCTGTTCCCAGCCTTTCAGCTCTGACAAATGCCTCCTTTTCCTTTTTGACGAGGCCTACAATATTTCTCTTTACCCAAGGTTCCCGAAATTTTCCATATTTAACCTTCTTCCTCACAGGAACATGCCGGTCCTGAATTCCTTTCAACTGACATTTGAAAGCCTCTCACATGTCAGATGTTGATTTACCTGCAAACATCCGCCCCCAATCTAGGTTCTTCAGTCCCGCCTAATATTGCTATAATTAGCCTTCCCCCAATTTAGCACATTCACCCTAGGATCACTCTTATCCTTGTCCATTAGCACTTTAAAACTTGCTGAATTGTGGTCACTGTTCCCGAAATGCTCCCCTACTGAAACTTCTACCACCTGGCCGGACTCATTCCCCAATACCAGGTTGGCCCCTTCCCTTGTTGGACTATCTACATATTGGTTGAAGAAGCCCTCCTGGATGCTCCTTACAAACTCTGCCCCGTCCAAGGCCCTAGCACTAAGTGAGTCTAGTTAGACCTCTCCTGAATACAGTTCTGGGTGTCGCACAACAGATCTGTGAGAAATGTTATAATTCACGGGATAAAAGGGGCAGCAATATGGATACAAAATTGGCTGAGTAATAGAAAACAGCGAGTAATGGTTAATAGACTTTGACAAAGGGTCACCTGGACTCAAAACATTAGCTTTTTTCTCTCCCTACAGATACTGCCAGACCTGCTGAGATTTTCCAGCATTTTCTCTTTGGTTTGAGACTCCAGCATCAGCAGTAATTTGCTTTTATCCAATGGTTAATGATATTTTTCGGACTGGAGGAAGGTTTGTCATGGAATTTTCCAGGGGCCGGTATTGGAACCCCTGCTTTTCCTGATAAATTAAGACAAATGTGGGTCCATTACTAGCAGAGTCAAGAGAATTCATAATGGGGAATAGAGAAATGTCAAAGAAGCTCAATGATTACTTTGTGTCTGTTTCACTAAGGAATATATAGGTAATCTCCCAGATGTAGAGATCCAACAGACTAAGGAGAATGTGGAGTTTAAAGCAATTAGTATAATTAGAAGGTTGTATTGGAGAAATTAATGGGACCAGAATTTGATATGTCCCTGGGACCTGATATTACACATCCCAGAATGTTGAAAGAAGTTGCTATGGAGATAGTGGATGCATTGGTGATCTTTCTCCAAAATTCTACAGATTCTGGATTGGTTCCTGAAGTTGGAAACTACAAATGTCACCCCACTATTGAAGAAGGGAGTGAGAGAGAAAACAGGGAAGTACAGACCTGTTAGCCTTACTTCAGTGGTCGTGAAAATGCAGAAATGGACATAATGGGCGGGATATTCCGCGAACCGGCACGACAGGCCACTCCGGCGCTGAGGAATCCTCCACACCTTCAGGGACTAGGCCGGAGCCGGAGTGTTTGGCGCCACGCCAGCTGGCGCGGAAGGGTTTCGCCCCACGCCATCCGGCGCCGAAGGGCCTCCGCTAGACGGCGCGAGTTGGCGCATGCGCGGGAGCACCAGCAGATGCTGGCATCATCCCAGCACATGCGCAGGGGGTTTCTTCTCCGCTTCAGCCATGGCGGAGGTTGATAGCAGCCGTTGCGGAGGGAAAGACTGCCCCCACGGCACAGGCCCGCCCGCGGATCGGCGGGCCCCGATCACGGGCCAGGCCTCCGTGGGGGCACCCCGCGGAGCCAGATCCCCCCCCCCCCCCCCGCGCCCCCCCGAGGACTCTGCAGGTCGCCCGTGGAGCCAGGTCCCGCCGGTAAGGACCTGTTGTGATTTACGCTGGCGGAACCCGCCGAAAACGGGCGGCCACGCGGCCCATCGCGGGCCAGAGAATCGCCGCCGACCAGCGTGCCGTGATTCCCGCCCCCCGCCAAAACCCCAGCACCAGAGAATTCGGCGGGGGTGGGATTCACGCCGCCCCCCCCCCCCCCCCCGGCAATTCTCCGACCCGGCGGGAGGTCGGAGAATACCACCCAATATATTTGGACTTTCAGAAAGCTTTTGATAAAGTTCCCCACAGAAGATTAAATAGCAAAATAAACTCACATGGGATAGGAGGCAATATACTGTCATGGATTGAGGATTGACTAACAGGCAGATGTAGGAATAAACGGGTCATTCTTGAGTTGGCATGCTGTGGCTCATGGAGTACCACAAGGATCAGTATTTAGGCCCCAGCTGTTCACAATATATATCAATAATTTGGATGTCGGGACCAAATGTAATATTTCTAAGTATTTCACCGATGATTCAAAAATAGTAATGTGTGTTGTGAGGAAAATGTAAAGCAGCTACAGGAGGATTTGGATAGATTTAGTGAGTGGACAAGAACATGGCAGATGGAATATAAATGTGAAAAAATGTGAGGTAATCCACTTTGGTGGAAGGAACAGATACACAGAGTATTTCCTCAATGTTAAGACATTAGGAAGTGTAGATGTACAAAGTGACCTGGATATCCTTCTCCATAAGTCACTGATGGTTACCATGCAGGTGCAGCAAACTATTTAGAAGGCTAATTGAAATGTAGCTTTTATTGCAAGAGGATTTGAGCAAGGGGGCAGTGAGGTCTTGCTTCAATTGTATAGGGATTGGTTAGAATGTACCTGGAATACTGTGCAGTTTTGGTCCCCTTACCTCAGAAAGGATATTATTGCGGGATAGCTAGCGGGAGTGCAACAAAGGTTCACCAGGCTTGTTCCTGGGATGGCGGAACTGTATTATGAAGAAAGATTGGGCAAACTGGGCTGCATGCTGTTGATTTTTAAATATAGAGAGGTGATCTCACTGATATCTACAAAATACTTAAAGCAATAGTCAGGATAGATGGAAGTAAGATGTTTCCCCTGGTTGGGGTGTGTAGAACCAGGGAACTCAATTTCAAAATAAGGGGCATGCCACTTAGAACTGAGATGTGGAGAAGCTGCTTTTTGCAGTCAATTGTGAATCTTTGAAATTCTCCACCCAGAGAGCTGTGGAAACTCAGCCATTAAGTATATTTAAAACAGAGATTGATATGGGCAGCACGGTAGCACAGTGGTTTGCACTGTGGCTTCAGAGCGCCAGGATCCCAGGTTCGATTCCTGGCTTGGGTCACTGTTTGTGCGGAGTCTGCACGTTCTCCCCGTGTCTGCGTGGAGTTCCTCCAGGTGCTCTGGTTTCCTCCCGGAAATCCCGAAAGACGTGCTGTTAGGCATAGAACATAGAACATAGAACAATACAGCGCAGTACAGGCCCTTCGGCCCACGATGTTGCACCGAAACAAAAGCCATCTAACCTACACTATACCATTAACATCCATATGTTGATCCAATAAACTTTTAAATGCCCTCAATGTTGGCGAGTTCACTACTGTAGCAGGTAGGGCATTCCACGGCCTCACTACTCTTTGCGTAAAGAACCTACCTCTGACCTCTGTCCTATATCTATTACCCCTCAGTTTAAAGTTATGTCCCCTCGTGCCAGCCATTTCCATCCGCGGGAGAAGGCTCTCACTGTCCACCCTATCCAACCCCCTGATCATTTTGTATGCCTCTATTAAGTCTTCTCTTAACCTTCTTCTCTCCAACGAAAACAACCCCAAGTCCATCAGCCTTTCCTCATAAGATTTTCCCTCCATACCAGGCAACATCCTGGTAAATCTCCTCTGCACCCGCTCCAAAGCCTCCACGTCCTTCCTATAATGCGGTGACCAGAACTGTATGCAATACTCCAAATGCGGCCGTACCAGAGTTCTGTACAGCTGCAACATGACCTCCTGACTCCGGAACTCAATCCCTCTACCAATAAAGGCCAACACTGCATAGGCCTTCTTCACCACCCTATCAACCTGGGTGGCAACTTTCAGGGATCTATGTACATGGACACCTAGATCCCTCTGCTCATCCACACTTCCAAGAGCTTTACCATTAGCCAAATTTTCCGCATTCCTGTTATTCCTTCCAAAGTGAATCACCTCACACTTCTCTACATTAAACTCCATTTGCCACCTCTCAGCCCAGCTCTGCAGCTGATCTATATCCCTCTGTAACCTGCTACTTCCTTCCACACTATCGACAACACCACCGACTTTAGTATCGTCTGCAAATTTACTCACCCACCCTTCTGCGCCTTCCTCGAGGTCATTGATAAAAATAACAAACAGCAACGGCCCCAGAACAGATCCTTGTGGTACTCCACTTGTGACTGAACTCCATTCTGAACATTTCCCATCAACCACCACCCTGTCTTCTTTCAGCTAGCCAATTTATGATCCACATCTCTAAATCACCCTCAATCCCCAGCCTCCGTATTTTCTGCAATAGCCGACCATGGGGAACCTTATCAAACGCTTTGCTGAAATCCATATACACCACATCAACTGCTCTACCCTCGTCTACCTGTTCAGACACCTTCTCAAAGAACTCAATAAGGTTTGTGAGGCATGACCTAACCTTCACAAAGCCATGCTGACTAACCCTGATCATATTATTCCTATCTAGATGATTATAAATCTTGTCTCTTATAATCCCCTCCAAGACCTTACCCACTACAGACGTGAGGCTCACCGGTCTATAGTTGCCGGGGTTGTCTCTGCTCCCCTTTTTGAACAAAGGGACCACATTTGCTATCCTCCAGTCCTCTGGCACTATTCCTGTAGCCAATGATGACATAAAAATCAAAGCCAAAGGTCCAGCAATCTCTTCCCTGGCCTCCCAGAGAATCCTAGGATAAATCCCATCAGGTCCCGGGGACTTATCTATTTTCAGCCTGTCCAGAATTGCCAACACCTCTTCCCTACGTACCTCAATGCCATCTAATCTATTTACCTGGAGGTCAGCATTCTCCTCCACAACATTATCTTTTTCCTGAGTGAATACTGACGAAAAATATTCATTTAGTATCTCGCCTATCTCTTCAGACTCTACACACAACTTCCCATCCCTGTCCTTGACTGGTCCTACTCTTTCCCTAGTCATTCGCTTATTCCTGACATACCTATAGAAAGCTTTTGGGTTTTCCTTGATCCTACCTGCCAAATACTTCTCATGTCCCCTCCTTGCTCGTCTTAGCTCTCTCTTTAGATCCTTCCTCGCTACCTTGTAACTATCCATCGCCCCAACTGAAACTTCACACCTCATCTTCACATAGGCCTCCTTCTTCCTCTTAACAAGAGATTCCACTTCTTTGGTAAACCACGGTTCCCTCGCTCGGCACCTTCCTCCCTGCCTGACCGGTACATACTTATCAAGAACACGCAGTAGCTGATCCTTGAACAAGCTCCACTTACCCAGTGTGTCGAACACTTGCAGCCTACTTCTCCACCTTATCCCCCCCAAGTCAAGTCTAATGGCATCATAATTTCCCTTCCCCCAGCTATAACTCTTGCCCTGCGGTGTATACTTATCCCTTTCCATCCTTAACGTAAACGTCACCGAATTGTGGTCACTGTCCCCAAAGTGCTCACCTACCTCCAAATCCAACACCTGGCCTGGTTCATTACCCAAAACCAAATCCAATGTGGCCTCGCCTCTTGTTGGCCTGTCAACAAACTGTGTCAGGAAACCCTCCTGCACACACTGTACAAAAAACGATCCATCTAATGTACTCGAACTATATCTTTTCCAGTCAATATTTGGAAAGTTAAAGTCTCCCATAATAACTACCCTGTTACTTTCGCTCTTATCCAGGATCATCCTCGCTATCCTTTCCTCTACATCCCTAGAACTATTTGGAGGCCTATAGAAAACTCCCAACAGGGTGACCTCTCCTTTCCTGTTTCTAACCTCAGCCCATACTACCTCGGAAGATGAGTCCCTATCTAGCATCCTCTCCGCCACCGTAATACTGCTCTTGACTAGCAGCGCCACACCTCCCCCTCTTTTGCCTCCTTCTCTGAGCTTACTAAAACACCTAAACCCCGGAACCTGCAACATCCATTCCTGTCCCTGCTCTATCCATGTCTCCGAAATGGCCACAACATCGAAGTCCCAGGTACCAACCCATGCTGCCAGTTCCCCTACCTTATTTCGTATACTCCTGGCATTGAAGTAGACACACTTCAAACCACCTACCTGAACACTGGCCCTCTCCTGCGACGTCAAATCTGAGCTCCTGACCTCTATACTCTCATTCTCCCTTACCCTCAAACTACAATCCAGGGGCGAAATTCTCCGTTATCGGCGGAAACTCCGCCGATCGGCGCAAAAAACGGCGCAAATCCCACTTGCGTCACGTCATAAAAATGGGCCGATAGTCTGCGGCCCGAAATGGGCTAGCAGCGACGTAACGGGATCCGCGCTTGCGCAGTGGTTCACGCCGTGCAGCGTCATACGCGCTGCACGGCGTGACGGCTCATAAGGCCGCGCAGCTCCCCCCCACCCGACCGGAACAGCCGACCGCAACACCCGACCTGATGGCTGGCCGTCGCTCAGCCCCGAGGTTCGAGTCACGCGATGTGGAGGCGCTCCTAGATGCGGTGGAGCAGAGGAGGGACGCCCTGTATCCCGGGCACGGCCGCAGAGTTGCCCCACGCCACAGCCGGCGTCTGTGGAGGGAGGTGGCAGAGGCCGTCACCGCTGTGGCCCTAACACCACGGACAGGCACCCAGTGCCACAAGAAGGTGAACGACCTCGTCAGAGCAGGCAGGGTGAGCCTCCCCCATATCCCCCATATCCCCTCTCCCCCAAATCCCCCCTCCCCCATATCCCCCCCTCCCCCATATCCCCCCTCCCCCATATCCCCCATATCCCCCCTCCCCCATATCCCCCCTCCCCCATATCCCCCATATCCCCCCTCCCCCATATCCCCCATATCCCCCCTCCCCCATATCCCCCATATCCCCCCTCCCCCATATCCCCCCTCCCCCATATCCCCCATATCCCCCCTCCCCCATATCCCCCATATCCCCCCTCCCCATATCCCCCCTCCCCCATATCCCCCATATTCCCCCCTCCCCCATATCCCCCCTCCCCATATCCCCATATCCCCCCTCCCCATATCCCCCATATTCCCCCCTCCCCCATATCCCCCCTCCCCCATATCCCCCCTCCCCCATATCCCCCATATCCCCCCTCCCCCATATCCCCCATATCCCCCCTCCCCCATATCCCCCTCCCTCATATCCCCCATATCCCCAAGTGAATCCAGCCCTAACCTTAACCTCTGCAATGCACGCGCAACCGATGGCGTGCATTCATATACCTGCCTAACACTGTTGCCTTTAACCCCTGCCACCACCCCCCCCCCCACAGGAGAAGCGCGCACACAACACCAGGGAGCATGTGAGGACTGGAGGAGGGCCCGCTGATGAGAGGCCACTGACCGTACACGAGGAAAGGGCCCTGGAACTGGCTGGCGGACCTGAGGACCGGGAGGTTGCTGATGCAGAGGTCGGGGCCCCACGAGCAAGTGAGCCACCAACAGCCCGTCCCCATATCCCCCCTCCCCTATATCCCCCTCTCCCGTATCACCTGATCACTGCCTGATGTCTAACCATGCATGCTTCATTGTGTATCGCAGGACCAAACGTCCAGGCACCCATCCCCGCAGATGCAGACCGCCCGCAGGATGCCCCTCGGAGACCACGGGAGACGGAGAGACCCGCACCCTCCAGCATGCGACGCCCGCAGGATGCCCCTCGGAGACCACGGGAGACGGAGAGACCCGGACCCTCCAGCATGCGACGCCCGCAGGATGCCCCTCGGAGACCACGGGAGACGGAGAGACCCGGACCATCCAGCATGCGACGCCCGCAGGATGCCTCTCGCACACCACGGGAGACGGAGAGACCTGGAGCAACAGGGAGACGACACCCCCGTCACGTGCGGGAGCGACCACCCAGCGATGAGGGGGGCAGCCACAGGCCCCCGTCACATCCGAGCCAGGACACCACTACCCAGGACACCACTATCCAGGACACCCCTACCCGGGACACCACTACCCAGGACACCCCTACCCGGGACACCACTACCCGGGACAGCACTACCCGGGACACCACTACCCGGGACAGCACTACCCGGGACAGCACTACCCGGGACAGCACTACCCAGGACACCCCTACCCGGGACACCACTACCCAGGACACCCCTACCCGGGACACCACTACCCGGGACACCACTACCCAGGACACCCCTACCCGGGACAGCACTACCCGGGACAGCACTACCCGGGACAGCACTACCCAGGACACCCCTACCCGGGAAGACGAAATACCAGACAGTGACTCAGAGTGGATGGGTGGAGACGAACCCCCACCCCAAAGTGCCATGGACTCAGAGTGGGACGAAGAGCACGACACAACGCCACTGCGGTCACCAACACCCTCCACCATCGCAGAAACACTCACCACGGTTGGGCACTTTAGTGATGAGGCGTCTGGTACACTCACTGGTGCGCACAACACAGCCGTCCCGGTACAGCAGGTGGAGGTAGGAGCAGCAGAGGGACCGGGCGGTCGGAGGGCAGCCCAGGCCAAGCGAACATCTGCCGCCCAGATGGATCCCGGGTTCCTGCAGTTACCACACCCACACATAGATCCGATGCAACCACCGACACGGAGACGAGCGAATAGGGTGACGGGTGGCTTGCGGCGGCTGCGGTCGCAGGTGGAGGAGTCCACCCGCGTCCAGGAGCTGGGAGTGGTCCCGGTCATGCGTGCCACCCAGGCTGACACCGCACGGGTGGCGTCCGCGGTGGAGGCAATGGGTGCGACGGTGTCAGACATGGGGAACGGTTTGCGAGGCCTGGGGCCTTCCGTGCAGGCGGCGTCTGTGGCCCAGGAAATGGCTGCCCTCTCACAGGAGGCCATGAGTCAGTGCCAGCGCCAGATGGCAGAGGCGCTCAACGCCATAGCCCAGTCTCAGCAGGCCATGGCCCAGTCTCAGCAGGCCATGGCCCAGTCTCAGCAGGCCATAGCCCAGTCTCTGCAGGCCATGGCCCAGTCTCTGCAGGCCATGGCCCAGTCTCAGCAGGCCATCGCTGAGGGCATCGGCGCCAGTGGCCATGTGCGAGCTGGCGTCGCACTGTCGCAGACAGGGTTCGACAACCCCCTGGGCTCCATGGCTGCAAACCTGCAGACCCCTGTCGATACCAGCACGGGCCTCCAGGACTGGCAGCGCCAGATGTCGGGGGCGCGTCGGATGGCCAGTCCGTTCGCATCCCCCACCCATGTAGAGGCCTGGGGGCCATCGGGCACCCCGAGGGAGGAGGAGGTGGTGTGGTCCGTCCCGGCTCCCTCTGTAGGGGAGGTCCCGGTACACCGCGACACCTCGGACTCCCCCCCTTCCGTCCCAGGTGCATCGGGTGGGCAACGGGCAGGACAGGCTGGCAGCTCGCCATCCCAGTCGCCCGGGCCGCAGCCTGGCCCATCTAGGCCAGGACGCCCCAGGAAACGGCCGCCAAAGGGATCCAGTGTCAGAGGGCAGGAATCACAGGAGTCCACCTCCAGTTCTGCTGTACCGTCTGGGGAACCACGTAGACGTAGTCAAAGGGCCCGTAAGGCCAAACAATTAGACACTGAGTAAGTTGGCACGGGTGCAGGGCACAGATGAGTTTTAGGCGCTAGGGCACGTGCATGAACTCCTTTGGTTATTAAAGTCAATGTTACACCTACCGAAGCTGCCTTTGTGCTCTGTCCAAAGTGTGGGGGGTGTCATGTACGTTGAGCGCAAGTGTGTGTGTGAGGGGTGGTCTTACCTCAGCCCCAGGTGAGTCTGCCCCCTTCCCCCTGGGCCGCCATCAACATCCCCCGGGCAGAGGACGGGACCGTGCGCTGCAGTGTCACAGCCGCATGCAGGGATGGTCCGGGTGGATGGTGGTACTGTGGCCATGGGTCAGACATAGTCCAACGATGTAGAGCCAGGAGCTCATCGGAGGCGGGTTGTCATCATTCTCCATGGCCTGCGATAGACACGCGTCCACCCGCAACTGGGTGAGCCCGGCCCGTTGTGCCGCCGGTGGATCGGCAATTGGGGGTGGGGGGGTGGTGTGCATGCGGGTGGGGTGTGTGGGGTTGGGGAGGGGGGTGAGGGTGCTGGGTGGGTGGATGGGTGGGGGGTGTGGGTGGTCGGCTGTTGTCATGGTGTGCGGTCTGTGGCCATACTACCCGATTCCCACGCCCATCTAGTCAATGAAGCGGGCGTCTATCAGTCTGTCCCGTGCCCGCTGGGCCAGCCGGTAACGGTGGACAGCCACCCGTCTGTGTCTACCCCGTCTGCCCTGACCATTGCCCCCATCCCCCTCATCTGGGGAGGACTGGGCCTCTTCCTGCTGCTCCTCCACTCCGCCCTCCTCTGCCTGCGGCACATCGCCCCTCTGCTGGGCTATGTTGTGCAGGACGCAGCACACCACAATGATGCGGCCGACCCTATCTGACCGATACTGGAGGGCGCCCCCAGAGAGGTCCAGGCACCTGAAACGCATCTTCAGCACGCCAAAGCACCTTTCGATCACTCCCCTTGTCGCTACATGGGCATCAATGTAGCGGTTCTCCGCCTCATTGCGTGGCCTCCGTATAGGCGTCATCAGCCACGATCGCAATGGGTAGCCCCTGTCGCCCAGCAACCAGCCCCTCAGCCGGGGATGGCGTCCCTCGTACATGCCGGGGATGGATGACCGTGACAACACGAATGAGTCGTGTACACTGCCTGGGTGACGGGCGCAGACGTGCAGGATCATCATGCGGTGGTCGCAGACCACCTGTACGTTCATCGAATAGGTCCCCTTCCTATTAGTGAACACGGCCCTGTTATCTGCAGGTGGCCGCACGGCGACGTGCATCCCATCGATCGCGCCCTGGACCATGGGGAACCCGGCAATGGCAGAGAAGCCCACGGCCCGGGCATCTTGGCTGGCCCGGTCCACGGGGAAGCGGATGTAGCGGTGCGCCATGGCATAAAGGGCATCTGTCACTGCCCGGATGCACCGATGCACCGATGTCTGCGATATGCCGGACAGGTCCCCACTCGGTGCCTGGAATGACCCCGTTGCATAAAAGTTCAGGGCCACCGTAACCTTGACGGACACGGGGAGAGGGTGTCCCCCGCCAGTGCCACGCGGTGACAGGTGTGCCAGCAGGTGGCAGATGTGTGCCACGGTTTCCCGGCTCATCCGGAGTCTCCTCCTGCATTCCCGGTCCGTGAGGTCCTGGTATGACTGCCGGGGCCGGTACACACGGGGCGCCCTCGGGTGCCTCCGTTGCCGTGGGGCCGCGACGTCCTCCTCCCCCTCCTCGTCCTGTCGGTCAGGTGTCCCTCCAGCCTGGGCGGCTGCCGCCTGCCCCTCTGCGGCAGCCTGCGCCGCCTCTCTGGCACGCTCCTCCTCCTCCTCCTCCTCCTCATCCAGGGCAACATAGACATGAGCGGCTGCCACCACGGCGGCCAACATCGCTGGATGGTCTGAAAACATGACGGCCTGGTGGGGGGGAGGGTAACGACGACATGTCATCATTGCCCATATCCCCTCCTCCCCCCAGCCAGGTGGCATGGACCGCATGGGTCCAACTGTTGGAGGCTGGCACCTGGCCAGGTGGACCAACTCATTTGCCCTCCCATCACCCACCCCGGCACGGCCCCCTCCCCAACTTCCACCCCAGCACAGACCCCCCCCCCAACCTCCACGCCGACACGGACCCCCTCCCCAACCTCCACCCCGGCACGGACCCCCTCCCCAACCTCCACCCCGGCACGGACCCCCTCCCCAACCCCCAACCTCCACCCCAGCACGGACCCCCCCCCCCAACCTCCAACCCGGCACGGACCCCCTCCCCAACTTCCACCCCGGCACGGACCCCCCCCCCAACCTCCACCCCGGCATGGACCCCCTCCCCAACCTCCACCCCGGCACGGACCCCCTCCCCAACCTCCACACCGGCACGGGCCCCCTCCCCAACCCCCAACCTCCACCCCAGCACGGACCCCCCCCCAACCTCCACCCCGGCACGGACCCCCTCCCCAACCCCCAACCTCCACCCCAGCACGGACCCCCCCCCAACCTCCACCCCGGCACGGACCCCCTCCCCAACCTCCACCCCGGCACGGACCCCCCCCCCAACCTCCACCCCGGCATGGACCCCCTCCCCAACCTCCACCCCGGCACGGACCCCCTCCCCAACCTCCACACCGGCACGGACCCCCTCCCCAACCTCCACACCGGCACGGACCCCCCCCCCAACCTCCACCCCAGCACGGACCCCCCCAACCTCCACCCCGGCACGGACCCCCTCCCCAACCTCCACACCGGCACGGACCCCCTCCCCAACTCCACCCCAGCACGGACCCCCCACCTCCCCGCACGGACCCCCTCCCCAACCTCCACCCAGGCACGGACCCCCTCCCCAACTCCCCAACCTCCACCCCAGCACGGACCCCTCCCCACCCCAACCTCCACCCAGCCCAACCCCCCCCCAACGCCCCCCAACCCCCCGGCACGGACCCCCTCCCCAACCTCCACCCCGGCACGGACCCCCCCCCCAACCTCCACCCCGGCACGGACCCCCTCCCCAACCTCCACCCCGGCACGGACCCCCTCCCCAACCTCCACACTGGCACAGACCCCTCCCCAACCTCCACACCGGCACGGACCACCCCCCCAACCTCCACCCCGGCACGGACCCCCTCCACAACCCCCAACCTCCACCCCAGCACGGACCCCCCCCCCAACCTCCACCCCGGCACGGACCCCCTCCACAACCCTCAACCTCCACCCCAGCACGGACCCCCCCAACCTCCACCCCAGCACGGACCACCCCCAACCTCCACCCCGGCACGGACCCCCTCCCCAACACCCAACCTCCACCCCAGCACGGACCCCCCCCAACCTCCACCCCGGCACGGACCCATCCCCCAACCTCCACCCCGGCACGGACCCCCTCCCCAACCTCCACCCCGGCACGGACCCCCTCCCCAACCTCCACACCGGCACGGACCCCCTCCCCAACCTCCACACCGGCACGGACCCCCCCCCCAACCTCCACCCCAGCACGGACCCCCCCCAACCTCCACCCCGGCACGGACCCCCTCCCCAACCTCCACACCGGCACGGACCCCCTCCCCAACCCCCAACCTCCACCCCAGCACGGACCCCCCCCCAACCTCCACCCCGGCACGGACCCCCTCCCCAACCCCCAACCTCCACCCCAGCACGGATCCCCCCCCAACCTCCACCCCGGCACGGACCCCCTCCCCAACCTCCACCCCGGCACGGACCCCCCCCCAACCTCCACCCCGGCACGGACCCCCTCCCCAACCTCCACCCCGTCACGGACCCCCTCCCCAACCTCCACACCGGCACGGACCCCCTCCCCAACCTCCACACCGGCACGGACCCCCCCCCCAACCTCCACCCCGGCACGGACCCCCTCCACAACCCCCAACCTCCACCCCAGCACGGACCCCCCCCCAACCTCCACCCCGGCACGGACCCCCTCCACAACCCCCAACCTCCACCCCAGCACGGACCCCCCCAACCTCCACCCCAGCACGGACCCCCCCCAACCTCAACCCCGGCACGGACCCCCTCCACAACCCCCAACCTCCACCCCAGCACGGACCCCCCCCAACCTCAACCCCGGCACGGACCCCCTCCACAACCCCCAACCTCCACCCCAGCACGGACCCCCCCAACCTCCACACCGGCACGGACCCCCCCCCCAACCTCCACCCCGGCACGGACCCCCTCCACAACCCCCAACCTCCACCCCAGCACGGACCCCCCCCCAACCTCCACCCCGGCACGGACCCCCTCCACAACCCCCAACCTCCACCCCAGCACGGACCCCCCCAACCTCCACCCCAGCACGGACCCCCCCCAACCTCAACCCCGGCACGGACCCCCTCCCCAACACCCAACCTCCACCCCAGCACGGACCCCCCCAACCTCCACCCCGGCACGGACCCCCCCCCAACCTCCACCCCGGCACGGACCCCCTCCCCAACCTCCACCCCGGCACGGACCCCCTCCCCAACCTCCACACCGGCACGGACCCCCCCCCAACCTCCACCCCGGCACGGACCCCCTCCACAACCCCCAACCTCCACCCCGGCACGGACCCCCTCCCGGCACTCCCCCGGAGCCCAGCCTACTCTAACCACCCCCCCCCCCCCCCCCCCCCCCGCCGCACACACACACAAGCCGAGACACACCTCTCCTCAGGCAATCAGTCTGCGGCCACGCCATTTCCTGCCCAGAGCCAACCCCCCAGGCCGTCACTCACCTCCTCGCTGGTCGGCGTGAGCCTGGAGCACCGGGTCACGCCGATGAAAAGGAGGTTTGATTCACGTCGACGTGAACGGTCATCACGTCGACGGGACTTCGGCCCATCCGGAAGGGAGAATATCGGCAGGCCGAAAATCGGCTGCCTTGCGCAGACCCATGACATTTTCCGCGGCAGCGGCGCCATTAACGCCCCGCCGACTTTTCTCCCTTCGGAGACTTCGGCGGGGGCGGGGCGGGATTCACGGCGGCCAACGGCCATTCTCCGACCCGGCGGGGGGTCGGAGAATGACGCCCCAGGTTCCCATGCCCCTGCTGCATTAGTTTAAACCCCCCCAAAGAGCACTAACAAATCTCCCCCCCAGGATATTTGTGACCCGCAGATTTGTGCCCCATCCTGTCTGTAGAGGTCCCACCTTCCCCAGAAAGAGCCCCAGTTATCCAGAAATCTGAATCCCTCCCGCCTGCACCATCCCTGTAGCCACGTGTTTAATTGCTCTCTTCCCTATTCCTCATCTCACTATCACGTGGCACGGGCAACAACCCAGAGATAACAACTCTGTTTGTTCTAGTTCTGAGCAATTTGGGCATTCTGAATCCTCCCTCTGTGTACCCGAACAGGTGCCGGAATGTGGCGACTAGGGGCTTTTCACAGGAACCTAATTGCAATGTAAGCCTACTTGTGACAATAAAGATTGTTATTATCATTATGATAGATTTTGGATGAACAATAATCTAAAAGTGTTATGGAATTAGCGTGTGTAAAAGGCATTAAAGTGTCTGATCAGCCATGATCATAGTAAATGGTGGAGCAGGTTCAACAGGCTGAATGGCCTACTCCTTTTCCTATGTTCCAATGTTCTGGGCAACAAACTACAGGTAGGATATTAACTTATTGGAGAGAGTGCAGAAGAGGTTAATTGGAGAGAGTGCAGAAGAATGGTTCCAGGAATGAGAAACTCCAGGGATGAGGATAGATTGGAAAGGTTTGGGCTTGGAGAGAAAAAGGCTAAGAGGAGCTTTTATAGAAGTGTTTAAAACCATGAGAAGACAGGACAGAGTAGATATGGAGAAATTGCTCCCACTCATGAAAGGATCGAGAATGAAAGGGCACAGATTTAAAGTTATTTGCAAAACAAAAATGTGATGTGAGAAAAAGCTTTTTCACACAGCAGGTGGTTTGGGTCTGGAATGCACTGCCTGGAAGTGCGATGGAAGGATGATCAATTGAGGCATTTAAAGGGACATGAGATGATTATTTGAATAGAAACAATATGCAACACTCATGCTCATTTGGAGAGCCGATGTGGAGACGCTTGATACAGTAGGTAATACTGTAAATATGGCAATCAATGAGGTTGCCCTTCTTTCTTTGGATATCAATATTATATTGCTCAGAGTCCCCAGATATCAAATGATACCACCACAAGGTTCAAGCGGATATCGATCAAAGAGCCAAACACCAGTGAGTTAGTTCAAGGTCAAGGGTACTTTATTTACACACACAATTATCATGCAACATAAACACTACTACTGAAACTACACCTCTCAACTATGACAACCTGTACTTAACTTCAGGCACCCGGTTTAGCTCAGAGGAACAGTGGCCTTTGTTCGAATCTGGGTCTATCAGGTCGGTAGAAGTAACTGCTGCTCAGCTGGGCTCATCTGTCTGGTAACGGGCGTTGAACTTGACCTTGCTTCTGGTGGTGCTGCACTTGGAAGTAGACGTTGCCGGAGCGCCAGGTCCAAGAGAGGCCGAACACATGGTGGTCTCTCTTTTTATCCTTGGGGGTTTTCGCGCTCTTTTGGGCGGTCCTTTAATTTGGACCCCACTAATTGGGTAATTCTTGATCACTGTGTTCGATTTGAACCAATAAAGGGGTGGGTGCCTTAATGGCTGGGCGTGTCCTAAGCGGTCATTGACCCGAGTACAGGGAGTGGCACCGAAATACCTGGGATTGTATCGGTCGCTCAAGTATCAGTCCTTTGTCTAACGGAGATGGGCCATCAAAATGCTAATCGGTTGGGGGTTTCGATATCGTCACAAATATACATTCAGGCTCTGAGCCTGCCTGAACCTTGCATTGTCCATTTTTCCTGTTATGAAAGTTATGTAGAGTCTGGGAGGTGTGGCGTTGCGACCGTCCATGTTCCTTATTATAAGTGGCCATCCCAGATGGCTACAGTCCGTCCTCCTGATCCTCAACGCGAAGCGTGAAGGATCAAACTACTGAATCTTCTCCTATTCTCTGAAATGCCGGGTACCCTCAATCAAGGACAGGTTCTATCCTACTCTGTCCTATGGGTCAAAACATTTACCTAAGTTTTCCCTAATACAACACATATCACTAAAAATTCTAAGTGGGCACTATAACATTCAAACATACATTTCAGTCTCTTAACACAAAAAGGGGGACCTCTAATTGTCCTTAACTAAACTACACTCATGCTGCTATCTAATAACCAAATAACTTATATTACAATACAAAATAACCAATAGCAGCATCACATTCCTACTTAACACTAATGTCAATTCACAGAGAAAGTAACTTTATTAAAAACAAACCGCGGAATTTATTAGGGAGGAAAAAGTTCAGAAAGAGTATGGGGCTTGCTGGAGTCCGAGGAAAGGGGCCCTGAGTGTGTATGCTGGAGGTCGGGAGGCTCTCCTTCGCCATTTCCGAAGTCTGATCATCTGGATGACACTACAAAGTATAGCTATAACCAATAGGCCTTCTACTGTGTACGAAAAGGAGTACCATTTTATGATATTATCACACCACGTGTGGGTATCAGTGTCTGTGTCTATGTATGTTGTAGTGTCCAGGCTAGGGGTGACGTGTTGGGTGGTCATGTTTAGAGCCTGTGTGGTGAGGGGTGTAGGGGCAGGTAATGCGCGCAACTGTATTGATCCAACGACGATCATGATGCAGATCATCAGGTTCATCTTCATCTTGTCTGTATCTTCCTCTGTCTTCTGGTATATTCGTATCTTCCTGGGGTACAAGCATAATATCTGTTATTATCTTGTTGTTTAATATCTCATTTGTCTGTCTGTTTCTCCTTAACATCAATTTCCCATTTAGAATCGTCACCATATGTGACTCCCTCTTTTTTTTTCAACAACCATTTGGGAGACAAGACATCCGAAAAAATAATTCCGTCACAGTGCGAGCACTCTCGCAGCCTGTGTTTGATGGGCTGAGTGGGCGGACGATTTCTCCGTCCAGTGCAAACTCGTTTCAACCAAGTGTGTTAACATGTAAATAGCAGGTAGTGGATAGCAACTGAAGGGTCGCCATAAAGGGGACAAAAGTTGTGGCAAAGTGCATTCTTTAAACCACAGTTTTAAAAAGAACAGCAAAGGAGTTTCGAAAATAATTGTCCAAATGGGGTGCGTATGAGCCGCGACAGGGAAAGAATGGGTGGAATCCCCGGGTAGGGCAGTGATCAGTGCCGTTGCTCCACTACCCAAGCTTAGCTGACCAAGACAGAGGGGGTCCTCAGGCAGGGCGGGGATAAGTGCTGTTACTCCACTGCCTGAGTGACCTTCCAAGAAAGGTAAGAATTTGAATATTTATGGACTTTCCGCAAACTTGTACCTTTAACTGCCATGTGGTGTCAGAGTAGTCATAACTGTGTCAAGAAATTTTTGTGAGAACAACAAACAAAGTCGTACAAGAGAGAGAACATTCAACATTAAAAAAAAACTAAAGAAGAAAGCCGGCAGGTTCCATCAGGGAGTAGGACACCGTAAATCACATTTGGCCTGTGGTGGAACTAGCATATGGAATCAGTGTAGTGTGACTGAAGAAGAGATGAAGGAGGAGAGAAACAAAAATGAAGTGGCATTACTGAGGTGTCCCTGCCATGAGAAGTGGTGGGTAAGCGCTCACAGTTTGCATGGGGCGGCTGGGACCTTGCAGCTGCTGTGGGTGGTGTTCTCTTTCATATCTGGGGGCTAGTCTAGCTAGTGGTGGGGGTCTCCTGGAATCTCGAGCGAAGTGTCCTGACTGCCCACAGTTGTAACATGGCCCCTGGGGCACGTAAGGTGGAGCAGGCTCTTTGGTATATTGCTCCCTTGGGTATGGTTCCTTGGGTGGGGGTTGGGGCTGTTGGTGTAATTGCTGGTTCAGGGAGGCATTGCATTCTCGGGCGTAATATCCCTCGTGTCCACAATTGTAGCATCCCTGTGCTTTATGGTACTGTGTGTTATTTCTACCTTCATTTACCCATGCAGGGCCTTGGTGTGCCCTTACAGGGTTCATGTTCGCGTCTACTCTTTCCTGCTCTGTCTTTTTCTGTAGGGATTGTTCCCAAGCTCTAGATAGTCACTTCACTGTGTGCCGATTCTGAGTGGTCGTAATTCGCACATGCATTTTGTCCTGCCTCCGTGGCGTGGGAGACTAAAATACGGGTCCATTTGGCCGTATTGTCTACCGATAAATGGGCGCGGGCTAAATCACCGAATGCTGCGGTGAAGTGGATCCAGAGGCGTCCAGCAAATGCTGTTGGATGCCGTCCCTTTCTCTGTCAAGGCCGGTTGAGTCCTTCTACTGGATCTCCTCTATTGGAGCCAATGGAGTCTAAAATGGCTGTTTTCATTTCTTGGCGGCTACCTCCTCCTACATTTTGTGGATCGGGAAGGGGTGAACTAACCAACGGGTCAAGGTTCATCACTATTAGCTTTACTTCTTCCTGCTCGTCCAGACCGTACATGACGGTCTGTTGCCTAACTCGTTCGAAAAAGTGGTGTGGGTCTGACGCGGGGTGGAAAGTCTCAATTTTATCGCGGCCATCTCTTAACTGGGTGATGGTTAGTGGGGTGGTGTACACAAAATCGGGTTGGTCTTCTGTTGTTACTCTACGCTGCGTGGTGATGGGGTTCATTGGGTTGGGTGCTGCCTGTGCAGTCGGTGGTGCAGTTCGGGGCCTGGGGGGCTCTATTCTGACTTTCTGTCTCGTTCACGTATCGTTGGGCCATTTCATTAAGTTCCTGCCAATCGGGGCCACCTTCCTGATCTAACTGTGGGCCAAAGGTATCTTTGAACCCGTTCTGAACAGATAGCAGTGATTGCAATCTTGCAATTTGCTGCCTGCACTTGGCATGATTCACTGAACTCTGCCTCTGTTCCGTGGTGGAAATGTGGAGTGCTCGTAGGGCTGCCTTCAAATCCTCACATTGTTTTTTCAACTGTTCTGCTTGGTTTTCCATTTCCTCTCTTACCAACACCGCACGTTGCGTGTCCTGGTAGGCCTTATCGTATTGAATCTGGAAGCTACTTAGGTGGGCGAGACAAGATTGGTGTGCCCGTTTGACATCAGCCATCTCCTTGTCCTTCGCCAGTAGCTGCTCTCGGAGTTGCTCGTTTACTCTCTCACACTCGCTAACCTTACCCTCTCTACTCCTCTCTTTCTCCTCAAGCTGTCTACGGAGCATCCTCACGACCTCCTCTGTGCCTCACAATTGTGCCAAGAAGGACACGATTGCCTTCGGCTTACGAAATCATCTCAAATTCTTCTTGTGGATCTCGGTCAGGTTATCCCACCAAGCTTGTCCTATGCTACCAGGACATCATTCGCACAAAATGCAGGCCATCGGGCCATCCTTTCCCCTTTAGGTATTTTCTAAACTCTTCTTCCCATATGGGACACTGTTCTGCTCTGTTGGTCACTGCAACCTCGGGCTCTTGTGGATACATAAGGCGTTCCATTGCCTTCATCGCCATCCCTATGATTATCTCTGTTTCTACCAGGAATTTGGGACAAGGGGGAATAAAGCGGTGGGGCAAACACGGGTACGGCTCAAGCTATCTTCCGGTTTACGCAACTCACGAAAGTTTCACGCAACAAAATCTATCGAGTTTACCTTATATCCATTTGTTAGTACCCATGCAAATTAAACACTTCCGAATTTTGGAGGTTTCATCGATACTGGTTTCGCTTGTGGTTTCTTTTACTTTCCCAATTTGGATTTCCAATTCAAACATTTTGTGGGTTCTCTCGGAGTGATACATACTGGGTCGAATCCCACCAGAGTCACCAATAACTGTATCCTTTTTTACCTACTGTAAATATGGCAATCATTGAAGTTGCCCTTCTTTCTTTGGATATCAAATATTGCTCAGAGTCGCCAGGTATCAAATGATACCACCACAAGGTTCAACCGGTTATCGATCAAAGAGCCAAACACCAGTTAGTTAGTTCAAGGTCAAGGGTATTTTATTTACACACAATTAATCATGCAACATAAACACTACTAGTTAAACTACACTTATCGACTAAGACAACCTGTACTTAACTTCAGGCACCCGGCTTAGGTCAGACGAACAGTGGCCGTTGTTCGAATCTGGGTCTATCGGGTCTGTAGAAGTAACTGCTGCTCAGCTGGGCTCATCTGTCTGGTAGCGAGTGTTGAACTTGAACTTGCTTCTGGTGATGCTGCAATTGGAAGTAGACGTTGCCGGAGCGCCAGGTCCAAGAGAGGCCGAACACATGGTGGTCTCTCTCTTTATTCTTGGGGGTTTTCGCTCTCTTTTGGGCGGTCCTTTAGTTTGGACCCCACTAATTGGGTAATTCTTGATCACTGTGTTCGATTTGAACCAATACAGGGGTGGGTGCCTTAATGGCTAGGCGTGTCCTAAGTGGTCATTGACCCTATTGTTTATGCTTCCTGAGTACAGGGAGTGGCACCGAAATACCTGGGATTGTATCGGTTGCTTAAGTATCAGTCCTTTGTCTGACGGAGATGGGCCATCAAAATGCTAATCGGTTGGGGGTTTCGATACCGTCACAAATATACATTCAGGCTCTGAGCCTGCCTGAACCTTGCATTGTCCATTTTTCCTGTTATGGTTTGCGACCGTCTATGTTCTTTATTGTAAGTGCCCATCCCAGATGGCTACACGCTGGACTGAATGGTCTCTTTCTGCCCCAGAACATCCATGATAAACTTCCAAAAGTTCATAGAATAAATGCTATAACAGCATGGAGTTTTCTGTGCAACCGACCTGCCATTGGCTGGCACAGGATTGCCAGGGTGCCAAGGTCACCAATGCTCGACTAACCGGTTGTCTCCAATGGCTTGGAAAGCCCCTCCAGGTGTTGATACAACTGGTCCACGCAGTGCCCCAGCGAGGTCTGCCAGGTGCAGCTGGTGAATCCCGGGTCCTTGGAGAATCCGGCAAATGCAGGTTTGAATGACTCACTTAAATATGCATATCTAGATCTCGCCCTGCTAGAGCGAGATCCAGATCGCGACATCTCGTGAGACTCTGTTAAATCCCGTTTCAAGCATCTTGAATCTCATGAGAGGCCTCTTGCAAGATTCAATGGCCTTGTCCTGACACCAAGTTAGTGAAATGTTATTTAGATGATATTCTCAATCACCGGTTCGAACGAACTGGAGCACCTGATGAATCTGGAAGCTACCCCGAAGTGGTTGCAGAGCCATCTCCTGAGAGTTAAAAAGAAAAAGTGTGACTTTTTCAAGTCATCCATAAATTAACTTGGTCATATTATTGACAAAGAACCGAAGAAAACGTCAGCAATCTTAGAAGAACCACATGCTCAAAATGTAATACAATTCAGGTCGTTTTTAGGATTGATCAATTACTATGGTAACTTCATGTCCAATTTAGCAACACTATTGAAGTCTTTACACAGGTTGCCATGTGTCAAACAGGCATGGCACTGGTCAGAAGAATGTGATACATACAATGCATACAATGAAGTGAAAGATGCTTTTGGTTCATTATAATACAAAAATGAAGTTACAATTAGCTTGTGGATTGGATTGGATTGGATTTGTTTATTGCCACATGTACCGAGGTACAGTGAAAAGTATTTTTCTGCGAGCAACTCAACAGATCATTAAATACATGAAAAGGAAATAAAAGAAAATACATAATAGGGCAACACAACATATACAATGTAACTACATAAGCACTGGCATCGGATCAAGCATACAGGGTGTAGTGTTAATGAGGTCAGTCCATAAGAGGGTCATTTAGGAGTCTGGTGACAGTGGGGAAGTAGCTGTTTTTGAGTCTGTTCGTGCGTGTTCTCAGACTTCTGTATCTCCTGCCCAATGGAAGAAGTTGGAAGAGTGAGTAAGCCAGGTGGGAGGGATCTTTGATTATGCTGCCTGCTTTCCCCAGGCAGCGGGAGGTGTAGATGGAGTCAATAGATGGGAGGCAGGTTCGTGTGATGGACTGGGCGGTATTCACGACTCTCTGATGTTTCTTGCGGTCCTGGGCCGAGCAGTTGTCATACCAGGCTGTGATGCAGCCCGATGGGATGCTTTCTATGGTGCATCTGTAAAAGTTGGTAAGGGTTAATGTGGACATGCCGAATTTCCTTAGGTTCTTGAGGAAGTATAGGCGCTGTTGTGTTTTCTTGGTGGTAGCGTCGACGTGGGTGGACCAGGACAAATATTTGGAGATGTTCACCCCTAGGAATTTGAAACTGCTAACCATCTCCACCTCGGCCCCGTTGATGCTTACAGGGGCGTGTACAGTACTTTCCTCATCCTATGGGGTGGTGCAAGCACCTCGCACATTATGCCTTCAGCAGAGGGCATTTGCTTCACACACTCTTACTAGCGCAGAAATTAATTATGCTCAGCTAGAAAAAGAGGCTTTGAGTTCCAGTTTATTTTCAGTTTTGATTCTGGGAGCCTGGATAAAGAGATCTAACTAACTCTCTCCAAAAAGAACTAACTAATCCTCTCCAGAAGGCCACCATGGGGGCTGACTCTCTCTCCAGCAAGGCTGGGTGTCATTCTATTGAAGCTGCAAAGGCCTGAAGTCAAACCACCGAGCTGGAAGCAAGGTTTGAGGTGAAATAAAGTCTCTCTCCAGAAAGGTATAGGTCTGAATGTGAACCTCGAGCTAAAGGCCCAGTTTAATAAGAAAAAAAGTGTCTCTCCAGAAAGTCTGTTGTCTGTGAGTATAGAACTTGTATCATCTGCATACTTAGCAACAGTGCCTTCAGTTCCTTCTTCCAGATCATTTATGTATATTGTGAAAAGTTGTGGTCCCAGCACAGACCGCTGAGGCATACCACTAGTCATCAACTGCCATGCTGAAAAAGACCCCTTTCTCCCCACTCTGTGCCTTCTGACAGTCAGCCAATCCATGCCAGGATCTTACCCTTAACACCATGGGCTCTTAACTTATTTTAGTGTCTCATATGCGGCACCTTGTCAAAGGCCTTCTGGGAATCTAAATAAATCACATCCACTGGTTCTCCTTTATCTAACTTCCTTCTTACTTCCTCAAAGAACTCTTAACAGATTCGTCAGACATGACCTCCCTTTGACAAAGCCGTGCTGATTCAGTCCTATTTTATCATGCACTTCCAAGTACTCCACGATCTCATCTTTAATAATGGACTCTAAAATCTTACCAATGACCGAAGTCAGATTAACCGGCCTATAATTTCCCATCTTCTGCCTCCCTCCCTTCTTATACAGCGGTGTTACATTAGCCACTTTCCAGTCCTCTGGGACCCTCGCTACCTCCAGTGATTCCTGAAAGATCAGCACCAATGCCTCCACAATCTCCTCAGCTATCTCTTCCAGAACCCTGGAGTGTAGTCCATCCAGTCCGGATGTTTATCCACCTTCAGACCTTTCAGTTTCCTCAGAACCTTCTCCTTAGTGATGGCCACTGCACTCACCTCTGCCCCCTGATTCTCCTAAAGCCCTGGCATCCCACTGGTATCTTCCACCATGAAGACTGATGCAAAGTTGTTGTTCAAGAGGAAACTACAGAGTTTGATTTGTTAACTCCACCTGATACTTCAGAGATTGTCAAATGACAACAACAAGCACAAATTGCTAGGAGGGAGAAAATCTCTAAAAGATTAGTATTTAACCAGGGTGAGAGAGTTCTATCTCGGGGTTATACTACCAACGAGCAATGGATACCAGCTATGGTGCTAACAAGGGCAGGTCCAATAACATACACCATACAGCCAGATGATGAAAGCGTTTGGTGACATCATGCGGAACAGTTACTTGCTGCATGAAGTGAGTTTGCAGAAACTTCTCAAGGGATTCCACCTTCAGAAGATCTAGCGAGCTATACTTTGAAAGAGAGACAAGAGACAGTGATATGTTAAGATTCTGTTTCTGAGGACTTTCAATTCCTATAGTGACAGATACTGAAATAACCACTCAAGAAATACCATTGACAGAAAGGAACGTGATCACTTCTGAGGTCGCAAATTGCCAAATTCAAGAGCGTTGAATTCTACTAAAAAGGAATAAACATCCACCATAGAGACTGTCTTATTGCATTGTATATATGTGTAGATCTGTTGTGTAAATGTTAATTGTTGTTGCACTATTGAAGTAAAGACGGAGGTGTGTTATGTATCTGGGAATACATTCTTGCTGGTTATGCATCACGGTATGTGTAGTGACATCAGCAGAGTGTTTATGTTACCTTTGAGCAAATCATCATCTTGATTGTATGAGCAACATCCTTAATAAACCTCCCATCGTGTTTTACAAGAATCCAGAGAATGCGCACCTCCATTCCTTTTCCCGTCACGGCAACAAAGAAATAAAACACACCCTCACTTTGAAATATCAGCTTACTTGTGTCACACACAATGACATTTTTAACATTGAAAATACCATCACAGAATTGCCTGCAGGGATAACAGGTAAATGAGATTCCAAGCCCCAAGCCCAATGCACTGAATATGATATTCAATAGACATTTCATAATGGTGTAATTAATCTATTCGCACACACAATGTCACGCAGTTAAAACTTCCCAAAAACACATTCAACTTTTTCAGGTGATGAGTTTAATCTCATCAATTTGCCAATGGTTTAATTGTATCTACACACACGGGTTTAATCACTGCCTCAATTTCAGGGCCGTGACATCACAGTAAACCATAATATTCAGAGTGTAAACCTTTCTTTTCCTCGTGATGATTCAAATGTTCCCTGTGGCAAATTTCACGCAAGCTAAAACTCACCTTCAAAGACGCTATCAATCTAGCAGCAAGATTGCATTCCCTACTGATTTTATCCAGTGTATCATATTATAATGTATGGTCTAGTAGAAAAGTCAAGCAAAGATTGAAAATACAGTCTATTAGGATTTCTTATCCGATATTCACCTTGATCTACATCAATGTAAATGATAGAATCTCCTGTCACTTTGACAGATGAGTGTTCAGCAAGTAGACCAATTGCTCACCATCTGGATTGGTATCATTTCATAAGTATTGTTAATCTAAATCTTGATTTTCAAATCTGATTAAAAATATTACATAGTAAGTCCCTGTTAGAGGGATGCAGTGTGCGTGCTTGTTCCGTAGGAACCTGACTTTGTTCTCCTCAAATGTTGAAATTGTGGACTTCCGGTTGCGGCTATGCGGAGCTAAGCCACACGATTCGGCAGCTCCTGCTACTACGGACTTTCGGGCTCATTGGAGGAGCCCCAACGGAATTTTTTCGAAGACAACCCATGGGGAAGGGAAGAGAGAGGTCCCCCTCCAACTTTTATGGACCGGACCAGAAGTGCAACGGCCAAAAAAGCGGCATTGGAACAGCATTGCAAACCGCCCATTCACGGCTGATAACGTGGAACGTGAGGGGCCTGAATGGGCCAGTGAAGAGGGCTCGAGTGTTCGCGCACTTAAAGGGACTGAAGGCAGACTTGGCTATGCTCCAAGAGACACACCTGAAAGTGGCGGACCAGGTCAGGTTAAGAAAGGGATGGGTAGGACAGGTATTCTACTCGGGACTGGACGCGAAGAATAGAGGGGTGGCAATATTGGTGGGAAAGCATGTGTCATTTGAGGTCAAGACTATCGTAGTGGATAATGGAGGGAGATATGTGATGGTGAGTGGTAGGCTGCAAGGGACGTGGGTGGTGTTGGTAAATGTATACGCCCCGAACTGGGATGATGCTGGATTCATGAAGCGTATGTTGGGGCGCATTCCGGACCTGGAGGTAGGAGGCCTGATAATGGGAGGGGACTTCAATACAGTGTTGGACCCAGCACTGGACCGCTCCAAATCAAGGACTGGAAAGAGGCTGGCGGCGGCCAAGGTGCTTAGGGGGTTTATGGATCAGGAGGGGGGAGTGGACCCATGGCGGTTTGCAAGGCCGCAGGCCAGGGAATTTTCTTTCTTCTCCCATGTGCACAAAGCCTACTCCCGGATAGATCTTTTTGTTCTGGGCAGGGCGCTCATCCCGAGGGTGGAGGGGACGGAGTATTCGGCCATAGCCATTTCGGATCACGCCTCGCACTGGGTGGAACTGGGGCTGGGAGAGGAGAGGGACCAACGCCTGCTGTGGCGGCTGGATGTGGGACTGCTGGCAGATGAGATGGTGTGTGGGAAGGTGAGGGGGTGTATCGAAAGGTACTTGGAGGCCAACGACAATGGGGAGGTGCGGGTGGGGGTGGTATGGGAGGCGTTGAAGGCGGTGATCAGGGGAGAGCTAATCTCCATCAGGGCTCATAGGGAGAAGACAGAGGGCATGGAATGGGAGAGGTTAGTGGGGGAGATTTTGAGAGTGGACAGGAGATATGCAGAGGTCCCGGAGGAAAGATTACTTGGGGAAAGACGACGGCTCCAGACGGAGTTTGACCTATTGACCACAGGGAGGGCGGAGGCACAGTGGAGGGAGGCGCAGGGGGCGACCTACGAGTATGGGGAAAAGGCTAGTCGGATGCTGGCATACCAGCTCCGTAAGAGGATGGCAGCGAGGGAAATAGGGGGAGTCAAAGATGGAAGGGGAGCCACGGTTCGGCGTGCGACGAAAATTAACAATGTATTCAAGGTCTTCTATGAAGAGCTGTACAGATCCCAGCCCCCAGCGGGGGAAGAGGGGATGAGACGATTCCTAGACCAACTGAGATTCCCGAGGGTGGAGGAGCAAGAGGTGGCCGGTTTGGAGGCACCAATTACGTTGGAGGAGCTGAGCAATGGTTTGGGGAGTATGGAGGCGGGGAAGGCCCCGGGGCTGGACGGGTTCCCGGTGGAGTTCTACAGGAAGTACGTAGACCTGTTGGCCCCGCTACTAGTGAGGACCTTTAATGAAGCGAGAGAGGAGGGGCCCCTGCCCCCGACAATGTCGGAAGCGACAATTTCTTTGATCCTAAAGCGGGACAAGGACCCACTGCAATGTGGATCGTACAGGCCGATCTCGCTCCTCAATGTGGATGCTAAGTTGTTAGCAAAAGTGCTGGCCACGAGGATTGAGGACTGTGTCCCGGGGGTGATACACGAGGACCAGACGGGATTCTTAAAGGGCAGGCAATTAAACACTAATGTGCGGCGGCTCTTAAACGTGATAATGATGCCATCGGAGGAGGGCGAGGCGGAGATAGTGGCAGCTATGAACGCAGAGAAGGCCTTTGACCGAGTAGAGTGGGAGTACCTCTGGGAGGTGCTGCGTAGGTTTGGGTTCGGGGGAGGGTTTATCAGTTGGGTTAAGCTCCTTTACAGAGCCCAGGTGGCGAGTGTAGTGACGAACCGACGGAGGTCGGAGTACTTTCGGCTGTACCGAGGAACGAGGCAGGGATGCCCCCTGTCCCCCCTGTTGTTTGCATTGGCGATCGAACCCTTGGCCATGTCATTGAGGGAGTCGAATAAATGGAGGGGGGTGGTCCAAGGGGGAGAAGAGCATCGGGTGTCGCTATATGCAGATGACCTGTTGTTGTACGTGGCGGATCCAATGGAGGGGATGGTGGAGGTCATGCAGACTCTAAGGGAGTTTGGACAGTTTTCAGGCTATAAGCTCAATGTCGGGAAGAGTGAGCTCTTTGTATTACAGGCGGGGGACCAAGAAAGAGGGATAGGGGACCTACCGCTGAGGAGGGCGGAGGGGAGTTTTCGGTATCTGGGGATCCAGATAGCCAGGAGTTGGGGGGCCCTACATAAACTGAATCTGACGAGGTTGGTGGAGCAAATGGAGGAGGACTTCAAAAGATGGGACATGTTATTATTATTATTATAATTATTAAGCTCTTACCTCAGTCACTTCTTTGCCAATACTAAACGGTCTACCATAGAGATACAGTTTGCAGATGATTGCAGTGTTATTGCCCACTGTGCACCAGATTTCCATGCCTCTCTTCTTCTCTTCAATTCTGTACATAAGAAACTCGGCCTGTCCTTGAATAGTGCCAAAGCTAAACTCATTAGCAGCCCACACCTGGTCAGCCAAATATTCCACCTCCCATAAATGTTGAAGTAGAGACTCTGGAATATGTTGAACATGTGGTGATATGCATGTACACATCAATGTATATTGTTATCTATCAATGTATAGATATTTATCAGTACAACCTCTGACCAGCAGGTGGCAATAGAGATCTACCTTGTGACTTGAGAACCCACCAGTTGATAGTAAGTTGTACAAGAAGACAGTCACACTAAGAGTAGCTCCAAGAGGCTTCACTGAATTCATTTATTAGCCATCACCTGTATTATCGATCATTAGTTATCTTTCCATGTCTTTGTTAAACAATATTTCTCGTTCAAGAACTAAATGTTCTGTGTACATCATTACCATGGCCATAACACAGAACACAACATGATAACAAGTGTGTATAACTATTAAAGATAACAATGGAGAAGGTGGGACGGAACAGGCTGAAGAAAGGAAAAATGAAATTCTTCCGCCTACGTGGTGAACTACGGCCAACAGGACGTCAACACATGGAAAGACTGAAGTTAGAGATGGAAGGTTTGAAGGCACTCCACCAGCTCAATTCACGGGTAATTGAGATGAAAATCGGCAGTAATTCAGACTCCATGTTGCAGCCCCTGGCTTGCAGCCACAGCCTGACGAGATGCGAACTGCATTACTGTTCATGGTAGCAGGTCCTCAAGAAATAGAAATATAGAAAACCTTAGCCTTTGACAGCGTAGAGGAAAGCAAGAGCCTCGATGAAGAAATAAAGTATTTTGAGCAGTATTGCTCTCCAAAGAAAAATGAAACGTTTGAATGTTATATATTTTGTATGCGTAACCAAAAAGCAGGAAAATCTGTTGATGCTTTCCTAACCTACTTGCGGTTGAAGGCGCTGTCATGCAATTTTAGTACTTTAAACTTGTCAATGATCCGCGACCAGATAGTTTCCGGGATATCGAATGATAAAGTACGTGAGAGGTTATTGAGAGAAGAAGACCTGAAAATGGCATCAAGATTTGCCATGCAAGTGAGCTCGCTGCCTGAAACAACCCGAAACATTTTGACACCAATCTGGAAGAAGAAGCCAGCGCCATAAGCAGTCTGACCAAGTAAAAATAAAAATGTGATCTTAGTGCAGGCAGCCATTTTGAGTGGCCGATCGGATCAGCCATTTTGTGCCAGCAGTCAACATTTGCCACGGCAATGTCCCGCACTTGGAAAGGTCTGTTACAAGTGTGGAAGAACAAATCACTTTGCTCGGTGATTCCAGCACCTTTCCAACAGTTGACCAAACAGTACCAGTGAACTCAGTTGATGAGATATGCGTTGACAACCTGGCTGCTGTGGACATGATTTCGATGGAGGGCACGAACAGTCCAAACAGCCAAAACGGTAAATTTTTCCTCCACGTTTGCAACCATAGTGATGCGGGTGCGAATACCATAGAATGTAGATTCCATTGATGGTTAATGGCATGCTGATCAAATGCAAGCTCGACATGGAAGCGAAGGCCAATCTGATCACTTTGTCAGTGCTAAAAGGACTGAAAATCAAACTGAAAATGGTTCGACGATCAGTACTACTGAAATGATGATCAGGTCACAACGTTAGGAGCATGTGACCTCGCAGTAACTGTCAAAGACAGAACATGTATGATTACATTTTCCATAGTGGACACCCGTCAGTTGGTAGTAAGACATTCAAGAAGACAGTCGCACTTAGAGTAGCTCCAGGAGAATTCACTGAATTAATTTATTAGCTATCGTCTGTATTATAGTTTGTTAGTTATCTTTCCACCTGTTTGTTAATAAATAATCTTTCTAGTTAAAGAACTAGATGTTCTGTGTACATCACTACCGTGGCCATAACACAGAACACAACTGAGCACTTCCCATAGTTTAGCAGCCATCTCACTCAAAAAGCCACCATTGATGAGGAGGTTTAACGCTGGATCAACTGTGCCTGCTCAACCTTCTACAAACTATGGCATGAGTGTTTGACAACAAAAGACTTCCACAAGTCAACAAAAGTCCGAGAGTACAGAGCAGTTCCTATCACTACATACCTGTACTGAAGTGAGGCCTGAACTATGTATCAGCGACACATAAGAGCTCCAGAGAAATTCCACCAGCAATGCCTCTGCCTCATCGTCTGAATTCAATAGAGGACCGTCAAGCAAACACGGGTGTCCTTCTTAAAGTCAAATCCTCTCAACTCTCAAATGGCCAACATTCCAGGAGAAGATAAAGAAAATGCTTCAAAGACACTCTGATGCTCTCCTTGAAACATTGCAGGATTTTTAAAAAATATATTTTTATTAGGGTATTTGCAAGTTTTTATAATAATAACAATAATGATGTCATGAACATGGTACAATAAACATTTCCCCCCCATCCCAATCTTCACACACCCCAACCATGAAACAACAATCCGCCCCCCCCCCCCCCCCCGCCTTTGGAATTCTGCTTCTGCTGACAGTTTAATTTTTCCCGAGAAAGTCGATGAACGGCTGCCACCTCTGGGTGAACCCAACCATTGACCCTCTTAAGTAAAGCTTTATTTTCTCAAGACTGATAAACCCAGCCATGTCACTAACCCAGGGAGGTTTTGAGTCCCTCCACATTAATAAGGTCCGTCTCCGGGCTACCAGGGAGGCAAAGGCCAAGAAGTCGGCCTCTTTTGTCCCCTGAACTCCCGGCTCTTCCGACACTACAAAGATCGGCAGCTCTGGACTCGGCACAACCCGTGTTTTGAGTACCGTGGATATTGCCTTAGCGAAACCCTGGGGGAACCCTCTAAGCTTCGGGCATGCCCAGAACATGTGGACATGGTTTGCTGGGCTTCCCGCGCACCTTGCACAACTGTCCTCTATGCCGAAAAACTTGCACATACGGGCCACAGACATGTGTGCCCAGTGAACTATCTTGAATTGTATCAGGCTAAGCCTGGAACATGACGAGGATGTATTAACCCTGCTTAGGGCATCTGCCCACAGACCAGCCACTATCTCTCCTCCTAGCTCATCCTCCTACTTGCACCCGGAGGAAACCCACGCAGACACGGGGAGAAAGTGCAGACTCCACATAGACAGTGACCCAGCTGGGAATCGAACCTGGGACCCTGGAGCTGTGAAGCAACAGTGCTAACCACTGTGCTACGTATCCAAAAAAAGGTTAGATGGGGTTACTGGGTTATGGAGATAGGGTGGAGGTGTGTGCTTAAGGACGGTGCTCTTTCCAAGTGCCGGTGCAGACTCGATCGGCCGAATGGCCTCCTTCTGCACTGTAAATTCTGTGATTCTATGACTTTTATACAAAATATTAATGATGAGGCAGAGCAGTGGCAGAGTAGGAAAGAAAAGGAAGTTAATACTGCACTCCAGATCCAACAACCTCACGGACTATCACACCCTGTGTGTCCAAAGATCTGTGGGTCAATAATGAATTGATCTGTTCAGTCACATGAAAACCATAGCAGAAACTCCTGACCCTGAATAAATGTCATTCTCAAATCCAAGGATTGCTGATGACAACAGTGACGATTGCCTGGGCAAGCTAGAATTTTTGGCAGGTAATTTCTTTGGGTTGCTCATCCTAAGGTTTTGATTAAACCTCAAATGAGTGAGTTTCATCAGTCTCAGATCAGTTTCTCAGTAAGACAAGAGACTCATGCTTCCTGTAACCTGTTGCCTTTGACATAAATTTCTCTCTGTTTATTTACCGCGCCATTGTAACAGTATTAAAATTAAATAAGGGTAACTACAAAGACAAGGCATCCATGGCTGACGAGGGATTTCAAGGACAGCATAAAAGCTAAAGAAAAAGCATACAAAGTGGCGAGTCTTAGTGGGAAGCTAGAGGATTGGGAAGCCTTTAAAGGCGAGCAGAGGACAACTAAAAAAGCAATAAGTGGGGAGAAGATGAAGTATGAGTGCAAGCTAGCTAGTAATATAAAGGAAGATAGGAAGAGTTTTTTTCAATATATAAAAGGTAAGAGAGAGGCAAAAATAGACATTGGACCACTGGAGGGTGTGGCTGGAGAAGTAATAGTAGGAAACAAAGAAATGGTAGATGAACTGAATAGTTACTTTGCATCAGTCTTCACAGTGGAAGACACCAGTGAGATGCCAGAGCTCCAGGAGAACCAGGGGGCAGAGGTGAGTGCAGTGACAATTACTAAGAAGAAGGTTCTGGGGAAACTGAAAGGTCTGAAGGTGGATAAGTTACCTGGACCGGATGGTCAACACCCCAGGGTCCTAAAAGAGATAGCTGAGGAAATTATGGAGGCATTGGTGATGATCTTTCAGGAATCACTGGAGGCAGGAAGGGTCCCAGAAGACTGGAAAGTGGCTAGTGTAACACCCCTGTTTAAGAAAGGAGGGAGGCAGAAGACAGGAAATTATAGGCCAGTTAGCCTGATTTTGGTCATTGGTAAGATTTTAGAATCTGCTATTAAAGATGAGATCGCGAAGTACTTGGAAGTGCATGATAAAATAGGACTGAGTCAGTACGGCTTTGTCAAAGGGAGGTCATGTCTGACAAATCTGTTCGAGTTCTTTGAGGAGGTAACAAGAAAGTTAGACAAAGGAGAACCAGTGGACGTGATTTATTTAGATTTCCAGAAGGCCTTTGACAAGGTGCCACATAGGAGACTGTTAAATAAGTTTAAAGCCCATGTTGTTAAGGGTAAGACCCTGGCATGGATAGAGGATTGGCTGACTGGCAGAAGGCAGAGAGTGGGGATAAAGAGGTCTTTTTCAGGATGGCACCCGGTGACTACTGGTGTGCTTCAGGGGTCTGTGCTGACTTTTCACAACATACATAAATGATCTGGAAGAAGGAACTGAAGGCACTGTTGCTAAGTTCGCAGATGATACAAAGTTATGTAGAGGAACAGGTAGTATTGAGGAAGCAAGGGGGCTGCAGAAGGATTTGGACAAGCTAGGAGAGTGGGTAATGAAGTGGCAAATGAAATACAATGTGGAAAAGTGTGAGGTTATGCACTTTGGAAGGAGGAATTTAGGCACAGGCGATTTTCCAAATGGGGAAATGCTTAGGAAATCAGAAGCACAAAGGGACTTGGGAGTCCTTGTTTATGATTCTCTTAAGGTTAATGTGCAGGTTCAGTCGGCAGTTAAGAAGACAAATGCAATGTTAGCATTCATGTCAAGAGGGCTAGAATATAAGACCAGGGATCTACTTCTGAGGCTGTATGAGGCTCTGGTCAGACCCCATTTGGAGTATTGTGAGCAGTGTTTTGGGCCTTGTATCTAAGGAAGGATGTGCTGGCCTTGGAAAGGGTCCAGAGGAGGTTCACAAGAATGATCCCTGGAATGAAGAACTTGTCGTATGAGGAACAGTTGAGGACTCTGGGTCTGTACTCGTTGGAGTTTAGAAGGATGAGGGGGGGGGGGGGGGATCTTATTGAAACTTACAGGATACTGCGAGGCCTGGATAGAGTGGACGTGGAGAGATGTTTCCACTTGTCGGAAAAACTAGAACCAGAGGACACCATCTCAGACTAAAGGGACGATCCTTTAAAACTGAGATGAGGAGGAATTTCTTCAGCCAGAAGTTGGTGAATCTGTGGAACTCTTTATCGCAGAAGGCTGTGGAGGCCAAATCATTGAGTGTCTTTAAGACAGAGATAGATAGGTTCTTGGTTAATAAGCGGATCAGGGGTTATGGGGAGAAAGCAGGAGAATGGGGATGAGAAAATATCAGCCATGATTGAATGGCGGAGCAGACTCGATGGGCCGAGTGGCCTAATTCTGCTCCTATGTCTTATGGTCTGATGGCCATTGAAATGTTAGTGATTCTAAGGTTCAGACAGTATCATTGCCATTCCTTTACTCACTGTCTAGTCAGGAGGAATCAAAAGCATGCGATTCTGTGATCAGGCTCTCGCAGCACCAAGGTTTAACAGAATTTTGACCCACTTTCTTCATTTTTAACTTCTCAACTTCAGGTATTTTAGCTGGAATTTTACTAGTCGCTTGACAATGGATAGCGAGGTGGGAAGGCTGAAAAAATGATACAAGAAGACATCGGTAGTGGCTGACACCTTTCAGTTGCCAGGCCATTTTATTAGGGTGGAGGGGGGGAAACATTGAAACCTGAACACTTTGCCTGAACTCTAGAGGTGTCAGCACTGCAGAGGCAAGTCACCCATCAGAAATTCAATTGAGGTACTTAAGTGGGCAATTAGTGGAATCTTTCCACTTCTGTTAGCATTTTACTGCATCAAGGGTGGCACCTCCGTGCGCGGAGACTGTCCAATGAAACCTGGTACTCTCCCAGCTGGCTCTAATGGAGGGGAGGAGCTGTCTCCTTTTGGAGCCTCCATACGTCCAAGGAGGACCTGCTGGCTGCCACACATCCTCAGTGCTCTTTCGCCCCCACCTTCCACCTATTGCTGGGACCTGACTGCCTGGCCCAGCATCCCCAAACCCACTCACCGCTCTTCAAGTGTGCACCAGCATCAATGAGCTCTCAAGCTCCAAATACA
The DNA here is from genome assembly GCF_047496885.1 of Scyliorhinus torazame. NCBI lineage: Eukaryota > Metazoa > Chordata > Chondrichthyes > Carcharhiniformes > Scyliorhinidae > Scyliorhinus > Scyliorhinus torazame. The sequence continues at coordinate 224,442,294 of NC_092710.1, read as the reverse complement.
GCCTCACCAATCATCACTACTGGCGCTGCTGTCGCTGCTGGTCTGCCAGCCCTCTGATTGGGCTTACAGTTCTTGGGGGCAGGCCACCATTCTGATTAGGGATGGCAGCCCTGGTGCAGCCATTTAATTGCTCACTGCCAGGAATATGTTTCCCCAGGACCTACAGCCTGCCCAAATGTGATTATCCACTGCTTTGGGCCTGTTGTGGGACACCAGTCTCCAAGTTTGTTGTTTCACAGCAACACAACTATTCCCCTTGTCACTAATAACACCCATAAGTCCCCTCCATGCAGAGAGAGCATCTCAAAAGGTGGAACATGATGATGGTATAAACGTGTGCAAAATCAGGGGCGAAACTCTCCGGTATCGGCGCGATGTCCGCCGACTGGCGCCCAAAATGGCGCAAATCAGTCGGGCATCACACCGCCCCAAAGATGCGGAATGTTCCACATCTTTGGGGGCTGAGCCCCAACCTTGAGGGGCTAGGCCCGCGCCGGACGAATTTCCGCCCCGCCGGCTGGCGGAAAAGGCCTTTGGTGCCCCGCCAGCTGGCGCGGAAATGACATCTACGGGCGGCGCATGCGGGGAGCGTCAGCGGCCGCTGATGGCATTCCCGCGCATGCGCAGTGGAGGGAGTCTCTTCTGCCTCCGCCATGGTGGAGACTGTGGCGAAGGCGGAAGGGAAAGACTGCCCCCATGGCACAGGCCCGCCCACGGATCGGTGGGCCCCGATCGCGGGCCAGGCCACCGTGGGGGCACCCCCCGGGGCCAGATCACCCCGCGCCCCCCCCCCCCAGGACCCCGGCCCGCCCGCGCCGCCTTGTCCCGCCGGTAAGGTAGGTGGTTTAATCTACGCCGGCGGGACAGGCATTCCAGCAGCGGGACTTCGGGCCATCCGGGCCGGAGAATCGCGGGGGGGGCCCGCCAACCGGCATGGCGCGACTGACACCCCCGCCGAATATCCGGTGCCGGAGAATTCGACAACCGGCGGGGCGGGATTCATGCCAGCCCCCGGCGATTCTCCAACCCGGCGGGGGGTCGGAGAATCTCGCCCCAGATTTTGGCAGGTGATAGCCCCCAAAAATCAGTTACCAATAAGGAATTTTAACTTCACAATTCTATATTTTTTCCAAAGTCTTTGCACTCCCAGAAGCTACCCCCCACCCCAATCCCCCAAACGCCACCTCCGACACCCAATAAAGTGCTAAGGTGCCACAAATTCCTGGTCCCCTTATTGGACAATAAGTAGTGCTCATTCCATCTTTGTAAATGCTCCTGACCTTGCGATTTTGGTGACATCGGATTTGTGCCGATGAAGAGATGGAAGTGCCTCTCCAAGAATCTTTGGGACAATCTGTTTTAGAGATGGAACAAAACTAAAAACAATATTTTTTTAAAAAATCTACCATTGCATTTGACTGACAAAGTATCAGGACTTTGTTAACCCAGGTCAATTAAACAATATACTTTGTGATGAGCAGGTATTGTGCCTGTGGCAGTAAATGGAATCACAGCAACACAGCTGCTTGTTGAGGTTTTTTTCCTCGACCTTATATGCAGTTCAGTATTTAACTCATGACAATAAATCTTCCTCCTGCCCAAGAGGGAAACCTGAGAAATGAATTTGAACATCATAGCTGGCATGTACTAACCATGTACTGCACCACAAACTGACCTTGCCAATTATGTGGTGTTATGCAAAGAAACGATTCTAAACCTGAATAGATCATTTGTCCAAATAAGTGGAGATTATACAGAGCTTCACACATGAACCTTTTAACTGTGATAAATTATCCAGGAAGAAAAGCCTCATGCAAAATCAACTTATCTTTGACAAATGAGATTTGAAGTAGCGAGTCAGCTCTTCATTACAACCAGTTCTGTGCTTTGAAGGAGAGTGTTGTGAATTAAATAATTAAATAACATTATTCTATTGTTATCACTGAATTCCTGATTATGTTTCTGGCATTATGTTTATCCCTCCAACTAGTTTTGCTTGATTTGTTTTACTTTGCTCATAATTCCGATTATAACTAAATTTTGATAAACATTCAATAGGTTTCATAAGCAGCTGGGTTCAGGAACCATATAAAATTTGGGAAATGAGTCAATAATATATCAGATATCCCATGGGCTTAACCATCTATTCACTAACTCAACCTAAACACTAACAAAAACAATTTTAACATAACCATAGAAGGTCTGGATGTACACCAATGAAGGGAACCCTCATCAACCATTAACTTATTTTTTATCAATTCTAACCTATCTTCTGTTCTATTTCTAAAGGCATCCCCCAAGATCCAGACCAAAGTGCCAGATTGTATCAAGCTGCATTATTCATGCCCAAGATTTTTATTTTTATGAATGAGTAGCTCATCTGAGGATGTCCAAGGCACCCTGGAGACATGGTGATGCATATGTGGGGCTGGATTCTCCAAAAATGAGGCTATGTCCCCAGGCTGTAATGTTACCTGCGTGGTCAATAATACCTGTTACTCAATCCTTGGCTGATGGTGAGGTCCTCTGAATCTTGTTGAAGAAGACTCGAACTCGTCCAGTAACAACAAAGGTTTACTGAGTAATTATAACTATTAATGCGTGAGTTCTTTACCTTAACATGGGAACTAGGAATTGGATAACAAGATTTAACAATTGTAACTAAATGTAACTCCACTAACTATCTATGTGATTCTGATGTTTCCCTGTTCACAGCACACCCAAGAGAGAGGCAGAGACCCCGTGTGGCTGCCTTTATACCCCTGTTGGTCCAGCCCTCTGGTGATCATGTGGTGTTGCTATCTACCCATTAACCCCTTGTGTGCATTCACCTATAGAGATCACCACATCTCCCCCTTTTTAATGTGCTACCGGTTTTCTGTACGGTGTAACGAAAACTAAACAAACATAATGAATTAAGTCAACCGAGAACAGATAAAACAAGTAACGCTGTGTACAGAATGGGATCATATTAATGACTGTACAAAGTCAATCAACATTTAAAAAGTCCAATTCTAACGAAAAACTTTGTGAGTCCAGACTGTATGCGTTTGATCAGGTGGGTTGATCCTTTCGCCTGTCGTTGAGGTGGGAGTGTTGAAGTCGCCATGTCGTTGTGACCGTCAGTGTTTATGTGTGTCCGTGAGGACATCACGAGACATCGGAATGGTCGAAGTAAGTTGACGTTAGTAGCGGACTTTCTTTTGTGCTTGCAGTGTTGACCCCATATGTCATCTTTTTTGTAAGCTGGGTTGGGTGATTGCTGCGGCGCAGACACAAAATCACGAGATCTGTTGTTGTTGTTGTGGTTTTGTTCACTGCTTTGATCAACAGTGGGTAGACATTTAATGTCTGCTGCTGGCTGCTCATGCAAGGCAGATAGACAGTCATAGTCTTCCTCGTTCACGGCTGTCGCTCCGGAGTCGTCGCTTGTGGCCATTCTGGAGCCTGTCAACGAGGTCGCTATGGAGGCCGGTATCACTTCCTCAGTGGAGTCAATCTGTGCTCTCTGCGTGGCATTGCCTTCTGCTAGGATATATGACATGTGGTTGACATCCATTTTGTCGATGAGCTGCCATGTCGTCATGGTACTGGATTCTCCCACTATGAGACTCGTATGGGACTTGGCACTCATGTTGCTGCTGCAATGACCATCAGATCCGGAGAACTCATCCATGACTGAGTGGCGTTCGTCAGCAAGCAAATCATTGCTTCTTGTCAAGGATGTGTCATGGTGCTCTATTTGTCCAATGAGGAACTCATCCCCTGAGTAATCATCGTCAATGAACAAATCTTTTGCTATGGATTTGTCATTGTGCTCTTCTGTTTGGGTGTTGCAAACGGTATGTTTCAGGGTGCTGTGGCAGTGATCTTTAACTGTAAGTGGAGGCTCGCGCTTCATTCTGTCGCTGGGGAAAATATTTTTTTGTTTTGAGACTTTAAACACCTTTTTGTTCACTTTCGGGCATTTTGGATGAGGCGTGGTGATGTAAGGTTCCTCCGCGACTGTGACCGTGGCCACACGGTGGGAGTCATCATAGACAAGGTCATCATTTTCGGATAGGTAATTACTGAATATTGGTTGGCGGTCCATAGATGCCACGTTCCGAATATCGCAGTCTTAGTTGTTGTCCCGTGGAAGTCATCTGTAGTACAGCTCGACATTTGAAGGCATAGTGGTTGTACTTTCCACACCTCAGGCACTGTTTGCCATAAGCTGGACATTGCCCTTTTAAGTGGGCGTGTCCACAGTTATGACACGTCATGACTCCATCTTGGCACATTCATGCATGCGCAGTAGCGTTCTCAGCGGTTCCAGTCTCTGTGCGAACTGCGCATGTGTTTGGGCCACTTGCAGATTCGCGCACGTGGGATTGCCGGTGGAGGAGCTCCTTCGAGAAGCCTGGGCCACCATTTTGACAGCTCCAACCTCGTGGTGGAGGCCTTGGTCCCGGTAAGTCAACTGTTGATATTGTGCTTCATTGATTTCATGAGCAGAACATAGTTGTGTAGCCATTTCAAGATCAAGATTTTTGTGCTTAAGGAGAGATTTTCTGAGTCCCTCATCAGAAATAACACTGACAATCTGGTCTCTGATGAGGGAGTCACGGAGGGTCTCATAATTACAGGATTGGGCCAGCAGCTTTAAGTCAGTGAGAAAGCTGCTGAATGATTCTCCTGGTCTTTGTATACGCCTGGTGTACTTGAAGGGTTCAAATGTTTCATTCACCTCCGATTTGCAGTTGGTATCAAATTTTTTATAATTGTGTCCCACTTATTCTTGTCCTCCCCTTCGGCAAAGGTAAATGAGTTATATATCTCCATGGCCGGTTTCCCTGCCGCAGCTAAGAGGTATGCAATTTGCTTTTTATCTGGCGCAGCGATCATGTCCTTAATTTTCAGAAACAAATTAAATTGATGCAGGAAAATCTTCCAATTATACTGGAGATTACCAGAGATTCTGAGGTGTTCTGGAAGTGATTCCATCTTACCGGTTTGTGCCCGAGAGATCCGAGTGAAGCGATGCCTTCCTTGGCCGAATATCTTATCCGAGTTTTTTCTTTTCTCTTGTCTGTCGAATCTAAGCTAGCTAGTTTCTATTTGTTGTTAAGGCCAACACACTCCATGGTACCATGTAATGTTACCTGCGTGGTCGATAACACGTGTTACACAATCCTTGGCTGATGGTGAGGTCCTCTGAATCTTGTTGAAGAAGACTCGAACTCGTCCAGTAACAACAAAGGTTTATTGAGTAACTATAACTACTAATGCATGAGTTCTTTACCTTAACATGGGAACTAGGAATTGGATAACAAGATTTAACAATTGTAACTAAATGTAACTCCACCAACTATCTATGTGATTCTGATGTTTCCCTGTTCACAGCACACCCGAGAGAGAGACAGAGACTCTGTGTGGCTGCCCTTTATACCCCTGTTGGTCCAGCCCTCTGGTGATCATGTGGTGCTGCTATCTACCATTAACCCCTTGTGTACATGCACCTATAGAGATCACCACACAGGCCAGCGTAAAAACACTGGCATTTCACTCTGGACTTTCCTGAAGAAAGTCCTGAGCGATTCTCCTCCCTGCAGGGGGCAGGCAGGGCCCCAGAGTGCTTCTCGCAGCTCTGACTGTGGATACGAGTCCCTCACCTCCGCCCGGAAGTCCGCTCATGCGCACGGTGGTGGCCTGCAGCGGCCGCAACATGCGTGATGGTGGACTCACCCCGTCCCCCCCCACCCCGAGATCACGTGCTCCCGCGGGTCCATGCCGCCAGATCGCTCCTCTGGCCGTCCATGAGGCCCCCCTCCCCCCAACCCGGTGATCGACCCCCTCCCGCCCCCACCAGGGCGGCCACGGACTGAGTCCGCAGCCGCCACCCGAGGTTCCTGACGGCCGATATGTGGTTAGAACCACGGCGTCAGGAACTCGGCCAGTACTAAGCGGAGAATCGCGCGGGGGGCGGGCTCTGTCAATGGCCCCCTACCCGCGCAGCGTAGATTGGAGCGACCAGAGAATCGCTTCAGCAGCGCCGGTCCCAACTTCCAGGTAAACGGCCATTCTCCGTCCCCGCGCCGAACGCGATTTTGGCTCGGAGAATCCAGCTGTGAAGTTCATTAGGTGTTGAGGCAGCAGGTAGCACCAATGTAACAGTGCCAGTTCGCAACTAGCCACTCCCTCCATTCTTTCTGTTGGTATTGAATGCAAAAATAGAATAACTTCTAGATAACATATTGTTTACTACTATCACTATGACAACAGGTTGCATTTATGTAAGAACTTTAACATAGAAAAATGCATCAAGGCACATCAGATAGGTATGCGGCAATCAGAGTCACCAAGGAGAAGACCTGGGATAGCAAACATTGGCCCTGAATTTGCATGGGAATGTCCTTGCCTCCTGTCATTACTTTCTGTGGAATCAGTACAAAGTCTTACAACACCAGGTTAAAGTCCAACAGGTTTGTTTCGATGTCACTAGCTTTCGGAGCGCTGCTCCTTCCTCAGGTGAATGCAGAGGTCTGTTCCAGAAACACAGATATAGACAAATTCAAAGATGCCAAACAATGCTAGGAATGCGAGCATTAGCAGGTGATTAAATCTTTACAGATCCAGAGATGGGGTAACCCCAGGTTAAAGAGGTGTAAATTGTATCAAGCCAGGACAGTTGGTAGGATTTTGCAGGCCAGATGGTGGGGGATGAATGTAATGCGACATGAATCCCAGGTCCTGGTTGAGGCCGCACTCATGTGTGCGGAACTTGGCTATAAGTTACTGCTCGGCGATTCTGCGTTGTCGCGGGTCCTGAAGGCCGCCTTGGAGAACGCTTACCCGGAGATCAGAGGCTGAATGCCCTTGACTGCTGAAGTGTTCCCCGACTGGAAGGGAACATTCCTGCCTGGTGATTGTTGCGCGATGTCCGTTCATTCGTTGTCGCAGCGTCTGCATGGTCTCGCCAATGTACCACGCTTCGGGACATCCTTTCCTGCAGCGTATGAGGTAGACAACGTTGGCCGAGTCACACGAGTATGTACCGCGTACCTGGTGGGTGGGGTTCTCACGTGTAATAGTGGTATCCATGTCAATGATCTGGCACGTCTTGCAGAGATTGCCATGACAGGGTTGTGTGGTGTCGTGGTCACTGTTCTGAAGACTGGGTAGTTTGCTGCAAACAATGGTTCGTTTGAGGTTGCGCGGTTGTTTGAAGGCAAGTAGTGGGGGTGTGGGGATGACCTTGGCAAGATGTTCATCGTCATCAATGACGTGTTGAAGGCTGTGAAGAAGATGACGTAGTTTCTCCGCTCCGGGGAAGTACTGGACGACGAAGGGTATTCTGTCGGTTGTGTCCCATGTTTGTCTTCTGAGGAGGTCGGTCCGGTTTTTCGCTGTGGCGCGTTGGAACTGTCAATCGATGAGTCGAGTGCCATATCCCGTTCGTACGAGGGCATCTTTCAACGTCTGTAGATGTCTGTTACGCTCCTCCTCGTCTGAGCAGATCCTGTGTATACGGAGCGCTTGTCCATAGGGGATGGCTTCTTTAATGTGTTTAGGGTGGAAGCTGGAGAAGTGGAGCATCATGAGGTTATCCGTGGGTTTGCGGTAAAGCGACGTGCTGAGGTGACCGTCCTTGATGGAGACGAGTGTGTCCAAGAATGCAACTGATTTTGGAGAGTAGTCCATGGTGAGTCTGATGGTTGGATGGAACTTATTAATGTCATCGTGTAGTCGTTTCAGTGATTCTTCGCCGTGGGTCCAAAGGAAAAAAATGTCATCGATGTATCTGGTGTATAACGTCGGTTGAAGGTCCTGTGCGGTGAGTAGGTCCTGTTCAAACTTGTGCATGAAGATGTTGGCGTATTGGGGTGCGAATTTGGTCCCCATGGCTGTTCCGTGCGTCTGGATGAAGAACTTGTTGTCGAAGGTGAAGACGTTGTGATCCAGAATGCTTCCACCCGAAACACATTAAAGAAGCCATCCCCTATGGACAAGCGCTCCGTATACACAGGATCTGCTCAGACGAGGAGGAGCGTAACAGACATCTACAGAGGTTGAAAGATGCCCTCGTACGAACGGGATATGGCACTCGACTCATCGATCGACAGTTCCAACGCGCCACAGCGAAAAACCGGACCAACCTCCTCAGAAGACAAACATGGGACACAACCGACAGAATACCCTTCGTCGTCCAGTACTTCCCCGGAGCGGAGAAACTACGTCATCTTCTTCACAGCCTTCAACACGTCATTGATGACGATGAACATCTTGCCAAGGTCATCCCCACACCCCCACTACTTGCCTTCAAACAACCGCGCAACCTCAAACGAACCATTGTTTGCAGCAAACTACCCAGTCTTCAGAACAGTGACCACGACACCACACAACCCTGTCATGGCAATCTCTGCAAGACGTGCCAGATCATTGACATGGATACCACTATTACACGTGAGAACACCACCCACCAGGTACGCGGTACATACTCGTGCGACTCGGCCAACGTTGTCTACCTCATACACTGCAGGAAAGGATGTCTCGAAGCGTGGTACATTGGCGAGACCATGCAGACGCTGCGACAACGAATGAACGGACATCGCGCAACAATCACCAGGCAGGAATGTTCCCTTCCAGTCGGGGAACACTTCAGCAGTCAAGGGCATTCAGCCTCTGATCTCCGGGTAAGCGTTCTCCAAGGCGGCCTTCAGGACCCGCGACAACACAGAATCGCCGAGCAGAAACTTATAGCCAAGTTCCGCACACATGAGTGCGGCCTCAACCGGGACCTGGGATTCATGTCGCATTACATTCATCCCCCACCATCTGGCCTGCAAAATCCTACCAACTGTCCTGGCTTGATACAATTTACACCTCTTTAACCTGGGGTTACCCCATCTCTGGATCTGTAAAGATTTAATCACCTGCTGATGCTCGCATTCCAAGCATTGTTTGGCATCTTTGAATTTGTCTATATCTGTGTTTCTGGAACAGACCTCTGCATTCACCTGAGGAAGGAGCAGCGCTCCGAAAGCTAGTGACATTGAAACAAACCTGTTGGACTTTAACCTGGTGTTGTAAGACTTCGTACTGTGCTCACCCCAGTCCAACGCCGGCATCTCCACATCATTTCTGTGGAATGGCAGTGATGACTAAAAACTAATATTTCTGTTACATGTATGGGTGCCCTGCTGATCTCCCAGCCAAGTTGCAGTAGGATAACCACCCCATCCTCAATCCTCCCCATACTGACGTTCATGGTCAATAATAAAACAAACACATTTTACTCAGAGGGAAATAAAAGAATTGCGTTTTCCAATCCTGCGGTCAAGTTCTGACGCTAGCGTGAAAAGCGGCGCCAACCACTCCAGTGTCAACGGTCCTCGATCATCAGGTATGCTCCCCCTCCTAGGGGGCTAGGTCGGTGCCGGAGTGGTCTCCGCAGCTCCAGCCGGCGCGGCACGACTGGCGCGAGTTCACGTATACGCTCCACGGCCGACACGAGTTCAAGCATGCACGCTATGAACGGCGCGAGTTTGCGCAAATGTGTCACGGCTGGCGTGAATCCGCGCATGCGCGTGGGTTCCCGTCTCCGCGCCGGCCCCCAGGCAATTTGGCAGAGCCCTACAGCGGCCCCATGCAGAGGAACATAGGCCCCCACAGAACCAGCCCACCCGCCGATCGGCAGGCCCCGATTGCGGGCCAGGCCACCGTGGAGGCCTGACCCCCACCATGACAGCACCTGCACACAGAACTTCCAGTCCCGCCGTGTGGGGGCCATACGTGACCCATGCCTGCGGGACTCGGCCGAACTCAGCGGCCACTCGGCCCGTCGGGGCCTGGAGAATCGCCGGGGGGGGGCGCTTTCAACAGCCGCCAACTGGCGCGGCGACGGACCCGCGGGCGCCCGACAATCGGTGCCAGAGAATCGGTGAGTCGGCGCCGTGGCGTAATTCTCGTGCCCCCCCCCCGGGGATTCTCCGACCCGGTAGTTGATGTGCAATGTATATTAATGTGTGTCAGCATGATGGATATGAGAAAAGGATAATTAGCTAAATGGGAGACACAGCCATTAAGGTAAGTGCTTGTTTATGAGAGCCTGGTACACTCTTTCTGTCTGAAAATATAATTGCCAGTACAATATGGCCTAAACTGCATGTCTGTCCTTTCCTCTACTTCCCCAATGTCCAGGCTTTTTCAGATAGCAAAGTTATAAAGCATGCACATTTTCATAGACTTGGAGGTCCTTGGTGCAGCTGTACTGCAAGAAACCCCATTACTATGCTAAGTAGTTAGGCCTTACACTTGCACAACATTTCTGTCTATGACGGTCACGGGATTGTCTTTAGAGAGGGTTGAAGAGGGTAACTGTCGTAGCGCGGACCCTTTAAGAGGGCAGGCTCCACAGACCACATGACCAGCTCGGGGCCAATCGCATGGGAGCATGTGAACCTCAGCCAATAGGATGTTTGTGGGGGGCCCTGGGAGCAGGACCCTGGGGCAGTGTGGACCAGGGAGCTGAAATGTTAAGACCTGTTGTAGAGTGCTCTGTGCCTGTGTGGTAGTCTGTGTAGAGGTATTACGGTACCTGGTAATGCTGGAACACCATTGGTAGATATTGTATGTTTCCTATTGATCAAGCTGTATGGTAGCTCCGCCCTGCAAGGCGGGGTATAAGAGCCCGTGCCGCCCCAGCAGCCTTCATTCTGTACCTGAGCTGCTGGGGGAAACATCTAGCTTATTAAAGCTTTCAATTGGACTACAACCTCGCTTTAGTGGTCATTGATCGTGCATCAATTTAATAGGCTAGATTTTAAAGGATGGAGCTCCGAATCAAGCCGGAGTATCTGCAACTCAGCCCCCACGCGGTGAACTCAGCGACAACCTTCAAGCGCTGGCTGGCGTGTTTTAAAGAATATCTCGGAACGGCCGAAATCACACCCACGGGAGAACAGAAATTGCAAGTCCTGCACTCGAGGGTGAGCCCGGAAATTTACACCCTCATCGAGGACGCGGACGACTTCGATGCAGCAATAGAGCTGCTAAAAGGACATTATATTCGCCCAGTAAACCAGGTCTGCGCCCGACACCTGCTAGCAACGAGGTAACAAATCCTTGGGAATCACTGGAAGAATTCTACCGTGCGCTCCTGGTGTTGGGGAGAAACTGTAGCTGCCCGCAAGTTTCGCTGAGCGACCACACAGAACTCTTGATCCGGGACGCTTTCGTGGCAGGTTTGCTGTCCTCCCAAATCCGCCAGCGATTGCTGGAAAAAGACACCCTGGACCTCAAGGAGGCACGGGCCCTTGCAAGCTCCCAGGATGTGGCCTCCATAAACGCCCGCGCTTACGTTCCCGACCGCGCGGCAGCCCCCTGGGCAGCGTGGAACCCCTCCGCAGCCGACCCCGAGACATCCTCATCCGCCCACAAGCTTGTGTTGCAAGGTGGCCTGGGACTTTTGCGGGCAGGCCAAGCACCCCCGGCAGCGCTGCCCAGCCCGCGCATCCACCTGCAAGGGATGCGGTGAAAAGGGCCACTTCGTGGTGGTATGCCAGGCTCGTGCAGTCGCTGTGGTCTCCGGCGGCGAATGCGGACCGCAACCACAACCCTCTCCACGGTCCCCGTGCGGCCAGCGGGCGCCGCCATCTTCCTCCTCCAGGGCCACGTGCGGCCCCTGGGCGCCGCCATCTTGTCCAGCGGACTCCACGTTCGATTGATGGGCGCCGCCATTTTGTGCACCCCCAGCCATGTGCGACCAATGGGAGCTGCCATCTTGGATAGACTCCCAGAACCCCACCTCGGCTGACCGCACACCGCCCGAAGAGAACACTCAACTGCTGCGATTAGCCTCGGTGACCCTGGACCAGTCCCGGCCTCGAACACTCTCAACTGCTACAACAACAGTACTAATCAACGGGCACGAGACGTCCTGCTTAATCGACTCTGGGAGCACGGAGAGCTTCATACACCCCGACACGGCAAGGCGCTGTTCTCTCCTCGTCCACCCGTTAATCAAAAAATCTCCCTGGCCTCCGGTTCCCACTCAGTAGAGATAAAGGGGTTTTGTGTAGCAAACGTCACAGTCCAGGGAAGCGAGTTTAAAAATGACCGGCTCTGCGTCCTTCCCCACCTCTGCGCGGCCACACTCCTCGGTTTAGACTTCCAGTGTAACCTCCAAAGTCTAACTTTCAAATTCGGCAGCCCTATATCCCCTCTCACTGTCTGCGGCCTCGCGACCCTTAAGGTCGACCCGCCTTCCCTGTTTGCGAACCTCACCCCGGATTGCAAACCCGTCGCCACCAGGAGCAGATGGTACAGTGCCCAGGACCGGATCTTTATTAGGTCAGAGGTCCAAAGGCTACTGATGGAAGGAGTCATTGAAGCCAGCAACAGTCCCTGGAGAGCTCAAGTAGTGGCGGTAAAGACCGGGGAGAAGCATAGGATGGTCATCGACTACAGTCAGACCATCAACAGGTTTACGCAGCTGAACGCGTACCCTCTCCCCCGCATATCCGACCTGGTAAACAGGATCGCGCATTACAAGGTCTTCTCCACGGTGGATCTTAAGTCCGCCTACCACCAGCTCCCCATCCGCACTAGTGACCGCAAATACACTGCCTTCGAGGCAGATGGGCGGCTCTACCACTTCTTAAGGGTTCCCTTCGGTGTCACCAACGTGGTCTCGGTCTTCCAGCGCGAGATGGACCGAATGGTTGACCGGTACGTTTTGCTGGCAACATTCCCGTATCTCGATAATGTTACCATCTGCGGCCACGACCAGCAAGACCACGACACCGACCTCCGAAAATTCCTCCAGACCGTAAAGACCCTTAACCTTACATATAACAAGGATAAATGCGTGTTTAGCACCGACCACCTAGCCATCCTCGGCTACGTAGTGCGAAATGGAGTTATAGGCCCCGACCCTGAACGCATGCGCCCCCTTATGGAGTTCCCCCTCCCTCACTGCTCCAAGGCCCTGAAGCGCTGCTTAGGGTTTTTCTCTTACTATGCCCAGTGGGTCCCCAACTATGTAGACAAGGCCCGTCCCCTGATCCAATCCACAGCATTTCCCCTGTCGATAGAGGCCTGCCAGTCCTTCAGCCGCATCAAAGCAGACATTGCAAAGGCCGCGATGCACGCCATCGACGAGTCCCTCCCCTTCCAGGTCGAGAGCGACGCGCCTGACGTAGCTCTGGCGGCCACCCTCAACCAAGCGGGTAGATCCGTGGCCTTCTTCTCACGTACCCTCCATGCTTCCGAAATCCGCCACCCCTCAGTCGAAAAGGAGGCTCAGGCCATAGTAGAAGCTGTGCGACATTGGAGGCATTACCTGGCTGGCTGATGATTTACTGTCCTCACTGACCAACGGTCGGTTGCTTTCATGTTCGATAATGCACAGCGGGGCAAGATAAAAAACGATAAGATCTTGCGGTGGAGGATCGAACTCTCCACCTACAACTATGAAATCTTGTATCGCCCCGGGAAGTTAAACGAGCCTCCTGATGCCCTGTCCCGGGGCACATGTGCCAACGCACAAGTGGACCGTCTCCAAGCCCTCCACGAGGACCTCTGCCACCCGAGGATCACTCGCGTTTTCCACTTTATAAAGACCCTCAACCTGCCCTACTCCATCGAGGCGGTCAGGACAGCACCAGGGACTGCCAAATCTGCGCAGAGTGCAAACCGCACTTCTACTGGCCAGAGAAAGTGCACCTGATAAAGGCTTTGCATCCCTTTGAACGCCTCAGCATGGACTTCAAAGGCCCCTCCCCTCCGCCGACCGCAACACGTACTTCCTGAACGTGATTGACGAGTTCTCCCGGTTCCCATTCGCCATCCCCTGCCCCGACATGACCGCAACCACCGTCATCAAGGCCCGCCATGGTATCTTTACACTGTTCTGGTTCCCCGCTTACATACATAGTGATAGGGGGTCCTCCTTTATGAGCGACGAACTGCGTCAATTCCTGCTCAGCAAGGGATGCCTCGAGCAGGACGACCAGTTACAACCCCAGGGGTAATGGACAGGTAGAGAGGGAGAACGGAACGGTCTGGAAGACAGTCCTACTGGCCCTACGGTCCAGGAATCTCCCAGTCTCCCGCTGGCAGGAAGTCCTCCCGGACGCCCTCCACTCCATCCGGTCACTGCATTGTACCACGACCAACCAAACACCTCACAAAGATCCCCTTGTTTTCCCCAGGAAGTCCTCCTCTGGGACCTCGCTCCCGACCTGGCTGGCAACTCCTGGACCCATCCTGCTCCAAAAACACGTGCGGGCACACAAGTCGGACCCGTTGGTCGAGAGGGTCCATCTTCTCCACGCTAACCCCCAGTACGCCTACGTGGCATACCCCGACGGCCGACAAGAAAGGGTCTCCCTACGAGACCTGGTGCCCGCCGGATCCCCACGCACACCCCAGCCACCAATCCCACCCTCCCTCCCACCAGTGCACCTTACAGGAGGATCGGTCCTTCTGCCGGCCCCGTCTAGGCCCCCCCACCCACCGACGCACCCCACAGACGCTCCCTTCCCAGGTCAACCGTTTTACCCACCAGCGCTGTCTAGGGGTGTTGAAGCTGCCATGGAGATCGAGGCCACGATCCCGGAGTCACAGACACCCGAGCCTCCACCGGAGTCACCACCAAAGCTTCGACGATCACAGAGGATGACCACGGCCCCCAATCGACTGATTGCTTCATTTTAAAGTGTATAGTTAATTATGAATCTGGAAATGGTTACAAAACGCTGTACGGAGGTATTACAGTACCTTCATAACTACAACTACCACTTTACCATGTTGTAATATCAAGCCACCACTCCCGCCGGATTCTTTTTCAACAGGGGTGAATGTAGTAGTCTGTGTAGAGGTATTACGGCACCTGGTAATGCTGGAACACCATTGGTAGATATTGTATGTTTCCTATTGATCAAGCTGTATGGTAGCTCCGCCCTGCAAGGAGGGGTATAAGAACCCGTGCCACCCCAGCAGCCTTCATTCTGTACCTGAGCTGCTGGGGGAAACATTTAGCTTATTAAAGCCTTCAGTTGGACTACAACCTCGCTTTAGTGGTCATTGATCATGCATCAGCCTGTTACTTGACTGTCTTTGTCTTTCATCAATAAGCTCCTTTATTTGCCACTGGAAACCTCCTGTGTATGTCTTGAGCCACCCTGGTGATGAGGTAAAAGTTTTCAATCACAGCGACAGCTGTTATGATTTGAGAGGGGCAAGAAGGAACATTTAGGCAAATAGAGAAGCTCTAGCAATAGTCTTAATCATTTAAACCGAGTAGAAATGACTACCATCGGTAAATTAGACCCATTTGGCCAAGGGGCTGAGGATTGGAGTCAGTACATTGAATGTCTCCGCTATGTTTTTACCATGAGCGAGATCAGAGGCAATTACAAGCAGAAGGTGATACACCTGACAATAAGCAGGCCCCAAATGTATAATTTTATTAGCAAGCTCACGAAGACTCGAAGACCTTTGACGGATATGGAAATTGCTTAAAGAACATTCCCACTCAAGGCCCTTGATTATCCTCCAATGTTGTAAGTTTAACTCTGCAGTGAGGGACCATGAAGAATCTGTCTCAGCCTTCATAGCCAGACCTCACCAGCTTGCTGAGCACTGTGAGTTTGGGACTGCGCTTAGCGACATGTTGCATGATCGACTGCTTTGTGGGATCCATAACCTAAATATCCAGAAGATGCTTCTGGTGGAGTTCCACAACTACATTGGAAAACGTGATTAATATGGCTCAGGCAACAGTGTGTGCCTAAAAAGGGGTCACTGAGCTCCAAAGCATGGCTGAAGGGTAGGTTAACCAAGTACGGCATGGTATGGCCGCAAGGTCCATGGCAGATTAGCAGACAGAACACAGAACCAGTCACGGTCCTCGGTACTGGGCCGGAACCAAAGGATGCAGAAAATGTTGGGCGTGAATCCAAGTCCGAGGTGGACTGTTTTCACTGCAGAGCAAACAATCTCAAAGAATCCTGTTAACTTCGGGAATTTGTGTGCTTCTGATGTAACTGAAGGGGGCATCAACCTTAATGGCTGTGTTTCCCATGAGTTAATTATCCTTTTCACATGTCCATCATGGTAACACACAGTCAAGCATGTTGCCGTGCAAGGCAAAGCTCACCAATGCAAAAAGAAACAACAGCAGCAGTCCACAGTGCCACTGAACTTAGTGGGAAAGAATTCTGAAGAAGAGTGTGCAATGTACTAGTTGAATGCAGTCCAATTGAATAAAATGGCTATGACTGAAATTGTCTTAAGGATAAATGGTAAACTGCTTAAAATGAAACTTGACACCAGGACTTCTGTGTGGGGGGGGGGCAAACTTTCCAAAATTTTCATGCGGGAACTCAGTCTTTAAGCTTGTATAGTTGATGTATAGTTTGAGGGGCCGAGCCCTCACCTTGAGGGCCTAGGCCCGCGCCAGACTGATTTCCGCCCTGCCAGCTGGCGGGAAAGGCCTTTGGTGCCCCGCCAGCTGGCGCGGAAATGGCTTTGCCGTGCGGCGCATGCGCGAGAGCGTCAGCAGCCGCTCACGGCATCCCCGCGCATGCGCAGTGGAAGGGGTCTCTTCCGCCTATGCCATAGTGGAGACCATGGCGAAGACGGAGGGAAAAGAGTGCCCCCACGGCACAGGCCCGCCCGCGGATCGGTGGGCCCCGATCGTGTGCCAGGACACCGTGGGGGCAACCCCCAGGGCCAGATCGCCCCGCGCCCACCCCAGGACACCGGAGCCCGCCCGCGCCGCCTTGTCCCGCCGGTAAGAGAGGTGGTTTGATTCTCTCCAGCGGGACAGGCATTCCAGCAGCGGGACTTCGGCCCATCGTGGGCTGGAGAATCACCGGGGGGGGGCCGCCAACTGGCACAGCACGATTCCCACCCCCGCCGAATATCCGGTGCCGGAGAATTCAGCAACCGGCAGGGGCGGGATTCACGCCAGCCCCCGGCGATTCTCCGACTCGGCGGGGGGGGGGGGGGGGTCGGAGAATCCCGCCCCAGGTGTGTGTTTTTGAGTTTCTTGAAATTTTATTTTCACCTAATTATTTTTTTTCTCCAAGGAAGGGGAGACTGTTAAGTAATGGGTTAAGAGACATTGTAATTAGTTGTGTCATTTATGTTAAGTATCCATTAATTGACACTGATATGTAAAGGGACTTCAGGTGGCCTCTGTCAGGTGATGGATGGTTAGAGTTTTGTGCTGAGGCTGTTGGAATGACATAAATGGTGTTTGGTGAAAAGGAACAAGAACTTTAGACTCTTCATATCACAGCAACTAAAACATCTAACAATTGGTAGCAGAGGA
Source organism: Scyliorhinus torazame (assembly GCF_047496885.1). Taxonomy (NCBI): domain Eukaryota; kingdom Metazoa; phylum Chordata; class Chondrichthyes; order Carcharhiniformes; family Scyliorhinidae; genus Scyliorhinus; species Scyliorhinus torazame. The sequence goes on along the minus strand of NC_092710.1, from coordinate 224,424,971 downwards.
TGGTTGCTGTGTAAATGTGAAGGGTTGAAAGATACAACTTTTCCAGAGCAAACCAAGGAGTGAGTGAGAAAAGAAGAAAAAAAGGGATATATGGCTGAACCGAGGACAAAGATGGCTGGATATGACTATCCTCCCTTATTTTCTGAAAGGGAATCGTACGACCAATGGAGAAGTGCAGTAGTTATGTGGACTAAGGTAACTGCTTTGGGAAAGAGAAAACAAGGTATGGCATTGGCTCTTTCTCTACCATATGGCAGTAAAATCAGAAACAAAGTGCTTTCTGAGCTGGAATTGGAAGAGTTAGACTCAGAAGAAGGTCTGGAGACTTTACTACATTATATGGATAAGATTTATAAGAAAGATGACTTGTTAAGTGCGTATGAAGCATGGTCGGATTTTGATAAGTTCCGGAAAATAAAGGATATCTCCATGGAAGACTATATAATGGAATTTGGCAGACTATATAAAAGGCTGCAGAAAGACAACCTGGAATTTCCACAGTCTGTGTTGGCCTTTAAATTACTTGACTGTGCTAGAGTGAGCAATATGGATAGGCTCCTGGTTTTGACAGGAGTTCAGTATACTGATAAGGATACCTTATTCGAACAGATGACAAAAGCTTTACAAAAGTTTCTGGGGAAACATTCGATTCCGATGGCTCTGATGACCCAAATCGGTTAGCCTGCAATAAGGCAGAATATGGAAGCTATACTACTAATGGGATGGTGAAATCGTATGGCTGCGAACAGGGCTCAAGACTATAGAAGGAGACCGAGACAAGGAAATTATGAAGACAGAAACCCAGTTAGAACCGACAATAGGAAGATGAACCCCAGAAATGCACAGGGCATGATAAATCGATGTTTTCGATGTGACTCTCAATACCATTATGCTTTCAACTGTCCAACTCGTTATGATAGAGTGTTTGAAGCGACACATGACACGGAAGTGTCAGAAGAGGAAAAAGATAGTGACCAGAAAGAAGGCATTGTCCTATTGACAAGCAGTTTTACGCCGGTAATGAGGGTGTTGGTTGCAGAATCCTTCAACTGTGCTGTATTGGACAGTGGCTGCACATCTACTGTGGTGGAATTGACTGGTTAAAATGTTACCTGGACTCTTTGAATGCTGAAAATCGTAACAAGGTTAAGGAATTTGAAAGTTCCACAAGTTTCAGGATTGAGGATGATAACACTCTGAAGTTGCTGAAAAGAGTGGTGATCCCTTGCAATATTGCCGGAGTGAATCATTTCATTAGCACGGATGTTGTATCAAGTGAGATACCTTTGCTTCTGAGCAGACCGTCGATGAAGAAAGCACACATGAAACTAGGTATGGAACAGGATAAGGCAACAGTTTTTGCAAAGACGGTGGACTTACAATTTACACAGTCGGGACACTATTGTATTCCATTACCGACAAATAATATTTCAAGTAGAGTGGTTAAGGATGTGTTAATGGCAGTTGAAAATGGGACTTTAGCTGGTAAAAAGCTTGTGGTATTAAAACTGCATAGGCAATTTGCACATCCGTCTCCTCGGAGGCGGAAACATTTATTAAAGGATGCAGAGGTAAGGGATGACGACTATACTAAACTGATAGAACAGGTTAGTGACCGGTGTGAAGTTTGTAGGAAGTACAGAAGGACACCAGCATGACCGATAGTAACCCTACCTTTGGCCAGGGATTTTTACGACATTGTGGCCATGGAACTTAAGATCTGGGATAAAGCAAATAATATATTTATTTTGCATTTTGTAGATTTAGCAACCAGATTTAGTCAATCAACGATTGTACGAAGTAAAGAAAAGAGAGTAATTCTGGATCAAATCGTGGCAAAATGGATAGGGACAGGAATGGGTCCACCGGCAAAATTCCTTACGGACAATGGGGGAGAATTTGCTAATGGTGAGTTTAGGGATATATGTGAAAACATGAATATCAGAGTTATGAATACAGCTGCAGAAAGCCCATTTAGTAATGGTGTCTGTGAAAGAAATCATGCTGTCATCGATGACATGCTTCGGAAAATTTTGGCAGATCGACCAAATTGCAGGCTAAATTCAGCTTTAGCATGGGCGGTACATACAAAGAATTCATTGCAGATGGTTGGGGGCTATAGTCCTTATCAATTAGTGTTTGGTAGAAATCCTAAAATTCCGTCCATTTTGGATGACCAGCCTCCAGCTTGGGAGAGGACTGCAATTAGCTCTGGTTTTGCTGAACATTTAAATGCATTACATAGCAGTAGAAACGCTTTTTTGGAAGCAGAAGTCTCTGAAAGAATTCGCAGAGCTTTAAGACAAAACGTACGGCCATCAGATGCCGTTTTTCAGCAAGGAGGCATGGTATACTATAAAAGAGACAATTCTAGTGAATGGAAAGGCCCAGGGAAGATCATAGGCATAGATGGCAAAACAATTATTTTGCAACATTGTAATCAAACTGTTAGGGTATATTCATCAAGGATAATGGGTACAGATTACAAATTTAGACAGAGCAGACAGACATGACGAGGAACCAGAGTCATCTGGTACGCATGTGTTACAGAACTATGAGGACCAATTAACTGATATAGACAGGGTTTCTGTGGAGGAACACAATACTTCTGATGAATTAGAACAGGCCATTTTTCCGAAAGGGCAACTGCCAAAAGTTGGTACAAAAGTGACATACTTGCCTGAAGGGTCTAGTCAATGGAAGGATGCAACTGTTATTAGTAGAGCAGGGAAGGCCACTGGAAAGTATAAACATTGGTTGAATGTACAGCATTCAGGGGAAGGAGTCAAGACAATGCAGCACGGTAGCATTGTGGATATCACAATTGCTTCACCGCTCCAGGGTCCCAGGTTAAATTCTGGCTAGGATCACTGTCTGTGTGGAGTCTGCACATCCGCCCCGTGTGTGCGTGGGTTTCCTCCGTGTGCTCTGTTTTCCTCCCACAGTCCAAAGATATGCAGGTTAGGAGGATTGGCCATGATAAATTGCCCTTAGTGTCCAAATTTTCCCTTAGTGTTGGGTGGGGTTACTGGGTTATGGGGATAGGGTGGAGGTGTGGACCTTGGGTAGGGTGCTCTTGTCAAGAACCGGTGCCGACTCGATGGGCTGAATGGCCTCCTTCTGCACTGTAAATTCTATGAAATCTATGAAATGGACTGGGAAAACGAAGTTCAAAAATGGAGGGCACAAAAACGCAGTGCCAGTTCAGATAGTACATCGGATAGTGAACAGGTCTGCAGGAAAAGGTCGAGAACTATTGAAAGGACATCCCACAGCAGAAGGGAAAGATCAAGCAGTAGCAGTACAGAACGAGATACCAGGCGGGAGAGGGGACGTAGTTTATCAAGATCTCGGAACATGAGTAAGACTACGAATACTAATAGGAGTAGAAGCCCACTACACGTGAGATTTTGGTGGCTTCAAATAAATTAGATGAAAAAGTTATCAAAGAAGCTAAACAGCAAGAATTGCATAGTTGGAGTGAATTTGGGGTGTAGACGGAAGTACCGGATAGGGGACAAATAGCTCTGTCCCACAGATGGATTTGCACGGGAAAGGTTCTTCCAGATGGAACTTATAAGGCAAAGGCCAGGCTTGTGGCAAGGGGATTTGAAGAAAACTTAGAAGATCAGGATTTAAGGGGAGATTCACCTACAGCAGGAAAGGTTATTTTAAAGATCTTCTTGCCTCTATTAGCCACAAAGGAATGGGAATGCAAATCTACAGATATAAACGCTGCCTTTTAGCAGGGGCATCAGCTCCAGAGAGACATTTTTCTCCGTCCTCCTTAAGAAGCAGCTAACACAGAAGGGGTACTCTGGAAGTTGAACAAATGTGTATATGGATTAAATGATGCATCTAGAGTCTGGTATTTTTCGGTAAGGTCAGTTTTGTTAAAGTTAGGCTGTTGCCAGTTGAAAGCAGATCCTGCAATGTTTTACTGGCACTATAAAGGAAATCTTTCTGGCATTTTTATGATGCATGTCGATGATTTTTTGTGGGGTGGGACTAGTGATTTTGAAGCTATTGTAATCTCTGGTTTGAGGAAAGAATTCAGAATTGGAAGTCAGGCTTCCGGTGCATTTAAATATATTGGACTGGAAATTGGACAGACTAAGTTAGGGGCAACTTTACGTCAGCAATCTTATTTGGAAAGCATCAGCCCAATAGCAATTAGTCATGGCCGAGTTTCACAAAAAGACGCAATGGTTTCAAAGATAGAAAAAGAGCAACTGTGAAGTTTAATTGGGCAACTGAACTGGTTAGGTAGACAGACTAGACCGGACATGAGTTTTGATGTCTTAGAGTTGAGTACAAAAATGAATGATCCCAAAGTGGAAGACATAATAAGAGCAAATAAAGCGTTGGCCAAACTAAAAATGCAGGAGTGTGTTTTGAAGTTCCCGGTTTTAGGTGACCTTAGGCACTTGAAACTCATAGTTTATAGTGATGCGTCCTACGCAAATTTATGTGATGGGCTTTCAAGCGCAGGAGGTTTTATAATTTTCCTTTTGGGGAACAATGGTAAATGTTGCCCGCTTGTGTGGGAAAGAAAGACAATAAAGAGAGTGGTAAAAAGCACTTTGGCTGCTGAGACGTTTAACCTTGTAGAGGCGGTGGATATGGCCTTTTATATAAGTATGATATTGACAGAAATATTGGGATTAGGGAATTTGGGTAACATACCTATTGACTGTCACATTGACAATAAATGCCTGGTGGGAAAATATGCACTCTACAACAAGTGTCAATGAAAAGAGGTTACGAATAGACATCGCAAGTTTGAAGCAGATGTTGGGCAGAGAAAAATAACAAAAATTAAATAGGTCGACAGGAGCTATCAACTGTCAGACTGTTTAACGAAAAGAGGGGCGAGTTCACAGAAACTTTTGGATATTGTTAATTAAGGGTGCTTGTTTCTGTGACTGTTTTTTTTTTTTTCTTTCTCGTCCAAACAAAAAAAAGGGGGAAATCATGGGCGGTATTCTCCGCAATCGTGCGATGTCCGCCGACCGGATCCAAAAACGGTGCGAATCAGTCCGGCATCGCGCTGCCCCAAAGGTGCGGAATTCTCCGCATCTTGAGGGGCTGAGCCCTCACCTTGAGGGGCTAGGCCCGCGCCAGACTGATTTCCGCCCCGCCAGCTGGCGGGAAAGGCCTTTGGTGCCCCGCCAGCTGGCGCGGAAATGACTTTGCCGTGCGGCGCATGCGCGGGAGCGTCACGGCCGCTCACGGCATCCCCATGCATGTGCAGTGGAAGGGGTCACTTCCCCCTCTGCCATAGTGGAGATCCTGGCGAAGGCGGAAGGAAAAGAGTGCCCCCACGGCACCGGCCCGCCCGCGGATCGGTGGGCCCCGATCGCGGGCCAGGACACCGTGGGGGCACCCCCCAGGGCCAGATCGCCCCGCGCCCACCCCAGGATCCCGGAGCCTGCCCGCGCCGCCTTGTCCCGCCGGTAAGAGAGGTGGTTTGATTCTCACCGGCGGGACAGGCATTCCAGCAGCAGGACTTCGGCCCATCGTGGGCTGGAGAATCGCCGGGGGGGGCCCGCCAACTGGCGCGGCGCGATTCCCACCCTCACCGAATATCCGGTGCCGGAGAATTCGGCAACCGGCAGGGGCGGGATTCACGCCAGCCCCCGGCGATTCTCCGACCCGGCGGGGGGTCGGAGAATCCCGCCCCAGGTGTGTGTTTTTGAGTTTCTTGAAATGTTATTTTCACCTAATTATTTTTTTTCTCCAAGGAAGGGGACACTGTTAAGTAATGGGTTAAGAGACATTGTAATTAGTTGTCTCATTTATGTTAAGTATCCATTAATTGGCACTGATATGTAAAGGGCTTCAGATGGCCTCTGTCAGGTGATGTATAGTTAGAGTTTTGTGCAAAGGCTGTTGGAATGAAATAAATGCGTGTTTGTGAAAAAGGAACAGAACTTTAGACTCTTCATATCACAGCAACTAAAACGTCTAACAAGATGGGCATTAGCTATGAGGAGAGATTGGATAAACCCGGTTTGTTCTCACTGGAACGGCGGAGGTTGAAGGGCGACCTGATGGAAGTCTACAAAATTATGAGGGGCATGGATAGGGTGGATAGTCAGAAGGTTTTCCCAGGGTGGAAGTGTCAATAACTAGGGTACATAGATTTAAGGTGTGAGGGGCAAAGTTTAGATATGTCTGAGGGAAGTTTTTTGCACAGAGGCTAGTGGGTCCCTAGAATTCGCTGTCAGAGGAGCTGGTGGTAGCAGGTACGACAGTAATGTTTGAGAGATGACTTTCCAAATACAAGAATAGGATGGGAATCAAGGGATACGGGCCTCAGAAGTGTAAAAGGTTTGAGGTTAGACGGGCAGCATTGTCAGCGCAGGCTTGGAGGGCCAAAGGGCTTGCTCCTGTGCTGTACTTTTCTTTGCTCTTTTCTTTTTATTCTGCCAGTGTCTGGTCGGCACATCCACAACTGGACCCAAAGAAAAGCTATTCTTTCAAAGGTTAAAAGAATGATACAGAAGAGTGGCATTACGAGCAGTCTGAACAGTTGATGCCCTCCTTCACTTGTCAAGGCGAGTTGATATGTGAGGATGGCGTGATTCTATGGGGATCATGAGTGGTCGTCCGCCTCTGGCCAGGGGCCCCTCCTTCAAGAGTTACATAGTCTCCAACCATGGCAGAAAAAGATGAAGATGCTGGCACGCTGCTAAGTCTGGTGGCCAGGCATAGATAAAGCCATTGAAGAACTAGAGCAACAGTGCTCCCGTTGCCAAAGGCAGCATTCGTTGCTGCCTTCCGCCACTCTTCACCCTTGGGAAAGGCCAGGGTCCATATTGCCTATGTGGGCTCTTTTATGGGCCAGATGCTTTTAGTACTGGTGGGGCCACTTTGAGTGGCTATCAGTTCAAGAGATGGGGGCCACTGCCTCGGCGGCCATATTGGATGCCTGTGACAAGTGTTTGCCATTCAAGTGCTTCCTGAGTCAATCATTTCAGACAATGGCACACCGTTTACTGATGATGATTTCCATGTTTTTGTGCGATTGAATAGCGTACGACACATAAGGACGGCCCCATACCACCATACCAATGGTCTCGCCGAGAGGGCAGTTCAGACTTTCAAGGATGCAAAGAGAAAGTCATCGGATAAACCACTTCAGCAGTTGGCTCATTTTTTTGTTGTTGTACAACTCAACCCCTCATTCCACCACCGGGGCCACACCTGCTGAGTGGGCTGTCAGTTGAGAACCGAGTTGGATGGTGTGTTTCCAAATTTAGTGGGAGGGTGGAGGCACATCAGGCTCCCAGAAGAGTTGGCAGTTAGATCAGAGGGGCAAAAGGTCGTCCTGGATGGGAAACCCGGTTTTGGCCCGTAAGTAGGTTTCAGGTCCTCGTTGGTTTTCAGGGGGGAGTTGTGGCCCAGTTGGAACTGGTGTCATATGTGGTTAACATTAATGGGAAGATCGTCAAAAAGCACCTCGAACACTTGAGGAGTCAAGGGGTGGCGGCCCCAAGATTTGAGTCGACAAGTCCCACTAAGATCATGAACACCCCACTGAATGAAGGGGAAAGGTGCCAGGCGCTCCTGAATCTGCTCAACTCCACCCCATCCTGGGGAAAAGTGTGTCCCTCCTCTCCTCAATGGCATTAAGCAATTGATCAATCTTCAACTCAAAGAACCGTGGAGTTGGTCTTTTTGCTGCCATATTCTGAGCTGGAATGTCAGTCTGTGCTGTGGAGTGCTTAAACGCTACTCCAGCCTACCAGGCTCTGAACACAAATCCTGCCCCAGCGAATCAGACGCCAGCGGGGCCGGGTCTCGGGCGGGCTGCTTCTGGGCTGTGTGCGAGGTCACTTGAATGGCACAAATCTCTCCTCACCAGTGCCTCGAGTGGCAGCACATAGTTACCACGATTCTATGCTGGCGGCAGCACTGAGTCTAAACCAGCCCGCTCTGAAACACAGAAGTGGTCATCATAAGACCATAAGACATAGGAGCAGAATTAGGCCACTTGGCCCGTCGAGTCTGCTCCGCCATTCAATCATGGTTGCTATCTTTCTCATCCCCATTCTCCTGCCTTTTCCCCATAACCCTGATCCCCTTATTGATCAAGAACCTATCTATCTCTGTCTTAAAGACACTCAGTGATTTGGCCTCCACAGCCATCTGCGGCAAGAGTTCCACAGATTCACCACCCTCTGACTGAATAAATTCCTCCTCATCTCTGTTTTAAAGGATCATCCCTTTAGTCTGAGATTGCAGCCTCGGGTTCTAGTTTTTCCTACAAGTGGAAATGTCTACTCTATCCAGGCCTCGCAGTATCCTGTAAGTTTCAATAAGATCCACTCTTCATCCATCTAAACTTCAACGAGCACAAAGGCACAAAGTCCTCAACCGTTCCTCATATGACAAGCTCTTCAATCTTGTGAACCTCCTCTGGACCCTTTCCAAGACCAGCACATCCTGCCTTAGATACGGGGCCCAAAACTGCTCACAATACTCCAAATGGGGTCTGGCCAGAGCATTATACAGCCTCAGAAGTACATCCCTGCTCTTGTATTCTCGCCATTGGACATGAATGCTAACATTGCATTTGCCTTCCTAACTGCCGACTGAACCTGCACATTAACCTTAAGAGAATCTTGAACAAGAACTCCCAAGTCCCTTTATGCTTCTGATTTCCTAAGCATTTCCCCATTTAGAAAATAGTTCATGCCTCCATTCCTACTTCCAAAGTGCATAACCTCACATCTTTCCACATTGTATTCCATCTGCCAATTCTTTGCCCACTCTCCTAGCCTGCCCTAGTCCTTCTGCAGCCCGCCTGCTTCCTCAATGCTACCTGTTCTTCGACATATCTTTGTATCATCTGCAAACTTAGCAACAGTGCCTTCAGTTTCTCCTTCCAAATCGTCAATGCACCAACCAATGTCAACTAAACTGAAGATAAAAAGTACACGTCACAGAGCAGCCAAAAAGCATTAAGGCCAGCTCACCGTGCACAAGAAATTTCAAGCAATAGCTGAGAAAGAATGCTCAAAATCAAATTCCAAGCTCTTGCATGTCAATCTAAAATTGTAGCCAATGGTGTAACCTGAAGTTTTGTGGTTAACAATTATCATTCATGGTTCTTCAATCCTAATTTGAACATCATGGAGCAAACAATTATTTGCAAATGTGTGGTATTTAACAGATCAAGTACAGAACTCAGTGTTAAACTGCTTCTTTCGTTTTCATCAAAGTTACATTTACAAGGTGCAATTTGTTCGAACAAATATTCTCCAATAACAAATTAATTTATTCATTAAATATTTATTGCAAAAAAGCACATATGTTTTAAAATATATATTTCACGTATATTTAAGAATCACTCATCCTCTTGAGACAGCTTCATTCAGTGGTATAGAACAAGGAACAAAGAACAAAGAAAAGTACAGCACAGGAACAGGCCTTTCGGCCCTCCAAGCCCGTGCCGACCATGCTGCCCAACTAAACTACAATCTTCTACACTTCCTGGGTCCGTATCCCTCCATTCCCATCCTATTCATGTATTTGTCAAGATGCCCCTTAAATGTCACTATCATCCCTGCTTCCACCACCTCCTCCGGTAGCGAGTTCCAGGCACCCACTACCCTCTGTGTAAAAAACTTGCCTCGTACATCTACTCTAAACCTTGCCCCTCGCACCTTAAACCTATGCCCCCTAGTAATTGACCCCTCTACCCTGGGGAAAAGCCTCTGACTATCCACTCTATCTATCCCTCATAATTTTGTAGACCTCTATCAGGTCGCCACTCAACCTCCGTCGTTCTAGTGAGAACAAACTGAGTTTATTCAACTGCTCCTCATAGCTAATGCTTTCCATACCAGGCAACATTCTGGTAAATCTCTTCTGCACCCTCTCTAAAGCCTCCACATCCTTCTGGTAGTGTGGCGACCAGGATTGAACACTATACTCCAAGTGTGGCCTAACTAAGGTTCTATGCAGCTGCAACATGACTTGCCAATTCTTATACTCAATGCCCCAGCCAATGAAGGCAATATACAATAACTGGTTGACAGGACACATCGGGAGAGGCACAAATACTCATTTGTATGAACTAATTTGATCTACTTGCTGACTCCCCTCCTAGCAATCCCCTGTGTAACTTGGACCCCCACTTTCTGAGGACTTGTAAAAATTCATCCAACTAAAGATTTTTCATTTGTGCTGTGAATGTATTTAAGCGCAGTACAAAAAATTCCATCACCACTGACCCTCCTGAACAATACATCAAAGTATACATGGCAGACATCAGCTCAAGTTCTCACCCCCTGTAGAGATCTACCATGCGGATCTAGTGGCACTTGCGAACACTAAAACTCAGTAGAAATTTGAGTTAACACTTCGCGGGTGCAAATAAGAATCGTTTTATTGACTTTAGTTGATTACAATTGAGAATCACTTAAATCTTATTCTCTAATAAGCCCAGCTAGCAAAAGGACTTAAAGAGAAGCAATTTGTAGACAATATGGGCGAAATTCTCCTACCCGCCCCGCCACATTTCTGCCCCGACCGGCCGGCGGGAGTCACCGTAACACCGGCCGGTCAATGGGGTTTCCCATTGTGAGGCAGCCCCACGCCGTCGGGAAACCCCCGGGCGCCGGCAAAACGGAGACTCCCGCCGGCGGAGAATGACGCCCAAGAACTTTCAAATAATACAGAAATGATTTTCTTGCTTACGGCAAACAGCTTGCATTTACTTCAAGAGTTAGAGTGGAAAAGTGAAAATATGAAAAATAGAGAGGCAGTGAGTAAGTTAGATCAAGGTATAGATAATTCATGAATGAAAAATGGTCGTACAATCTATCATGGTTATACTAAATCATATCAGTCTTTAGCCATCTATCTACACCCCATGGAATCCTAATTGGTTTGGGTTAGAATTAAATAAGTTTGATTTGACGGTTAGCTGTCTGTCTTTAATGTGCAACATTAACTTCAAATGTTTCATAAATCAATTCTTATATGTGTTATGGAATGTGATTTGGTGCCGTTATCGCAAGTGGCTTGAACTGGATTCTTGCTGACTTGACTGTTAGGACAATGGCTCCTTTAGGTTACTGTACCGTTGCTATGCTGTTGTCATGGAGCCTGCCCTGTCCTTGGCACATTAGCTTGAAAATGTATTTGTTAGCTGAATAAGAATGCCGCTTTAATCTATAATGAATTTGCTGTTTCTGCGTTCTGTTGAAGCTATGTTTTAAAATGACCTGAGGTTATGAGAGTGCTGAAATCCTGAATTTAAAATGGGTAAAAACTGGGGTTTAATATTTACCCTATTACCTATCAGCTGTATTAGAACATAGTTGGTTTCTACACCCCCCAACTTGGACCTTGAGCCTGTCGTCTTCTAGTTCAGAGGCAAGGCTGCCACTGGCAAAGCTGCCATCTCAACAAAAATTGAATGACATGTAACTTGGAACAGAAATTCATACAATTGAATGCCAGTCATGTTCTCAACCGCATGACCTAACCAGCTCTCTGTATACTCCATTGTTTACATGTCATGAATTCATAATGGAGCATATTTGAATAAATACTTACATTCAAATATTATACATAACTAGCCCCAGGGCAGGCAGCTGTGTATGTGGATAGATGAGATTCAGTCAAAATTCATCTAAAAATTAATTTTTAGCAAGTGTTACATCAAATAAAATGTTATGACAACTAATGTTTAGCATTTTGTTATGGGAATTTTTGGTTGACAGAAAGTGAGGTAACTGGATGTAACATACTTCTTTGCACTGCTTCTGTTCTGTAAATATTTAATTGACTGCATCTTGTTGGGGTGGGACAAGGAGAACAAGCAGTGGGAATCAAAGCATGTTTCATCTGTTGGGGTTGTTGATCAAACAGAAAGCATGCTAAGATAAATCTTAATTAACCATGAAGCTTATATCATTCTTGTTATTTTGTTGCTAATTTCAAATCAGCAAGTATTGCAAGTTTTATATCAATCACATCCAATTCACACATTGCAATTCAAATAAATGTTCTTGCAATAGAGCTGAATAATTTTATTGTCTACATAACCTAAGCAGCTATTTTGTTGTGATACATCTTCATGTCAACAATGGAAACAAAAACTTTGCTCCACGGGTACTATCTAGACTTACTTTCAAATTCTAGATTAATGATTCTTTGGCATGTTCTGCTGTGCTCACCATGGTCGATGGCTACAAATTGACTTCTTGTTGAAGTCAACCCTGATTGTAATGAGAGCCATGTCTTTTGTTTGGGTCTCAATGTCAGCATTTTAACATCCAGTCATATCTACAACCATAAAAATTGATGTAAATTTAAGACATCTGAAATGCTATGGTATTGTGTGAGATATTATAGCTTGTAGCATTAAATATTGTTAACCAGCAAGATTAACTGGCATTCTGCACTGGTTAAAATTTATATGTAGACATGAGTAAAATAAAATTCAACAATTGTCATTTTAGCTGCATCTTATTAAGAGTGGAATTGTTTTTTAACACTTGAAATGCAGGATCAGCACTAAAACTAGTAAACAAACAAGCTCTTGCTTGGCAGTAAACTGATCTCCTTTACTTCCTGCTCCTAGAATACCTAAGAGCTGAATGTCATCCACCCCTGCCATTAAGGCCTAGCCCCAGGCTTATGTTTTCAGATCTATATGGAGGATACTCACAGTGTGCCTAATGATGCAGAACAACACTAACTACCTGAAAAAGCACATTCAGCAAAGAGAGGAAACACTCATGTAAAAGAAGATAGTGAAGGGATGATGGGTTGTTGATTTGTAAGGTGTGAGGTTAAGGTGTGCTGAGAGCAATTGTCAGGACTCTCCATTTTCATGTCAGTAAAGAGTTAGGATTGACAGATGTGAATTCAATAGCAAAGTGATTGATGTAGCACAGATTCCTGTGGTCAGTTTACATCACTGTGTGTGCCAACATTGTGTGTTAAAATGTCCAGATACGATGCTGGTACTGAAATATGGTCAAAATTAAGGTACATTTCACCTTGAATCTAAAACTCTGGATAAGTTAAATAATACAAAATATTTTACACTATATGTGCTCTTTTCTTGTTTCCAAAACATTGTATTTGTAAAAAGATGGACAAATGTGTAAAAAGTTAAATTTTTGAAGATTTGAGCTCTATTGCCTAAATGTTGAGAATAGAGTTGTCTCTGCTTCTGGAGTTTAATTCATGCTTGTCATTCCTGAGAACATACATTCCTCAGAAAATCCAGTATACCTGCTCACCCCTCTCCACTCTACAACACTCTCCTTAAACCATTCTATTTTACAACATTACGCCATTCATCTTAAAAGCCTTCCCATAATCTGCCACTTCGGCCCAGCCTTTGAATACTTCCTCAGTGCTTTCTCACATCATTGTGCAGCATTCGGATGGTGCCTCTCTAAATTGTTATAAGCTGTTTTATGACATTTTACATTAACGTGTTGTATCTCTACACTCCTATTTCAGCTCAGATACTCAGCGAAGAACCCAGTGCAGTCCTCCCAGTCATTAGAACAGAAGAAATAGGAGCAGGAGTCGGCTATTTGGCCCATCAAGCCTGCTCCGCCATTCAATAAGATCATGGTTGATTGGATTGTGACTTTAACTCTACTTTCCTTCCTGTCCACCATTACCCTCGACTCCCTTGTTGATCAAAAATCTGTCTCACTCAGCCTTAAATATATTCGATGACCCAGCTTCCCCTCTGCGAAAGAGAATTCCAAAGACTAATGACCCATTGAGGGAAGACATTTTTCCTCATCTCTGTCTTAAATGGGAGAGCCATTATTTAGAAACTGTGCACGCAATATCTAGATATCCCCATCCCCCATCAGAGAAAACACATCTTAGCATCTAGGCACTGTCAGAATTTTATATGATTCAATAAGATCACCTTTCATTGTTCTAAACTCCAATGAGTACAGGCTCAACCTGCTCAAGTATTTTTTTATACATAAATTTAGTGTACCCAATTAATTTTTTCCAATTAAGGGGCAATTTAGCATGGCTAATCAACCTAGCCTGCACATCTTTAGGTTGTGGGGGCGAAACCCACGCAAACACAGGGAGAATGTGCAAACTCCACACGGACAGTGACCCAGAGCCGGGATCGAACCTGGCACCTCGGCGCCGTGAAGCTGCAGGGCTAACCCACTGCATAACCTGCTCAAGTATTACCATAAAACCCTTCTTCATCCCAGGAATCAGCCTACTGAACCTTCTCGAGCTGGCTCCAATGCAAGTATATCCCTCCTTCAGAAAGGAGATCAGGACTGCATGCAGTACTCCAGATGTGGTCTCACCAATGTTCCATACAGTTGTAGCAAGATTTCCATATTTTTATACTTCATCCTCTTGCAATAAATACCAATGTTCCTAATTACTTCTCGTTTCTAACTTTTTGTCATTCATTTACAAGGACACCCAGATCCCTCTGTATTGAAACATTCTGCAGTCTTTCTCCATTTAAATCATATTCTGTTTTTTTATTCTTTCTGCCAAAGTGGATAATCACATATCACATCATATTCCATCCAAAAATCTTTTGCCCACTCAGTTAAGTTATCTATATTCCTCACCCTTATAAAACTGGCAAATATTGAATGTTTATCATTAAGAGATTGAGAGTATTCAGAGATTGAGTGTAACAAAAACACAAAATGCTGGAAATACTCAGCAGGTCAGGCAGCATCTGTGGAGAGAAACAAAGCTAACATTTCAAGTCAATGACTTTTCATCAGAACTGTGGAAGGATAGAAATGTAGCAGATTGTGAACTAGTGAAGCAGGGGGAGGGAGAAGAATAAAATGGAAGCTCTGTGGGTGATAAAACTGATTGAATTGAACATTTACCATTGGACAATAAGAGATTGGGTATACTATTTCCCCAAATCTAACACACACACAACAGCTAATAGGCATTAAACACACTTACCAATGTTTAATAGATATAATTCACAGAAAGCTTTGTTCAGCCTCCAAATGCCACACCACAGGGTATAACATCTCGGCCACTCTGATCACTCTAGATAACACCCCACTGGAAGTGGTTAACAAATTCTTCTACCTTGGCTCCATGGTGTTGCGGGACTCGATACACCCATAGGGAAAGCAGCAATCATTGTTGACAGGCTCACATCATGCATGGGATAACATTAAGCATACTCTTAGGGCCCAGATGTTGGTTTACGAGGCCTGTGTTCTCAGTACATTGTTGTATGACCGTGAACATGAACGACTTACAGCTATCAGGAAAAGGACCTTTGTTCACCTTTGTTCTTTGCAGCACATTCTGGGCACGGGAAAGGACAACATCGTGAATGTGACAGTCCTCCCAAAGGCAAATCCTCCGTATGTTGGCACACATCAAGCAGAGGCAACTTTGCTGGCTCAGGCACATTTGCAGGATGGAAGACTTTTTCATAGATTTTCTGCATGGCGTGGTAGCCGCAGTCAAAAGACCATAGAACATAGAACATAAAACATACAGTGCAGATGGAGTCCGCACCGACCCACTTAAGCCCTCACTTCTACCCTATCCCCGTAACCCAATAACTCCTCCTACCCTTTTTTTGGTCGCTGAGGGCAATTTAGCATGGCCAATCCACCTAACCTGCACATCTTTGGACTGTGGGAAGAAACCGGAGCACCCGGAGGAAACCCACACAAACACGGGGAGAACGTGCAGACTCCGCACAGACAGTGACCCAGCAGGGAATCGAATCTGGAATCCTGGCTCTGTGAAGCCACAGTGCTATCCAGTTGTGCTACCGTGCTGCCCTGCTGACCAGTTCGGATATCCAAAGCCCCACTTCAAGGATGCATGCAAACATGATAGGAAAGCCCTAAACATCATCACCTGTGGACCAGCAGTGACTACATTGGCTTGGCAAAAAGCACCTTCACAAAAATCAACAATCCACAAGGACACTTGACAACCACTTCACATGAGACTCTTATGGCAGAACCTCTCTTGCAGATTAGTCTCTTCAGTCAGCAACAGAGGTGTCCAACACCAAGCCCAATGGATTTGATTTGCTCGAGGTCCATCATCTGAAGTAGATGGAAGGATACCAATAAAAGATCTAAAGATAATCCTGATATAGGCTGAGAGTCCTTAAATGCCAAATAAATTGAGGGTTGCAATGATAAGTAAGGGCAGATATAATTAAATACACCTTGAAATGTAATGTTCTGTTTTGCTGTGCTGATTTGTCCCAGGAGGTGGAAAGTAAGCAACCTGACCTGAATTGTTAAGATATGGGATTCTCACTGCAATTTCACAGTAGTTCAGAAGATGAAATAAGTTGAGCAGAATACTTGATGAGGTCTGAAGAAAGGTTCTTGACCTGAAATGTTAACTCTAACCCATATTTTCGCTCCCAGGTCAGGTGTACAGATGCAGAAGAATTCCCAGCTCCGCAAACCTAAGCTTTCAAAATGGCTGCCCAGATGTCAGATTCTCGGTCCAGGTCATGGATAAGAAGTCGGGGCTCGTGACGCGGGAAGAAACTAGGAGGTTGCCTGGTGAGGAGGTGGGCTGGGTGGAAGGCCTGGCTCAGGGCTCCAGCACAATGTCCAAAGTTTAAAAATAAAGATTAAAACATTAACATCTCTCCAGCCCTCACTGCCTCTCCCTCCGTCACCCACTGCCCATGCCACATCCTTGTCAACCCATGCTTTATCATGCCCCCAACCCACCCTCAATAGCCCCTCATTCTCCATGACTCTTTATGGCCCTTATGACAACTTAGTGCTACCTCATGCGAACCCATGCCCCCATTTGCCCTTAGACCTACTATGCCAATTCACCCAGTATCCATCACGTGCAATAATCTCTGGATTATTACCTGAGCCACGTGCAAATTGGCAGAGGGATGAGAAAATTAGGGAAGTAAAGATGTGGCTAAAGGAGTGGTGCGGGAAAGAAGGGTTCCATTTCATGGGGCACTGGCATCACTATTGGGACAGGAGGGATCTGTACCGTTGGGACAGTCTCCACCTGAACCGATCTGGGACCAGTGTTCTAGTGGAAAGGATAAATAGGGTAGTTACAAGGACTTTAAACTAGCAATTTGGGGGGGGAAGGGTAGGTCTCAGGGGAACTCAATGCAGTTCAAAAAGCGAGAAACAGGGCAGAGCGTAACAAAATAGTCAGAAACCTAACTTTAGGAACTGCAGCTAATGGTAAAACTACAAGAAATATAATGGCAAATGGGAACCAAAGCAGCAAGTCAGCATGTGAGAAGTTAAAGGTTAATAGGATGAACAGGCAGGGCCAGTCTAACCACTACGGAAGGAAAAGGAAACATTTTTAAAAATCGAAATGTAAGGTGACTGTGGGAGTGAAAGATAGGGATGAGGCGGAGTGGTATCAGAGATTAACAAAGGAGGTCAGAATGTGTGAAAAGCGTAGTGCATAAGAAAACCCTGCAAGGGAAAGACAAATCAGCAGGATATATTTTAAAATCTTGTATCTAAATGCCCGCAGTAGTCGGAATAAGGTTAACGAGCTGATGGCACAAATAGAGACACATGGCCATGATTTGGCGGGGTTTACTGAAACATGGGGCCGAATATGCTGGCTTTTAAGACTGGTGGGAAATTCCGGTCCCAAGCCGGCGCATGGGTCTGCCGGCGATGAAGAGTGCTGTCAACGGCACTGGTAGATCCTGCTGGCAAGCCGCCTCTGCTGCTGGAAAACACATGGCAGGGTGGTGGGAAAATCCTGCCCATGCCTATAGGAGGACTGGGAGTTGAATGTCCAAAGGATAGACAGGATAGAACAGGAGGTGGAGTTGCTTTATTGGTTAAAGATGATATCAAGGCTGCATGAAGAAATAATATTGGCACTAAGGGTCAAGTTATTGAATTGATCTGGGTGGAATAAAAAACAAGGAAAAAAACTCCTTAGTATGAGTAATTTACAAGCTCCTGAGCAATACTTCCAAAGTGGGTCATATTATAAGAAACAATGACAGCATGTGAGAAGGGCACAAAGGGATTCAGGGTGATGTGATTTTAACATGCATATTGATTGGATGAATCAAATGGATGTATGAGGGATTGTTCCTTCAAGCAATATGTTATAGAGCCAACCAGAGAGCAGGCTATTTTAGATTTAGTATTATGTGACGAAGAAGAGTTGATAAATAGTTTTATCATTAAGGATCCTCTTGGAAGGAGTGATCACAGTACTCTAGAATTTCAAATTCAGATTGAGAGAAGCCAGAGTATCAGACTAGAGTTTTAGCGTTGAGCAGAGGTAATTATACAGGCCTGAGGAAAGAGTTGGCCCAAGTTGACAAATAATTGAGGGTACAACAGTTGAGGAAAAATGGCGGATGTTCAGGAAGATATTAAATAGCTTTCAATGAAGGTATATTCCTGAGTGGAAGAGGAATTGTAAAAGGGAGAAAAATATTTCACGGCTAAAAAAGAAGTCAAAGAGGACATAAAAGCAAAAACTAGGGCATACCATAGTGCAAAAGCTAGTCGTCTCATTGAAGATTGGGAGGACTTTAAGATTCAACAAAAAGCTACTAAAAATAAAATCAAAAACCCTAAGATGAACTACGAAAGGAAACTAGCAGAAAACATAAACGCTGATATCAAAAGCTTCTATAAGTATTTAAAGAGGAAGAGAATAACTAAAGTAAATATTGTCCCTTTAGAGGACGATACTGGTGAGGTAATAATGGGGAACACTGAGATGGTGGAGGTTCTGAACCAATATTTTGCCTCTGTCTACCCGGTAGAGGAAAATAACAATTTTCCAAAAAAAGCAGTTAATGCAGAGGAACCTGATGCAATAACCATCACTAGAGAGAGGTATTGAATAAACTAATGGGATTAAAGGAAAATAAGTATCCAGGACCTGATGGTCTGCACCCTAGGGTATTAAAGGGGCTGGCAGGAGAGAAAACGGATGCATTGGTTAAGATTTTTCAAAGTTCCCTGGACTCTGGAAAGGTCCCAGTGGATTTGAAACATGCGAATGTGATGCCCCTATTCAAAAAATGAGAGATGCAAAAAGTAGGAAACTATAGATTGGTTAGCTTGACCTCTGTGGTGGGGACGTTTCTGGAATCAATCAGTAAGAAGGAGATGACTGAACATAAGACAAATCTAAATCCACCATTGTCAGCATGGTTTTTGAAGGGTGAGTCATGTTTGACAAACTTGCTTGAGTTCTTTGAGGATGTATCATCAAGGTGGATAATGGGAACCTATGGATGTGGTATACCTAGATTTGCAGAAGGTGTTTGCCAAGGTGCCGCATAAAAGACATATTCAGAAGGTGAGATCACAGGGGATTGGGGGTAGATATTAGATTGGATTGAGGATTATCGGACTGACACGAAACAGAGGGTTGGGATAAATGAGTCCTTCTCTGGCTGGCGAGCTGTAACTAGTGGGGTGCAGCAGTGGTCAATGTCAAGTTTACAATCTCTATAAATGATCTGCAAGCAGGGACAGAGTGTAACATAGCAAAATTTTCGGATAATACTAAAATAGATGGGAAAGCAGACAGTGATGAGCAGATAAAGAGTTTACAGACGGATATAAATAGGCTAGGAGAATGGGCCAAAATTTGGCAGATGGAGTTTAATGTGGATAAGTGTGAGGTTATCCATTTTGGCCGAAAAAATAGAAAAGCAAATTATTATCTAAATGGAAAGCAGATTCAAAACGCATCTGGGATCTGGGAGTCTTTGTTCAAGAATCGCAGAAAGTCGGTATGCAGGTACAGCAGGTAATAAAAAAGGCAAATGGAATTTTAGCGTTTATTGCAAAAGAACTGGAGTATAAAAGTAGAGAAGTGTTGTTGCAATTGTATCGGGTGTTGGTGAGACCACATCTGGTGTATTGTGTCCAGCTTTGGTCTCCTTATTTGAGGAAGGATGTGGTAGCATTGGAGGTATTTCAGAGGAGGTTCACCGGATTGATTCCAGGGAGGAAAGGGTTGACATATGAGGAGAGATTGAACAGTTTGGTCTTATGCTCCCTGGAGTTTAGAAGAATGAGAGGGGGTCTGATTGAAGTATATAAAATACTAAGAGGGATTGATAAAGTAAATGTAGACCAAATGCTCCCCCTTGTGGGGCAATCTAGAATGAGAGGTCACAGATATAGGTTGAGAGGCGGAAGATGAGGAGGAACTACTTCTCATAGAGGGTGGTGAATTTGTGGAACTCACTGCTCCATAGTGCACTGGAGTCTGAATCATTAAATGGTTTCAAGAAAGATATAAAGGGATATAGGGAATCGGCAGGGAGGTGGATTTGAGAGCAGGAAGAGATCAGCCACGATCTAATTGGATGGTGGAGCAGGCTCGGAGGGCTGAATTGCCTACTTCGGCTCCTAATTCTTATGTTCCTATGTTCATTGAAATAAGCAATGATACAGAAATCTACATTGTATTTTTATTGCACCAATGTTTAATGTTTACATATCCATTATTTGAGTACAAACTTTATACCCATTATTTGAATAGAATGTCATCAATTTATTAAATGTGGTTAGCATATGCATTAAAATGATAAGTAAATGCATTAAACAATAATATCTCTCTGATTTAGTTGTTTCACTCCATTTCAAGATTCATTAAGCTACACAGGAAAAGTGGTCTTTTGAAAATACAGCTGTTAGCATCCCATTGAAGGCCTGCAATTATTTAAAGATCATCTTGATCCTGTTACGTCTGCCAAATTAAAGGTTTAGCTTTATAGATAAAATCTGTTGAAGGAAGAAGATTTAACAGGACACCAATTTGGCAAAAAAATGATCCAATATATAAACTGATTTGACTGTTGAAAGGAACATCAACTCTGAAATTCTGCGTAAGACAATCTCTGCTGGGGATTGACATGAGATGGAGTTCCCATTCTGCACTAATTGTAAAGGCAAGGTGAATAGAAGCTGAACCTCATGAAAGGGTCCCTGCATTGTAAAGGGCTCCTTTTCTTTGATGGAAGCTCAACTGTGAAGGACAACATCACTCACTACCTTTCATTAAATTAGCTTTTAAAGCTAAACTTATACCTTTTTTCACAATAATGAGAATGATGAAATAATGATTTCTCTAATTAGTGCACATGCTTCAGACAATCTCCTTCATGTAAAGCTGTGTTTTTCTCTAAGTATTTAAGTAATCCATAACCACAGTGGTACTTGAAATACAACATTGTAGCTTATGAAATGTGACTTCTACATCTGCCTGTTTTTGACATCAATTGGAAATCACAGGGCAGAATTTCATATTGCTACATTAGGCACAATTTAACCACCGTATTGCGCTTGGCTGGTTAAATAGCGGGAAAGGCGAAAATCGAGATTCGCGCTGGAGGTGACAGGGAGGGGAGGGAGTTCCCCTCAGGGGGTTTTGGCTTGATCGGGGGTGGACAGAAGCATTCCAGGTCAGGTTTTGCCCCTGGGCTGGGGGGCGGGGCAGTGGAGGAGCTTTTCGTCTCTGAGGCCTTCAAGCCACCTTTAAATATTGTAGATGCCCATAACAGGGGCAACTACAGCTGCTGCCTGTCTGTCCTACCAAACACTTCCAGGACAGAGCCCTGTTCTTGGTTATATGCTAACAGTCATTTTCATTCTCTTTTACTGTGAGCAGCTTCACAGCTGAAGGCTATTGCTAATAAGGAATGGGTCTTGATAGTTGTGAGAGCACTTCACAGCTGCAGGTTGTATTTGCTGCTTGCTCCTGCTGGTGGCTGCAGATGACTCCGGATGGCCCAGCCCCATCAAATGGAGATCCTGCGAGAGAATAGACATGTGGTCAGTGAGAGGAAAGGATCATTTTGTTTGACATGAACAGCTCACTTGAGACAGGTCACCTGGGTAAAGGGGCATTAGATCCTCACCTCTGCAGTGAAGGTCAACCTCACAGTTAGTGACTGCTCTCTCATCGGCCAATCCCATGATCTCCAGGCACCATTCCTCATCAGGGTTGAGGACTTGGATCACTGGTACTTCGCTCTCCCATCTTGGCCCTTTCCCACTTTTTATGGACTATCTTCTTCTGCGGGGACAAAGAGAGGGCATTGTGAGCCGCGAGCTTGATGGATCAGGGGGGTCAATGGCAGGTGGAACATCTGAGCACCACACCTGGACATGAAGGGGTTGTACTGGCTGGGTGCCGGGAGGTACTGAGGAACATACTCGCAGATCGGATGTGGGGGACGGTGCAAGCTGATTTGTGGGGAAGGTGGGGGAGGGGAGGGGGGGGGCAGGGAATTAGGAATTTGAGGGGTGGCTGGCAGAACTGATGCAAGGTGAGAGGTGGTAAGTTACCCTTGTAGCTCGGTGGAGGTCATTGCTCTTCTTCCTACATTGGAAAGTAGTCATCCTGGTCATGCTGCTGCACTTACTGCCACTGTCACTGCCTCCCAGGTGGTTTTGGTGACCCTGCTTCTGGTCCTTCAAGAGAACAGGATATCCCATCTTGCCTCCACAGTGTCCAGAAACCTGGCCTGGTCAGCATCACCAAAGCAGGGAGCAGGTCTGCGCGCTGCCATGCTTGTGTGTCGACTGGGAGTGAGTGGTGAGAGAGCATTTAGAAGCAGCCCTTCCTTGAAAGCGGCGAGCTGCTGAGGTGCATGTCTGGCGAATCAGACAGTGAGATAGCCAGTAAAGGTGCAAGGCTCGTGGGGGCTCATTTCCAGCACTATGTGCCGTTAAATATGGGCCCCGATCTTGAAAACTCGGCCATCAAGAAACACCCGGCCAATCATGTCCAAAATGACACTATCAGGCTCCTTCCTGTTTATTGTATTATTTCCCCTTTCTTTTATTTTGCTGTTATTATTTTTGATGCAAGGGGCATGCATCTTTAAGGCAAGTAGCAGTATTCAGAAGTTATAGGAAAGAACACTCTGCTAGTCTCTGCTGGTTTAAACAGGAGCTCCAGACCTGTCGGCACCAAACAGAAAGATGAGGTGGGACTCGATTTGATTGATTTGCTGGTGGCCAATGAATTGGCCCAAATGGTCATCCTCTTCCAGGTAGGATTGAATCCTACCCCGGGTGGAATCATTTTTGAGTCCCAAGGAGTTTCAATTTGATCCTGGGAAAACAGATGCAAGATCCTGCTACTCTCTCTCCTCTGTGATTTCTCCAGAAAAGCTTTACTGGCTATCTCGCTGTCTGATTCGCCAGACATGCACCTCATCAGCTCACCGCTTTCAAGGAAGGGCTGCTTCTAAATGCTCTCTCACCACTCACTCCCAGTTGACACACAAGCATGGCAGCGCGCAGACCTGCTCCCTGCTTTGGTGATGCCGACCAGGCCAGGTTTCTGGACACTGTGGAGGCAAGATGGGATATCCTGTTCTCTTGAAGGACCAGAAGCAGGGTCACCAATACCACCTGTGAGAATGAATCTAGCTACAAGAAAACCATTATAGGCAGCAAACAAAGACAAGAACCAACTATCTCTCTCCAGAAAGCCTGTGAGTGGTGTATTTCTGAAACTACACTTTTACAACAGAAAAGATCACTAGCCACAGTTCTCATTCTTGATCATCACATTTAGAAAAACAAATATAATGCACATGCAATCTGAACCCACAATAAAACCATGAACTGAAAGCAAGATTTTAAGAGGACTAAGGTACTGAGAACCACCATCTGAAACAAAGACTCTTTTTCCTTTCACTTATGTTTTTTTCACCCCTTTCTATCTCTGCGTTTGTCTGTCGTATGTGTTTGTAGAGGTTGGGGGGCAAGTCAAAGTGGGAATTAGATAATAGTTAAACAAGTGTATTTGCTGCATATTTCATTATGGCTCTTGTGAAGAAACGGTAATTGTGTTTACATTGACAAACCTGGGGCAGGATTCTCCGACCCACCGAAATCGCGCTCGGTGCAGGGGCGGAGAATTACCCAAAATAGGCCCCCCTGCCGGCACTTGATTCTCCGGCGAGTGGAGAATCTCCACTATTCGCGTGCGCGATCAACGCGGTGCCGCTCGGGGGCGGTTGGAAAAGCCCCCCCCGGTGATTCTCCGCGCTCGACGGACCGAGTGCCTGCCGGCGTGGTTCTAATGTGATTCCTCCCAGTGGGAACTCGGACTTGCGGCTGATGGGGGCATTATGGTGGGGGGGCATGGGGATCGGACACCGGGGGGGGGGGGGGGCCTCGACAATGGGCAGGTCCTGTCAGCGGTGCCCGCGCCAAGGTGCGGTGCCCGCGCCAAGGTGCGCCGCCGCGCGCATGCACGGTCTGTCCAGCAGGTCCCCACCGGCAGCCAGAGCTGCAGGACACACGCCGGAGGCCTGCTACCCCCCTGGAGAACGGGGAATCACCCTGGACTTTCGAGGAAAAAGTCCAGAGTGATTCTTGCCCATTTTCCTGCGGGCGTGGGGACTTAGTCCCCCAAAGGGAGAATCCCACACCTGGAGTGAAATTCTCCATCCCGCCGTGCCACATTTCTGCTCCGACCCGCCGGCGGGATGCTCCGTTACACCGGCCGGTCAATGGGGTTTCGAATTGTGGGGCAGCCCCACGCCGTCGGGAAACCCCCGGGCGCCGGCAAAACGGAGACTCCTGCCGGCGGAGAATGACGCCCCTGATGTCTGTAATTATTGGACAGCCAAAACACTTCGGGTATTTTTCTGACAATCATTGGTTACTTCACTTGTGTTGTGACTCCAGGTCAAGTCGTAACAACACTTCGAAATTTTTCTGTTCAATCGCACCCAATATGTCTCATTAAGAAATGCTTCGTCCTTTCATAGAATCATAGAATTTACAGTGCAGGAGGAGGCCATTCGGCCCATCGAGTCTGCACAGCCCCTTGGAAAGAGCACGCTACCCAAGCCCTTACCTCCCCCCTTTACCACACCTCCACCCTATCCCTGTAACCCCTGCTAATCTTTCTTTGGACACTAAGGGCAATTTAGCATGGCCAATCCACGTAACCTGCACATCTTTGGACTGTGGGAGGAAACCGGAGCAGCTGGAGGAAACCCACGCAGACACAGGGAGAACGTGCAGACTCCACACAGACAGTGACCCAAGCCAGGAATCGAACCTGGGGCCCTGGAGCTGTGAAGTAACTGTGCTAACCACTGTGCTACCGTGCTGCCCACTTTGGGAACAGAGTAAAGCCATTTTCTTAAGACTTCCTGTGTAATGTCAAACTGTTGTCCTGCTGAATGTAAAGGAATGTGTTCATCCTTCCCCTCCACTACTTGATTCAATCAGTAAATTTGTTACATGTTCTGGGACTGGCCTACACAGATCTGGAAGATTGCTGCTGCCAGCTGGGATGGGAGTGGAATATTACAAGTGGTCTTAGTGTCCCCCACTTTTACAACAGAAAAGATCACTAGTCGCGGTTCTCATTCTTGATCATCATGTTTAGAAAAACAAATATAATGCAAATGCAATCTGACTCACGTTTTAGCAACATACATTTTTCATATCAAAAATGAAGATCAAACTCAAGCAAAGTACTGGTGGGCAGCTGGTAACTACAGAACCATATTCCTAACATGTGTCAGTGTCTGTAGAGGAAGAAGGGGAAAAGGATAGAAAAGTGGGAAGGAGAACTGGAATTTTGTTGTATTTTGCAACAGTGAATGTTCAGAAACAGATTGGAATCTGGTTAAGCAAATCCAGCAATTCTTTTCATCTCTGACTGACACGTCAAGTGCAAACATGCAGTTCCGTGAGGGTTAAAGTAGGCTAACACATAGTTTGTCACCGAATACAACCAAGAGGGACAGGAGATAATGATCTCCACAGTTTGTTGTACTGTAACACAATCTCTCTGCTGTGCTCTACTCTCTTATAGTTCAGCATTCTTACTTTCTCATTCGACACAATGTCACACCTCAGATTCTTTCACCAATTGAAGCAATATTTCCATTTAATCAGAACTGATATCGATATACATATAATTCTATATACATATATAATATGTATGTGTAAAAAAGCATTATCAATATAGATGGAATAATTATCACTGGGTTCTGTGCCATAAGGTATCAACAGGATAGTTGCTTATAGGTCTATGGTTAACATTTGTAGTTACATATTTGTTTGAACAAAATTTGACATGGTCAAGGCAGTGAGTAAATGGATCGTACAGTCAAGGAAGGTCCCAAATTTAATCCCCAGTTTTAGCTAAGTGAGCTGACTTGAACCCAGCAGCATAGGGAATGCTACAATTTGCTGCACTGATCCTACGATGGAGGAAAATTGGCTCGGGTTCAAACCGCTGATCGCCATCTAGTGACCAGGGGCGAAATTCTCCCCCAACGGCGGGATGTCCGCCGACTGGCGCCAAAGCCGGCGCCAATCAGACGGGCATCGCGCCGGCCCAAAGGTGCGGAAGGCTCCGCATCTTTGGTGGCCTAGCCTCAACATTGAGGGGCTAGGCCGACGCCGGAGGGATATCCGCCCCGCCAGCTGGCGGAAATGGCGTCTGTTTCCCCGCCAGCTGGCGCGGAAATGCGGCGCATGCGCGGGAGCGTCAGCGGCCGCTGTCAGTTTCCCAGCGCATGCGCGGGAGCGTCAGCGGCCGCTGTCAGTTTCCCGCGTATGCGCAGTGGGGAGAGTCTTTTACGCCTCCGCCATGGTGGAGGCCGTGGTGGAGGCGGAAGGGAAAGAGTGCCCCCACGGCACAAGCCCGCCCGCGGATCGGTGGACCCCGCTCGTGGGCCAGGCCACCGTGGGGGCACCCCCTGGGGTCAGATCGCCCCGCGCCCCCCCCCCCCAGGACCCCGGAGCACGCCCACGCCGCCTGGTCCCGCCGGTAAATACCAGGTTTGATTTACGTCGGCGGGACAGGCAATTCCTGGGCGGGACTTGGGCCCTTCCGGGCCGGAGAATCTAGCGGGGGGTCCCGCCAACCGGCGCGGCCCGATTCCCGCCCCCGCCCAATCTCCGGGAGCGGAGACTTCGGCGGGGGCGGGGGCGGGATTCACGGCGGCCAACGGCCATTCTCCGACCCGGCGGGGGTTTGGAGAATGACGCCGCCTATTCCAGAAGTGTGAACGTTGGAACGTCAAGCATGGACAGGATGGGACACAGCTGGAAAGTCCCCTGTGGTCAAATAGATTTCCAGCACTGATCAAGGTTGAAACATGAAGAATGATTGTTTGAATATATGCTGAGCGCACCTGGCATCCACTGAACATCCCACTAAAGAGACAATGCCTTCAGGAAATATTTTCTCCTGCTCCCTTCATAGGTAAGTAAAATGGAAACCAGAAGTACTGGAACTATCCAACTCATTCATCAGCATTTGAAAAGACAAAATATAGGTTAACCAGATTGCAAACCAAAAAATAAGCAAGCTGCTTTAAGGGGCGGGAAGCAGTCATTTAAGAGTCGACTATTCCTACTTGTCACAGTTAATTGACCCACACATCTACAGTAGAATCCATCACTAAGTGATGAGGTGCATGCATTAGGAATCCATTCTGATGATCGATTTGATGTAGCTGGAGTCGCTAATTTGTCTGCCAGTGCAGGATATCACTACGAGCACAACAAAGGTACCCAACATAGAAAACGTGCTGGAATTTCAGGCAGAGGAAGCCAAATTCTTAACCCAGGAAGGGGTTGAGAATGCTCCACTCTCCTCTTTTTAAAGTGCCACAATACATTAACATGACTTTACAAAATGGGTCCTTTTCTATAGAACAGCGAAAATCGCAGAGCAATTGCGTAAAATTGTAAAGAGATGGAATTATAAAGAGATAGACCAGGGTTGGAAGTTTTGTTCCTTCACGTGTACATTCATATGTAGTTCCATGTAATTTCTACTCCAGGAAACACTGTCAAATTATCTTGGCTTTCAAATAGTGCATTATTCATAACTGATGCACTGTGGTATAAAGATAACATTGCATTACAGAGTACCTTTACTGCACTAAAACATTCCAAGGTGCAACACGGCAGGGGTTAACAGACATAATTTGACACCAGGCAGCATAAGAAGATGTTAGAACAGGTGACCAAAATAAATAGATTTTAAGGGGTGATTTGAAGAGTGAAAAGAGTTATTCAGGCAAAGGAGGGAGGAAATACTAAAGCTTGGTGCTTTTGGAGGCCCATCTCCCACTGATAGGGTGAAGGAAATCAGGAATTCCAGCCCAATGTGCTACTGCAATTTCTGTTGATATCAGGAGGCAGAATTTAGTGTAAAAATTTTACAAAATAAGTGAATAGAAAAAGCAGATATCCCATGTTACTGAAGTGGTTTTCTGCTTTGTTTCCCTTGTTGGTCCTGAATTACAGTTGGTTGCAGGTGGGAGATGAAGAAATCCCATCAAACCCTCTGATCCAGCTGGAATGGGATTTGAAAGAATGCTTGAGATGGCTTGGCCCAAATTTACCTGGCACTATTAAGGAAGGTCTTTGGTCTTGCATAAAGCTTTCTCACAGCACAAGACCAAGAGTGGCTACTCAGTGGGATGGGGGGGGGGGGGGGGGGACAATTAAAGCCACTGCTTGTCACTCTAGGGCAGGCATTGTCAAACTCAGGAATGCGATCCGTAGGTGGGTCTTGGGCGGGGGTCGGGAGGGTCGCGGAGCCGCCCGTCGCAGCCCTCCCGATCGTGCAAATATGCACGCAACAGCCGCAGAAGCCGACTGTTAAGAACGCCGGCTGCAAGCGGCCTTCAAAATAGCCGTGAACATGCAAACAAAATGCGGCCGCACTGCACATGCGTGCCAGATCATCGGCGTGCATGCGCAAAACTATGCACATACGCGCCGATGATCGGGCACGCATGCGCAGTGCGGCCGCTTTTTTTTAAACGGTCGCAGCTTTTTGTTTTACAAGTTCGGGGGGGGGGTGGGGGGGGTTTATTCATTTTATTCATTTATTTATTTAATTTTTTTTTTCATTTATTTTATTCATTTTATTTTTATTTTTTTTACAAGTTCGGGGGGGTTTTATTTGACAAACTTTTACAGGACAAAAATTCAGATCTTTGGACAGATGGAGACTCCATACTTTCCGACACCGGAAGGCTTCACCTTCATCCAACAGGTTCCATTGGAGGAGCGTGTACTTGGGTCATAGGGACCCAAAACCATTTCCTCCATTTTTATCAGCAGCAAACAAGAGAAAATGGTGGGTTGCGCAGGTCGACCGGCGTGGGTCGCGAAGGTCGGCCGGCGTGGGTCGCGAAGGTCGGCCGGGTTGGGTCCCGAAGGTTGGCCGGTTGGTAAAAATGGGTCCCCGGAAAAAAAGTTTGAAGAACACTGCTCTAGGGTGCTGATGCACTAAAATAGTGCACCATCACATCACTGGCTAAGATCAATGCCAAACCAAGCAGAATTTCCGTAAAGACCCAAAACAGGCCACTTATCCATGAGAGATGCAGTGAAGCATAATTAACTGAAAATCATTCACAAACTTTAAAAATAGTGCCATAGATTATTTCAGTTATTATGATGCTATTTGCATAGAGGGACCATGCCAACACATTCATGCAAACATTGGCTTTACAATGTGTCCATTAATTGTGAAGACCGTGTTAATTGATTGGAACTGACACTCTGTTGTGTTACTATGGGACAATTTTAGTAGGTAACCCTGTTTTAAGTGAAGCACACACTTAAGTATTCCGAGATTCCTGACTGTCAAGGTTTTCCAGCTGCAGAATGTTAAGTTAATCCTTAGTTGGACGTGTTTCTGCAGTGCCGATTTTCTTTTTTTTCAGCATGGTATCAGTTTCAGATCTTCCAACACCTGAAATCACTCGGCTGTGGAAAAAGATTTACTTTGCTCTTCCTGCTGGTACATTTTAGGATCTGAATTCAGCTGTCATTGCAAGAAAAAGACATTAGTCACTTGTTTGGTTGCTTGCTTAAAATAACTCCAACCCTAAAGTATCCCTGTCATTCATCCTGTGCAGGTTTATTCAATACCCTGTTAAACTAACCCCTATGCCCTTTAAATATTTTGCAGAGAAGTGTGGGGAGGGGGTCATTTTGTTTCTACTTCTGCGGTTTGTTATTCATTTTTGTTGGAAATGTATTCTGTTTCTTCCAACATTTAGAAAGCTATGATTATAGACTTGCAATCCATTAAAATAAGCAGGATGGGGTGGCCTTACAAAATATGATGAGGTTACCTCTGTGCACAACCAGTGCAAACCGCCTTGAGCCTTTAGTTTGTGTCGCCTTGTTCTTGCTTTGAATGCAACATCAGGGCCACATAAAGGTCTTACCTTTAAGTCTGCATAATGCACAAACGCAGCAGTGAAATGATAATTTGGATCCTTTATTTTTCTCATTTTGCTGGTACAGTACAATCTGCAGTGTAGTCTCATGACACCTGGTTATACTAATTAACCTGATCCTATTTTATAGCTTCCTGTGGTTGGGAACAATAGGAAATGTTTCCTTGGAAATAAAAGCATGATTTAATGAAGTGTGATTCTTATTCAACCAAGATTAATAAAGGAAAAGGTTTATACATCAGAAAGTCACGGGACGTCAATTATAAAACCAAATGTGAAATAGAGAAATCTGTAAAATTCAGCACAATTGATAAGAGTTAGTTAGTCCTTTCAATCAGTCAAGTCAGGCTGAATTTCTTGGGGGCTGGCAGTGGCCCCGACGACAGGCCGTAAAGCCAGAACCACCCACTTTGGCCCTTTCTGGGCCTCAATTCTGTGGCAATCACACAATTAACTGCCTAACTTTAGGGCTCCCCTCCCTTTATGGGTGAAGATCTCGCCTCCAAAAGCTGCTGGCCAATTGGAGGTCCGACAGTTCTTCAGTGCAAACAGCGCCACTGGGGTGCTGGAAGTGCACTCGACCCTAAGATTTTATATAGATTCACCATTACATCTTGACCTATATGTTCAATACCCCTTGCCACAAAGCTCAGTATTCTACAGTACATACTGTCATATGACTTTATTCATACAAAGTATTACTTTTAATGCCTTATGAACCAGAACCACTCAATCCCTTTGTTCTTAGACATCACCCATCCCCTATTAAAGTATAATTATTACTTTTTTTAACTAAAATGTACCACCTCACATTTCTTGACATTGAATGCTATCCATTCCATTTTGCCATTTTTGCTGACTCTTATCAATATTTTTCTAAAGTTTTTCATAGTGATGTACTATGCCTCCTCGATAAGTGTCATCTGAACATTTGGACATGAACTTTTGTCGCCTGATATTCAAATAACTTAATATTAAGGTTAGGCCCAACATTGAGAAACTGGTTCATTATCCCTGAGGGAAATATGGGGCGAAATTCTCCTGAAACGGCGCGATGTCCGCCGACTGGCGCCCAAAACTGCGCCAATCAGACGGGCATCGCGCCGCCCCAAAGGTGCGGAATGCTCCGCATCTTTGGGGGCCGAGCACCAACATTGAGGGGCTAGGCCGACGCCAGAGGAATTTCCGCCCCGCAAGCTGGCGGAAACGGCCTTTGTTGCCCCGCAAGCTGGCGCGGAAATGACATCCCCGGGCGGCACATGCGCGGGAGCGTCAGCGGCCGCTGACAGTTTCCCGCGCATGCGCAGTGGAGGGAGTCTCTTCCGCCTCCGCCATGGTGGAGGCCGTGGCGGAGGCGGAACGGAAAGAGTGCCCCCACGGCACAGGCCCGCCCGCGGATTGGTGGGCCCCGATCGCGGGCCAGGCCACCGTGGGGGCATCCCCCGGGGCCAGATCGCCCCGTGCCCCCCCCCAGGACCCCGGAGTCCGCCCATGCCGC
The DNA here is from genome assembly GCF_047496885.1 of Scyliorhinus torazame. Taxonomy (NCBI): domain Eukaryota; kingdom Metazoa; phylum Chordata; class Chondrichthyes; order Carcharhiniformes; family Scyliorhinidae; genus Scyliorhinus; species Scyliorhinus torazame. Next base: position 224,393,226 of record NC_092710.1, on the reverse strand, counting down.
CTTGTCCCGCCGTTCAAAAGGTGGTTTAATCCACGCCGGCGGGACAGGCAATTTATCGGCGGGACTTTGGCCCATTCGGGCCGGAGAATCGAGCGGGGGGGCCCGCCAACCGGCGAGGCCCGATTCCCGCCCCCGCCGAATATCCGGTGCCGGAGACTTCAGCAACCGGCGGGGGCGGGATTCACGGCAGCCCCCGGCGATTCTCCAACCCGGCGGGGGGTCGGAGAATGACGCCCAAGGTGTGAAGCAATTATTAGCTTTGTGGATAGTCCACTTTTGCTCATTCCAACCATCTTAGAAATGTATGAAGACACATGTATTACGATTACTAGATTCTATTCAAGGAAAGATTCTCGATTGCTTAATGCCCCATCAAAGCACTAGGTAGAGTTCATCCATTGCTATTCTGACTGTTATTCATACCATAGATATTTCATCAATTGTACTTCAACAAAAAGAGAGTGTGTCGAATATGTTTGATCAACTTAATCTTTTATGAATGATCTTGTTGTAAACACCAGTCATAGTCTTACCTTTCATAGGGAGAGAACACAGTCTTCAGAAATGTAATCGCAAACTGGCTTGTACTGAATATTATAGAAGACATGAGGTGGCACAGTGATTAGCACTGCTGCCTTACAGCACCATGGACCCAGTTTCAATTCTGGCCTTGGGTGACTGTGTGGAGTTTGCACGTTCTCCCCATGTCTGCATGGGTTTCCTCCAGGTGCTCTCACAGTCCAAAATGTGCAAGTTAGGTGGATTGGCCATGCTAAACTGACCCATTGTGTCCAAAGATGTGCAGGTTAGGTGGGGTTACAGGGACAGTGTGTTGCTCTTTTTAACCTTAGTCTATTGGCTCTGATTACGTCACCTTTGCTCACGAGTCGCCAGGTATCTTTATGATACCGCCACGTGGTTCAAGTTCAGGTTATGATTAATAACCCAGCACACCGCTTAGTAAGGATTAAAACAACGGTCATTTATGATATACAACAAGCAATATTAATACCCTAATACTACTTTCTATATAATAAACCTATCACTACTGGCCAATACTTAACTTAGGAAGAGCCCACCAGGTCAGGGAAACAAATGGCTTGTCCAATCAGATCTGGCCCGCGGGATTCAAAAGGCTGCTACAGGTCGGTGGCTAGGTGTCTCTACCGGATAGCGATCGCTGGATTCAAACTTACTGTTGCCGGTTGCTGTTCTTGCGAAAGTCTCGAGCAGGCGAAGAGGAGAGAGAGAGAGATCTGAACTTGGACCCTCACTTTTATAGGGCCCAGGGGCTTCCCGCCTCCCGGGGCGGCCCTTGACCCTGAGTCCCAAGTGATTGGATCTGTCCCCAATCTCTGGGGTCGATGTGTCCAATGGTGAGGCGATTCCTCGATCGGGGGGTGGTCGCTCACCTGTCTTTGTATCAGCCACTGCAGGCGCCGACAGGTCTGACCCGGTATTCAATTGCTAATATGTTGCAATTGTTCCCGGGGATAGCCGATTTAACTGCAGATGTCTGGATAGATGGGCTGCAAACAGTCCTGAATGTAACTGCAAATACCTGGGTTGATGGGCTGTTGATAGCCCTGAGTATCGATCTGGGCTAACTTCCCAGAGCCGAATATGCAATACTGTCTGCAGCTGCCTGCTTGTGTCTTCTTAGCTGCTTTTCCCAGCAGTCTTTCGGGTTAGCCATTTCAAACTGGATTTTGGCCAGATTAATCGGAACGCAGCCATTTTACGTGGCTACAAGTGGGCCTAGGTAGTGTGGTAGTCACCACTAGCAGTAGTATATGTATTACGGTAAGACACATATAATAGAGGTGCATGGGTAAATCCCTGCCTGCTGGCTCCGCCCAGTAGGCGGTGTATAAATGTGTGCATTCGCCAATGCTGCAGCCATTCTGGTGGTAGCTACAGGAGGCAGAACATCTTTGCTCAATAAAGCCTCGATTATTCCACTACTCTCGTCTTTGTGGTAATTGATAGTGCATCAATTTATTGAGCAAGATTTTTAAAACGATGGATCTCCGCATCAAGCCTGATCGCCTGCAGCTGAGCCCTCAAGCAGCCAACGCTACGTCCACTTTTCATCACTGGCTAGCCTGCTTCGAAAGCTACCTCCGAACATCCGCTGAGGAACCCTCGGACACACAGACGCTCCAAATCCTTTATTCAAGGGTGAGCCCTGACATTTATCCTTTCATCCGGGATGCGCCCACTTACTCCGAAGCGATGGAGCTCCTGAAGGGACTTTATGTTCGGCCAGTCAACCAACTATACGCCAGGCACCTCCTGTCCACGAGACAGCAACTCCCCGGTGAGCCTCTGGACAATTTCTGGCATGCCTTGCACATCCTGGGGAGGAACGGTGACTGCCAGGCAGTTTCGGCAGTCCAGCACACAGAACGTTTAATCCAAGATGCCTTCGTTATGGGCATGAGGTCTGCGTACGTCCGCCAGCGCCGTCTGGATGGGAGTACGCTGGATCTTGAGGGAACTAGGCAGCTCGCGAACTCGTTAGAAGAGGTCTCCCGTAACATCCAGTCGTACGCCCCCGACCGCGCAGCACCCTCGTGGGCATCGTGGGCCCCACCAGCTGCCGACTCCAGCTCACCGCAAGCCTGCACCGCGCGGCAGCCAGCCAACCCTGGGGGGCCCAAGTGCTACTTTTGCGGGCAGAACAAACACCCCCGGCAGCGCTGCCCGGCACGGGGCGCGGAGCGCGACCTGCGACGGATGTGGAAAGAAGGGACAGGAGGTGCCTGGCGTATAGTTGTCAGCCTGTTTGCCAGGCCTGGTCGGTCGCCACTGTTTCCAGGCCCGGCGTTCCTGCACCCCCCACGTGCGATTTTCCTCCTCGCAAGCCACGTGCGGCCCATTTGCGCCACCATCTTCTTCTCCGCAGGCCATCTTTGATGCCACCCGCCATTTTGGACGGCGCCTCAGGCCCCCCTGCTCATCTGGCCGTTCATCGCCTGCCGCTACCTCCACCACCGCTGACCAGCCCGGGACCTCCCAGCATCTGCCGCAGCTCGCCTCGATCACCTTGGATCAGTCCCGTCCCCGCAACATCGCGACCGTGACGACGACGGTGAAGATCGATGGGCACGAGACGACCTGCCTTTTTGACTCCGAGAGCACAGAGAGCTTTGTCCACCCTACTACGGTAAGCCGCTGCTCCCTCCCGGTACACCCCGTCACCCAGAAAATCTCCCTGGCCTCTGGATCCCATTCCGTGGAAATCCAGGGGTACTGCATCGCGACCCTCACCGTCCAGGGCGTAGAGTTTAGCAACTTCTGGCTCGAAGTCCTCCCCCACCTTGACGCTGCCATGTTACTCGGCCTGGACTTCCAGTGCCACCTCCAAAGCTTAACCGTAAAATTCAGCGGACCCCTACCTCCCCTCACCATATGCGGCCTCAGGACCCTTAAGGTCGATCCCCCTTCCTTGTTTGCGAACCTCACCCCTGATTGCAAACCCGGCGCCACCAGGAGCAGACAGTACAGTGTCCAGGACAGGACCTTCATCAGGTCGGAGGTCCAACGGCTTCTGCGGGAAGGCATCATCGAGGCCAGCAACAGCCCTTGGAGAGCCTGTGGTAGTAGTAAAGACTGGAGAGAAACACAGGACGTTCATTGACTAGAGTCAGACCATCAATCGGTACACGCAGCTCGACGCGTACTCCCTTCCACGCATATCTGACATGGTCAATCAGATTGCGCAGTATCGGGTCTTTCCCACAGTGGACCTGAAGTCCACCTATCACCAGCTCCCCATCCGCCCGGAGGACCGCCAATACACTGCATTCGAAGCAGATGGCCGCCTCTATCACTTCCTTAGGGTTCCCTTCGGCGTCACTAATGGGGTCTCGGTCTTCCAACGTGAGATGGACCGAATGGTTGACCGGTACGGACTGCGGGCCTCCTTCCCGGACCTAGATAACATCACCATCTTCGGCCAAGATCAGCAGGACCACAACGCTAACCTCCAAAAATTCCTCCAGACCGCCAAACTCCTTAACCTCACGTACACTAAGGAGAAATGCGTGTTCCGCACCAACCGCTTAACCATCCTTGGCTATGCCATGGAAAATGGAGTTCTAGGGCCCGACCCCGACCGCATGCGCCCCCTCATGGAACTCCCCCTCCCCCACTGCCCCAAGGCCCTGAAACGATGCCTGGGGTTTTTCTCCTACTATGCCCAGTGGGTCCCTAATTATGCGGACAAGGCCCGCCAACTCATTCAGTCCACAGTTTTTCCCCTGACGGCTGAGGCCCGACAGGCCTTCATCCGCATCAACGCAGACATCGCCAAGGCCACGATGCACACGGTCGACGAGTCCCTCCCCTTTCAGGCCGAGAGCGATGCATCGGACGTAGCTCTGGCTGCCACCCACAACCAGGCGGGCAGGCCCGTGGCCTTCTTTTCCCGTACCCTCCATGCCTCCGAAATTCGGCACTCCTCTGTCGAAAAGGAGGCCCAAGCCATTGTGGAAGCTGTGAGACATTGGAGGCATTACCTGGCGGCAGGAGAATCACTCTCCTCACTGACCAACGGTCGGCTGCCTTCATGTTTAATAACACACAGCGGGGCAAGATCAAAAACGACAAGATCTTGAGATGGAGGATCGAGCTCTCCACCTATAATTAGGAGATTTTGTATCGCCCGGGGAACGAGCCCCCTGATGCCCTATCCCACGGTACATGTGCCAGCGCACAAGTGGGCCGACTCCGGGCTCTCCACTATGACCTCTACCACCCGGGTTCACCCGGTTCTTCCATTTCATCAAGGCCCGCAACCTGCCCTACGCCATTGAGGAGGTCAGGACCGTCACCAGAGACTGCCAGGTCTGCGCGGAGTGCAAGCGGCACTTCTACCGGCCAGATCAAAGGCCTCCTGCCCCTTTGAGCGCCTCAGCATGGACTTCAAAGGGCCCCTCTCCTCCATCGACTGCAACACGTACTTTCTGAACGTGGTCGATGAGTACTCCCGGTTCCCTTTCGCCATCCCATGCCCCGAAGTGACTTCTGCCACGGTCATTAAAGCCCTCCACAGCATCTTCACACTGTTCGGTTTCCCCACCTACGTCCACAGCGATCGGGGATCCTCTTTTATGAGTGACGAGCTGCGTCAGTTCCTGCTCAGCAAGGGCATCGCCTCAAGCAGGACGACCAGCTACAACCTCCAGGGAAACGGACAGGTGGAGAGGAAGAATGGGACGGTCTGGAAGGCCGTCCTGCTGGCCCTGCGGTCTAAATATCTCCCGTCTCCCGCTGGCAGGAGTTTGTCCCCGACGCGCTCCACTCCATCCGATCGCTCCTTTGCACCGCGACTAACGAGACCCCTCATGAACGTCTCTTTGCCTTCCCCAGGAAGTCCACCTCCGGGGTCTCGCTCCCAACATGGCTGACAGTTCCTGGACCCGTCCTCCTTCGCAAGCATGTGCGGTCCCATAAGTCAGACTCTTTGGTCGAAAGGGTCCACCTCCTACACGCGAACCCGCAGTCCGCCTACGTAGCACACCCCGACGGACGCCAGTCTCCATCCGGGACCTGGCACCACCCACGGCCCCCGACCTGACACCGCCCCCCCCAGCCCCCCGGTTGCTTCATTCACCCCTGTGCCACTCACCCTCCCCCCAGCGAACGTCATCACAGCCCCCGACACAGGAGGATCCGTCCTCTGTAGCCACCTGAGTTGGCCACTTCCTGACTTAAAATGGAGAACCACAAAGACTGAAGGGACATTCAGCCAACAAAGGCAAAGACTAGCAAATACAGAAAGCATGTGTATTGAAACCTGTAAGGAACCAGACAGCACTGAAACCAGCAGCCATCTGCATAGTAATGTAGCAGCCATCTGCATAGTAATGCACAGCCATCTGCATAGTAATGAGCGATTCCAAGGCACAATCGCAACAGTTAAGGTGAATAAAGCCAAGCCAGACTCCTCGGCGCCAGCAGGAGCCAAGACAAAGGAAGGCCAACGAACATTTAGGGACCGGCCAACGATCAGGGAACAACTCCAGTATTGGAGAGATCGATCCAAGTGATCGGAACGCAGTCCAATCACTTGGAACCAGGTACGGGGTCCGCCCCGAAGGGCGGAAAGCCCCTGGGGACTATAAAGTAAAGCCCCCAAGTTCAAGTCGTCCTTCTTTGGCAGGGTCACTCAGCAACTCAAACCAACCCTCGACAGTGACCGGCCTCGCTGCCGCCAACCAAGTAAGTCTCAAGTCAACGCTCGCTATGAGATAGGCGCTCCTAGCTATCAGTCCATACCAGCTTTTGAATCCTACAGACTCAGGACCTGAACGAAAGGCTATTTGTTCCCCTGACCTGGTGGGCCAGTGCAAAGCTAAGTATAGGCCTTTTAGTGCTAGGAATAGCCTAGAAAGTAGAGTTTATGCATGAGTAGTGATTTACTGTGTATAATAAATGTGCTTTGATTTGAATCTTACTAATTGGTGTGTTGGGTTATTGATCATTACTTGAACTTGAACCTCATGGCAGTATCATAAAGATACCTGGCAACTCTCTAGCAAAGGTTAAACAAACAGAGCAAATTACAATTTAAGAGCCAACCAAAAGTTAGCAACACCTCGCATTGGTTCCACTCAGGGGTGACGAAGACGAGGACAACACACTCCCGGAGTCACAGGTAACCAAGTGGGCGCCCACATCACCACCAGGACTGAGGCGATCGCAGAGGAGGGTCAAGGCCCCCGACAGACTGAACTTGTAATTCTTTTTTCCACCACCCCCGCCGTACTCTTTTTTTTAACAGGGGGTGAATGTGGTAGTCACCACTAGCAGTATTATATGTATTACGGTAAGACACGTATAATAGAGGTACACGGGTAAATCCCTGCCTGCTGGCTCCGCCCAGTAGGTGGCGTATAAATGTGTGCGCTCGCCGGTGCTGCAGCCATTCTGGTGGTAGCTACAGAAGACACAACATCTTTGCTCAATAAAGACTCGATTATTCCACTATTCTCGTCTTTGTGGTAATTGATAGTGCATCACGTAGGGTGCTCTTTCAGAGGTTCGGTGCAGATTTGATGGGCTGAATGGCCTCGTTCTGCATTGTAGGGATTCACTAATTCTACCACCACCTGGCAGAAACAGCAAGGGTAGCAAGGGCACAGAATGTATTCTGGGTATGAAACCTCATCACGAGGATGGTTTGGTAGTGTTGGATAATGCTCTCACATATTATGGGTTAATGTGGGACTGAGTACATTACCACTCACACAGTGAAGTACCTAGATGTCAGTCTAGTTTGGGATAGAACCGGCTGCACCAACAAGCAAACCTGGTCATGTCTTTAAGGACATATCTGCCAAACTAGGCCTGCAACAAGTGATGAAAGAACCATCAAAAGAAAAACCTTCTTGACCTCATCCCCACCAATCTAACTCTTGCTCATGCATCTGTCCATGACAGTAATAGTTGGAGTGACAATGTCCTGAAAGACGTGCTTGTTAGGTGAACTGGATATTCTGAATTCTCCCTCTGTGTACCTGAACAGGTGCCTGAATGGGCCGACTAGGGGCTTTTCATAGTAACTTCATTGCAGTGTTAATGTAAGCCTGCTTGTGACAATAAAGATTATTATTATTATAATGGATCAGATTTAAGCTCTGCAGTCCGGCCATATCCAGTCATGGGATGTTCAACAATTAAGTGTTGAGCAAGGAGAAGGCTCCAGAAACATCCCTATCCTCAATGATGAGGGAGCCCAGCATGTCAGTGCAAAAGACAAAGCAACCAGCTTCAGACAGAAGTGTCAAGTGGATGATCCATCCTGGCCTCCTCCTAAGTACCCCAACATTACTGATGCCAGAATTCAGCCAATTTGATTCACTGCTTGTAATATCAAAAAATGACTGAAGGCACTAGACACTGGAAAGGCCATGGCCCTGACAGCATTCCAGCTGTAATACTGAAGATTGTGGCCCAGAATGAGTTGCATCCCTAGTCGAGCTGTTCTGGTACAGCTACAACACTGACATCTACCCAGCAATGTGGAAAATTTCCCAGGATATCCTGTCCATTAAAAGGAGGACAATTCCAACGCAGCCAACCATTGCCCCATCAGTCAACTCTCAATCATCAGCAAAGTGATGGAAGGTATCGGTGACAGTGTTATCAAGCAACACTTACATAACAATAACCTGCTTACTGCTGCTGTTTGGGTTCTGCCAAGCTCACTCAGCAACAAACAACATTATAGCCTCGGCCAAACACAGGTAAATGAGTTGAAACCAAAGAGAAAATGCTGTAAAATCTCAGCAGGTCTGGCAGCATCTGTAAGGAGAGAAAAGAGCTAACGTTTCGAGTCCAGGTGACCCTTTGTCACAAGGTTTCAGATTCCAGCATCCGCAGTAATTTGCTTTTATTGATAAATGAGTTGAATTCAAGATGTGAGTGATTGCTCTTGGCATCAAGAGCAGCTTTTGACCAAATGTGGCATCAAGGAGCCCCAACAAAATTGAGGCCGATTGAAATCAAGGAAAAAGCTCTCCACTGATTAAAGTCATATTCAGCTCAAAACTATGGTTATGGTTGTTGGAAATCAATCATCTCAGCCCAAGAGTTACTTAGGATGGAGTCCTATGTGCAATCAAGACCAGAATAACATTCAGACTTCGGCTGGTATGTGACAAATGACATTTGTATTACAGAAGTGTCAGGAAATGACCATCTCCAACAAGAAAGAATCTAATCATCGCCCCTTGACATTCAATGACATTGTCATTGCTTAATCCCCCACCATCAACATTCTGAGGGCTACCATTGATCAGAAACTGAACTAGACCAGCCATATAAATATTGTGGCTTTAGAGCAGGTCAGAGGCTTGGAACTATGCAGGGAGAAACTCACTTCCTGTCACTCACTCAGTCCGCAGCCGCCCTGGTGGGGGGGCGAGGGGATCATTCACCGAGGGGGCCTCCAGGATGGCCAGGCTATCGATCGGGGGCCACCGATCCGTGGGCGCGCGGGATCTGGTGGGGGCCTATCTTCTTGGTGCTGGTCCGCGGTGTGGGTCGGCCATATCGCACGGGGCGGCTGACACAGGATGCCACCGTGCGTTTCCCAACCGTTAGTGCAGGGCCCGTATCGGCAGCCGGAGCTGCGAGGAGCACTCCAGGGCCCTGCTAGCCCCCTTCAGGTGGGAGAATCACTCTGGACTTACTCCAGGTAAGTCCAGAGTGCTTCACGTGCATTTCTTCGCGGGCGTGGGGACATAGCCCCATTATTGGAGAATCCCGCCCATGATCTCTACCACCTTGAAGGAAAAAGGCAACAAATGCATGGATACACCACCATCAGTAAATTCCTCTCAAAGTCACACAACGTCCTGTCTTGGAACTATGGGCGTGATTAAACGCCCAGAAAATAGAGTCCCGTTTTGGGCACTGAGAACAACTCCGCTATCAAACGGGACTCTGATTCTTTTGGGCCTCGGTGCGGAATGCCCCACTGAGGCCGCACGTACCTCACCATTTTTAAAAGGCCGCCCCTATCTCTCAATCTCCCTCGAACCTCCCACTGCAGCCTCTGAACTCCCCCAAATTCCAACTTATCTCTTGGGAATCCTCGAGCACCATCACTCACCCCACCTCTTACGGGCAGGGCACCCTGAGGCCCGATCCCTGGCACTGGCAACCTAGCACCCAGGGACCTTGGCACTGTCAACCTGGCACCCCCGCAGTGCCAGAGTGGAGAAGTGGCAAGTTCTCCAGGCGTGGGCATTCGTTCCAGGACCTCAGGAGAATTGAGCACCGGCATGTTTACATGAGTCTAATCGTGACATCCCTCGAGATCTTGTTAGATCTCGCGAGGTGTTCCCAACGTCGTAAATCTCGCAAGTGGCCTCTCGTAGGATTTAACGGATGTGTCGTGACACCGAGTCGGGTGCAATGAGGCGATTCAATCGCGCACCATGGACGGGATTCTCTCACCCTGAGGCCGGGCCGGAGAATCACCGGGACCGGCGTGAATGGCGCCACGCCGGCCCGCCGATTCTCCGGAGGGCGGAGAACCGTCACCATTCGCACCGGAGCAGCGCCGGTCGGGGGCCGCTCTACGCCCACCCCCCCCACCGGCGATTCTCGCCGAGCGGCCACGCTAAAAAAGCCGAGTCCCGACGGCGGCGTCCACAACTGCTCTTAGCCGGCGGGACCTTCGCCGTGGATGCATCTGGGGCGGCCTGCTGGGGGGGAGGGGGGTCCGTCCCGGTGGGGGGGGGGCCTCCGCTGTGGCCTGGCCCGCGGTCGGGGCCGACCGATCGGCGGGCTGGCCTCTCGGGCTGGGGGCCTCTTTTGTTCTGCGCCAGCCCCTCTAGCCCTATGCCATGATGCATCGGGGCCGGAGCAGGGAAGCGAGACACTGCGCATGCATGGCAATCATGCCGGTGCCACTGCGCATGTGTGCGTTGGAGCCGGTGCCACTGTGCATGCTTGGCAATCATGCCGGTGCCACTGCGCATGTGCAGATCCGCGGCGTCCGTTTGACACTGGGCATCGGCAGCTGGAGTGGCATGGGTCGCTCCACTGCCGTGCTGGCCCCCTGTAGGGGGTCAGCATTTTTGCTCCTGAGGGTATGTTGATGTCGTCGAGAAATGCAACGCCGTTCACAACGGTGTCAACACTTAGCTTCATTAGAATCCGGTTTGCCTTTCCAAACACGAGCCTCCAGAATCACTTGGTTTTCAGATCGATGTGAGCACAGTGGAGGATAGAGGAACATCATCCCTCATGCTTGCCTAAGGCTCCCTCATGCTCCCCCTCATGAGACTGTTTACCCTCAGAAGCATTCCTGCCTCACTATCCATAATGGAATGGCCAGCATGCTGCCCTGCCAGCTCTAGAGTTTCCTCTTCGATTGGTGGTAGCATCACGAGAAATGGTATTGCCAGTCTGAGCATTTCCTGTGCCTTGTGGATCCTCATCTACTGTGGGAACAAGGAAGGGGAGTGTCAGTTCCCCCATAAGAACATGCGCAAAGACTAACCCCATAGCACCCTAGATGCTGACCTTCGGAACACTAACACGTATGTGGCCACCTTGAAAGGGTTGTCACAGCCAGCTTCAAGCCCCTTCAATGAGCAGCATTTATTCCTATCATAGGAGATGGGGCAGCCTCACACCATTGCTACCCAAACAGCCACACCTCACACTTATTCAGTTACTGACCCCTGCAGGAACAGAACTGTGGGGTGCTCACCCTGGCAGAATAGAGGATGCCATTGATGTGTTTGTGGCATCGTAAGCAGGTTCTCAGGACAACTCCACGGCTGCTGACCTCTTCCGTGCTTTCTTAGATAGGCGGGGAGTTACGGGAAAAGAGGACCACATGCACTGCCTGAGTCGTCTGGAGGAGAACCTACAGTATGACATCGTTACATGGAGGTGCCACCCAGAATCTTTCTTCTGCCATGTGGACAAGTACCTGTCCCCATTGTCTTACTGCGCCTGCCTAGCTGACCTGTTGGCCTTCTCCCATTGGCAGGGCTCTGCTGCTGGCGAGCGACTCAGGGGGATGCAAAGCAGGTATATTGGATGCGTGAAGCAGATTTTGCACTGGGGGTAGGTGAAGCTGGTATGGGGGGAATTTCGAAGAAGGTATTGATGGGATGGGTGAAGGAGGTATTGGGGGATGAGTGTCGTGGGTATTGGGGGATGGGTGTCGTGGGTATTGGGGGATGGGTGTAGTGGGTATTGGGGATGGGTGTAGGGAGTATTGGGGATGGGAGCAATGGGCATTGGGGATGGGTGCAGGGGGTATTGGGGATGGGTGCAACAGTTATTGGGGATGGGTGCAGCAGGTATTGGGATGGGTGCAGGGAGTATTGGGGATGGGTGCAGGGGGTATTGGGGATGGGTGCAGCAGATATTGGGGATGGGTGCAGGGAGTATTGGGGATGAGTGCAGGGGGTATTGGGGATGGGTGCAGCAGATATTGGGGATGGGTGCAGGGGGTATTGGAATAGGTGCAGAGGGTATTGGGGGATGGGTGTAGTGGGTATTGGGGGATGGGTGTAGTGGGTATTGGGGGATGGGTGTAGTGGGTATTGGGGGATGGGTGTAGTGGGTATTGGGGGATGGGTGTAGTGGGTATTGGGGGACGGGTGTAGTGGGTATTGGGGAATGGGTGTAGTGGGTATTGGGGGGTGGGTGTAGGGAGTATTGGGGATGGGTGCAGGGGGTATTGGGGATGGGTGTAGGGAGTATTGGGGATGGGAGCAATGGGCATTGGGGATGGGTGCAGGGGGTATTGTGGATGGGTGCAACAGTTATTGGGGATGGGTGCAGCAGGTATTGGGATGGGTGCAGGGAGTATTGGGGATGGGTGCAGGGGGTATTGGGGATGGGTGCAGCAGATATTGGGGATGGGTGCAGGGAGTATTGGGGATGAGTGCAGGGGGTATTGGGAATGGGTGCAGCAGTTATTGGGGATGGGTGCAGGGGGTATTGGGATAGGTGCAGAGGGTATTGGGGATGGGTGCAATGGGTATTGGGGATGGGTGCAGGGGGTATTGGTGCCATGGGTATTGGGGATGGGTGAAGTGGGTGTGGAGGGTATTGGTGGAGCAGATGTGGGGGAGTGGGTGGTGCAGGTTAGTGGATGGGTGAAGTAGGTGTGGGGGGAATAGGCGGAGCAGGTATGTGGGGGAATGGGTGAAGCAGGTATGTGGGGAGATGGGTCAAGCAAGCGTGTGGGAGGAGTGAAGCAGGTATGTGGAGGGGGGTAGGTGAAGCAGGTGTGTGGGGGTGGGTGAAGGAGGTATGTTGGGGTAGGTGAAGCAGGTGTGTGGGGGTGGGTGAAGGAGGTGTGGGGGGTGAAGGAGATATACTGGGGGTAGGTGAAGCAGGTGTGGGGGGGTGAAGGAGGTATGTTGAGGGTAGGTGAAGCAGGTGTGGGGGGTGAAGGAGGTATGTAATAATAATAATAATTGCTTATTGTCACAAGTAGGCTTCAATGAAGTTACTGTGAAAAGCTCCTAGTCGCCACATTTCGGCATCTGTGTGGGGAGGCCGGTACAGGAATTGAACCGGCGCTGCTGCCTTGTTCTGCATTACAAGCCAGCTGTTTAGCCCACTGTGCCAAACCAGTCCCTGTTCTTTTTTTGGGGGGGAGGTAGGTGAAGCAGGTGTGGGGGGTGAAGGAGGTATGCTGTGGGTAGGTGAAGTAGGTGTGCGGGGTGAAGGAGGTATGCTGGGGGTAGGTGAAGCAGGTGTGGGGGTGAAGGAGGTATGCTGGGGGTAGGTGAAGTAGGTGTGGGGGGTGAAGGAGATATGTTGGGGGTAGGTGAAGCAGGTGTGGGGGAGTGAAGGAGGTATGCTGGGGGTAGGTGAAGCAGGTGTGGGGGGTGAAGGAGATATGCTGGGGGTAGGTGAAGCAGGTGTGGGGGGTGAAGGAGATATGTTGGGGGTAGGTGAAGCAGGTGTGGGGGGTGAAGGAGATATGTTGGGGGTAGGTGAAGCAGGTGTGGGGGGGTGAAGGAGATATGCTGGGGTTAGGTGAAGCAGGTGTGGGGGGTGAAGGAGGTATGCTGGGGTTAGGTGAAGCAGGTGTGGGGGTGAAGGAGATGTGTGGGGGTGGGTGAAGCAGGTGTCGGGGGGTGAAGGAGGTATGCTGGAGGTAGGTGAAGCAGGTGTGGGGGGTGAAGGAGGTATGCTGGGGGGTGGGTGAAACAGGTGTGGGGGGGTGAAGAAGGTATGCTGGGGGTAGGTGAAGCAGGTGTGGGGGGTGAAGGTGGTATGTGGGGGGTGGGTGAAGCAGGTGTGGGGGCGAAGGTGGTATGCTGGGGGTAGGTGAAGCAGGTGTGGGGGGGTGAAGGAGGTATGTTGGGGGGTGGGTGAAGCAGGTGTGGGAGGTGAAGGCATGTGGGGGGGTAGTTGAAGCAGGTATGGGGAGGAATGGGTGAAGCAGGTCTGAAGAAGGCCCTTTGCAATGTCGCAGTGCTGGCAGCCCATTAAATATACAGTACATCCATTGACCACAGCCAATGAGACATTCCCTACCTCTGACTGCTAAATATTCAGTCCCCTTGCCCGCCACCATTATTTATCGGTTGGCACAAGATTTTGGTGAGAACAGGAATCCGAACGGGAGCCTCAGTACCATTAACTTTTGGCCTCACATTCTCCTACTCATTGTTTTACACAAATCCCAGCCATTTTGTTTGACGAGTCTTGTTAGAGCTTTTTGAGGATGTAAATAGCCGGGTTGATAAAGGGGAACCGGTGAATGTCACACATTTGGATTTTCAAAAAGCATTTAATAAGTTATTATTCCACAAGAGGTTATTCCAAAAATTTGGGGGATTGGGGTAATATATTAGCATGGATCGAGATAACAGAGAATAGGAATAAATGGGTCACTTTTGGTTATAATTAGCGGGGTAAAGCAAGACTAGTAGTGAACCTCAGCTATTCATCATCTCTATTAATGGCTTAGATTAGGAGATCATGTGTAGTCTATCTAAGTTTGCTAAGTGAAGAAGTAGGCTGTGATGGGTATACAGAGAGGCTGCAAAATGATTTAGACATGTTGAATAACTGGGAAGAAGGTGTGGATGGAGTATAATGTGAAGAATTCACAGTGGTGGTGCCTAGGATTTTCCTTCCCAATAAATGGGCATAACATCACATGGAGTGAATTCAACAGTACCTATGGTTTTTCTAATATACCTTCAGAGGCCAAGGCGCCCTGCCAGGACTATAAGTGAATAATATTAACCGTATTATTTCAGTATTACAATTTTTGATTATGTTTAATACTAGTTGTATTACAACAATGACTTACATTTATGTAGCACCCTAAACATAATAATGCATTTTATGTTGTTTGACAGGAGCAAAAGAAAATACACTGTACAAAAGAAGCAGCCATTAAGGAGAGATGATCAAACATTTGGGGTCAAAGAGGTAGGTTTTTAAACAGTGCGTTAAATAAAGAAAGAGAAGTAGAGATGCAAAGAGGCATGGGATTCCAAAGTGTAGGGCTTAGTGACTAAATTTAACATTGTACTATATTATCAGAATATTAGAGAAACACAGATTAGAAACATTTGGATCAGTCATACGCTTCCCTATTTTTATACCAATTTCAAATGCTCATTCATTAATAAGACCGGGAACATTACATTGAAACGTTGTAACATTGGCCCCTATCTGTTATCCTGTTATAACTTATTATAACTAAAAGGTTAGATGTGCTTCTGTGTCAGTAAAATGCAGAGAATTTATCCCTTTTGAATTTGAAAACTCTCTTGCATCCTTACCAGTCACAGGGTGACAGAGTAGCATGAAACGTTAAACGCTTACTTCTTGAAGTGTTCTGTCCTTTGAATTCCTTTCTTATCAATGATGACTAATTTGGTGAAAAAAAATGCAAATTAGCTGCAGATTCTCACAGTACATTAATAATGCCCCTCAGCGGTCAATCAGATCAGAGCCAATTCCAGAACGTTTGGTATGGTAAGCTTCCAGGTACCTATTATTGACAAAACAAAGTCAGATTCATTCTCGTCCTTTATGAACAATATTTTCACATGAAGTTATCACTGGTGCAGAATCTTAACTTGTTCAATAAAATTAGTTTAAAAAAGGCATTTTCAAAATTATGCCGCATTTTGACTGAGTACTATATTTGCTCAACTCAGGCATCGTCAGAACAGGAAAATCAAATATCATATCAACTTCCTGGGGGCTTATCATTCACTAGAAACTGAACTAGACTACCCATATAAGTACTGTGGCCACAAGAGCTAATGAGAGGCTAGGAGTCCTACGGCAAGTAACTCACCTTCTGACTCCCCAAAGCCTAAAACATCATCTACAAGGCACAAGTCAGAAGTGTGATGGAAGACTCTCCACTTGCCTGGATGAGTGCATCTACAACAACACTCAAGTAGCTCAATACCATCCAGGACAAAGCAGCCCACTCGATTGCTCCCCCTTCCATAACATTCAAACCTTTCACCACCGACGAACAGTGGCAGCCATTTGTATCATCTACAAGATGCACTGCAGTAACTCGCCAAGGTTCCTTAGACAGCACGTTCTAAACCCACGACCACTGCCATCTAGAAGGACAAGAGCAGCAGATACCTGGGAACCTCACCACCTGGAGGTTCCCCTCCAAGTCACTCACCACCCTGACTTGGAAATATATCGTTGTTCCTTCACTGTCGCTGGGGCAACAATCCTGGAACTCCCTCCCTAACAGCAACGAGGGTTAGGGTTACGGTTAGGGTTAGGACTGCAGCGGTTCAAGAAGGTAACTCACCAACACCTTTTGAAGGGCAACTAGGGACTCTCACATCTCATAAATTATTTTTTTTAAATTTCAGGTGGGCCTATAATTGAGGACACAATACACCTGCCTGCTTACGCAAGAAACTGTTTAAATATCTGCATCAGGTCATGACACTGTATAGGGTCCAGAATGAAATTTCAAAGTTCAATTGGGCAGTATGTGGCCCAACCAACAGGAACCACTAATAATTGCTCCACAAACAGGAGAAGGAGCACTCCATAAACGTACAGCAGCCAGCAGGTGGTCCAACTCAACCACTTCCATCACCACCCAGCTGCATTCATTTGAGATAGACCCGACCTCTGGTTCAAACTGCCATCCACCTGAACAAAGGGATTAACTAATTTTCTGCCCTCCTACTATCAGCAAAAGAACATCTTGTGCCGACAGCTACATTTAAACAAGACCCTGCCCTGTATTTATCCCCTTTCCTTTACACATATAATTCTATATTAAGTATCATTGTTGATTCACTATTAACTGAGCTTTCATAGCCATACTCTTTCTGACAGAAAGGGATAATCAGAATTTGGTTTAAGACAAAATGGTGCTCTCTATTTTTCTGCTCATGATGATATAGTAAGTAAAATTAGCAAGGATTACTCATTTGAATCCAGAAGAAAAAATATATTTTCCTGTTGTACATCCTCCAATTCTAAATAAGTAAAAACGAATCTTGCTCTCAGTGGGGAGATTTGAATTTGTTCATCAGTGAACCCTGTTAATAACTGAAATACCACTATTAGCTCCCAACCTAACTGACCAAAATAACGGACCAGTGTCTTTAACAGTGTCTTTTCTGAGCAGATTTTGAAGTCTGCACAGGTTTGTAGTATGCTATGTTAAACAGTCAACTTGACTTCAGCACTGTTTAGAAAGAGGTTCAAATACCACTTAAACCTTTTCAATTTGTCTGTTAGTTACCATATCCTGGAAAGTGTTATTGGGTAATGTTTTGCACCAAACAGCAAGTTTGCAGCCAGGGTTAGTAATCTTACAAATTGCTGCAGTCATTCACTTTTTTTCCATTGAGCAAGGAGCCTGAAATTACTGCAGGGCTTTCAACAGGTAATCTCCCCCAGGTGGTCCATTCTGATCATTGCTGTGTAAACCTGCTCATTAATGTTACGTAAGCGGGTATCTTGTAACATTGACAGACTTGTGCGTCATGCACATATCCACTAATTTCAAGTGAAAACCATGTCAACAAAGTTTAACCTAACAGCAACCAGGCAATTCTTGGCTTAAGTAATTTTTTTCCCATAATCCCTCTTACTTAATTTAATGGAGGACATTGAATAGAATCATAGAAGTATGGCATACTTTACCGAAGGTTTTGGGTGACAACAGAGATGATTGTCCACACCTGCAAATATGCAACTCTTCAGTGGAGTAATTCAAAAATTAGCACAAATAGAGTGGATTTGGCTCAAAATAGTGTGGCTAAACGCACAAAATAAGAGCAGAAGTGGGCCATCAGACCGTCAAGCCTGCTTCGGAATTCAATAAGATCATCGTTGATCCGTTTGCATTTTGAATTCTGCATTCCCATCTATCCCTGATAATGCTTGATTCCCTTGCGTAACAAGAATCTATCCACCTTGGCCTTAAAAATATCCAGTGCTTCCGCCACCTTCTGAGGCAGAGAGTTCCAAAGTCATACAATGGTCTGAGAGAAATAATTTCTCCCCATCTCTGTCTTATAAGTGGGACCCATAATTTTAAAACAGTGGCCCTTAATTCTGGACTCAGCCATAAGAGCAAACATCTTTTCCACATCCACCTTTTCAAGACCATTCAGGATCTTATATATTTCAATCAAGTCAACCCTCACTCGTCTAAACCCCAGTGGAAGAAAGCCCAATCTATCCTCATAAGACAACTCACGCATTCCAGGTGTCAACCTCGTAAATCTGTTTTGAACTTTTAAAAAATAAGTTTAGAGTACCCAATTCTCTTTTTTACCCAATTAAGGGGCAATTAAGCATGGCCAATCCACCTACCCTGCACTTCTTTTTGAGTTGTGGGGGTGAGACCCATGCAGACACGGGGAGGGGCTGGTTTAGCACAGTGGGCTAAACAGCTGGCTTGTAATGCAGAACAAGGCCAGCAGCGCAGGTTCAATTCCCGTACCAGCCTCCCCGAACAGGCGCCGGAATGTGGCGACTAGGGGCTTTTCGCAGTAACTTCATTTTAAGCCTTCTTGTGACAATAAGCGATTTTCATTTAGGGGGCTGGTTAAGCACTGGAGGGGGCTGGTTTAGCACAGGGCTAAATAGCTGGCTTTTAAAGCAGACCAAGGCAGGCCAGCAGCGCGGTCCAATTCCCATACCAGCCTCCCTGGACAGGCACCGAAATGTGGCGACTAGGGGCTTTTCACAGTAACTTCATTTGAAGCCTATTTGTGACAATAAGCGATTTTCATTTAATTTTTTATTTCATTTCAGAATGTGCAAACTCCACACAGACAGTGACCCGGGGTCGGGATCCAACCCGTGAGGCAGCAGTGCTAAAAACCTACATTGAACTGCCTCCAATTTCATTTCCATCCTTCTTTAAATAAGGAGGTTAAAACTGCACATCGCGTTCCAAATGCGGTCTCACCAAATCCCTGTAGAACTGATTCATAACATCTTTATTTTTATATTCAATTCCTCTCGTAATAAAGGATAGAATTCTATTAGCCAATTGATTACTTGATGCACCTGCATACTAAGTTTGTGTGACTCATACTCAGGAACACCTAGATCCCTTTGCTCTCGGAATTTCGTATTTGTTCTCCATTTAAGTAATACTCTGCTTTTCATTTTCACATTTTCCCACATTATATTCCACCTGCCAGATTTGTGCCCATTCACGTAACTTGCCAATAACCATCTGCAAACTCCTGGCATCCTCTTCACAACATACTTTCCGGCAAACAAATTTAGCTTCCCTCATCTAAGTCATTGATGTAAATTATAAAAAGTTGAGACCCCGGCACGGATCCCTGCAGGAATCCATGCATTACATCCAGCCAACAGAAAAAGACCCATTTGTGCATGCCCTCTGTTTTCTGCCAGGCAGCCAGTCTTCTATCCAGGGGAATATATTAACAACAACACGTGAGCTTTTGATTTGGCACCTTATCAAATCCAAGTACATTACATCTACAGGCTCCCCTGTATTCACAGTACAGGGTACTCCTTCAAATAACTCTAATAGATTGGTTAAACATGATTTCCCTTTCACAAAAACCATGCTGACTCTTCCCGATTACTTTGGGTTTTTCTAAGTTCCCAGCTATAACCTCTTCAAAGATCGACTTTAACAGCTTCCTCATGACAGATGTCAAGCTAACTGGCCTACAGTTTCCTGATTCCTGCCTCCCTCCCTTCTTAAATAGACAGGATATATTTTCTACTTTCCAGTCTGATGGAACCTTTTCAGAATCTGGGGAATTCTGGAAAATTAACACCAACACATTTACTACCTCATTAGCCACCTCTTTTAAGACTCTAGGATGAAGTCCATCTGGACCTGGACACTTGTCAGGCCGCAGCTCCATCAGCTTGCTCAGTACCACTTCCCTAGGGATCATAATTTCACCACGTTCCTGTAATAGCTATTTACCAGCTATTACTGCAATGCTTTTTGTAACCTCTATAGGAATCAAGCAAAATATTTGAATTCCGATTTTGGCCCAACGTGAGATTCAGTGGATTCATGTGAATCCCTTGTCTAGCAGGCGACCCCGGACAGTCCCATCTGCAGCTCAGCCTCCAGCTAAATGACTCTGAGCTGAAGCTCCTCAAGCTACAGATACTTACCGCAGACGTGTTTTCCCTGGATCCCACATGCTGCAGCCTTGACACATCACCTCTCCTGCCATCCTGCCTGATCAACATCCCCAATTTGAAAGAGGACTTCCCTTGGGCTCCCAGAGGGAATGTCAAGTTATGCAGTTGAATACTCATGAATCGCATTTGCCAGAATGTGTAGAACTGTGCTGCCCGTTATCTTTAGTGGGTAGAACTAGAAAGCTGCATAGTTCTGACTCACTGAGAAGAGCACTCTGCTCCTCAGATCAACACTGAGAGAAAAAAACAAATGTTAGAATGCTGAATCCCTGACTTACCATCACGAGACGTTAAATAGCAAGGTATTGTACGTGCTGTTTTGTAGTGGGTGAACTTTTATGTGGAAGTAGTGAGAAGGGGAACAATCTGCCCATTTATCTTTCCCTATCCTTCTACACGCTGAAATTTCAGAGTAGCTTCTGTTTAGGACCTGAGTTTGTCTAAGTAATTTGAATTGTACTTTACTCCGTACTTCTTTTATCACAGAAACAAAAAAGCAGAATCAAGATGCTGTAAGTTCAAAGAGAATGAACAATAAAGGTCACATGTGTGTCATTAAGTAATCATATGTCATACATTTTGTTAACTCAACCAGTGGTGCAGGAAAGCCAGTGTGTGTCAGTGCCAGACCCCAGTTTGGATAAATGGGGAGAATTCACAGCGGGATTGGCACAGAGCTGTAAAACCACTCGCCAAATCCAAAAGTGATGGTCGATATGAAAGGTGATCAAGCAGCATTGTGAGGGCCCCATCTAATATAGGAAAAAGCTGAAAGAGGAAGAGAGTGGCATAGATTGTGATACCATGCTTTGATGTGGGAAATCCTTGTAAAATGTGACAGTGGAAAGATTTTCAGCTCTATGTTTTATATGATCTGTGTGTGCTTTGTGAAGTTTTAGCATGAGCAAGCATCCAGTCTGAAGCAAGTTGACAAGCAAATTAATTCCAGCCAAATCTCGGGCCATCTAACTGGGCCATGGGACTGGTGAGTGGTCTGAACTGCAAAGCTCCTTGAATAATGCCACCTTCTCTTGAACTCGCAGTATGCCTTGTAATTACTATACACCACACTGGACATGACTGTTAGCTCCTAGCAGGCATGGTGTATTACTGACCTCTCGGAAGAGAGCACTAGAGTTCTAACCAGTGCAGCACACCTTGCAGCCACCTGCAGCAGTATATCCACATTGCCAGCCACAAAGCAGGAGGTCAGGCAACATCCCTGCAACGTGCCTACAGAGATTATTTTGTCCCCTTTCAAAAAATCTTTCATGGGATGTGGGCGTCGCTGGTTCGGCCAGCATTTATTGTTGATTTATTGATTTTTGCTTTACTAACCCTGAACAACTTTAATTCAAAACTAAAATGGACTGTTGCTTTTAGTGGAAATCTATGCCAAAGATGATACATGGAAAGCATGTACCATTGTCTAAACTTAAAGTTCCAGGAAATAATGGAGTGAGTGAGTCATGCCATCAGATGCATCGCCATAATTTGCTGGGGCATTAGTCAGTAGCCTTGTCTAAACCAATAGAAGTTAGTTCTGGCCACACAACCCTCCATTGCAGTCAATAGCAATCGCCAATTTCCTGGATTTTCAACTATTTTCATGCACAGCCGGTTGGACGTGGAAATAATGGCATGGGTGAGCAGGTATTTGACATGATTTACGGCCAAACTTGCCTGTGAGTCGAATAAATGGACCTTTAAAATTGTGAAGTCAAATCCAACAGATTGGTAATTGTTTGAAAAGTTTAATTTTCTTATTCTCTCGAGTAACCTTTTCTTGCTCGTTTTATCATTGAGAGTATTATTAGTAACTGAAGGTAATTATTTTCAGGACCTTCACCTATTTCTACATGCAAGAAAGACAAAAATACATTGCAATACTCTGTCCTCTGTGGATTCCCGCTGGTTGCTGATTATTGTTGATGGCCTGGATGAGAAGCAGGTGGAGTGGGCAGAATCACCTGAGGTGCCGTGGCAGGACACTGAACCACTTTCACTACTGCCCCTCATAGAGTGCGCACAGGAAACAGATGTCCTATTGGAAGAATGGATAATTTACAAACTGTGCTTCAGTACGGAAGCAACTGGTCACCTCTGTGAGATGCAACAGTATCTATCGAGGCACTCATACAACAAATGTCAAGCGGGTTTGGGGTATGAGTTGAGGCCAAGAGGGGTTGGCCTGATGAAGGCAAGATGGGCATATAAGAAGGAGCACTGTGCAGGGAGTGGGGGGAAGGATGGGGATAGCCAGGCTCAGAGGTTCATGGTCTAAAGATGCTATTCAGATGCTCGGACGACTCAGGTGCTCTCTGTAATTTGCACCAGAGAGGGTTCATCACATGATCGCAGTTTGCTGTGCCCTTCACAATCTGTCTATGGAGGGTGGTGCAGCCTTGCTAGAGGGTGAACTGGAGGAGGAGGAACCCTCTGCAGAAGATGAAGATGAGGAGGTGCAAAAAGCCCAGAATGATGCTGAGGGACACCATGGTTAGCATTGCTGCCTCAGAGCGCCAGACACCTGGGTTCAATTCCCGTCTTGGGAAACTGTCTGCATGGAGTTTGCACGTTCTCTCCATGTCTGCGCTGGCTTCATCCAGGTGCTCTAGTTTCCTCCCACAGTCCAAAGATGTGCAGGTTTGGTGGATTGGCAACGGTAAATTGCCCGTCATGTCAAAATGTTAGACGGGGTTACGGGGATAGGGCGGAGGAGTGGGCATAAGTTGAGGTGTCTTTCAGAGGGCCAGTGCAGACTCGATAGGTGAAATCGTCTCCTTCTGCACTGCAGAGATTCTATGATTCTATAAGCGCCATGATGCCATGGAGGAGAGGAGGCACGGGAGGTGTGCCCCTGATACCTTCATAGCCAAAAAGTTCCAAGAGGGGTAAAAATAAGACACAACATCAGGAGACATTTACTGCAGTCCTCCAAGCCATTCCCTGACTTCTGAGGGAATAGCCAAACTATTACTGAGAGGACGAGGCTGTAAGTGCTCATGACTGACTAAGGTCAGATCTTAACTGTGATCATTGGTGCCCTGATAATGTGCTCACTCCATCAACTTAAAGTCCAGCAAGGAAGTACAGCGATGTGAGTCGAGGCGAGACACTCTCTATGTAAGGTTACAAATATTACCATAAAGGAAATGCAGACCAGCATAGGGCCAATTTGGGACACCATCAGTTAGGAAACTCAGAAGCCCAGAGAGTCACATATCTGAAGAGCCCTCTTCAGCCATTGCTATCACTTGAGGACGAAGGGTTGAGAACTCACCCATCATACACTCTGAGTAAAGAATTACACACATCTCCTTGACAGCACACAAGGAAACGGTGACAAGTTGCACTGAGGTTGGCATCACATGAACGTTAATCTTAAAAGTACACATTCTGAGTGTGAGGAAGGCTGAATCTCGGAATAAGAGGATTGAGAAGCTCCAAATCAAAATACTTTCATCGGACCATAACATTTTCATATCCATAGAATATTTTTCAGAAAGAGCAATTTATTCACAGTGATAGAGCACCCATGACATCAAAACATTTTTAACTTTCCTAACCCTACCACTACACCTGGGTGCAGCCCTGACATCCACAGCAGGAGCAGAGGCAGCCTGCTGACTGCTACATTCTGATGCCTGTGATGACCTTAGTAGACGTCCTCCTGTGGCCCAAGTCCTGGAGGGGCCCGGCCACATAAGGGTCTCCTGCTCAAGGGCAGAAGTATCCCTGGCAGCTTGTGCTGATGAAGTTGATGTGGCACAGGCAGCTGCACATCCTTGGAGTATCCTGAGAGGGGGTCCCCCGAGGTATCCTCCCTGTGGGTGCCAGAGGGACTCGGCCTGACTCCTGCAGAATATGGGGCACCTTGATGGAGATCAAGGTGCCCTAGCCCCATGCGGTCTATATCCTGAGGGCGCCCACCAGAATGTGTGGCCATGGTTTGCATGGCCGAGTGCAAATTCAGCAGGACCTGCGGGACCAAGGTCTCCATAGTGATCGCCATGATTCCCGTAGAGAAAATGCTGGAAAATCATAGCAGGTCTGGCAGCATCTGTAGGGAGAGAAAAGAGCTAATGTTTCGAGTCCAGATGACTGTTTGTCAAAGCTGGAGGAGGAGGAAGTGGTCATGATTCCCCTGATGGCCCTTAGGTTCCCACATGTTGGAGCCATGACAGTAGAAAGGACATGGGACAACGCCTCCATTGTACACTCTCGTCTGTTGAGAAACTCTCAAAGCTCTGCTCGATGTTCCACTGCCTCTCTCTGCATCTCCACCAGTGAGCTGGCAGTCGCTTCCAGAGGCCCATCATCTGACTGGGATTGAGTGGATGGCTGGTCTTCAGTGCCGATACCTGAGCTGTCCTTGCCTCTTGACTGCTGCGGGGACGTGTCTGAGGTGTTCCGGAAAACGTGATCTGAAGTCTAACCTTAAACTACTTTCCACCAAAGTGTGCGTCTCTGCTCTGGTGGAGGGGGGGAATGAGACCTGTAATGGTTCTTCCGGATCCTCCTCATCCTCAGATATTCTCTGGTGCCACAGAGTGCATCTCAGCTGGCTAGTTGGCTGCAGTATGCTGGTACCTAAAAAATGCAAAGGACAATTTTAGTGGATGAGATCCACACAGGTTGTTGGGAGAGTACAAGCTCTGTGTCGCCACAGGAGCGATCTCTGTTTTCAGTGGCAAGCTCTGCCGCAACCTTCTCAAACTTGCTGAAAGGAAGGATCTCTGCCATCCCTTGCCTGCTCTGGACTTGATCTCGCTTGTTGTGCATGACTTTGGCCTGTATGGAGACCAAAGAAAGAGATGTGATCAGAGGGGATGGACCAGAGGGTTTGGTGAGGCCACCCCAGAAAGGACAAAGAATGGAGTTCAACCAACAAGACAGATAGATGGGATTGTAGTGTTGTAAAAGTCTTGTTGACAGAGTGTTGATGAGTGTCCCCTGTGATTGAATGTGCAAGATCCATGAAGAGAGTAGTCGTTTGGGTACATGATGCCAAACTGAGAGTTTGATAGTGGATGGAGCTGGGAAAGGAGTTAGCTGGGGAGCGGATGAGGACATTCATCCGCTTCCAACACTTGTGGAACTTTGCAGGTGGGTAGCAACCGTGCTAACCTCCTGGGCAATGTCCTCCCCGACCAGAGAGGTGCCGTTTGGATGCTTTCCCGAGCCATCCCTGAGGTAGATTACGTGCCAGTGGGCCCAGGCTCCTCAAATAATGGCCTAATGGACCCTGGTGCTGAAAGCAGGTGTTGCCTTCTTCTTTTGCCTCTGGTTTGCTGATACCCTGAGCCATTGGTGAAGACAGATGGGCTGGAGAGAATGATATGAATGGCTGGTTTTTAAAAAAGACACCGGGACCTTTGAATCCACCAACAAACAGCGGGGAGACAAATCAGCTGCTGGCCTGCCAGGTGACTTAGAGAGGAATGCGCCTGTGCATAATTAACACAGTTCCAGGTGTTGAATCTGGTGCAAGTTCCCACCATACTTGCCAGAGGGAAAGGCGCTGTCTGAGCCACCAGCCACTGCACTTAGTCTCAGAAATGGAGAATTCTGCCCGATGGTTCTGGTTACTTCCAATGAAACACCAAAGTCCTTTGTGACATCAGCTGAGGAGCTGTGAGGACCAACATTCAATGAGTGACAGGCCCTCTTCAGCAGTTCATCTGGCTTTATTATTTGTCACATTTCTGCTGAGTAGTACTGGCTCCCTCAGGATGCACAGAAATACTGATAGGCCCCATGTGATGCTGAAGGTCCCTCTTGAGGAATCTGTCACTTTCTTAACATATGAAGGTTGTAGCCATCTGGGATGACCACTTCCCGATTACAAAATGGACACTTTGCAAAGATTGCAGGGAAAATGGACAATACTGAGAAAACAAGCAGGTTCAGGGTTTGTCTGCATATTGGAGCCGCAGCTCCCAGACAAGACCAAAACTGCAGGCCCATTAGCATACTAATGGCCCATCTCCGGGGACAAAAGAGTAACATTTAAGTAACCGATGCTAAGGCAGACACCCCGGCGTCAGAGGACACCAGAACAAAGCAGGCCAACGGCTACCTAGGACACGCCCAGCCATCAGGGCACCCACCCCTTTATTGGAGGAAATCAATAGGAATGATCGAGAAACGGCCCAATTAATTGGGGCCAAGTTCAAGACCTGCCCAAAAACACGTGAAGCCCCTTTTGGGTATAAGAAGGATCCCCCAAGAGAGAATCGCTCTCTTGGCTCTGGCTCTCACCGAGGAGAGACCTGCCCAACAGCTGCACCAGAACAAGTAAATCCAAGGTCAACACACGCTACCAGACAGACGATCTTAGTTGTTCCCCTTCATCACTTCAACCCCAGCAGCCTTAGAACCAAACAACGGCCATTGTTCCTCTGACTGAGTGGGTGCCTGAAGCTAAGTATAGGCTTTAGCAGTAGTGATAGTTTAGTCTGTATTATTTGTGCATGAGTGTATTTAACTGTGTGTGTAAATAAATAAGCATTTGACTTTGAACTAACTAACTGGTGTATCGAGTCTTTGATCAGTATTCGGTTTGAACCTTGTGGCGGTATCGAAAGATATCTGGCGACTCTAGAGCAAAACGTAATTAGAATTAAGGAAGGCGACCATATTGACCGCCATATTCAGAGCCAAATAAAGAGAAACACAAATTAGCAACAAGGTGCCACTTTCAAAATGTGCTAATCCAGCAGAGGGCAGAAGAGCGGAGCTGCTGATTGGTGTTGCAAGGGAAATTTTCATACCTCCGTCGTGGTCACCCTAATTTGAAGGTGTACCTAAGCTAAAGACCCTAGCTGTTCGAGTGAAGACAAGCATCCAGCAGAGGGCAGTAGAGCGGAGATACTGATTGGTGTTGCAAGGGAAATTTGCATACCTCTGTCGTAGTCACCCTAATTTGAAGGTGTACCTAAGATAAAGACCCTAGCTGTTCGAGTGAAGACAAGCATCCAGCAAAGGGCAGTAGAGTGGAGCTGCTGATTGGTGTTGCAAGGGAAATTTGCATACCTCCGTCGTGGTCACCCTAATTTGAAGGTAGTTTGTGGAGGGGCTGTTGGCAAGTGACACTTAAACCCGAAACACTTCTTCAGTGTTTCCCTCCCTACCCCCTCCTCTAACCAAAAAAAAACAACTGCTGTAAAGATCAACAGGAAGGCTCGAGGTCAGGAAGAAGTTGAACCATGACGCCACAGCCTGCAGGTAAGGGATTGGCTGGTGACTGGTAAGTAGTTTTTCTTTTATATTCCCTCAGGTGTTATCGTGCAGGGCGCAGAGGTTGCTGAGTGAGTGCTTGCTGAGAAGGGGAGTGAATAACAGGTAAGCTCTTTCTTTTTCTTTTTTTTATCTAGGGGGATGGCAGTGGAGGTAGTGCAATGTTCCTCCTGCAGAATGTTTGAGGTGAGGGACGCCGACAGTGTCCCTGCTGATTTCATCTGTGGGAAGTGCACCCATCTCCAGCTCCTCAGAAAACGCGTTAGGGAACTGGAGCTGGAGCTTAAGCTGGATGAACTTCGGATCATTCGGGAGGCAGAGGTGGTCATAGATAGAAGCTTCAGGGATGTAGTTACTCCGAAGAATAAAGATAGATGGGTGACGGTGAGAGGGGCTGGGAGGAAGCAGTCAGTACAGGAATTCCCTGTGGTTGTTCCCCTTAGTAACAAGTATACCGCTTTGGATAATGTTCGGGGGGATGACTTACCAGGGGTAAGCCATGGGGTGCAGGTCTCTGGCACAGAGTCTGTCCCTGTTGCTCAGAAGGGAAGGGGGGAGAGGAGTAGAGCATTAGTCATTGGAGACTCCATAGTTAGGGGGATAGATAGGAGATTCTGTGGGAACGAGAGAGACTCGCGGTTGGTGTGTTGCCTCCCAGGTGCCAGGGTGCGTGATGTCTCGGATCGTGTTTTCGGGATCCATAAGGGGGAGGGGGAGGAGCCCCAAGTCGTGGTCCACATAGGTACCAATGACATAGGTAGGAAAAGGGATAGGGATGTAAGGCAGGAATTCAGGGAGCTACGGTGGAACCTTAGATCTAGGACAAACAGAGTTATTATCTCTGGGTTGTTACCCATGCCACGTGATAGTGAGATGAGGAATAGGGAAAGAGAGGAGTTGAACGCGTGGCTACAGGGATGGTGCAGGAGGGAGGGTTTCAGATATCTGGATAACTGGGGCTCATTCTGGGGTCGGTGGGACCTCTACAAATGGGATGGTCTACACCTGGACCAGAGGGGTTCCAATATCCTGGGGGGGAAATTTGCTAATGCTCTTCGGGAGGGTTTAAACTAGTTCAGCAGGGGCTTGGGAACCTGAATTGTAGCTCCAGTATACAGGAGGTTGAGAGTAGTGAGGTCATGAGTAAGGTTTTAAAGTTGCAGGAGTGTACCGGCAGGCAGGAAGGTGGTTTGAAGTGTGTCTTCTTCAATGCCAGGAGCATCCGGAATAAGGTGGGTGAACTTGCGGCATGGGTTGGTACCTGGGACTTCCATGTTGTGGCCATTTCGGAGACATGGGGCGAAATTCTCCCCCAACGGCGGGATGTCCGCCGACTGGCGCCAAAGCCGGCGCCAATCAGACGGGCATCGCGCCGGCCCAAAGGTGCGGAAGGCTCCGCATCTTTGGCGGCCTAGCCCCAACATTGAGGGGCTAGGCCGACGCCGGAGGGATTTCCGCCCCGCCAGCTGGCGGAAATGGCTTTTGTTTCCCCGCCAGCTGGCGCGGAAATGCGGCGCATGCGCGGGAGCGTCAGCGGCCGCTGTCAGTTTCCCAGCGCATGCGCGGGAGCGTCAGCGGCCGCTGTCAGTTTCCCGCGCATGCGCAGTGGGGAGAGTCTCTTCCGCCTCCGCCATGGTGGAGGCCGTGGCGGAGGCGGAAGGGAAAGAGTGCCCCCACGGCACAGGCCCGCCCGCGGATCGGTGGGCCCCGATCGCGGGCCAGGCCACCGTGGGGGCACCCCCCGGGGTCAGATCGCCCCGCGCCCCCCCCCAGGACCCCGGAGCCCGCCCACGCTGCCTGGTCCCGCCGGTAAATACCAGGTTTGATTTACGTCGACGGGACAGGCAATTCCTGGGCGGGACTTCGGCCCAGCCGGGCCGGAAAATCCAGCGGAGGGTCCCGCCAACCGGCGCGGCCGGATTCCTGCCCCCGCCCAATCTCCGGGAGCGGAGACTTCGGCGGGGGCGGGGGCGGGATTCACGGCGGCCAACGGCCATTCTCCGACCCGGCGGGGGGTCGGAGAATGACGCCCATGGATAGAGCAGGGACAGGAATGGTTGTTGCAGGTGCCGGGGTTTAGATATTTCAGTCAGCTCAGGGAAGGTGGTAAAAGAGGGGGAGGGGTGGCATTGTAGTCAAGGACAGTATTACGGTGGCAGAAAGGACGTTTGATGAGGACTCGTCAATTGAGGTAGTATAGGCTGAGGTTAGAAACAGGAAAGGAGAGGTCACCCTGTTAAGGGTTTTCTATAGGCCTCCAAAAGGTTCCAGAGATGTAGAGGAAAGGATTGCAAATATGATTCTGGATAGGAGCGAAAGCAACAGGGTAGTTGTTATGGGGGACTTTAACTTTCCAAATATTGACTGGAAACGCAATAGTTCGAGTACTTTAGATGGGTCCGTTTTTGTCCAATGTGTGCAGCAGGGTTTCCTGACACAGTATGTAGATAGGCCAATGAGAGGCGAGGCTGTATTGGATTTGGTACTGGGTAATGAACCAGGACAGGTGTTAGATTTGGAGGTAGGTGAGCACTTTGGTGATAGTGACCACAATTCGATTAAGTTTACTTTAGTGATGGAAAGGGATAGGTATATACCGCAGGGCAAGAGTTATATCTGGGGGAAAGGCAATTATGATGCGATAAGGCAAGACTTAGGATGCATCGGATGGAGAGGAAAACTGCAGGGGATGGGCACAATGGAAATGTGGAGCTTGTTCAAGGAACAGCTACTGCGTGTCCTTGATAAGTATGTGCCTGTCAGGCAGGGAGGAAGTGGTCAAGCAAGGGAACCGTGGTTTATTTAGGCAGTCAAAACACTTGTCAAGAGGAAGAAGGAGGCTGATGTAAAGATGAGACATGAAGGTTCAGTAAGGGCGCTCGAGAGTTACAAGTTAGCTAGGAAGGACCTAAAGAGAGAGCTAAGAAGAGCCAGGAGGGGACATGAGAAGTCTTTGGCAGGTAGGATCAAGGATAACCCTAAAGCTTTCTATAGATATGTCAGGAATAAAAGAATGACTAGGGTAAGAGTAGGGCCAGTCATTGACAGTAGTGGGAAGTTATGCTTGGAGTCCGAGGAGATAGGAGAGGTGCTAAATGAATATTTTTCGTCAGTATTCACACAGGAAAAAGACAATGTTGTCGAGGAGAATTCTGAGATTCAGGCTACTAGACTAGAAGGGCTTGAGGTTCATAAGGAGGAGGTGTTAACAATTCTGGAAAGGGTGAAAATAAATAAGTCCCCTGGGCCGGATGGGATTTATCCTAGGATTCTTTGGGAAGCTAGGGAGGAGATTGCTGAGCCTTTGGCTTTGATTTTTAAGTCATCTTTGTCAACAGGAATAGTGCCAGAAGACTGGAGGATAGCAAATGTTGTCCCCTTGTTCAAGAAGAGGAGTAGAGACAACCCCGGTAACTATAGACTAGTGAGCCTTACTTCTGTTGTGGGCAAAATCTTGGAAAGGTTTATAAGAGATAGGGTGTATAATCATCTGGAAAGGAATAATTTGATTAGACATAGTCAACACGGTTTCGTGATTATTGAGTTCTTTGAGAAGGTGACCAAACAGATGGATGAGGGTAAAGCAGTTGATGTGGTGTATATGGATTTCAGTAAAGCGTTTGATAAGGTTCCCCCCAGTAGGCTACTGCAGAAAATACGGAAGCATGGGATTCAGAGAGATTTAGCAGTTTGGATCAGAAATTGGCTCGCTGGAAGAAGACAAAGGGTGGTGGTTGATGGGAAGTGTTCAGACTGGAGTCCAGTTACTAGTGGTGTACCACAAGGATCTGTTTTGGGGCCACTGCTGTTTGTCATTTTTATAAATGACCTGGAGGAGGGCGTAGAAGGATGGGTGAGTAAATTTGCAGATGACACTAAAGTCGGTGGAGTTGTGGACAGTGCGGAAGGATATTACATGTTGCAGAAGGACATAGATAAGCTGCAGCGCTGGGCTGAGAGGTGGCAAATGGAGTTTAATGCAGAAAAGTGTGAGGTGATTCTTTTTGTAAGGAATAACAGGAAGACAGAGTATTGGGCTAATGGTAAGATTCTTGGCAGTGTGGATGAGCAGAGAGATCTCGGTGTTCATGTACATAGATCCCTGAAAGTTGCCACTCAGGTTGAGAGGGTTGTTAAGAAGGCGTACGGTGTGTTAGCTTTTATTGGTAGAGGGATTGAGTTTCGGAGCCATGAGGTCATGTTGCAGCTGTACAAAACTCTGGTGCGGCCGCATTTAGAGTATTGCGTGCAATTCTGGTCACCGCATTATAGGAAGGATGTGGAAGCATTGGAAAGGGTGCAGAGGAGATTTACCAGAATGTTGCCTGGTATGGAGGGAAGATCTTATGAGGAAAGGCTGAGGGACTTGAGGCTGTTTTCGTTAGAGAGAAGGTTAAGAGGTGACTTAATTGAGGCATACAAGATGATCAGAGGATTGGATAGGGTGGACAGTGAGAGCCTTTTTCCTCGGATGATGATGTCTAGCACGAGGGGACATAGCTTTAAATTGAGGGGAGATAGATATAAGACAGACGTCAGAGGTAGGTTCTTTACTCAGAGAGTAGTAAGGGTGTGGAATGCCCTGCCTGCAACAGTAGTGGACTCGCCAACACTAAGGGTATTCAAATGGTCATTGGATAGACATATGGACGATAAGGGAATAGTGTAGATGGGCTTTAGAGTGGTTTCACAGGTCGGTGCAACATCGAGGGCTGAAGGGCCTGTACTGCGCTGTTATGTTCTATGTTCTAATTGTCAGCAATGCCCAACTGAGGATCCAGCATTAAGGCAGTACCCACAGCGGCCATGCCATTTGTTACTCCATCATTCATGATTTATCTAGCAGGGAGATAGGTCAGGAAACAAGGCTTGTCCCCTGTAGCCATGGCCTATGACAGTACAACCAGACCCTTATCCCCAGCATCATAGATGCAAATTTGATTCAATCCAAATGGTATCAAGAAAAGGCTGAAGTCACTGGATAACAAAGGCTATGGGCTTTGACAACATTCTGGCAATAGCACTGAAGATGTCTGCTCCAAAATTAGCTACACCCGAGCTAAGCTGTTCCAGTACAGCTGTAATACTGGCATCTACTCAGCAATGTGGAAAATTGCTCCATAATAAGCAGGACAAGTCCAGCTTGAAGTAATGTCCTAGACCTAACCATCTTCCGTTGCTTCATCAATGACCATCCTTCCAACATAAGGTTAGATGTGGGGATGTTGGCTGATAATTGCACAATATTCAACAAGCGCGACTCCTCAGACACTGAACCAGTCCATGTGCAAATGTAGCAAGACCTGGACAATATTGGGCTGGGCTGATAAGTGGCAAGTAACATTTGCACCACACCACCTCCAATAAAAGAGAATCAAACCATTGGTCCTTGATATTCAATGGCATTACCATCACTGAATCCCCCACAATCAACATCCTGGGGATTACCATTGACCAGAAACTAAACTGAACCAGCTACATAAATACTGTGGCGACAAGAATAGGTCAGAGGCTAGGATCCTGCAGTGAGTAACTCACCTCCAGACTCCCCGAAGCCTGTCCACCAGATACAGGGCACAAGTCAGGAGTGTGGTGGAACATTCCCCACTTTCTTGGATGAGTACAGCTCCAACAACACTCCAGAAGCTCCACATCATCCAAGACAAAGCAGCCCCTTAATTGGCACCTCATTCACCACTTTAAACATTCACTCCCTCCATCACCAACATACAGTGGAAGCAGTATGTACCATCTACAAGATACACTGCACAACTTTTCAAGGCTCCTTCAACGGCACCTTCCAAACCTGTGACTACTACAATCTAGCAGGACCAGGACAGTAGATGCATGGGAACACAATCACCTGAAGGTTTCCCTTGAACGTACACACCATCCTGACTTGGAAATAGATTGCGATTCCTTTACCATTATTAGGTCAAAATCCTTGAAATCCCTCCCTAACAATACTGTGGGTGTACCTGTATCACAGTGGTTCAATAAGGCAGTTCACCATCAACCTCTCAAAGGCAGCTAGGGAAGGCCAATAAATACTGGCCTAGTCAGCAATGTTCACAATAATAAAAAAAGGCACTGCATTTGGCATTGGCTTGGTTGCAGGAGTTATCGGAAAGATGACATATTTAGACACCAGTCCGCCTTTGGGCTCTACTCCAGATTTCTTTGACAAGGCTTATTCCCTTAGCCTTCAACAAGGCAGTGGAGCTTTGCTTCCATGGGTGGGAGTTTGGTTATGAGTACCAGGGCGTGTCCACATGCTAGAGGGCCTGCACACTGCACATCTAGGAGTCAAATATCCTCTGAGTTCCTCTGAAGCATTAGCCTTCCATGTGTCAAGAGGAGGCACAGCTGAGGGCTTACCAATGGAGAGGCTGTGTGCCGACAGAGACCTATCCATTTAGCTCTCTTTTTCACATTACTGCTAGCCAGCAGCGTGGACTGAAAATGAGAGGCAAAGTAGCACACAAAAGCAGAAAGCATGCTAACTCTCTTC
The DNA here is from genome assembly GCF_047496885.1 of Scyliorhinus torazame. Taxonomy (NCBI): domain Eukaryota; kingdom Metazoa; phylum Chordata; class Chondrichthyes; order Carcharhiniformes; family Scyliorhinidae; genus Scyliorhinus; species Scyliorhinus torazame. The sequence continues at coordinate 224,359,298 of NC_092710.1, read as the reverse complement.
AGCCACTCACAATATATATTATACCAACTTGTTGTGGCATCAAGAGAAAGTACAGCTTGACACAATTTTTGCATTGCAATCTCTATCTGCATTTTCAAAAGACTATTCTAGATACGAATAAGCCCGTTTGTTTTAAATGACAAGAAGCTCAGTGTTATGTAAACAATCAGAAACATGGTGGCATCCAACAGTAGAAATGTGACAAATAAAGAAGATATTTGGAGTGAGGCAAATAAAAGGGGATGTCAAAATAAATGGTCACGGTTTTCATCATCTTATCTCCGATGTTTCTGCATTTGGTAAAATGTTTCTAAATTTCAAGGAGGTATTACTCTTTACAGCTAAGAACTCTTCAGTGAGTAATGCAAATATTATTACTTTATTTGTTTTAATAATAAAGCTCACCAACAATGTGTTTTTCTAAAATATTTGGCAAATATGAGAAGTGCCAGTTCCTGTAATTTCTGTTTGGGTTGACTTCTGTGCATTCATTTTAGCTAGAGTTACTATTGAGTAATATAATAAAGGTCTTTGCTTCATGCACAGTGATGGTATTTTTTTGGTGTTGTAGGTTCAATCAAAGATGAATGGAAGAATAGGTTAATGGCCCAGACTTCATTGAACACACCTTTCTTTTCACAGCACAAAAGAAAGAGAGGATTATGGAGTGGGTGAATTACACAATTATTTATGCAACTCCAGATTTTCAAAGGAGTTTTGCATCAGTTCTGCCACTACCCTTGTGCAAAAATGTTAAGAGGTGATCATCATAGCTCCTCTACTATTAAAAGTAATATCATTCGCCAGTTAAGTCATTGCTGCTACTTAAACTTGAAAATATTAACATTGCAGAACTGACAATAGTGTGGTTGCTGCTCAAAAGGTTCAGTTTAAACTCCCAGTTAAAATGTATTCCTGTTGCAAAGAGAAAACAAGAAGGATTTTTGAGTGTGCACATCCTGGGCGCGATTCTCCGCTCCCGCGACTAAGTGCCCACGTGAACGCCGTCGAGTTTCACGACGGCGCGAAACGGCCCCGATCGCGATCGATTCAAGGCCCGAAAATGGGCTAGGAGCGGGGCCGCGAGGAACTCGGGGGACGTGGCGCAAAAGCAGCGTCGCAAGCGCGCGACACCCGAATGACGCGGCGCTGCGCCATAAATGGCGCGATCCGCGCACAGAAGGACCCAGGAGGAGGAGAAGGAGGAGAGATGGCTGAGCCCCAGCGAGCCACACCGCGGTTCCGGGACACGGACCTGGACACCCTCCTCGATGAGGTAGAAAACCGAAGTGCCACCCTCTGCCCAAGACGTGGGCATCGCCAGCCATCCAGCACGGTGAGGCATGGTTGGCGTGAAGTTGGCACCGCTGTGAGTGCTGTGGGGCACACCCCCTGGTCCGGGGAGCAGTGTTGGAAGAGGCTGCTCAACCTCACTTGGTCTGCCAGGGTAAGTGCCATGAGGGTACCCCTGGGTCACAACCAACCCCCCTCCCCCCGGGCACGAGGGGGGGAATTGGGGTGGGGGGGGTGGGGGGTGGGTGGGGGGGGGGGTCAGGGTGCACAACGTTGTACTCGACCCACATGAGCACCGGGACACCCCCTGGAGAGATGCCATGGCGTGGCTCCAATTGTCTCCTCACCCAGCATTAATACAGCCTATATCTGCACGCCCTGATGATACCCGCCTAATTGTGATGCTTTATCCAACCCCCCCCGCCAGGACAAGACAGCTCACAACCAACGTGAGCGTATGAGAACCGGAGGGGGTTCTCCTGTGCTGCACCCCATAAACGTTCATGAGCACAGGGCCCTGGACCTCGCTGGGGGGTCCGCCACCCGGGAGGTCGCGACTTGCCAGATCGGAGGTGCTGAAGCAAGTGAGACAACCCTGCATATCCTCATCCCCAACCCGTCATCGCCCCCCTCACACTCTGGCCACTGCACCCTCGATCCCCTCCACCCCCCCACACTCTGGCCACTGCACCCTCGATCCCCTCCCCCCCTCACACTCTGGCCTCTGCACCCTCGATCCTCTCCCCCCCCACACTCTGGCCTCTGCACCCTCGATCCTCTCCCCCCCCACACTCTGGCTATTGCACCCTCGATCCCCTCCACCCCCCCACACTCTGGCCACTGCACCCTCGATCCCCTCCCCCCTCACACTCTGGCCTCTGCACCCTCGATCCTCTCCCCCCCCCCCCCACACTCTGGCTACTGCACCCTCGATCCCCTTCCCCCTCACACTCTGGCCACTGCACCCTCGATCCTCTCCCCCCCCCCACACTCTGGCTACTGCACCCTCGATCCCCTCCACCCCCCCACACTCTGGCCACTGCACCCTCGATCCCCTCCCCCCTCACGCTCTGGCCTCTGCACCCTCGATCCTCTCCCCCCCCCACACTCTGGCTACTGCACCCTCGATCCCCTCCACCCCCCCACACTCTGGCCACTGCACCCTCGATCCCCTCCCCCCTCACACTCTGGCCTCTGCACCCTCGATCCTCTCCCCCCCCCACACTCTGGCTACTGCACCCTCGATCCCCTTCCCCCTCACACTCTGGCCACTGCACCCTCGATCCCCTCCCCCCTCACACGCTGGCCTCTGCACCCTCGATCCTCTCCCCCCCCCCCCACACTCTGGCTACTGCACCTCGATCCCCTTCCCCCTCACACTCTGGCCACTGCACCCTCGATCCCCTCCCCCCTCACACTCTGGCCACTGCACCCTCGATCCCCTCCCCACTCACACTCATGCCACTGCACCCCGATCCCAACCCCCCTTCACACTCTGCCCCCACCACCATCATACACCCGGCCCAGCGTGTCTAATGAACCCCGTATCATTGTGTTCCCCAGGGCCAGCCGCCGAACAGGGTCGTCTCTGCCAAGACACAGCCGACCATCTCCAACTTCAAGCGCACCCAGGGACGCACGCCAGAGGGTGGCAGTCGGTCGGACAGGAGGGCCATCCTCTCAGTATGGGACGCTGGACGGGGACGCACATACGACGGACAGAGACAACACTGAGGGGCACAGGATGGACAGTGACGATGATGCACAGAGAACGGCCACACAGTCCACGGATTCACCTGGAGGGCAACATGACATGGGACGCATGCACCTTGTGTGGGCCATGAGGGGGACCAGTACACACCAGACTTCCTAACAGACGATGACCTCGAGCTAGCGGCACTGCTGTCTCCCACACCATCCACCATCGCAGAGACACTCACCTCGGTTGGGCAGATAAGTGATGAGGCTCCCGGGTCACGGTCTGGTGCGCACCACACAGCCGAGCCGGTACAGCAGGTGGAGTTTGGAGCAGCCGTGGAGCTGGACGGTCGGAGGGCAGCCCAGGCCCAGCAAACAGCTGCCGCCCAGATGGTTCCCGGGTTCCTGGATGTACTTGACCCACCGGATAAGCAATGCATGTGGACACCCAGGGACTGAATAACGGGATGAGGGCCATCTTCCAGGACCTGCACATGCAGTTGGAGGCGTCCATCCGCGTCCAGGAGCAGGGAGTGGTGCCGCTCATTGCAGCCACCCAGGCCGACACCACACGGGTGGCATCCGCGGTGGAGGCAATGGGTGAAAGGGTTTCGGCCATGGGTCAGGTTCTGCAAGGCATTGGGCTTCACATGCACGCGTCATCCATGGCCCAGGAGAGGGCTGCCCTCTCACAGGTAGCCATGCGCCAGAGCCAACAGGACATTGCCGCTGCTCCCCGGGCCCTGGCCGAGTCTCACCATGCCATGGCCCGGTCCCAGCAAGCGATGGCACAGTCCCAGCAGTCAGTCGCGGAGAGCATAGACCGCCTTGCGCACATGATGGATGGCGTAGCGCACTCACAGGTAGAGATAGCACAGTCCCTGGCAACCATGTCGCACTCCCTGGGTTCCGTCTCTGCGAACATTCGGACCGTGGTCGATACCGCTGCAGGCCTCCAGTACTGGCAGCGCCAGGTGTCGGTGGTGCGGCGAGGCATGTCTCCGATCGCACCTCTTTCCCACAGTGAGGCCCGGGGGCCACCGGGATCCCCAAGGGAGGAGGAGGTTCTGGGACCTGTCCCATTACCTCCAGCAAGGGACGTCCTGGTCCACTCGGCCTCCCCCCGTTCCGTCCTTGGCGCATCTGGTGGGCAGCGGGCAGGACAGGGTGGCACCACGCCATCCAGCACGCCCGCCCAGCAGCCTGGCCCATCGAAGCCGGGCCGCCCCAGGAAACGCATGCCGACGGGGAGCCATGTCACAGGGCGTGATTCTCAGCAGTCCGCCTCCACTCCAGCTGTACCATCTGGGGAGACACCTAGACATAGTGGTAGGGCCCGTAAGGCAAAGAAGTTAGGCACATAAGTTGGCATGGATGTAGGGCACAGTTTAGTTGTAGGGGGTATGGCATCTGTATCTGAATGTCACAAATAAACTCACTGTTGCACTTAACTTGTAAGACTCTGTGCTATGTCCGGTGCCAGGGGGCTGACCGAGTGGCGCTGTGGTTAACGAGTGGTTCAACGTCGGTGCCGGATGTGCTGGCCCTTTCCCCCCTGCCTCCCAAAATCGGACACCGTAGTCCTCGGCACTCGGACGACAGCTACCCCACATGGGCACGTGATGAAATGTCCGTTACGAAGGCTGTGACCACCGGAGTGCATGGTTCAGCCATAGCCATGAGTCAGACCTCAGCTGGCGAATCTGAGCTCATCGCAGAGCGGGCTGTCATCATTCAACATGGCACTGATCACACCCGCTTACACAACCATCAATGTTGTGCAATTCCGTAGTGCCGCAATGGGAAGGTGATGTGGAATTGGTGCCGTGAACGCGGTGCGGGGGGGCGGGGGGTTGAGGGGCGTGCAGTGTGATGTCCGTGTACAGGAGTGATGGTGCAAGTGGCAGTGATCAGCGAATCCCTCCCCCACGGTGCGTGAACCGTGCGGCCACCAACGCGTCGCTTGCCCGCTGACCTCGACGTCGTGCAGCCTCCTGGACGTAGCCAGTACCCGGGCATTGTCTGTGTCCTGCGCCCCTCCCCCCAACCTGATGCGCACCATCATCCTCCTCCTCCTCCTCCTCATCTTCCTTCTCCCCTCCGTTTGCGTTGGCTCCGGTGCCTCCCTCCGACTCCTCCACCAGTGCATCTCCCCTCTGCATGGCAATGTTGTGCAGCGCACAGCAGTCCACTACTATGCGACCGACCATGTCGGGCCGGTACTGCAGGGCCCCTCCTGAGCGGTCCAGGCATCTGAATCGCATCTTCAGCAGGCCGAAGCACCGCTCCACCACACCCCTGGTTGCTGCATGGGCCTCGTTGTATAGGCTCTCTGCGTTGGTCTGAGGCCTCCGTATTGGCATCATCAGCCATGACCTCAACGGATAGCCTCTGTCGCCCAGCAACCAGCCCCTCAGCCGGGGGGGGAGGGGGGGGCATCCATCGAACATTGCGGGGATGAACGACTGTGCCAGAATGTAGGCGTCATGCACACTGCCGGGGTACTTTGCACACACGTGCATGATCTTCATGTGGGTCGCACACCACCTGAATGTTCATGGAGTATGCGCCCTTCCTGTTCATGAACACTTCCCTGTTGTCTGCAGGCAGGCGCATGGGGACATGCACACCATCGATGACACCCTGGACCATCGGTATCCCAGCCACCTTGGCGAATCCACGTGCCCGTGCTTCCTGCTGTGCTCGGTCCTTGGGTAATTTAATGTACCTGTCCGCGATGGCGTACAAGGCGTCGGTCACGGCCCTGATGCACCTGTGGACCGATGCCTGTGAGATCCCGGATAGGTCCCCGCTCGGCGCCTAGAAGGAACCGGTAGCGTAAATGTTTAGGGCCACCATCACTTGACGGAGACTGGTATCGTGTGTCCACCACCCATTCCAAATGGTGCGACGTGCACCACGAGGTGGCATATATGTGCGACCGTCTCCCTGCTGAACCGTAGTCTCCTCCTGCATGTGATGTCCGGTAGGGTCTCGAACGACATTCTGTCACGGTACACCCTGGGCCCTGCTGGACGCCTGTGGCGCCCTGGCACCACCATCAGTGGCTCCTCCTCCTCCTCCTCCTCCCCCCCAAGCACTTCGATATCAGTGCCCGCTTCCTGTGCATTCCTCGCCGTCAGGGGGTCAATGATCCCCTCGGCATCCCCCTGGACATTTCGGGCCTGAGCGCCTGCGGCCTGCGCGGCGACGACGGGCCACTCCGCGGCCATCCCCTCTGCTGCAGCAGCAACCGCTGCATCTGCAGCCACTGTGGGCCGTCTGAGTCTACGCTGCCGGATGGCCACCTGCAGAGCTGCGGCTCCAACCACGGCAGTGAACATCGCTGACTGGTTGGCATACATGGTGACCTGCAGGCGGGTGGTGGGGGGCAGAGAAACGACATGTTACACGGAGGTTCTTCCACACCTCGCCAGCCGGATTGCATGGGATACCTGTGTGTCCCGGTGGCCTGGTCGCGCTGCAGATACACAGCCAGACTGACACCTGGTCACTGTCTGCGTCCAATGGTCAGTTCACACCGTTCTCCTCACCAATGAGCCAGTTGCCTGTGCCCATCAGCCACACGACAACCTGCGGCCGTGTCCTCGTCACCGTCCTGCCATATCAGGGCGGCTGACATGTGGCATCCACGGATGGACGACACCCTCCACACTCTCCCTCACCCCACTCCCACCTCCACTCCCTCCCTCAAACCCCTCCCACCTCCACTCCCTCCCTTCCCCCCACCTCCACTCCCTCCATCCCCCCCACCTCCACGCCCTCCCTCCCCCCTCCCACCTCCACTCCCTCCCTCACCCCCTTCCACCCCATCTCCACTCCCTCCCTTCCCCCTCCCACCTCCACTCCCTCCCTCACCCCCCTCCCACCTCCACTCCCTCCCTCACCCCCCTCCCACCTCCACTCACTCCCTCCCCCTCCCACCTCCACTCCCTCCCTCACCCTACTCCCACCTCCACACCCTCCCTCCCCCCCCCACCTCCACTCCCTCGCTCCCCCCCACCTCCACTCACTCCCTCACCCCCCTCCAGTCCCTCCCTCACCCCCCTCCCTCCTTCACTCCCTCCCTCCCCCCTTCCCACCTCCACACTCCCCCTCGCCCCCCCCTCCTACCCCCCCCCCCGTTGGCCGCAGCGTTCTCGGGGAAGCCGACCCGGTCTGCAGGAGTTCCGGGAAAGTCCGCTCAGCTCCTCACTGCTCAGCGTCTGCCAGCACGACTGGCTGATGACTTTATTGACCAGGTGTGAACGGCGACGGCGTGAACTGGGGTCACGCCGTCGGGACTTTGGCCCATCCGGGCCTGAGAATAGCAGGGGTGCCGGAGAATCGCCATTTTGGGTGTCTCGGGCGATTCTCCGGCCTGCGCCGCGCAGAACACGACGGGGCCGTTCTCGCCGCTTGGGTGAATCGCGGGAGGGCGTCAGACCGGCGTCGCGTGGAAAAATGGATTCTCCCAACCGGCACGGGAGCGGAGAATCGCGCCCCCTGAATCTGGGATTTTTTATTTTTTGTATTACCACACCATTTCCCAAATAATAACTGGGATCCAGTTTAGCTCAACGGCTGGACAGCTACTTTGTGATGCAAAGCAAGACCAGCAGTTCAATTCCCATGTCGGCTGAAGTTATTCACGAAGGCCCCACCTTCTCAATCTTGCCCCTCACCTGAGATGTGGTGACACACAGGTTAAATCACCACCAGTCAACTCTCTCCTTCAAAGGGGAAAGTGGACTATGGTGACTTTACCTTTTTAACTGCATGATCGGAAGGGAGCAGGGTGGTGGGGAGAACCTGGAAGTACAGATTTCCTGGAAGCCATGAGAATTAAAAAATATGTATATTTAATCAGGCATTTTCATAAAAACAAACCGAAGCAGTAAATAACCACCACCCATTCCCCCACCCCTGTTCCCCATCATCGCCCCCTTCTCCCATCCTGCCTTCCGTATTTTAACCCCCTTCCCTTCCCCTTTGCTGACCCCTCAGTCCTCCTTAAAGAAGTCTATGAACGGCTTCCATCTCCGAGTGAACCCATTAATCAACCCCCTCAGGACTAACTTGACCTTCTCCAGCCTCAGGAATTCCACCAGGTCGCTCACCCACATGCCCACGTTCATCTGCTCTGAGCCCCTCCATCCAAGCAAGATCCATCTCCAGGCTATCAGGGAGGCAAAGGCCAAGACATTGGCCTCTCTCGCCCCCTGGACTCCAGGGTCTTCCAACACCTAGAATGTTGCCACTCCTGGACGCGGGGCCACCTTCACCCCAGCACCTCGGACATTACATCCGCAAACCTCTGCCAGACACATGCCCAGAACATGTGGATGTGATTCACGGGCCTGCCCACGCTCCACCCACACCAGTGGTCATGTGAAATGTAATGCATTAAGAGGCTAGCTGGGTGTCCAAAGGATGGAAAGGGGAGCAGCTATGAATCGTACATTGGCGTCAGGTGTGAGGTCACTGGAAATTGGACTTCCAAGGGAGTTGGATGTGGGTGGCCAAAGATCGGGGGGATCTGATTGTGGAGAGGAACACCGGAAGAAGTGCTCCTGCTCTACTTGGTCCACAAGCAGTGCCGCAAAGGTATTTATTCCATTAAATCTGGCCATTTCCAACTGTTAGGTTTCCTGAGATAAAATTTAGGGCATGTAGCCTAATTAAATTACTTCCAAAGAGTAAGTTAATCGCCAAATCCACACCGTCACAAACTAGCTTTGTTAAAATTGAAAGCAAAGATTGGGTTTGCCATTTTAAAATTTTAACTCCCCACCCTTACTGGGAACGGTTTACAATTACCCCCTATATATGCAGCGCCTTCCCATTGATATGATGGTTTTTATAATTTAAGTGATCTGATTTACACAGAGCTCAACCTCACTATAGTCACTAACATAACAAATATATTCTAACTACATCTTGTTTGCTTGTTAATTACTATTGTTTCAATCAGTTAAGAGTACCTTGATGGAATATACCTGAAAAATACTTCAAACTGAAGTATCTACTTAGAGGAAAATCAGCATACCATGTGCCATTCTTTGTTGTCCATGAGGATTTACAATTTCGTTTAAACTGAAATCATTACCAGAACTCCTAAATTAGTGAGAATTCAAGGTTAGCTTGCTTAGTTAATTTTACCAACTTGTAATAAGCAAAAGTAAAAGCTAATCATTATTTTATTTCTAAATTAAAATTGCTCGAGTTTTCCAACTTGGGGTTGCCAGCTTCACTTGTTCACCTGAGCAAACAGCAAGGATAGCCACCCAATGGCAGCATCATTGGTACCTGACTGCAATTTTAACTCCAGGTCCTGTGCAGAAAGTAGCAATGAGTTCCCTCCAGGCCAGCCCAGTTGGGAAGCAGAACAGAGCTAGAAGTGGCTAGAAAATGTGTTGTTTAAAAAACTATCCTGAGGTCTCCAGGAAGAGTTGGAATATTGTCTGAGGCCCTAACAAGAAAGCCTATGGGCGGATTCTCCATTAGCCGGTGCATAAATCAGGAAAGGTGATTGGGCGGAGAATCGTTCCAATACCAAAATTACAGCAGGTGCCGATTTGACGCCAAATCGCAATGCTCCAACACCTCGACAGCGGCATCAATGTGTTCCGGAACGCACGTACAGCAGACACCGTTTACATATCATTAGCGGGCCCGACCCGGTATTCTCCGGGGCCTCCGCGATTCTCCTCCTCTGATGGGCCGAGCTCCCGACGGCGCTTTGTGCTTTTAAAAATCGTGAAACCGGCATGGCGACTGCTGAGGGAGAGAGGGGGTACGGAAAGTGTCCAACATCGCCGTAGTGTGCTGACAGTTGTGCCGCTGGTCGAGGGGCTTCTGCCAGGGCCTGGGGTAGTAGTGGGGGGTGGCCAGGCGGTGGGCAGTGGGGTGGGGGTGGACGGGCAGGGAACACCATTGCTGCAGCCGGAAAGGCAGCCATGCAGCAGTGCACACCGCAGTGTCAATCACATACCTGGCGAATCCTGCACCATTTTTCATTAGAATCGATTGTGTTCCATGCAGCACCGGCGCTAGCCCCTCAATAGTAGCGGAATCGGTCCAGGTGTGGCGGCTGTTTTTTTGTCGTGAATGTCCACAAATTCTGAGTTGGCGTCAACATTTAGTCTCAGAAAAGGAGAATCCCGCTCAAAGTCTTCCCTTTTGTCCCTTAATCCCTGTTTCACCCTACTCAGAGCAGCACGGTAGCATAGTGGTTAGCACAGTTGCTTCACAGCTCCAGGGTCCCAGGTTCGATACCCGGCTGGGCCACGGTCTGTGCAGAGTCTGCACTTCTCCCCGTGTGTGCGTGGGTTTTCTCCGGGTGCTCCGGTTTCCTCCCACAGTCCAAAGATGTGCGGGTTAGGTGGATTGGTCATGCTAAATTGCCCTTAGTGTCCAAAAAATGTTAAGTGAGGGTTACTGGGTTACAGGTATAGGGTAGATATGTGGGCTTCAGTAGGGTGCTCTTTGTAAGGGCCGGTGCAGACCTGGTGGGCTGAATGGCCTCCTTCTGCATTGTAAATTCTATGATTCTATACTCGCAGGAATCTCACGGGACAGGCTGCCAACACATTCATATCCACCATTGACAGGCCTTGAGATTCCCATTGCCTCTCACCAACGTGTGACCAAAACTCGTGGTTGGTTGACCGGAGGAATTTAAATGTGGCTTAATACTTCAATTCTGGCGCAGCAGGTTACGTTTCTGAGTCACACTGCTACTGCTCACCCACAAAAAATTGGCCTGGAGTTAAAATTGGGGCAAATGCAACATGACACATGTGTCAATGCCCTCACCTTTAAATCAAGAGGAGTAAGTGGGTGTTAATAGTCTCGGCTGACTGAGGGACTGTTGAATTTTTTTGCCATTGTTCAAATAAAGTGTTAAATCCAAGCCCCACCTCTGCTGTGCAGGTGAATGCAAAGAACTGGCAATATTTGATGAAAAGTACAAAGATGTTCTTAGTTAACATTCATCCCTCAAGCAGCAGTACAAAAACAGACCCGATTATTCATTTTCTGTTTGCAGTGAAGTTATTGGCTGTTGTTTTGCGAGTGCACTCCAAAAGTCTCAATGTAAGTTCTTTATTTACTCTTCCTCAGCCACCAGACTCAGCAGTGCATTTCCTGCTGTAGCAGCAGGAAACATCCCACTTCCTATCTCACACATCCTTACCTGTAAATTTAGCCTTGCAATTGTATAAGAACATGAAAACGTATGGAGCTGACATATCATGCTGCTGAAAGGATTGAGCTTTCCGACTTTGCCAGGTATTATTGGGATACTACATTTGATCCGATTTCAATTAAGCCATGAAATCGATTTCTCTTAATATCGGTTCTGGTGCCAATAAGAAATGAGGGTGCGATAAGCTTTTTACAAATTCACTTCCCGTTGATTTTCGTATAAATATCTATGTTGGACACGATGCATGGCTCTAACCTGAAGGAGATAAATTGGAGCCAAAAAGGGATGAAAGTTCAAAATACAAACTAATCTTTTTTTTATAAATTTAGAGTACCCAATTTTTTTTTTCCAATTGAGGGGCAATTTAGTTTGGTCAATCCACCTAACCTGCACATCTCCACCTAACCTGCACATCTTTGGGTTGTGGGGGTGAAACCCACGCAGATACGGGGAAATGTGCAAACTCCAGATGAACAATGACCCAGGGCCGGGATTCGGACCCGGGTCCTCAGCGCCGCAGTCCCAGTGCTATCCACTGCTGCAGCGTGCTGCCCTCAAACTAATCTTTTTAACAATCTTGTCAGTGGTGTTCCTGCTCTCACTGTGAATATAAACCAGGAATCAGCTAGAAGCAGCATTTTCTACTCTCTTCATCCTCCCTTTCACCGTTTTTAAAAGTCAATGAACACAAGATCACAAGGTAAAATGCTCAGATGAAAGACATTCCCTCACAGGGCAACAGCCCACATTCATGTGTCAAAAAACAGAGGCATGCTGGTAATAGAGCTACTTTTACCTCATCAAGTGTGCCTCCTTCAGGAATTCAGACTTTTCATGGTCCGTGGTACCTTTCTTCATTTCTACTCAAAATAAAGACAAAACAACCATTTAATACCGCTTTATCACTGTCAGCCTCTGGCCCCGAAGATATAATGCGGGTGCAGTGTCTTCCCAGACCCACTACCTGTCCATGGACACCTTAAATAAGAAGCATTTGGTTCAATGCAGAAGAGGCTACTCAGGTTTTTAAACAGCAGGCCTGTTAGGTACAAGCGTGCAAACCGTCTTTGTAAGCTGGTTGTTTTGACAAGAGCTTCATTGTTTGTTGCCAGCTGTCCCTATCTGTATCTGTAAATGGAAACAATGTTTCAGTGTAATGTTACACGAGTGTCTGAACAGGTTGAAGTTCAACTATTCAAATGCTTATGTTAGCAACGCCGTTTATTATAAAAAGAAATGTGCAATGAAGTTAACTATACACATCATCAGAACCTCATTGCCTTTGATATGCTTGTCAGTTTAAATGTTAGCCATGCTCACTGATGGAAGCCTCTGGTGCAAAACCAAGGGAATGGATAATTGGACACTCAAATTAATTGCACTGAAAGCCAGGTTTCCTGACACGGCAGTTAAAATGTTAAGTCCTCTTAACACAGGAAGCTGAAAACATGCCACCTGAGAGTGGATATTCATAAGACCAGTTTACCGCTCTTTTACACCTGTCTCCATTTAAGCTATTTCATTCATCTGGCAAAAAATGCACAGTGGCCCTGAAGGTGGTAGTGATTCCACATGCGAAAGACAAGGCACAGCTAATGGGAACCCAGAATCCTTTGAATGTATCAACTCAACAGAGGCAAAAAAAAACATGACTTTCAGAAGTAACTGGGTAGTTACAAATTGGAAACACTAGTACTTTTGATATCATAAATGTAATAATCTGCACTTTGAGGCACGATCAATTTGGCTGGAGACGAAGTTGAATTCAAACTGAGGCTTTATTAGTATCTGAAGTGTGGCCTCCTACAGCAGCTGACGAAACGGCTGCTAGCTGAAGGCCATGCATATTTATAACCCGGCTCCTGGGCGGAGCTAGCATGCGGGGCCCAGGTGAACCTGTAGTGCAAGTTCTACCGTACAACCCTTAATATAGGAACACAGTGGTTTACCACATTCACCCCCTGTTAAAATTGAGTCCGGCGGGGGTGGTGGATAACTATATACAATTCGCAATCTTTAATATTTACAGAACAGTGAAAGAAAAATGTCTCTGGTCATCCGGTGGGCAGGTCAGAGGTTCAGCCGGTCCGGCGCCTTGATCGTCCTCTGGGATCGACGAAGTGGAGCCGGCGATGTTGGTGCTGTAGTGGTCAAAGTTGATTCTGGGAGCGTGCCGAAACCCTCTTCATCAACGGGGGTTGGCAGGGGAAGGACGGACAGTCCTAGGGGGGTGATGGGGGTGACGGGGGAGGGGAGGGTGGTGTTGGGGGTGACGGGGGTGGTGTGGGGGCAGAACCTGCTGGTGCCAGGTCCCTGAGGGAGACAGTATCCTGGCGGCCATCGGGGAACGCCACGTAGGCATACTGTGGGTTTGCGTGGAGCAGGTGCACCCTTTCCACCAACGGGTCCGCCTTGTGGAGCCACACATGTTTACGGAGAAGCACGGTTCCCGGAGCTGTGAGCCAAGTTGGGAGTGATACCCCGGATGTGGACTTCTTGGGGAAGGCAAAAAGACGTTCATGCGGTGTACTGTTAGTAGCAGTGCAAAGTAATGAGCGAATGGAATGTAGTGCATCAGGGAGGACCTCTTGCCAGCGGCAGACCGGGAGATTTCTGGACTGTAGGGCCAGCTGGACGGCCCTCCATACCGTCCCATTCTCCCTTTCTACCTGTCCGTTTCCCCGGGGGTTGTAGCTCGTCGTTCTGCTGGAGGCGATACCCCTGCTGAGCAGGAACTGACGCAGCTCATCGCTCATGAATGAGGATCCCCTGTCACTGTGGATGTAGGCGGGGAAGCCGAACAGAGTGATGATAGAATTAAGGGCTTTAATGACGGTGGCAGACATCATGTCGGGGCATGGGATGGCGAAGGGAAAACGGGAGTATTCAGCGATCACACTGAGGAAATACGTGTGTCAGTCGGAGGAGGGGAGGGGGCCTTTGAAATCCAAGCTGAGGCGTTCAAAGGGGCTGGAGGCCTTCACCAGGTGCGCGCGGTCCGGCTGGTAGAAGTGCGGCTTGCACTCCGCACTGACCTGGCAGTCCTTGGTGAATGTCCTTACTTCCTCGACGGAGTAGGGCAAATTTCATGCGTGAATGAAGTGGTACAGCCGAGTGACCCTTGGGTGACAAAGGCTGTCGTGCAGGGTCCGGAGTTGGTCTACCTGTGCGCTGGTACATGTACCTCGGGATAGGGCGTCTGGGGGCTCGTTGAGTTTGCCAGGGCGATACTTAATCTCGTAGTTATAGGTGGAGAGCTCGATTCTCCACCACAAGATTTTGTCATTTTTGATCTGGCCCCGCTGTGTGTTGTTGAACATGAAGGCTACCGACCGTTGGTCAGTGAGGAGAGTGAATCTCCTGCCGGCCAGGCAATGCCTCCAATGTCACACAGCCTCAACGATAGCCTGGGCCTCCTTTTCGACAGATGAATGCCGAATTTCGGAGGCATAGTGGGTGCGGGAAAAGAATGCCACGGGCTGCCTGCCTGGTTGAGGGTGGCGGCAAGGGCGACATCCGATGCGTCACTTTCTACTTGGAAAGGAAGTGTTTCGTCTACAGTGTGCATTCCAGCTTTGGCAATATCAGCTCTGATCCGGGCGAAGGCCTGTTGGGCCTCTGCCGTCAGGGGGAAATGAGTGGACTGTTTGAGTGGGCGGGCCTTGTCCGCATAGTTTGGGACCCACTGAGCGTAATACGAGAAGAACCCCAGGCAGCGTTTGAGGGCCTTGGGGCAATGGGGGAGGGGAAGCTCCATGAGGGGGCGCATGCGGTCAGGATCGGGCCGCAGAACTCCATTCTGGACCACGTAGCCGAGGATGGCTAAGCGGTTTGTACGGAACACACACTTCTCCTTGTTATACGTGAGGTTGAGGAGAGTGACGGTGCGGAGAAATTTAGTGAGGCTGGAGTCGTTGTCCTGCTGATCATGGCCGCAGATGGTCACATTGTCTAGGTACGGAAACGTGGCCCGCAAGCCGTACCGGTCGACCATTCGTTCCATCTCCCTTTGGAAGACCGAAACCCCATTGGTGACGCCGAAGGGGACCCTAAGGAAGTGATATAGCCGGCCGTCTGCCTCGAAGGAGGTGTATGGCTGGTCCGATTTACGGATGGGGAGCTGGTGGTAAGCGGATTTCAGGTCCACCGTTGAGAAGACCCGGGACTGTGCAATCTGGTCATTAAATACATTAAACACCACCAAGAAAGCACAACAGCGCCTATACTTCCTCAGGAAACTAAGGAAATTTGGCATGTCCACATTAATCCTTAACAACTTTTACAGATGCACCACAGAAAGCATCCTATCAGGCTGCATCACAGCCTGGTATGGCAACTGCTCGGCCCAGGACCGCAATAAACTTCAGAGAGTCGTGAACACAGCCCAGTCCATCACACGAACCTGCCTCCCATCCATTGACTCCATCTACACCTCCCGCTGCCTGGGGAAAGCGGGCAGTATAATCAAAGATCCCTCCCACCCGGCTTACTCACTCATCCAACTTCTTCCATCGGGCAGGAGATACAGAAGTCTGAGAACACGCACGAACAGACTCAAAAACAGCTTCTTCCCCACTGTTACCAGACTCCTAAATGACCCTCTTACGGACTGACCTCATTAACACTACACCCTGTATGCTTCATCCGATGCCAGTGCTTATGTAGTTACATTGTATATGTTGTGTTGCCCTATTATGTATTTTCTTTTCTTCCCTTTTCTTCCCATATATTTAATGATCTGTTGAGCTGCTCGCAGAAAAATACTTTTCACTGTATCTTGGTACACGTGACAATAAACAAATCCAATCCATTCCAATTCATGTCAGATATGCATGGGAGGGGGTACGCATCGAGCTGCGTGTACCTGTTGATGGTCTGGCTGTAGTCCACGACCATTCGATTTTTCTCCCCAGACTTAACCACTACCACTTGAGCTCTCCAGGTGCTGTTGCTGGCCTCGATGACTCCATCCTGAAGCAACCGCTGGACCTCGGACCTGATGAAGGCCTTATCCTGGGTGCTGTACCGTCTGCTCCTGGTGTCGACGGGTTTGCAATCTGGAGTTAGATTGGCAAAGAGGGAAGGAGGATCGACCTTTAGGGTCGCGAGGCCGCACACAGTGAGGGGTGGTAAGAGTCTGCTGAATTTGAGGGTCAGGCTCTGGAGGTTGCACTGAAAATCCAGGCCAAGGATAAGTGCAGCGCAGAGGTTAGGGAGGACGTAGAGGTGAAAACCGTGGAACTCTACGCCTTGGACTATGACCGTGACCGTGCAGTACCCCCGGATCGCTACGCGATGGGATCCAGAGGCCAGGGAGATACTTTGATTGGTTGGGTGTACTTTAAGGGAGCAGGGCCTTACCGTATTTGGATGCACAAAGCTCTCGGTGCTCCCGGAGTCCAGTAGGCAGGAGGTCACGTGGCCATTGACTTTCACGCTGGTGGATGCGTTGGTCAGAGTGTGTGGTCTGGACTGGTCGATTACCATGGATGCAAGTCGTGGTTGATCGTCGGGTAGTGAGGCGGCCGCTGCGACGGGATCCTGAAACGCCGTTGGTCTCCATGTGCTGTGGGGTGGGCAAGATGGCGGTGCCCGGAGGTCCTGGGGGTCACAAAATGGCGGCGCCCATGGAACGCATGTTGCAGGGGTGGAGCAAGGTGGCGGCGCCCATGAAACACACGTGTTGTGCGGGGGAGAAGATGGCGGTGCCCATTGCTCGCACATGGCCTGGGGAGGAGGGGAGGATAGCGGCGCCCATTGTCCGCGTCCGGGGGGGGGGTTAGGGGCTACCGCTACCGCTGAACGGGCCTGGCACACCGCAGCGTAATGGCCCTTCTTCCCGTAGGCCTTACAAAGGGCAGCACAGGCCAGGCAGCGTTGGCGGGGGTGTCTTTGTTGGCCCAAAAATAGCACCGGGGCCCCCCGGAGATCACTGGCTGGCGCATAGCGCAGGCGTACTGGGTGGGTAGCGCCGCCGCTGGGGCGGCTGCCTGTGGGGCCCATGAAGCGTAGGAGGGGTGGGCCGCACGGTTGGGGGCGTAGGACTGTACATTGCGCAGGGCGACCGTCATGGAAAGTGTTGGTGTTTTAGTCTCTGCGAGGTCGCACATGGCCCCTTCTGGGAGACGCTGCCTGATAACATTGGACCCAATCCCAGTTACAAAAGCGTTCCTCATAAGGAGATCTGAGTGCTCCTTAGCTGTAAAATCCTGGCGGGCACAGTCCCGAACTAGTGGGATCAGGGCCCCCAGAAGTCCTCGATTGACTCACCAGGTAGTTGAGTACGTGTTGCGAGCGCGTGTCTGGCGAAGAGCGTGTTCGTCTTCTGCTCATAACTGTCTTTGAGTCGAGTCATAGCCTCAGCGAAATTGGGCGCATCCTGGATCAGCGGGAAGATTTTAGAGTTGAGTCTGGAGTACAAGATTTGAATCTTCTGAGCCTCTGGAACAGGGGTTGGCGCCGCGTTGATATACGCTTCAAAACAAGCTAGCCAGTGCTGGAAGTCCTTTCTGGCGTCGCTTGCGTGTGGATCCAGCTGCAGGCGATCTGGTTTAATCCAGAGGTCCATCTTCTGAATCAGATACTAATAAATTGAGGCATGGTCAATTTGGCTGGAGACGAAGTTGAATTCAAACTGAGACTTTATTAGTATCTGAAGTGTGGCCTCCTACAGCAGCTGACAAAATGGCAGCGAGCTGAAGGCCACGCATATTTATAACCCGTCTCCTGAGCGGAGCTAGCATGCAGGGGCCCAGGTGAACCTGTAGTGCAGGTTCTACCGTACAACCCTTAATATAGGAACACAGTGGTTTACCACACACAGGACCCATCCAGCTGGGGATGATTGTTCCCCGTGTTCAATTGGATTGAGTTAACCCAGCACTAGCATAAGAGGCAGGCAGCTGCAGAGCCAGCTAAAAATGAATGAGGACCTGGTGAAAGGTAAGCGGGCCCTATGCATGTATGATGCTGTTGCTGAAATAAAGGAATTTTAAGAAGCTCATTGGACTCCCCTGGCTTTATCATAATAAACACATATGATGTACCATCAATGAACACAAGACGAGTAGTGAACGTAACTGAGGCTTTAATAAGCTAAACAGGAAGCCTCCTGGCCTCTGATCCCGAACTGGGGCAGGAGTGGAGATCAGCCACCTTTATACCGAGCCCGAGGAGAGGAGGAGCCATCAGGTAGTGGTTTACCACATTACATGTAATACTGTAGCAGCTTACCACAATACATATAATATACTACAGAGGATTACCAAATTCACCCCCTGTTTAAAAAAAAGAGTCCGGCGGGGGTGAAGTGGACTTAAAGGTCAAGTCTGTCAGGGGCCTTGACCTTCCGCCGTGATCGCCTCGGTCCCGGCTGTGGTGTGGGCACTGGTGGTGAGACCTGCGCATCCAGGAGCGTGTTGTCCTCGTCTTCACCCAGTGGTTGAGTCGGTGGAGGGGGGGACGGTGTAGGGGCGGGGGTGGTGGTGATGGTCGCTGACGGGCCTGCGGGTGCCAGACCTTGAAGTAGCTGGGTAGTGGTGGAGCGAGACGGTGTAGGGTCGGGGGTGGTGGTGATGGTCGCTGGGGAACCTGCAGGTGCCAAATCCCGGAGGGAGACTGTGTCGTGTCGCCCGTCATGGTGTGCCACGTTGGCATATTGTGGATTGGCATGGAGGAGCAGGACCTTCTCGATGAGGCGATCGGATTCATGGCTCCTCGCATGCTTCCGGAGGAGGATGGGCCCTGGGACTGTCAGCCAGGACGGGAGCGAGACCCCGGAGGTGGACTTCCTGGGGAAGGCAAACATACATTCGTGAGGGGTCTCCTTGGTGGCAGTGCACAGGAGCGACCGGAAGGAGTGGAGCGCATCGGGGAGGACCTCCTGCCAGCGGGAGACTGGGAGACGTCTAGTCCATAGGGCCAGGAGGATGGCCTACCAGACCATCGCGTTCTCCCTCTCCACCTGTTCGTTGCTCCGGGGGTTGTAGCTGGTCGTCCTGCTTGAGGCGATCCCCTTGCTAAGCAGGAACTGACGCAACTCGTCGCTCATGAAGGAGGACCCCCGATCGCTATGGATGTAGGTGGGGAACCCGAACACGGTGAAGGGATTGTGCAGGGCCTTGATGATGGTGGCAGAGGTCATGTCAGGGCATGGGATGGCAAAGGGGAATCGTGAGTAATCGTCAACAACGTTGAGGAAGTATATGTTACGGTCAGTGGAGGGGAGGGGCCCTTTGAAGTCGATGCTGAGGCGCTCAAAGGGGCGAAAGGCCTTTACCAGGTGCACTCTGCCTGGCCAATAGAAGAGCGGTTTGCACTCCGCGCAGACCTGGCAGTCCCTGGTCACGGTCCTGACCTCATTGATGGAGTAAGGCAGGTTGCGAGCCTTAATAAAATGAAAAAAACCGGTGACCCCTGGGTGACAGAGGTCATTGTGAAGGGCCCAAAGTCGGTTCTCTTGTGCTTGGCACATGTACCGCGGGATAGGGCATCTGGGAGCTCATTGAGCTTCCCCGGTCGGTACAAGATCTCGTAGTTGTAGGTGGAGAGTTCGATCCTCCACCTCAGAATCTTGACGTTCTTGATTTTGCCCGTTGTGTATTGTTAAACATGAAGGCAACCGACCGTTGGTCAGTGAGGAGAGTGAATCGCCTGCCGGCCAGGTAATGCCTCCAATGTCTCACAGCTTCTACAATGGCTTGGGCTTCCTTTTCTACGGAGGAGTGTCGAATTTCGGAGGCATGGAGGGTACGGGAGAAGAAAGCCACGGGCCTGCCCGCCTGGTTGAGGGTAGCGGCTAGAGCAAAGTCCGACGCATCGCTCTCCACCTGGAATGGAATAGACTCATCCACAGCGTGCATCACGGCTTTGGCAATGTCTGCCTTGATGTGGTTGAAGACCAGTCGGGCCTCAGCCGTCAGGGGAAAAACGGTGGATTTAGTAAGTGGACGGGCCTTGTCCGCATAATTGGGGACCCACTGGGCATAGTACGAGAAGAACCCCAGGCATCTCTTCAGGGTCTTGGGGCAGTGGGGGAGGGGAAGTTCCAGCATGTGGCCGGCGTCGGTCTTAGGACTCCGCTTTCCACAACGTAGCCAAGGATGGCTAGGCAGGTTGTGTGGAAAACGCATTTCTCCTTATTGTAGGTGAGGTCAAGGAGTTTAGCGGTGTGGAGGAAATGCCGGAGGTTTTCGTCATGGTCCTGCTGGTCATGTCCGCAGATGGTGACATTATCTAGGTACGGGAATGTGGACCGCAGCCTGTACTGGTCAACCATTTGGTCCATTTCGCGCTGGAAGACCGAGACCCCATTAGTGACGCCGAAGGGAACTCTGAGGAAGTGGTAGAGGCGTCCGTCTGCCTGGAAGGCAGTGTATTGGCGGTCCTCCTGGCGGATAGGGATCTGGTGGTACGCGGACTTCAAGTCAACTGTGGAGAAGACTCGATACTGCGCAACCTGGTTGACCATGTCAGATATGCGGGGGAGGGTGTACGCACCGAGCTGTGTGTACCGGTTGATTGTCTGTCTGTAGTCGATGACCATCCGGTGCGTCGCCCCAGTCTTGACAACCACCACTTGGGCTCTCCAGGGGCTGGTACTAGCCTCAAAGATCCCTCTCGTAGAAGTCGCTGGACCTCTGACCTGATAAAGGCCCTTCCCGGGCACTGTATCGTCTGCTCCTAGTAGCGACGGGCTTACAGTCCAGGGTGAGGTTAATGAAGAGCGAGGGTGGGGCGACCTTAAGAGTCGCGAGGCTACAGCCGTTGAGGGGGGGCAGGGGTTCACCGAACTTTAAGGTAAGGCTTTGGAGGTGGCACTGGAAGTCGAGCCCCAGTAATAGGGCAGCGCAGAGATGGGGAAGGACGTAGAGCTTAACGTTTGTGTACTCTACGCCTTGTACAGTAACGTTCGCAACACAGTACCCCCTGGATTTCTACTGAATGTGATCCGGAAGCCAGGGAGATTTTCTGGGTCACGGGAAACATTGGGAGGGAGCAGTGCCTTACCGTATCTGGGTGTATGAAGCTGGCTGTGCTCCCGGAGTCAAAAAAGCAGGCCGTCTCATGCCCGTTGATCTGGACGGTCATTGTGGATTTTGTGAGGTGATGAGGTCGAGACTGGACGAGTGTGATGGACGCGAGCTAGGGAGCTGGTGGGTGGGCAGGTCGGAGGTAGCGGCGGCCAGCGTACGACCGGGTGAGGAGGGGTCCCGGGAGGCTGCGGAGTGGTCCCAAGATGGCGGCCCCAATGGGTCGCGCGTGGCGGGTGGCATCGGAGATGGCGTCAAAGATGGCAGCCCCCACGGGGCGCTCATGGCGGGTGACAGCGAAGATGGCAGCACCCACGGTCGCACATGGCGGGTGGCATGGCAGCTGGGGGCAGCCCCGACAGGCAGCAGGCAGCACTGCTGGGCCTAGGAACTTTAGGGACAGGTCGGGCCTGGCAGGCTTTAATGGCCCTTCCTCCCACACCCGTTGCAAGTCGCGTTCCGTGCAGGGCAGCGTTGTCTGGGACGCTTACCTTGGGCGCAAAAGTAGTACTTCGGACTTCCGGCGTTGGCGGGCTGCTGCGCGGCACAAGCTTGCGCCGCACTTGAGTCGGATGATGGCGGCACCCACGAGGACTGCGAGGGTTCCGCGTGGTCGGAGGTGTGGGCCTCAATGTTCTGGAAAGCTACCTCCAGCGAGTTTGAGAGCTGCACTGTCTCTGGGAGGCCGAGTGTATCCCCTTCTAGCAATCGCTGGCGGATGTAGTTCGATTTAATGCCCGTGACATAGGCTTTCCTGATCAACAGCTCTATGTGTTGGGTAGCCGATACCGCCTGGCAAGTTCCGGCCGAGTACCCGCAAGGCACGCAGGAATTGGGCTTGTGTTTCTCCGGGGCATTGTCGCCTCGTGTCAAGGAGGTGCCTAGCATGCACCTCGTTTACAGACTTTACATATTGACCCTTCAGCAGCATTATCGCCTCCGTATATGAGGGGGCGTCTCTGATAAGAAGGAAAACATGCGGACTCCTCCGTGCATTGAGTATTTGCTGCTTTTGGAGGTTGGTGACGCCTTCGGTGGAGGATCCGAGGTAAGCTTCGAAGCAACTTAGCCAGTGCTCGAATGTTGCAGTGGCGTTGGCTGCCTATGGGTCCAGCTCCAGGCGATCAGGCTTGAGCGATGAATTCATCTTAAAAGTTTAGCTTATTAAATTGATATGCCATCAACGAACACAAGACGAGTAGTGAACATAATTGAGGCTTTAATAAGCTAAACAGAAAGCCTCCTGGCCTCTGATCCCGAACTGGGGCAGGGGCGCAGATCAGCCACCTTTATACTGAGCCCGAGGGGAGGCGGAGCCATCAGGTAGTGGTTTACCACATTACATATAATACAATAGCAGCTTACCACAATACATATAATATACTACAGTGGTTTACCACACCATAAAAAAGCATGGTCCCATTCTGTGCTTTCTTAGCTTCTTTCTAAATGTTATCAGTAAAAGCAGTTGATTAAAACGCTGCTGTTTCACTGCTTTCCTTTTGGGGAATGAAGCCAGCTGTCCTTATTTGGTTTGGCTGATATTTAACTCGAGCCTCGCACCAACATGGTAGACTAACCAAGCAGGTTACTCAGCCAAGACAAGTAGGGATGAACAATATATCCTGAGTGAATCTCATTTTGCTAGATCTTTCTAATCCAGCCCGAATGGTCTTCCCTGTATACCTAGACCAAGCAAGTGACCATTGCCATGTTTACAAAGGACAACACCACGGTTATTTGCCCTGTAGAAAAGAGACATCTGCTAGATGGAGTATAGAGTATTCATCAGTCGGTATGCTTTGTTGGAATGCAAAATAGCTAAGATGGCACCCATGTGTGCATCAGAGCTCTTCATTTCAACTTGATGCAAAGTAAAAATTCACATTCAATTATTAATCCCATGATGCCTGCAAACAGAATTACCATTAAGCAAATAAAATTATTAGTATTAAGGAGCAAGCATTAATGAGTAGTACCGCACGGTGGATGTAGTTTTGGGGAAAGAAGATAATTGCGGGAAAGTGTTCTTGAGCCACCAGCACCGAGCTCTGAATCCAATTCTGATAACCTCACTGAATACTCTTTTAAACAGGTAAAGGGGCTGGAAGCATGTTTGCTACTACATGTCTAGTACCTCCACCAGAGTGTCAGAAAATCATAGAAGGGAATGATAACCTGGAAAAATGAATGGGCTTGTGTTATAACCCACTTAAGACCTACGGGGTTGGAGCAATCAGTCACCCCGTGAGCCTCGTCGCATATGAGCTCCCCCGCTAAGGGGTGATCTGTATAAAGTCGGCCAGCTTTGGAACCAACAGAGGAGACCCGGATGGGATCTGATGTATATTGTAAATATAATGGGCGGGATTCTCCCCCAATCGGCGGGATGGCCCGACACCAACTCCAAGAACGGCGCGAACCACTCCAGCGTCGGGCCAACCAGAAGTTGCGGAATCCTCCGCACTTCCGGGGGCTAGGCAGGCGTGGAGAGGTTGGCGACGCACCAACCGGCGCGAAGGGCCGGAACGAGTTAGCGCATGCGCAGAACCGCCAGCGTGGTTCCGTACATGCATAGACCGGCCGGCGTATTCCAGCGCACGCGCAGGGGGGTTCTTCTCCGCGCTGGCCATGGCGAAGCCCTACAGAGGCCGGCGCGGAAGGAAGAAGTGCCCACGGCACAGGCCCGCCCACAGATCGGTGGGCCCCGATCTTGGGCCAGGCCACCGTGGGGCCCCCCTGGGGCCGGATCCGCCCGCGCCACCCCCCCCCCCCCCCTCCGAGGACCACACCAGCCGGCCTACCAGCCAGGTCCCGCCGTGTGGGACTGTGTCCATTTCACGCCGGCGGGACTGGCCAGAAGCTGACGGCCGGGGTGGACGCTGCCAACGGCCTCCGACCGGCGTGGCGTCATCCCCACCCCTACCCAAAAACCAGCGCTGGAGAATACGGCAGCCGGCGACGGAGCAGCAGGGCGGGATTCAACCCCCCCCCCCGGGGATTCTCCGACCCGACAGGGGGGGGGGGGGTCGGAGAATCCCGCCCAATTGCTTTGCAACAAACCAAGTTTTCTTTGGATCAACAAGAGATCCAGGGGATGGAGGTCAAGACTGCGCTCGTGAGCACCCCCCCCCCCCCTCCCCCAGACTGAAACCCCGCCCTGGACTGGGTACTACAGGGGCCAGGTCCGTTGGTCAAGTTTCAAAACGTCCCAAGGGATACCTCCCCATAGTCTGTAGAGGAAGAGTTCAGGCATTGTGGGGCATGTGGATGCAGGAGCCAGGAAGCACAGGGCACAAGTCAGCCAGCAACCCTGGTGCCCCATTCAAGGCAGGCATTGACCAAGGGCACACGCTTTCCAGTGGGACCAGCCAGAGGAAGAGTGTATGCAGCTGAATTGCATTGTGGCACCCCAAGTGGCCTCCATCAAAATAACTTTGCAAGTTAATGGGCATCCATTAGACATGAAACTAGACACGGGAGTTGTGGTTTCAGTTATTGGAAAGCAGACGTTCGACAGGATAAAGATGGGGGCACAGTAGTTAGATCTGCAGGACAGCAAGACAAGATTGGCGACATGCACCAGCAAACTTTTAGCCATTGCAGCAACCACAATGTTTATGGACAACAGTCAGTGCGTCTTCCATTGATCATAGTCAAGGGACACGGCCCCAGCCTGCGATTGGCTAACATGCCTACAACTGGACTGGCAGTGAATTTTCCAGTTGGGATCCCAGTGCCTTTATGAAGCACTGGGAAAATACCCTGACATTTTCCAACCCAGACTGGGGAAAATAAGAGGGGCCATGACAAAAATTCAGGTAGCCTCGGATGCACAGCAAAGATACTTCAGGGCTCGCCGCTCTCTTACGCTTTGTTGGCAAAAGCTGAGGCCGAACTCAACCGGCTCAAAGGCCTTGGGATTATTACATTTTGCCAATTGGCTGCGCCGGTGGTCCCGGTGCGGATACCCAATAAGATAGTCAGACTATGCGGGGGCCTTCCGGCTGGGTCTTGCGCGATTTCCCGTATCCAGGACCCATGCGTAAAACTGGCCGGTGAACACTCATTTACAGAACTCGATATGAGCCATGCATATTTGCAGTTAGAGTTGGACCCTGCCTCACGTAATTACATCATTACAAACACCCAAAGAGGCCTATACGAGTACACGAAATTATCCTTTGGAGTCTCGTCGACCTGTGCCATGTTCCAGAGGGTAATGGAAAACATACTGAGAGGTTTTCACGAGTGTCAGTGTATCTGCACAACATGTTAGTCACAGGGGCAACTGAACAGGAACATTTAAGTAATTTGTACCAGGTGATGCAGTCTCTGTTCACAACTTTGCAGACCAGCCCAGTGGATCTCAGGGACAACTGTCCATATGACAGGGAAGGTACCTTATCACCTTCCGGCACAAGGTTGCATCATGAAAAAGCACATTGATCACATAAGGTCCAGGTCTTATGAAAAATTCTTTGGGCGAGGAAAACTACAGTCCAACCAAATCCGATGCCAGTAGAGGTTAGAGGATTACCCCAAGTGGGTCAAGGCACCCAAATGAGAGAGGATACGGATTCCGAAATGAAGACCCAGGCGTTGGAAGTCTCTGACGGCGCGGCAAGCAGTGCAGCAGCTTCAGATGGTGCATCCACCATGGCGTTCCGAAGGGAAATGGCGTTCACCCTCCTGATATACACCACCTGATCCAGCCCTGCAAGTTCAGGAAACACAGCCAAGGGTGAAGAGAGTGTGTCACCCTCTTACTATGCAGTCGTCAGAGGTCTTCAGACTTCGGGGGGGTGGGGGGGGGGGGGTGCGGTGTTATAACCCGCAAGATTCCGAAGGGGTTGGAGCAATCTCACATCTCACTGAGTACGAGCTCCCCCACTAAGGGGGAGCCCAAGGACATTCATGATTGAGATCTGTAACCCAAGAGGAACTGACAGAGAGACTACAGCTACCTAGCAGACACCAACTCCGGCATCTACAGATTAAGAACTTTCACCGCAAGGAGACGACAGCATACCCACAGACCCTAAGACACGCAATGCTAGTTGAGTTACTGGATGCAGGCAATCAGGGGAGGGGAAACTGCGGGAACCTGCATGGACAACTAATAAAAAGGACACACTCCCCACTATACGAAACATGGGAAAAACGGAACGAAGAACTAGGGACGGAAATAAGATGGGGACTCTGGAGTGAAGCACCGAACAGGGCCAACTCCACCTCCTCATGGGCAAGTCTCATGCAGCTGAAAGTGGTGCGCAGAGCGCACCTGACAAGGCCCGAATGAGCAGATTCTTCCCAGAGGTGGGGGACAAACATGAACTGTGCCAGGGAGGCATGGCCAACCATGTTCACATGTTCTGGGCATGCCCCAGACTTGTTGGGTTTTGGGCAGCCTTCTCGAGGCAATGTCCAAGGTTGTAGGGGTGAGGGGGGAGCCATGCCCAAGAGTGGCAATCTTCGGAGTATCGGAACAGCCAGAACTATTCATGGGAAGGAGGGCTGAAGCTTCACTATTCACCTGCCAAAGAATCCTGCTCGGCTGGCGATCAGAAGTACCACCCACAGCTGCAGACTGGCTAGCAGACTTGGTGGAATTTCTCCACCTGGAGAAGATCAAATTCGCTATCCGACGGTCAGAGGAGGGCTTCCACAAAGCATGGGAGTCATTCACCAACATGTTCCAGGGCCTGTTCAAGGCCAACAATCAATAGAGCGAGGGGGGGCACATGAGAGCCTTTGAAACTGTAGTGAACAGACAGGGAAGGAAGGGGGCGACCAGAGAGAGAAGGAGGGGGAGGACGCAAAACAACCGGAACAGATATCAGGGGGCCCAGAGGAAGGCCACAAGAAACGGAACGGCAAAAGAAACACCAAAAGTGAGGGGGGGGGGGGAGGGAGGAGAAGGGGGTGAAGCCAGAGCCACATGACAAACTGAGGGCAGGGGAAGGGGAAAGCACCACACACATGTAAATAGAGGATAACTGCCCACTGTATAATAAGCGACCCAAGAAAAGATCCTGAAACAACAAAAGGAGGGGGCGGGGCTGGGCGGGGCAGGGCGGGGTGGTGGGGGACGACCCTGGGGGGCCGATACAATGAGAAATCAAGGGAAATGTCTTGTATATTGTAACCGATGCACATACCCATGTTGAATGTACAGTGTATAAAATGTAAAACTTCAATAAAGGTGTACCTGTAACAGGAAAATATTACAGACACTTAAACGTTGTAAAAAAAATGTTTGAGCTCTGTATAAAGTTGGCCAGGTTTGGAACCAGCAGCACAGACCCGGCTGGGATCTGATGTATATTGTAAATATATAATTGCATTGCAATAAACCAAGTTTTCTTTTGACCAACTCGGTCCGGACTCGTTTGTGGCCTACTAAACTTTGGGTGCAGATCGAGGTTAAAACCAACAGAAATGTCAGCACTGTGGGAAAAGAGCTCTACGTGGAATGCATTAGGTTACTTTAAACTCAACAGATCATTCACAGGTTTCCTGACACTCACCCGTGATGGCAAGGTGAGAATGAAATGTCATTTGCGAGGGATGAAGCAAATTCATGGAAATACTATACCAGGCTTTGTGTGGGGGGCCACATTCCAAAATGTTTCTCACGTCAGGGGCTGATGGACAAATATCAGAGCGATAAAGTTTGACACAACATAAAAAATGAATTTCAAAACAGAATTGAGATGTGAAGGGCGGGATTGTCTGACTAACTGACTGACTGACTGACTCACTGACTGACTGACTGACTCAATGACTGACTCACTCACTGACTCACTCACTGACTCACTGACTGACAGACTCACTGACTGACTCAATGACTGACTGACTGACTCACTCACTGACCGACAGACGCACTGATTCACTGACTGACTCACTGACTCACTGACTGACTCACTCACTCACTGACTCACTCACTCACTGACTCACTGACCCACTGTGAGAGTGGATAAGTGTGCATGTTGGTGAGGGAGTGAGGGTGAATTAGAACCCTGATACTGGGAGTAAGTCCTGCCTAGGCTGCCTCGAGCTCCTCTCCAGCTGGCCTGGGACCCACCACTCTGGCTGCCTCACTCTGTTGGTCCAATCACAGGCTGGTTTCTCTCCGCATTTGCAGCTGATAGGCTAGCTTGTAGGAATGGCTGATTGAATGAGCAGTTTTACAGCATTTTTCAAAGATAAGTCTGTTGATGCCCAACGGGTTTTGCGGCCCGAGGTCAGAGGCCTCAGGGGCCGCAACCCGGCCTGTATTAAACTAACAATTACTCACAGTTGCTTTCTTACTGCTGGTGAGAAATGGTTTATTCACATTACCTTCTATTTCCTACAATTTTCAGGTTTTTATCAAAAACCTTAACACGATTAGTGCTGCGGCTTTAGCTTGGGCCTCAGACAAGGCCTATTTTGACCACCAGTATTACTCAGCAGCAGTAGATTACTGTTCAGGGACCGGTAGCTGGGTTGCAGCCAAGAGGGTGGCAGCAAAGAGGAGAATGACACGGAGCAGCGACAGGGAGAGGGCAGCAGCAGAGAGGGGAACTGGAGAGTGGGGTGCAACTTGGAAGGGGCACTATCCACAGACCCGAAAGACAGAAGCTGAATTTCCTTTGCATGTATGAACAGCAGAGTCTCAGGAGATTCAGTTTGTTTTGTGAGGTGGTAGTAAGTATCTGCAGCCTCCCGGAAGATGATCTGCTCCCTGCTGGACGGTGCTTTCCCAGAGACTACCACCCTCAACATTTTTGCCTCCAGTTCCGTCCAGGTCTTTGCCGGAGACATATCCAGGATCTCCCAGTCAACAAATCACTGTTGCGTGAGGCTGATGGGGTGGAATTTTATAGCCTCCCCAGGAGTAGGCTGACAGGTGGGCAGGTGGTAAACTCAGGTGCCATCACTTCTACTGGGATTTTATCAGTGACAGGGGGACGATTGTGCAGTCCACCCACCTTTGGGTAAAATGAAACACTTAACTGACCAATTAATGGCCACTTTGAGTTTCCTCCTGTGGCTGCAGTATTGCAAAGTGTCATAAGAGCACAAGAACTAAGAGCAAAAGAAGACCATGGGCGAAATTCTCCCCCAACGGCGCGATGTCCGCCAACTGGCGCCAAAAACGGCGCCAATCAGACGGGCATCGCGCCGGCCCAAAGGTGCGGAATGCTCCCCACCTTTGGGGGCCGAGCCCCAACATTGAGGGGCTAGGCCGGCACCGGAGGGATTTCCGCCCCACCAGCTGGCGGAAATGGCGTTTGTTGGAAATGGCGTTTGTTGCCTCGCCAGCTAGCGCGGAAATGCGGCGCATGTGCGGGAGCGTCAGCGACCGCTGACAGTTTCCCGGCGCATGCGCGGGAGCGTCAGCGGCCGCTGAAAGTTTCCCGCGCATGCGCAGTGGGGAGAGTCACTTCCGCCTCCGCCATGGTGGAGACCGTGGCGGAGGCGGAAGGGAAAGAGTGCCCCCACGGCACAGGCCCGCCCACCGATCGGTGGGCCCCGATCGCGGGCCAGGCCACCGTGAGGGCACCCGCCGGGGTCAGATCGCCCCGCGCCCCCCCCAGGACCCCGGAGCCCGCCCACGCCGCCTGGTCCCGCCGGTAAATACCAGGTTTAATTTACGCCGGCGGGACAGGCAATTTCTGGGCGTGACTTCGGCCCATCCAGGCCGGAGAATTGAGCGGGGGGTCCCGCCAACCGGCGCGGCCCGATTCCCGCCCCCGCCCAATCTCCGGTACCGGAGACTTCGGCGGGGGCGGGGGCGGGATTCACGGCGGCCAACGGCCATTCTCCGACCCAGCGGGGTGTCGGAGAATGACGCCCCATAAGTCCCATTGAGCCTGCTCCATCTTTCAAACATCTTGAGCTTCAATTCCACTCTTTTATCTCCACCCCATATCCTTGATTCCCTGAGAAACCAAAGACCTGTTTATCTCAGTCTTAAATATACATAGAAACATACATAGAAAATAGAAGCAGGCATATGCAATTCAGCCCTTCGAGCCTGCTCCAGCATTCATTATGATCATGGCTGATCATCAAATTCAATACCCTGATCCCAGCTCCCCCCCCCCCCCCCGCCCCCGACCCCCCGCCCTTGATTTATTTAGCCCCAAGAGCTAAATCAAATTCCTTCTTGAAATTAAACAATGTTTTGGCCTCAACTACTGACTGTGGTAGTGAATTCCACAGGTTCACCACTCTCTGGGTGAAGAAATTTCTCCTCACCTCAGTTCTGAAAGGTTTACCCCTTAGACTCTGGGGTGGTCCCGGCGGATTGGAAATTAGCAAACGTGACACCACTGTTTAAAAAAGGAGGTAGGCAGAAAGTGGGTAATTATAGGCCAGTGAGCTTAACTTCGGTAGTAGGGAAGATGCTGGAATCTATCATCAAGGAAGAAATAGCGAGGCATCTGGATGAAAATTGTCCCATTGGACAGACGCAGCATGGGTTCATGAAGGGCAGGTCGTGCCTAACTAATTTAGTGGAATTTTTTGAGGACATTAACAGTGCGGTAGATAACGGGGAGCCAATGGATGTGGTATATCTGGATTTCCAGAAAGCCTTTGGCAAGGTGGCACACAAAAGGTTGTTGCATAAGATAAAGATGCATGGCATTAAGGGGAAAGTAGTAGCATGGATAGAGGATTGGTTAATTAATAGAAAGCAAAGAGTGGGGATTAATGGGTGTTTCTCTGGTTGGCAATCAGTAGCTAGTGGTGTCCCTCAGGGATCAGTGTTGGGCCCACAACTGTTCACAATTTACATAGATGATTTGGAGTTGGGGACCAAGGGCAATGTGTCCAAGTTTGCAGACGACACTAAGATAAGTGGTAAAGCAAAAAGTGCAGAGGATACTGGAAGTCTGCAGAGGGATTTGGATAGGCTAAGTGAATGGGCTAGGGTCTGGCAGATGGAATACAATGTTGACAAATGTGAGGTTATCCATTTTGGTAGGAATAACAGCATAAGGGATTATTATTTAAATGATAAAATATTAAAACATGCTGCTGTGCAGAGAGACCTGGGTGTGCTAGTGCATGAGTCGCAGAAAGTTGGTTTTCAGGTGCAACAGGTGAGTAAGAAGGCAAATGGAATTTTGTCCTTCATTGCTAGAGGGATGGAGTTTAAGACTAGGGAGGTTATGCTGCAATTGTATAAGGTGTTAGTGAGGCCACACCTGGAGTATTGTGTTCAGTTTTGGTCTCCTTACTTGAGAAAGGACGTACTGGCACTGGAGGGTGTGCAGAGGAGATTCACTAGGTTAATCCCAGAGCTGAAGGGGTTGGATTACGAGGAGAGGTTGAGTAGACTGGGACTGTACTCGTTGGAATTTAGAAGGATGAGGGGGGATCTTATAGACACATATAAGATTATGAAGGGAATAGATAGGATAGATGCGGGCAGGTTGTTTCCACTGGCGGGTGAAAGCAGAACTAGGGGGCATAGCCTCAAAATAAGGGGAAATAGATTTAGGACTGAGTTTAGGATAACTTCTTCACCCAAAGGGTTGTGAATCTATGGAATTCCTTGCCCAGTGAAGCAGTAGAGGCTCTTTCTTTAAATGTTTTTAAGATAAAGATAGATAGTTTTTTGAAGAATAAAGGGATTAAGGGTTATGGTGTTCGGGCCGGAAAGTGGAGCTGAGTCCACAAAAGATCAGCCATGATCTCATTGAATGGTGGAGCAGGCTCGAGGGGCCAGATGGCCTACTCCTGCTCCTAGTTCTTATGTTCTTATGTTCTTATCTTCAAACTATGACCCCGGATTCTGGACACCCCACCATCGGGAACATTCTTTCTGAATCTACCCTGTCTAATCCTGTTAGAATTTTGTAGTGATCTCTGTATGTGCATGTACATTAGGGGCTAATGTGTAATCAGTAGCACCACATGATCACTAGAGGGCCGGACCAACAGGGGTATAAAAGAAATCACATTGGGTCTCTCTCTCTCTCTCTTTTGGATGGACTGTGACGAGGACAGGAGTATCAGATTAGCTCAGATGGTTAGTGCAGTTACTGTAGTTAGATCTTGTTAATCATAGATTATCATAGAATTTACAGTGCAGAAGGAGGCCATTCGGCCCATCGAGTTATCACTAGTATCAATGTCAAAGTAAAGAACTCACACAATTATTGTTATAGTTACTCAATAAACCTTTTGTTACTACTGGACGAGTTTGAGTCTTCTTCATCGAGATTCAGAAGACCTCATCAGTAACCAAGGTTTGAGTAACACATATTACACTCCGTAGTATATCAAAACACACAGAGAAGTGTAATCAAAGATAATACAGGTTTTATATGTTTTTATGAGATCCCCTTGCACTCTTCTAAACTCCAAAGATTATAATCCTAATCAATTTAGTCTCTCCTCATATGCAGTCCTGCCATCCCAGGAATCAGCCTGTTAGACCTTCGCTGCACTCCCTCCATGGCAAGAAGTTCCTTCTCCAGATAAGGACTCCAAAACTGCACACAATATTCCACATGCGGCCTCACCAATGCCCTATGCAATTGCAGTAAAGCATCCCTATTCCTATATTCAAATCCTTTTGTTATAAAGGCCAATATACCAGTTGCCTTCTTTACTGCCTGCTGTACCTGCGTGCTTACTTTCAGCGACTGATGCACGAGAATATCAAGGTCTCGCTGAGTTTCCACCTTTCTCAATTTACACCCATTCAAATAATAATCTGCCTTCCTATTTTTGCTACCGAAGCGGATAACCTCACAATTATCACATTATACTGCATCTGCCATGCATCTGCCCATTCAGTCAGCCTGACAAATCAAGCTAAAGCATCTCTGCTCATCCTCACAGCTCACACTCCCACCCAACTTTGTATCATCTGCAAATTTGGAGGTAAACATTTAATTCCCTTGTCCAAATCATTAATATATAATGTGAACCATTGGGCTCCTAGCACAGATCCCTGTGGTACCCCACAAGTCACTGCCTGTCAATCGGAAAAAGACCGTTTTATTCCAACCCTTTGCTTCCTGTCTGCTAACCATCTTTCTATCCATCTCAAGACACTACTCGCAATCCCACTGAACATAGTAATCTGCTATGCAAGACATTGTCGAATGCTTTTAAAAAGTCTAAATAAACCACACCCGCAGGTTCTCCCTGGTCAACTCTACTGGCTGAATCTTCAAAAAATCCCAGTAGATTTGTCAAGCATGAAGTCCTCTGCTGACTGTGTCTGATCACGCCACTGCTTTCCAAATTAGGTGCAATGAAATCCTTGATGATGGTCTCTAGCAATTTCCCTACTACCGACGTTAGCTCACTGGTCTATAGTTCCCTGTTTTCTCTCTACCTCCCTTTTTGAATAGCCGGCTTATATTAGCTACCCTCCAATCTCTAGGAACCATTCCAGTGTTCAAAGAATTTTGGAAAATGACCACCAGTGGATCTGCTATTCCTGGAGCCACTTCCTTAAGTGCTCTGGGATGAAGATAATGAGGCCTTGGTGATCTCTCCGCCTTCAATCCCATTAATTTCCCCAAAACCGCTTCTCTACTAATATTGATTTCCTTCAGCTCCTCACGGAAACTTTTATTTCACAGAATTCCCGGTATAATATTTATGTCTACCTTTATGAAGACAGATGTAAAGTATAAATTTAATTCCTCAGCCATTTCTTTGTTCCTTGTTATGAATTCTCCCGTTTCTGACTGCAAGGAGCCTACATTCGATTTTGTCCACCTTTTTCTCTTTACACACCTATAGAAACTTTTACAGTCAGTTTTTATGTTCCCCGCTAGCTCACTTTAAACCCTCTCCAACCACACCCCAAGGACATCAGTCCCGGTCCTGCCCAAGTTTAATGCGTCCAGTTTCTACTGGTCCCACTTCCCCAGAACTGATTCCAATGCCCCAGGAATCTGAACCCCTCCCCCTCACACTATCTTTTCAACCATGTATTCATCCTACATATCCTACTGTTTCTACTCTGACTAGCACATGCCACTAGGTCTAATTCTGAGATAACTGCCTTTGAGGTCCTACATTTCAACTTGCTTTCTAGCCCCCTATATTCTGCTTTTAGGATTTTTATTACCTATGTCATTTGTGCCAAAGTATACCACAACAATTGGCTGTTCACCCTCCCCCTTCAGACTGTCCTGCAACCGTTCTGAGACATCCTTGACCTTAGCACCACGGAGGCAACATGCCATCCTGGAGTATCTTTTGCGGCCACAGAAACATCTATCTATTACCCTCACAATTGAATCCCCTATGACTATTGCATTTCTATGCCTTTTGCTCCTCCCCTGTGTAGCAGAACCAACTGTGGTGTTACGAAGTTGGCTGTGATTGTTATCCCAGCACTGTTATCAACAGTATTCAAAATTGTATATCTGTTTCGTAGGGGAATAACCACAGGAGATTCCTGCACACCCTGCCCAGTCCACTTGCCTGCCTGCTGGTCACCTATTCCCTTCCTGCCTGTGGAGTCTGAGCCTGCGGTGGGACCACTCTCCATATGTGCTATCCACGAGACTCTCTGCCTCGTGAATGTTCCGCACTGTCCCCAGATGCTGCTCCAGCTCCGAAACTTGGGCTTCCAGACACTTCCTGCACACATGCTGGTCCTGGAAACTGGATGTGTTCCTGGTCTCACACATGAAGCATATATTCAATGATGGAGCATCTACAACCCTTTGGGATAGAGAATTCCAAAGTTTTGCAAGCCTTTGATTGAAGAAATGTCTCCTCACCTCATCTCTAAGCAATGAGTCCCTTATTCTAAGACTGTACCCACATGTTCTAGATTCCCCAGCCATGGGAAACACTGTCTCAATATCCATCCTGTCAACCCCCTTCATAATCTGAACGCTTTAATGGAATCACTTCTCATTCTTTTAAATAACGCATGGCAGCACAGTAGGTAGCACTGTTGCTTCACAGCTCCAGGGCCCAGTTTTAATTCCCGCGCTTGGGTCACTGTCTGTGTGGAGTCTGCACATTGTCCCTGTGTCTGCGTGGGTTTCCTCCGGGTGTTCCAGTTTCCTTCCACAAGTCCTGAAAGACGTGCTGTTAGATAATTTGGACATTCTGAATTCTCCCTCTGTGTGCCCGAACGGGCGCCGGAATGTGGCGACTAGGGGCTTTTCACAGTAACTTAATTGCAGTGTTAATGTAAGCCGACTTGTGACAATAAAGATTATTAAAATTAAAATAACAGAGAATATAGACCCAATTTACTCAACCTCTCATTACAGGACAAACCTCTCATCCCAGGGACCAATATAGTGAACCTCTGCTGTAATGCCGCCATTGCGATTATATCCTTCCTTGAATATGGAGACCAAAATTGTACACAATATTCCAGGTATGGTCTGAGCAAAGACTCATCCATTTGTAGCAAGACTTCTTTACTCTTGCATGCCAATCCCCTTGCAACAAAGGCTAACATACCATTTGCTTTCCTCATTGTTTGCTGTAACTGCATGCTAACTCAAATGTGTACATTCAAATTTCTGAATATCAACATTTACAAGTTTCCTGCCTTTTAAACAATATTCTGCTTTTCTATTCTTATGGACAAAGTGAACAAATTCATACTTGCAACATTATAGTCCATCTGCCACCTTGTTGTCAATTCACTTAACCTATCAACATCTCCTTGCAGCCTCTTTGTGTCCTCCTCACAGTTTGAATTCCCACTTGGCTTTGTATTGCAAGCAAACATAGATACTATCTTGTGTCTCTTTGTCTAAATCATAAACATATCTTGTAAATACCTGAGACACTTACACTGATCCTTGTGGTGCTCCACTAATCACAGCCTACCAACATGAACATGCCCTATTTATCCCTACTCTCAGTTTGCTGACTGATAATCAAATCTCTATCCAAGCTAATATATCAGCCCCACTCCGAGCCCTTTATCTTGTGCATTATCCTTTTGTGTAGCAACTTATTGAATGGCTTTTGGAAACGCAAGTACACTACATCCTCGTTTTGCTTTGTCTAAGCTACTAGTTGCATCCTCAAGAAAAGGTAATATATTTGTCAAACATCATTTCCCTTTAGTAAAACCCTGTTGACTTGTTCTAACCATACTTTGCTTTTCTAAATGTGTTGAAACTTCCGTAGTAATCAATCCCACTATGCTGCATTAAATTTTAATTGAGGAAAACAAAGGTAGTTTTAAAGGATTTATAATTGTATTGGTAAACATTTAAAATAAGATATAGTTTTAAGTGAGTTTAATTTGGTGTTTCTTTGCCTGCAAGGGTGAAATCTATAGTTAGATTCATGCTGGATAAAGGTGTTTGTATGTGTGACGGTTGGTTCAGTTCCAACAGTGTCTCTATTGTGCTTAGAAAGGGTTGAAGCATGAAGAGTTACTAGAAGTAAGCTGGTACTTAGCAACAGAAGGCCACTTCCCAGAGGGAATGATTTTTCTTTGTTCTTAGTTTTAACTGGAAGCCAGAACAGTTGGAAACAAGACATTGGGAAGTGAACCATTCTCAACTCTGCCAGGAGAAGCTTCACAGGATAAGGGACCTGTAAATTGGGACCAAAAGAACGTTTAAGACACCTGAAGTTAAGAGAACAGAGACCCGTATTTTTCAGAAGAACTCAAGGAAGAGTAAACAAAGTATTCTGAGTTAAAGCGACAATTGCAGTTACTAAATGTAAAATGGGATAGCAGACTTCAGAGGTAGATGAAACTTTTGATGTGATTTTCATACAGTCTGGGAATTGAGAGTTAACGCAATCTTGAGCAGTTTGCACAACAGTCAGGACAAAGAAATTCTAAAGGGGTTGGTGTAAAATCTTGGACTGTATTCACTGTTAAAAGTGAAGTGGAAGCTTTGATTAAATGAGTCATTCGTAAAACCTGGACTCGATTTTGGAATGCAAAACGCTAAGGGAAAGCATTATTATGAAGATGATAAAGCATGTTTTTGGGGGTGGAGCTTCAAAATTATCATGTGATCATCATCTGGGAGGATTCGGAGGATAAATCCACAGGCACTAACTTGGGTTCAGAGCGGAGCATGTCTATCTGACCATAGTCACCTGGTGTGCTTAAAAGGGACTTTGTGTCAATGAGACCATTGTAATTTAAGAGATACTTTGCAATCCATGCCAATCTTTATATCTGTGTACACATGTTAAGCTCAGGAGGGAGTAAAGAAGTAATCTATCCCAATCTAATTTTTTAATGTTTAATAAATGTGTTTTTTCCTCGTTGTTAAAACTAATCAGTGGTTCTGTGACGCCGTTCTTCCACATTTTATTAAAAATAAATAAATTTTACAGCCTTTTGAGCCACGGATCCTTTCTGGGATATCCCTGTCCATTTATAACATCGATGTGGAGATGCCGGCATTGGACTGGGGTGAGCACAGTAAGAAATCTTACAACACCAGGTTAAAGTCCAACAGGTTTGTGTACAAACCTGTTTGTGTACAAACCTGTTGGACTTTAACCTGGTGTTGTAAGACTTCTTACTGCATTTAAAACATCAATTGGGATCAGAACATTTATCAGATATGTGTCTGTCTATTTTACTGCTCTACCTTTGTCCTCCTGAAGTCTACTATCTGTTTCCCATTTTTCTGAGTTGCATAACATCTGTAAACTTTGAAATTATGCCCTATATACCAGAATCCTGGTCACTCATTTTAATACCAACATCTTGTCGACATCACTCTATACTTCCTTCCAAGATGAAAAAGAGCCATTCACCACAAGTCCCTGCTTTCTATCCCTTGGCTAATATCATAGTCATGCAGCCACTGCCTATTTAATTCCAATGGGCTTCAATTTTGTTGTGGGAAGCACGGTCGCACAAGTGGCTAGCACTGTGGCTTCACAGCGCCAGGATCCCAGGTTCGATTCCCCACTGGATCACCGGCTGTGTGGAGTCTGCACATCCTCCCCGTGTGTGCGTGGGTTTCCTCCGGGTGCTCCGGTTTCCTCCCACAGTCCAAAGGCGTGCAGGTTAGGTGGATTGGCCATGCTAAATTGCAGGAGGGGTTATTGGGTTCCGGGGATAGGGTGGAAGTGAGGTCTTAAGTGGGTCGGTGCAGACTCGATGGGCTGAATGGCCTCCTTCTGCACTGTATGTTCTATGTCTATTATGTGATACATTATCAATCACCTTTGAAAAAACTGACACAATGAAAGATTATGTGCAAAAGAGCCAAAGAGTTACAGCATGCATCATACTGGAAATGGTGCCTTCCAAATGGAGCCCAGTTACATATACAATGGTTGAAGATTCTACAAGGTATAGAACCTGTTGCTGATTTTGCCTTAGTTCAATTGCTCTGTTTTATTCCCTTTGCTCTCGAGTCACCAGGTATCTTTATGATACCGCCACGAGGTTCAAGTCCGAGTAATGATCAATAATCCAATACACCGATTAGTAAGATTTAAATCAAAGCACATTTATTATACACAGTAATCGCTACTCATGCACAAATTCTACGTCTAAGCTACTTCGACAGCTAACAGGCCTATACTTAACTTTGGACTGGCCCACCAGGTCAGGGAAACAAATGGCCTTTCGTTCAGGTTCTGAGCCTGCGGGATTCGAAGTTGGTACGGATTGGTAGCTCGGAGCGCCTATCTCGTAGCGAGCGTTGAATTAAGACTTACGATTTCGATCTTCACTGCTCCGGTCACGGCCAATGTTGGTTCGTTGTTGCTGGGTGACCCGGGCAGGAAGAAGAGCGTGAAGAGAGCAAAGAGGTGGAGAAGAAGAGAGTGATTTGAACTTGAGGCTCAATTCTTATAGTCCCCAGGGGCTTCCCGCCTTTCGGGGCGGATCCCGTACCTGGTCCCAAGTGATTGGACTTTGTCTCAATCGCTTGGTTCGATTTTCTCCAATGCTGGAGCGGTTCCCTGATCTTGAGGTGCTCGTTCACCTCCTTTTGTGTAGGCTTCTGCTGGCGCCGAAGAGTCTGGTTTTGCTTTGTGTGTCTAAATGTTGCTCATTGTTCCCGGGGATTGCACATTAGTATGCAGATGGCTGTTGTTTTGTTATGCTGATGGTTGCTGGTATCAATATTGTCTGGCCTTTCCAGAGGTAAATACACAGCCAACCTGCAGCTGCTGGTTTTTGTCTTGTTGGCTGACTTTCCCATCAGCCTTTGCCATTCGCTATTTTGAATCGGAAGTTGGCCATTTTAAGTGGCTACAACCCTCCTTGTGATCCTAACGCGAAGCGTGAAGGATCACATAACAATGTTGCTTTCCATTTCTTGACCTGGGGGGCACTTCTTTCATGGCCTCTACACTGACCATAACTATGCAAAAAATATTAACTGACAATTCTAAGGGCGCTATGTCAAACAGGGATATGCATCACAAAACAATAAACTGGGAACCTCTAACTATTCTTAATACATGACACTCACTTAAACATTTCATTATTCTAACTTCCTCAACAATACAACAAAATCACAGCAGTTGATACACATTTTTCCTGGCTTGGCAGTCAAGCTCAGGATCATACAATTTGCTCATGAACATTTCTTTACATTTCTTTATTTACAATAAAAGCGCAAATGAATGCGCTTTATTATAGATCGCGGGGGTCGGGGATCTGGTTGTATCCGAAAATAGGGGATCTGATCCTATATACTGGGGTTCGAGCGCGGTAGGCTCTCCTTCTCCATTTCCTTAGACGCATAGTCTGCACGAAGCAGCAGAGTTTCGCCAATACCAGTATTGATGTGGTGTCGCTGGTGACTGGGCTCTGGGTACTGTGGGGAAGTGAAACATTAACGGCTGGGGGGGGGGGGGGCTTGAAGTCATGGGGTTCACGTTCACTCGCAACTAAATGTCCATTAGTATGATGCTGATCCATGTGGAGGAAGTCCTCATGGCTCTTCTCTTTTCTTTTCTTCTCTTCTCCGGTCCTGGAGCTTCTGGAGTTCTGTTGAAACAAGCATAGTGTCTGTAACTATCTTTGTTTAACATCTCGTACGATAGTCTGTCTGTCCTTTAGTGCCAATTACTCCCTTTATAATTGGTCACTATGTGTGACTCCCTCATTTTTTTTTTCTTCAAAAACTGAATTTTAGTACAAGACACACTTCCCAATAATGAACCAGTGCGAGCCATCTCGCAGACTATGCAATTTACCATCCAAATATTTCAGGATGTAAATAGCATGTGGTTGGCAACCTAAGGGTTACCTGAAACAAAACAAAACTTTTTGAACTACAATTTCCAAAATGAGGTGTGTATGGGCCGCGACGGGTAAGAGTTGGATGGAGTCCCCGGGTAGGACGGCTACCAATGCCGTGTCTCCCCTACCCAAGCGTATATGACCAGAGGGGTGGTTCCGAGGCAGGGCCAAGCCGTTTCTCCACTGCCTGAGCAACCGATAAGAATGGGCAAGAAATGTAGTCATCGTGGTGGGGCTGCCGTAGTGGTTCTTCCCTTGAACCAGAAGAGCAGTTATGAACGGGCGTTTGGTACCTGAACAAGTCTCTGCAGACAAGCTAGTTCCGCTGAACTAGTGTCGGCAACAGTGAAGCTCTGTGGGCAAGTCCTCAGAGGTTTCGGCCGAAAAGGCGTGGGGCCGTAAACTTTATTTACCTGTCTGACAAACAACATTTAACAAACTTACAAACAACATAAAACATGCGGCAGGTTCCATCAGAAAGGACACCACTTCTCCCAAGCCATTCCTTTTAAAACATCAAAGAACAAAGAACAAAGAAATGATAGCACAGGAACAGGCCCTTCGGCCCTCCAAGCCAGTGCCGACCATGCTGCCCGACTAAACTACAGTCTTCTACACTTCCTGGGTCCGTATCCCTCTATTCCCATCCTATTCATGTATTTGTCAAGGTGCCCCTTAAATGTCACTATCGTCCCTGCTTCCACCACCTCCTCCGGTAGCGAGTTCCCGGCACCCACTACCCTCTGCGTAAAAAACTTGCCTCGTACATCTACTCTAAACCTTGCCCCTCTCACCTTAAATCTATGCCCCCTAGTAATTGACCCCTCTACTCCGGGGAAAAGCCTCTGACTATCCACTCTGTCTATGCCCCTCATAATTTTGTAGACCTCTATCAGGTCGCCCCTCAGCCTCCTTCGTTCCAGTGAGAACAAACGAGTTTATTCAACCGCTCCTCATAGCTAATGCCCTCCATACCAGGCAACATTCTGGTAAATCTCTTCTTCACCCTCTCTAAAGCCTCCACATCCTTCTGGTAGTGTGGCGACCAGAATTGAACACTGTACTCCAAGTGTGGCCTAACTAAGGTTCTATACAGCTGCAACATGACTTGCCAATTCTTATACTCAATGCTCCGGCCAATGAAGGCAAGCATGCCGTATGCCTTCTTGACTACCTTCTCCACCTGTGTTGCCCCTTTCAGTGACCTGTGGACCTGTACTCCTAGATCTCTTTGACTTTCAATACTCTTGAGGGCTCTACCATTCACTGTATATTCCCTACCTGCATTAGTCCTTCCAAAATGCATTACCTCACATTTGTCCGGATTAAACTCCACCTGCCATCTCTCCGCCCAAGTCTCCAAACAATCTAAATCCTGCTGTATCCTCTGACAGTCCTCATCGCTATCCGCAATTCCACCAACCTCTGTGTCGTCTGCAAACTTACTAATCAGACCAGTTACATTTTCCTCCAAATCATTTATATATACTACAAACAGCAAAGGTCCCAGCACTGATCCCTGTGGAACACCACTGGTCACAGCCCTCCAATTAGAAAAGCATCCTTCCATTGCTACTCTCTGCCTTCTATGACCTAGCCAGTTCTGTATCCACCTTGCCAGCTCACCCCGATCCCGTGTGACTTCACCTTTTGTACTAGTCTACCATGAGGGACCTTGTCAAAGGCCTTACTGAAGTCCATATAGACAACATCCACTGCCCTACCTGCATCAATCATCTTAGTGACCTCCTCGAAAAACTCTTATCAAGTTAGTGAGACACGACTTCCCCTTCACAAAACCATGCTGCCTCTCACTAATACGTCCATTTCTTCCAAATGGGAGTAGATCCTGTCTCGAAGAATTCTCTCCAGTAATTTCCCTACCACTGAAGTAAGGCTCACCGGCCTGTAGTTCCCTGGATTATCCTTGCTACCCTTCTTAAACAGAGGAACAACATTGGTTATTCTCTAGTCCTCTGGGACATCACCTGAAGACAGTGAGGATCCAAAGATTTCTGTCAAGGCCTCAGCAATTTCCTCTCCAGCCTCCTTCAGTATTCTGGGGTAGATCCCATCAGGCCCTGGGGGCTTATCTACCGTAATATTTTTTAAGACACCCAACACCTCGTCTTTTTGGATCTCAATGTGACCCAGGCTATCTACACACCCTTCTCCAAGCTCAACATCTACCAATTTCTTCTCTTTGGTGAATACTGATGCAAAGTATTCATTTAGTACCTCGCCCATTTCCTCTGGCTCCACACACAGATTCCCTTGCCTATCCTTCAGTGGGCCAACCCTTTCCCTGGCTACCCTCTTGCTTTTTATGTACGTGTAAAATGCCTTGGGATTTTCCTTAACCCTATTTGCCAATGTCTTTTCGTGACCCCTTCTAGCCCTCCTGACTCCTTGCTTAAGTTCCTTCCTACTTTCCTTATATTCCACACAGGCTTCGTCTGTTCCCAGCCTTTTAGCCCTGACGAATGCCTCCTTTTTCTTTTTGACTAGGCCTACAATATCTCTCGCAATCCAAGGTTCCCGAAAATTGCCGTATTTATCCTTCTTCCTCACAGGAACATGCCGGTCCTGAATTCCTTTCAACTGACACTTGAAAGCCTCCCACATGTCAGATGTTGATTTGCCCTCAAACATCCGCCCCCAATCTATGTTCTTCAGTTCCCTCCTAATATTGTTATAATTAGCCTTCCCCCAATTTAGCACATTCACCCTAGGACCACTCTTATCCTTGTCCACCAGCACTTTAAAACTTACTGAATTGTGGTCACTCTTCCCGAAATGCTCCCCTACTGAAACATCTACCACCTGGCCGGGCTCATTCCCCAATACTAGGTCCAGTACCGCCCCTTCCCTAGTTGGACTGTCTACATATTGTTTTAAGAAGCCCTCCTGGGTGCTCCTTACAAACTCCGCCCTGTCTAAGCCCCTGGCACTAAGTGAGTCCCAGTCAATATTGGGGAAGTTGAAGTCTCCCATCACCACAACCCTGTTGTTGTTACTCTTTTCCAAAATCTGTCTACCTAGCTGCTCCTCTATCTCCCGCTGGCTGTTGGGAGGCCTGTAGTAAACCCCCAACATTGTGACTGCACCCTTCTTATTCCTGATCTCTACCCATATAGCCTCACTGCCCTCTGAGGTGTCCTCCCGCAGTACAGCTGTGATATTCTCACTCACCAGTAGTGCAACTCCGCCGCCCCTTTTACATCCCCCTCAATCCCGCCTGAAATATCTAAATCCTGGAACGTTTAGCTGCCAATCCTGTCCTTCCCTGAACCAGGTCTCTGTAATGGCAACAACATCATAGTTCCAAGTACTAATCCAAGCTCTAAGTTCATCTGCCTTACCCGTAATACTTCTTGCATTAAAACATATGCACTTCAGGCCACCAGACCCGCTGTGTTCAGCAACTTCTCCCTGTCTGCTCTGCCTCAGAGCCCCACTGTCCCTATTCCCTAGTTCTCCCTCAATGCTCTCACCTTCTGACCTATTGCCCCCGTGCCCACCCCCCTGCCAT
This sequence comes from Scyliorhinus torazame, assembly GCF_047496885.1. NCBI lineage: Eukaryota > Metazoa > Chordata > Chondrichthyes > Carcharhiniformes > Scyliorhinidae > Scyliorhinus > Scyliorhinus torazame. Next base: position 224,315,343 of record NC_092710.1, on the reverse strand, counting down.
ACTAGTTTAAACCCTCCCGTGTGACACTAGCAAACCTCGCGACCAGGATATTTATGCCTCTCCAGTTTAGATGCAACCCGTCCTTATATAGGTCACACCTGCCCAGGAAGAGCTCCCAGTGGTCCAGATAATGGAAACCCTCCCTCCTACACCAGCTGTTTAGCCACGTATTTAGCTGCTCTATCTTCCTATTTCTAGCCTCACTGGCACGTGGCACAGGGAGTAATCCCGAGATTACAACCCTAGAGGTCCTGTCTTTTAACTTTCTGCCTAGCTCCCTGAACTCCTGCTGCAGGACCTCATGCCCCTTCCTGCCTATGTCGTTAGTACCAATATGTACAACGACCTCTGCCTGTTTGCCCTCTCCCTTCAGGATGCCCTCTACCGTTCGGAGACATCCTGGACCCTGGCACCAGGGAGGCAACATACCATCCTGGAGTCTCTTTCACGTCCACAGAAGCGCCTATCTGTGCCCCTGACTAGAGAGTCCCCTATTACTATTGCTCTTCTGTGCTTTGATCCTCCCTTCTGAACATCAGAGCCAGCTGTGGTGCCACTGCTCTGGCTGCTGCTGTTTTCCCCTGATAGGCTATCCCCCCCGACAGTATCCAAAGGGGTATACCTGTTCGAGAGGGGGACAACCACAGGGGATTCCTGCACTGACTGCCTGCCCTTTCTGGTGGTCACCCATTTCTCTGCCTGCACCTTGGGTGTGACCACATTTATATAACTGCGATCATTGACGCTTTCCGCCACCTGCATGCTCCTAAGTGCATCCAATTGCTGCTCCAACCAAACCATGCGGTCTGTGAGGAGCTCCAGTTGGGTGCACTTTCTGCAGATGAAGCCATCCGGGACGCTGGAAGCCTCCCGGACCTGCCACATCTCACAGTCAGGGCACTGCACCCCTCTAACTGACATTGTGTCAATTAATTAAAATTAAAAGTTTTTTTTAAAAATATTTTTTTTTTTAAATGTTTAAGTTACTGTTAACTATCTGTTTCCTGGCACTAGATTTCTAATATAAATGCGAAAGCTAAATATAGTACTCTCCGATCTCTGGCTTAGATACCCCTCTAAATTATAATTAAGTAATTATGTTTAATTAGTTACCAATGCTTAATTTTTTTAATTTAGTGTAGATTCCCAACCAGCCACTCAGGTCACAGCTTTTCTGTGATGTCACTTCAGTTTCCCCCCGACACACACAATTTGAAAAAGGTATAAAAGTAAAAATGAGTAAAAATCACTTACTTACCTTCTTACCTTCTGAGTGTCTTAGATGTTCTCAGGTTCTCTTCCTGACAGAGACTGCTCCTCCTCCTCCGAACTGGACACCTCAGTCCTTGGTTGCGAATAGGGTCGCAAAGGGGTTCGCGGTATGGGAGTCAGACCCAAGGTCATCATCTTCTCCCGGGTGCCAAACACTTGAGTGTATCAGGGCTGAAAGGGCTGCATGGTGTGAGGTGTGGTCGCTCTCGTCGTTGCGGACGAGTCGGAACGAGTTATCTCGGTGCCAATAGTTGGTGTCTAGCTGTGTGAGGACGGAATCGGGGTCGTCAGTGCTGTTCGGTGGTCGGTGGTGGGGTTTGTTTAGGAAAGTGATCATGAAGGAATCACTCAGATCGTAGTCGGAATCGCTGGGTGTGGGGCCTGTTGCATGGGGATAGTAGGGAGGCGTGCTGTGGCTATCGTCCGAGTCACAGTCGCTGTCTCTGCTGCTGCAGTCGGTGGGCGTTCCGGGGCGGGGCGTATATTTCGGCGGCGGAGTTGAGGTCGAGTCCGTGGCTGGGCTGGACGTGTTGGGGGATGGTAGGGTTACGTTGGCTGTGGGCGGGGCGTGGTGTGCTGCGTCGAGCATGACGTGGTGTGCGTGGTTCGACTGTGTCCCATATGCCTTCAGCTGGTTTATATTGAACCACGCAGTCTTACTGTTGGGGTACTTTATTTTATATACGGAAGGGCTTACTTTGTCCGCAATGGAGTACGGACCCAAGTATTTTGGTGACAGGAATGTGCTGGGGTTATATACAGAGAGCATAACTTGCTGTCCTATACTGTACTCAGTCGCATGCACTGTCTTGTCGAAACAAGCCTTGCTCTGTTTCTTTCTGGTGCCCAATTTTACTGCGGCTGCTAGCTGAGCTGTTTTAACATTTTCAACTAATTGCTCCACTGCTTTCTCGTGTGTGAGGGCCGTCACTTCGGGGCTGATCAAGTCTAAACCTAATAAAAATTCTGTGCCTTTCATGGGGCGTCCGGTCATGAGGGTGTGTGGGGTGTAACCTGTGGAAGTTGAAACTGTATTGCGCAAAAACATCAGCGCAAAAGGGAGGACTGAGTCCCAAGTGTTGTTGTTCTGCTGGACCATTTTTCTGAGGGTGGATTTTAGGGTCCGATTCATGCGCTCCACGATACCACTCGACTGTGGGTGGTATGCTATGTGGAATTTTTGGGTGATGCCAAATATCGTGAGGACTTTCTGCATGACACGTCCCGTAAAATGGGAACCTTGGTCAGATTCAATGCTGCGGGGGAGTCCCCATCTTGTAAAGATGTGGTGGGTCAAAATCTTGGCTGTGGTTTTTGCAGTGTTTGTGCGGGCTGGGGATGCTTCCACCCATTTCGTAATTGTGTCAATTACCACGAGTACATATTTATAGCCATTCCTGCAAGGGAGCAATGGTCCTATAAAATCAATCTGGAGGTTAGTCCAGGGGCCATTAACAGGTCGGGTGTGGCTGAGTTGAGCCTTTTTGGCATATCTATCTGGGTTGTTATGAGTGCAGATGAGGCAATTCTTAATGTAATGGTTTACATCTTCCTTTAAAGTCGGCCACCAACAAGGCTGCTTGAGATGGGCTGTAGTGGGATCGATTCCCTGATGCCCATGACCGTCATGGAACAAACAAATCAGTTGATTTACCACATAAAGGGTCCCTTTTAACACCACACCGTCATAAATCTCTCATAGGGTGCTGGATAGTTTCCTTTTACAATCTCCCTGAGATTGCTGTCCTGCTTCTGGGCCTCCACTAAATCCTCGATCTTTGTCTGTGAGACCTGAACTGCACTCACTGGTGCGCTTTCGGGGGGTGTCCAAAAATATCCATGCCTGGAACCTGCTTTAGCCAGTGCGTCGGCTTTCACATTTCCAGGGGGGGAGGAACGGTGGTGACTGCGAACTTTGATTATCCCAAAAGTCCTGTTCTGGGCTCTCTGTAAAATGTGACGGAGCAATGGGGCTGAGGGGAGGGGTTTTCCATTTGCGGAAACAAATCCTCCTGCTTTCCACAGGGGCAGGAATTCCGTGAGGCTGTTGCAGACATAGAGGCTGGCCGAGTATATGGCTGCGGGGCTGGGGAAGGAATCTGGGTGTTCCACTATATACACGACGGCCGCGAGCACTGCTGCCTGCGCGCCTAAGTGGCCTGGAAGTTTTAACGATATTTCCTCAAGGGCGCATCCTCGACATAAATACCGCAACCTGTTATGCGCTTTCCATCCAAGACTGTGGAAGATCCATCCACATAGATCTTTATGGGCTCGCACATGTCTGTGTGCTGGGGGCTCTGGGTTGAACTACCTATCTTTATGGGGGGGGGTGTCTTAGCAATAAAGGGGCCTGTGTTGTGGTGTGGAGAGATAATTTCACATTAGAACATAGAACATAGGACGATACAGCGCAGTACAGGCCCTTTGGCCCACGATGTTGCACCGAAACAAAAGCCATCTAACCTACACGATGCCATTATCATCCATATGTTTATCCAATAAACTTTTAAATGCCCTCAATGTTGGCGAGTTCACTACTGTAGCAGGTAGGGCATTCCACGGCCTCACTACTCTTTGCGTAAAGAACCTACCTCTGACCTCTGTCCTATATCTATTACCCCTCAGTTTAAAGCTATGTCCCCCTCGTGCCAGCCATTTCCATCCGCAGGAGAAGGCTCTCACTGTCCACCCTATCTAACCCCCTGATCATTTTGTATGCCTCTATTAAGTCTCCTCTTAACCTTCTTCTCTCCAACGAAAACAACCTCAAGTCCATCAGCCTTTCCTCATAAGATTTTCCCTCCATACCAGGCAACATCCTGGTAAATCTCCTCTGCACCCGCTCCAAAGCCTCCACGTCCTTCCTATAATGCGGTGACCAGAACTGTACGCAATACTCCAAATGCGGCCGTACCAGAGTTCTGTACAGCTGCAACATGACCTCCTGACTCCGGAACTCAATCCCTCTACCAATAAAGGCCAACACTCCATAGGCCTTCACAACCCTATCAACCTGGGTGGCAACTTTCAGGGATCTATGTACATGGACACCTAGATCCCTCTGTTCATCCACACTTCCAAGAACTTTACCATTAGCCAAATATTCCGCATTCCTGTTATTCCTTCCAAAGTGAATCACCTCACACTTCTCTACATTAAACTCCATTTGCCACCTCTCAGCCCAGCTCTGCAGCTTATCTATATCCCTCTGTAACCTGCTACATCCTTCCACACTATCGACAACACCACCGACTTTAGTATCGTCTGCAAATTTACTCACCCACCCTTCTGCGCCTTCCTCTAGGTCATTGATAAAAATGACAAACAGCAACGGCCCCAGAACAGATCCTTGTGGTACTCCACTTGTAACTGAACTCCATTCTGAACATTTCCCATCAACCACCACCCTCTGTCTTCTTTCAGCTAGCCAATTTCTGATCCACATCTCTAAATCACCCTCAATCCCCAGCCTCCGTATTTTCTGCAATAGCCTACCGTGGGGAACCTTATCAAATGCTTTGCTGAAATCCATATACACCACATCAACTGCTCTACCCTTGTCTACCTGTTCAGTCACCTTCTCAAAGAACTCGATAAGGTTTGTGAGGCATGACCTACCCTTCACAAAGCCATGCTGACTATCCCTGATCATATTATTCCTATCTAGATGATTATAAATCTTGTCTCTTATAATCCCCTCCAAGACTTTACCCACTACAGACGTGAGGCTCACCGGTCTATAGTTGCCGGGGTTGTCTCTGCTCCCCTTTTTGAACAAAGGAACCACATTTGCTATCCTCCAGTCCTCTGGCACTATTCCTGTAGCCAATGATGACATAAAAATCAAAGCCAAAGGTCCAGCAATCTCTTCCCTGGCCTCCCAGAGAATCCTAGGATAAATCCCATCAGGAGCCGGGGACTTATCTATTTTCAGCCTGTCCAGAATTGCCAACACCTCTTCCCACGTACCTCAATGCCATCTATTCTATTAGCCTGGATCTCAGCATTCTCCTCCACAACATTATCTTTTTCCTGAGTGAATACTGACAAAAAATATTCATTTAGTATCTCGCCTATCTCTTCAGACTCCACACACAACTTCCCATCCCTGTCCTTGACTGGTCCTACTCTTTCCCTAGTCATTCGCTTATTCCTGACATACCTATAGAAAGCTTTTGGGTTTTCCTTGATCCTACCTGCCAAATACTTCTCATGTCCCCTCCTTGCTCGTCTTAGCTCTCTCTTTAGATCCTTCCTCGCTACCTTGTAACTATCCATCGCCCCAACTGAAACTTCACACCTCATCTTCACATAGGCCTCCTTCTTCCTCTTAACAAGAGATTCCACTTCTTTGGTAAACCACGGTTCCCTCGCTTGACGCCTTCCTCCCTGCCTGACCGGTACGTACTTATCAAGAACACGCAGTAGCTGATCCTTGAACAAGCTCCACTTATCCAGTGTGCCCAACACTTGCAGCCTACTTCTCCACCTTATCCCCCCCAAGTCACGTCTAATGGCATCATAACTGCCCTTCCCCCAGCTATAACTCTTGCCCTGCGGTGTATACTTATCCCTTTCCATCATTAACATTCATGGGGGGTTTCGGGGTACTGTAAGTTGTCGGCTAAATAGATGTGCGTCTTTGTCCTTTTAACAGTGATGTCCCTTCCCTGCAAGAGAAGGGTCCATCTCGCTGCTCTAATCTGGCTTACTGTACCGTCCTTGAGTCGTCCGTCCAGTAAAAGTTGGGTGGGGGTGTGTTCAGTGAGAATTGTGATGGGGTTCAGTCCGGTAATATATGAAAAATACTGCACTGCCCAAAATACTGCGAGCAGGTGCCTCTCACAGGCTGCAAATCCCTGCTCCACAGCATCTAAAATTCTGGAGGCGTAAGCTACGGGCCTTAACTGGTCGTGCCGTTCCTGGAGGAGCACGGCCGAAAGGGTGTAGTCTGTGGTCGCTACCTCTATGGCGTAAGGGGAAAGTGGGTCTGGAACTTGTAGTGCGGGGGCTGCTATGAGTGCTCGTTTTAAAGAGTCCACAGCACCCGTATGCTGGGGAAGCCATTCCCAGAGGGCTTCTCTCTTTAGGAGGTCTGAGAGGGGTGCTGACTTGCTGGCGAAACCGTCAATGTGGTTTCGGCAGTAGCCAACCAGTCCTAGAAACGACCGGAGGGCTGAAACGTTCTGGGGAAGGGGCAATTTAGCAATCAAGTCAATCCTTTTATGCTCGATCTCGCGTTTACTGTGTATGATAATTGTTCCCAAATATATCACCTTTTCTTCCAAAATCTGGGCCTTTTTGGGGTTGACTTTACAACCGATTGAGTGTAATAGTTCCAGGAGTTCGGACAGAAGCTCAATGTGCTCTTTCTTGGTGTCTGTCTGCAGTAGTAGGTCGTCTACGTACTGAACCAGACATTCGGGGCGAGAGAATTTGGCTAAACCATTTGCCAGCTGTCGGTGGAAAATGAAATGAAATTAAATGAAATGAATGAAAATCACTTATTGTCACAAGTAGGCTTCAATTAAGTTACTGTGAAAAGCCCCTAGTCGCCACATTCCGGCGCCTGTTCGGGGAGGCTGTTGGAGGGGGAGTTGTGGAAGCCTTGTGGCAGGCATGTCCACGTGTACTGCTGTGCTTTAAAGGTGAAGGCAAATTTGTACTGGCACGCCTTTACCAATGGAATGGACCAGAATCCATTACTGACATCCAAAACCGTAAAGAGTCGGGAATTGAGTTCCTGCTTGAGCATGGTCTCGGGACTTGTTGCTACTGCGGGGGATGCTGCGGGGGTGAGTTTGTTGAGTTCCCGGTAATCGATGGTCAGTCGCCATGATCCATCGGGCTTTCTCACTGGCCAAATCGGGGCATTATTAGTGGAGGCTACTGATCTAAGTACGCCCTGCTCTAATAAGCTTTCTATTACCTTTGAGATTTCTCCCTCTGCCTCTTGGGGAAATCCATACTGTTTTTGGGGTCTAGGGTCAGGTCCTGTTATTTGTACGGAGCCAGTCATCTGTCCACAGTCGTGCTTGTGGGTCGCGAATACTGCCCTGTTCTTTTGCAGAACTGCCCTAACCTGCTTGTCCGTACTAAGCATGGTCGGGTTGAACCAAAATTTGCCTACTGCGCTAATTTTGTTCGCGTACTCTCCTATGTTGAGCATTGCGGGGGCTCTTGCGGATTTTGCCATCTTCCAGACACACTGGTTGACTGGATCAAATGATAGGTTGTGGGAATTCATGAAACTGATTCCCAGAATGTGTTCTGCTGTGTGGGGCAGGTCAACTAAAACCACAGAGTGCTTGGTGGTGATGGTACCGATTTGAATGGGTACAGGGGCTGTGATGTGTCCCTGCTGTAAGTGGCCTGTAAAGCCGCTGAGGGTGACAGTGGCTGTAGTGGGCCACGTGTCTTTTTGAACATGGTGGAGGAATTTATTGTGGTGCGGGACCCTCCTGTGTCCCAGAGAAATTCGATGGGCTGTCCCCGAATTTTTGCTGCAACTACCGGTCGTCTGGACCTATCCCAAAGGGTGTCGCAGACCCAACTGGGGAGCCCGTACACCGTCAGTCCGTTCCGGTCAAGTCCGTCAGATCTGAACGGGCGCTAACGCTATGAATGGGCTCTGTCTTTTTCTTACTCAGAGTGCCCGTCTGCTGGGCTCTCTGTGGCTTTTTAGGGGCATTGCACTCTCGTGCGAAGTGCCCCAACTGTCTGCAGTTGTAACACTCCTGTGACTTGGGTGGGGGGCTGTTCTTTCGCTCATTCGCCCATGCGGGGTTCTGGTGTGTTTTTACTGCCTGCATATCTGCTCCGGCCTGCTTTTCCTCGGGATTCTTGACTGCGGGTTTACTTTGTATAGATTGCTCCCAAGCGCGGGACAATCTTTTCACTACCCACTTCTCGTTATGGGCCTCCTCTGAAGGATCATAACTCGCGCAGGCTTTCTGTCCTGTTTCTGTGGCATGGGAGATAAGGTGCGGGTCCATTTGGCCATGTTGTCTGGGGACAAATGGGCACGGTCTAAGTCTCCAATGACTGCTGCAAAGTGGATTCACAGGCGTCCAGCAAACGCTGTGGGGTGCTCGGATTTCTTTTGCCTACATTTGTTGAGGCCATCTACGGGGTCACCCCGGTTATACCCGATCACATCCAGGATCGCGGTATGCATTTCTGCAAGGGTGCCTCCTCCTACATTCTGTGGGTCGGGAAGGGCTGCTACAACCGAAGGATCTAAACTTAAAACTGTGAGCTTTACATGCTCTCGCTCATCCAGGCCGTACATGGTCACCTGATGCTTGACTGTGGCAAAGAAATGGTGGGGGTCTGAGGTGGGGAGGAACGGTGTGATCTTATCGCACGCGTCCTGTAATTGGGTCACTGTTAAGGGGGTGGAGTATAGAAATTCCGCATCGTCCGATGTGGCTGTGCGGTGGGTGGTTACTGGGTTAATTGGAGCTTGAACTATCTGCTGTGTGGGGGGTTGGGGTGCTTTCCTTTTTTGTGGCTTTCCCTGCGCACATGTTCCCTGAACATATCTCTGCGCTGTTTCGTTCAATTCTTCCCAATCAGGGCCGTCTTCCTGATCTAATTTTTCTCCAAAGGTTTCCTGGAAACCTTTCTGAACTGAAAGCAGCGATTGCAGCTCTGCAATCTGCTTCTGGCACTTTGCGGATCTAACGTGCTTTGTCTTTGTTCTGTGGTGGCAGCATGGAGTGCTCTTAATGCTGCCTTTAGGTCACTACACTGTCTCTGTAATGCCTCTACCTGCTTTTCCGTTTCCTCAGGTACCAGGACTGCGCGTTGCGTGTCCTGATAGGCCTTTTCATATTGAGACTGGAAGCTGCTTAAGTGCGCCAGACAAGTCTGGTGTGCCCTTTTTGCATCCTCCACCTCTCCATCTTTTGCTGCCAACTTCCTTCTCAATTCCGGATTCTCCTTTTCTACCTCGCTTACATCGACCTTACTCATTCGATGTATGCCCTCAACTTCTTTCCGGAGCGTCCTGGCGATCTCCTCTGTGCCTCGCAATTGTGCCAAGCAGGACACGATTGCCATTGGCTTGCGAGCTTTCCCTAAGCTCTTTTTGTGGATCTCGCTCAGGTTCTCTCCCCAAGTATGTCCTACACTCCAAGGGAGCTGATTCCTCGTTGTCACAGAATTCATTCCAAAGGGGCCATCCTTTCCCTTTGAGATATTTCCTGATCTCTTCCTCCCAAATGGGACATCGTCCCACTCTACTGCTGCTGGTCACTGCGACCGCAAATTCCTCTGGGTTCATGGGGCGCTCCATTGCCTGCATTGCCATCTTTCCTATCCGAATGCTGCTCTTCAAATTTGGGACAGGGGTTTTAATCCGAATGCTGCTCTTCAAATTTGGGACAGGGGTATTAAGGCGGTGCTGTAAATACGGGTACGGCTTTCGCTACTTTCCAATATACAAACTTCCGACAGTTTTGTCGCAACAAAAAATCTATCAGTTTTACCTTATCGCCCTGTTAGTTATGCATGCATACACACACTTCCGAATTTATGAGTATTGATCAGAACTGCTTGAACACTTGTGGTTTTCTGTTTCCAATTGGACCTCTAATTCAAATTCTGGGTTCTCCCGGAGTGGTTTTCCACTTCTAGATCAGGTCCCGTCAGGATGTCTCCAAATAATGTTGCTGATTTTGCCTTTGTTCAATTGCTCTATTTTATTACCTTTGCTCTCAAGTCGCCAGGTATCTTTATGATACCGCCGCGAGGTTCAAGTCCGAGTAATGATCAATAATCCAATACACCGATTAGTAAGATTTAAATCAAAGCACATTTATTATACACAGTAATCGCTACTCATGCACAAATTCTACGTCTAAGATACTTCTACAACTAACAGGCCTATACTTAACTTTGGACTGGCCCACCAGGTCAGGGAAACAAATGGCCTTTCGTTCGGGTTCTGAGCCTGCGCGATTCGAAGTTGGTACAGATTGGTAGCTAGGAGCGCCTATCTCGTAGCGAGCGTTGAATTAAGACTTACGATTTCAATCTTCACTGCTCCGGTAACGGTCAATGTTGGTTCGGGCAGGAAGAAGAGCATGAAGAGAGTGAAGAGGTGGAGAAGAAGAGAGCGATTTGAACTTGGGGCTCTATTCTTATAATCCCCAGGGGCTTCCCGCCTTTCGGGGCGGACCCTGTACCTGGTCCCAAGCGATTGGACTTTGTCCCAATGGCTTGGTTCGATTTTCTCCAATGCTGGAGCGGTTCCCTGATCGATGGGCGGTCTTGAGGTGCTCGTTCACCTCCTTTTGTGTAGGCTCCTGCTGGCACCGAAGAGTCTGGTTTTGCTTTATGTGTCTAAATGTTGCTTATTGTTTCCGGGGATTGCTCATTAGTATGCAGATGGCTGTTGTTTTGTTATGCTGATGGTTGCTGGTATCGATATTGTCTGGCCTTTCCAGAGGTAAATACACAGCCTACCTGCAGCTGCTGGTTTTTGTCTTGTTGGCTGACTTTCCCATCAGCCTTTGCTGTTCGCCATTTTGAATTGGGAGTTGGCCATTTTACGTGGCTACGAAACATAGAAGTTTATAGGAAGAGGCCATATCACAGAATCACAGAATTGTTAAAACACAAAAAGCGGCCATTTAGCCTATTATGTCTGCACTGGCTCTCCAAATGAGCATCATGACTTAGTGCAATTCTCCTGCCTTTTTCCTGTACTTCTGCACACTTATTCTATTCAAGTAATGCTATTAAATAATGCTATTCTTAATAGACCCATCGTTCTTTGCTGGAGAAATTAGCTTACAACATCTAGATGTAGAATCAGTCTGGATGGAGCTAAGAAGCAATAAGAGACAGAAAACATTAGTGGGAGTTATTTATGGGCCTCCAAATAGTAGTGATAAAGTAGGGGACAACATTAAACAGAAAATTAGAGGTGAGTGTAACAAGGGTTCTACAGTAAACATAGGTAACTTTAATCTACATGTCGACTGGCAAACCATATTAGCAACAATACTGTGATGGATGAATTTCTGAAATATGTACAGGGGGCGAGATTCTCCGACCCCCCGCCGGGTCGGAGAATCGCCGGGGGCTGGCGTGAATCCCGCCCCCGCCGGTTGCCGAATTCTCCACCACCGGATATTCGGCGGGGGCGGGAATCGCGCCGGTTGGCGGGCCCCTCCCCGCGATTCTCCGGCCCGGATGGGCCGAAATCCCGCCGCTAAAATGCCTGTCCCGCCGGCGTAAATTAAACCACCTACCTTACCGGCGGGACACGGCGGCGCGGGCGGGCTCCGGGGTCCTGGGGGGGCGCGGGGTGATCAGGCCCCGGGGGGGTGCCCCCAAGGTGGCCTGGCCCGCGATCGGGACCCACCGATCCGCGGGCGGGCCTGTGCTGTGGGGGCACTCTTTCCCTTCCGTCTTCGCCACGGTCTCCACCATGGCGGAGGCGGAAGAGACTCCCTCCACTGCGCATGCACGGGAATGCTGTCAGCGGTCGCTGACGCTCCCACGCATGCGCCGCCCGGAGATGTCATTTCCGCGCCAGCTGGCGGGGCACCAAAGGCCTTTTCCGCCAGCTGGCGGGGCGGAAATTCGTCCGGCACCGGCCTAACCCCTCAAGGTTGGGGCTCGGCCCCCAAAGATGCGGAGGATTCCGCACCTTTGGAGCGGCGCGATGCCCGACTGATTTGCGCCATTTTGGCGCCAGTCGGCGGACATCGCGCTGATACCGGAGAATTTCGCCCAGGATGTTTCTTTTGGACCAATAGGTTGAGGAACCAACTAAGGAACAGGCTATCCTAGATTTGGTATTGTGTGATGATAAGTGGTTAATTAATCATCTTGTTGTGCAGATCCTTCAGAGAGGAATGATCATAACATGATAGAATTCTTCATTAGGTGGGAAAGTGAAGAAGTCCAATCTGAAACTTGGGCTCTAAATCTAAACAAAGAAAATGATGAAAATATGTGGCGTGAGTTGGCTGGTATAGATTGGGTAACTTCATTGAAAGGCTTGACAGTGGATAGGCAATGGTTAGTGTTTAAGGAAAGAAAGCTTTTTTTTTCTGGTGCAAAAACACAAAAGGCAAAGTGACCCAACCATGGGTAATGAAATAAGCAAGGCTACAATTTGATCTAAAGTGGAGTCATATACATATTGCTCGAAAAAGTAGCAAGCCTGAGAATTGGGAGCAGTTCAGAATTCAGCAAAGTAAGGCAAAGAGATAGAGTAAGGGGGGAAATAGTTTATGAGAGTAAACTTGCAAGTAACATAAAAACTGACTGTAAAATCTCCTTTCAGTAAGTAAAAAGAAAAAGATTAGTGAAGACAAATGTAGGTCCCTTACAGTCCAAAATAGGAGAATTAGAACATAGAACAATACAGCGCAGTACAGGCCCTTCGGCCCACGATGTTGCACCGAAACAAAAGCCATCTAACCTACACTATACCATTATCATCCATATGTTTATCCAATAAACTTTTAAATGCCCTCAATGTTGGCGAGTTCACTACTGTAGCAGGTAGGGCATTCCACGGCCTCACTACTCTTTGCGTAAAGAACCTACCTCTGACCTCTGTCCTATATCTATTACCCCTCAGTTTAAGGCTATGTCCCCTCGTGCTAGCCATTTCCATCCGCGGGAGAAGGCTCTCACTGTCCACCCTATCTATCCCTCTGATCATTTTGTATGCCTCTATTAAGTCTCCTCTTAACCTTCTTCTCTCTAACGAAAACAACCTCAAGTCCATCAGCCTTTCCTCATAAGATTTTCCCTCCATACCAGGCAACATCCTGGTAAATCTCCTCTGCACCCGTTCCAAAGCCTCCATGTCCTTCCTATAATGCGGTGACCAGAACTGTACGCAATACTCCAAATGCGGCCGTACCAGAGTTCTGTACAGCTGCAACATGACCTCCTGACTCCGGAACTCAATCCCTCTACCAATAAAGGCCAACACTCCATAGGCCTTCTTCACCACCCTATCAACCTGGGTGGCAACTTTCAGGGATCTATGTACATGGACACCTAGATCCCTCTGCTCATCCACACTTTCAAGAACTTTTCCATTAGCCAAATATTCCACATTCCTGTTTTTCCTTCCAAAGTGAATCACCTCACACTTCTCTACATTAAACTCCATTTGCCACCTCTCAGCCCAGCACTGCAGCTTATCTATATCCCTCTGTAACCTGCTACTTCCTTCCACACTATCGACAACACCACCGACTTTAGTATCGTCTGCAAATTTACTCACCCACCCTTCTGCGCCTTCCTCTAGGTCATTGATAAAAATGACAAACAGCAACGGCCCCAGAACAGATCCTTGTGGTACTCCACTTGTGACAGAACTCCATTCTGAACATTTCCCATCAACCACCACCCTCTGTCTTCTTTCAGCTAGCCAATTTCTGATCCACATCTCTAAATCACCCTCAATCCCCAGCCTCCGTATTTTCTGCAATAGCCTACCGTGGGGAACCTTATCAAACGCTTTGCTGAAATCCATATACACCACATCAACTGCTCTACCCTCGTCTACCTGTTCAGTCACCTTCTCAAAGAACTCGATAAGGTTTGTGAGGCATGACCTACCCTTCACAAAGCCATGCTGACTATCCCTGATCATATTATTCCTATCTAGATGATTATAAATCTTGTCTCTTATAATCCCCTCCAAGACTTTACCCACTACAGACGTGAGGCTCACCGGTCTATAGTTGCCGGGGTTGTCTCTGCTCCCCTTTTTGAACAAAGGGACCACATTTGCTATCCTCCAGTCCTCTGGCACTATTCCTGTATCCAATGATGACATAAAAATCAAAGCCAAAGGTCCAGCAATCTCTTCCCTGGCCTCCCAGAGAATCCTAGGATAAATCCCATCAGGTCCCGGGGACTTATCTATTTTCAGCCTGTCCAGAATTGCCAACACCTCTTCCCTACGTACCTCAATGCCATCTAATCTATTTACCTGGAGCTCAGCATTCTCCTCCACAACATTATCTTTTTCCTGAGTGAATACTGACGAAAAATATTCATTTAGTATCTCGCCTATCTCTTCAGACTCTACACACAACTTCCCATCCCTGTCCTTGACTGGTCCTACTCTGTCCCTAGTCATTCGCTTATTCCTGACTTACCTATAGAAAGCTTTTGGGTTTTCCTTGATCCTTCCTGCCAAATACTTCTCATGTCCCCTCCTTGCTCGTCTTAGCTCTCTCTTTAGATCCTTCCTCGCTACCTTGTAACTATCCATCGCCCCAACTGAAACTTCACACCTCATCTTCACATAGGCCTCCTTCTTCTTCTTAACAAGAGATTCCACTTCTTTGGTAAACCACGGTTCCCTCGCTCGGCACCTTCCTCCCTGCCTGACCGGTACATACTTATCAAGAACACGCAGTAGCTGATCCTTGAACAAGCTCCACTTATCCAGTGTGTCCAAAACTTGCAGCCTACTTCTCCACCTTATCCCCCCCAAGTCACGTCTAATGGCATCATAATTTCCCTTCCCCTTTGACCATGGAGAACAAGGAATGGCGGAGCAATTAAATAACTACTTTTTTTCTGTCTTCACAGACGAAGAGACAAATAACTTCCCAGAAATGCTAAGGAATCAAGGGTCTACTGAGAAAGAGGAATTTAACGAAACTGGCATTAGTAATGGGATAGTGCTGGAGAAATCAATGGGATTGAACACCGATACATCCTCAGGGCCTGATAACCTACATTCAGTAAGTATACTGAAAGAGGGAGAGCTGAGTGAGTGGGAGTGGCCATGGAAAGAACGAATGTGTTGGTTGTCATCTTCCAAATTTCTGTAGATTCTGGAACAGTTCCAGCAGAACAAAGGGTGGCAAATGTAAATCTATTATTTTTAAAAGACGGACAGAGAAAACAGAAAATTACAGACTGATTAGCTTAACATCAGTAGTATGAAAAATATTAAAATCAATTATAAAGGATATGATAACAGGACACTTAGAAAATATCAATAGGATTGGACAAAGCCAATATGGATTTATGGGGGGACTTCGGATGGTGGCATAGGGGGAGGAGTTGCACATAAGGCGACTCCTGTCTGGGTACTTTGTTTTTGGCCCTTTTTGCCCAGTTTCTGGGGGTGTTTGGGGTGAAACTTGAATAATTTGATGGGATAAAGGTCCCACATGTGAAAAATGCCCATAAGGTCTAGGTCCAAGAAGCCAGCAACTAACGAATCGTCGTCCAATTCAGAAGCATGTTAAGGCTCGTCTCTCGAGAAAATGGCGGAGGCCGCTGCCGTGACTCACGTCAATTCGTTGACGATTGAGGTGCTTATAGTTATCTTGGCAGCGGAATTCAGGAGACAGTGGAAGACTGTCTCTGAGGATATCCATAGTTCAATAAAGGCTCCAATTCATTTGCACTGACGAAGACAGATGAAATGGTAAAAGTGCCTGGCATGGTGCTACAGGGTGTTGAGGCAACTCTTTCGGATCAGAGTGCCCGGATTGTCTTGTTGGAGGCTCTGATGGCAATGCTGGCTGGTGTTTCTTTTTAATAAACATTTTATTGAGGTATTTTTTGGTTTGACAACAACAACAAAATAAACAATGTACATGAATCTATAAACATAGTGCAAAAGCCGTCTTCCTCCCTGACAGGTCTCACCTTTATTAACCCCCTACTCTAAGCTAAACTAACCCCCCCCCCGCCCCCCCGCCCACCCGCCATTTCTGCTGACGATTAATTTTCCGCAAAGAAGTCGACGAACGGTTGCCACCTCCGGGCGAACCCTAACAGTGACCCTCTCAAGGCGAACTTGATTTTCTCCAAACAGAGAAAGCTAGCCATGTCTGATAGCCAGGTCTCCGACTTCGGGGGCTTTGAGTCCCTCCAAGCTAATAATATCCATCTCCGGGCTGCCTGGGAAGCAAAGGCTAGAAAGTCAGCCTCTTTTTCCTCCAGGATTCCCGGATCTTCCAACACCCCGAAAATTGCCACCTCTGGGCTCAGTGCCACCCTTGTTTTTAATACCGCAGACATGACATCTGCAAATCCCTGCCAGAATCCCCTCAGCTTTGGGCATGTCCAGAACATGTGGACATGGTTCGCTGGCCCTCTCACACACTTTGCACACCTATCTTCTACCACACACTTTGCACACCTATCTTCTACCCCACAGTCATGTGAGCCCGGTGAACGACCTTGAATTGTATCAGGCTGAGCCTGGCACATGTTGTGGACGCGTTGACTCTACTCAACGCGTCCGCCCATAGACCATCCTCTATCTCTCCTCCCAACTCCTGTTCCCACTTGCGCTTCAGCTCCTCAGTCTGCGTCTCCTCCGACCCCATAAGTTCCTTCTAAATGTCAGAGACCTTCTCTTCTCCCACCCACCCTCTGGAAACTACCCTGGCCTGTATCCCCCTTGGTGGTAGGAGCAGGAAGGTTGAAACCTGCCCACTTAGGAAGTTCCGCACCTGCAGGTACCTGAATTTGTTTCCCCTCGGCAATCCAAATTTCTCCTCCAGCTCCCTCCAGCTAGGAAAGCTCGCCTCTATAAACATATCCTCCATCCTCTGAATCCCTGCCCTCTGCCTTCTCTGAAACCATGGAGTACCGTGCCGGAAGGATGGGCAGAGGTGCCGGTATCAACGCCCTTAAGCTGGTGCCCTTTCCTGAAGCTGCCTCCACACGCTCCCATGCCGACTCTCCCCCCACCACCCACTTCCTGATCATGGGTATATTCGCCACCCAGAGCTCGCCCTCTTCCCGGATCTGCTCAAGCATCCCCTTCCTTACTCGTGGGGTCTTGCCCGCCCATTCAAAGCCAGTGATCCCTTTGTTGACCCATTTAAAAAGGAGCGCGGAATAAAGATGGGGAAACACTGAAACACAAACAGGAATCTAGGGAGGACCGTCATCTTCACCGTCTGCACCCTCCCAGCTAGCGACAACGGGAGCGCATCCCAGCTCCAAAAATCGTCCTTCATTTGGTCCACTAGTCGGGCCAGTTTGTGCAGCCGTTCCCATTCCCGCGCCACTTAGATGCCTAGGTACCGAAAGCTTTCCCCTAGCACTCTGAACAGCAGCTCCCCCAGTCGCCTCTCCTGTCCCCTAGCCTGGACCACAAACATCTCACTTTTCCCCATATTTAATTTATACCCCGAAAACAGGCCAAATTCCCCCAGAATCCTCATGATTTCTTCCATCCCCTCTGCTGGGTCCAATACATACAGGGGCAGGTCGTCTGCGTAAAGCAAGGCTCTGTGTTCCAGCCCCCCCACCGCCCCCCCTCCCCCCCCCCCCCCCACCCCCAGGACTAGCCCCCTCCAGCCCCTTGAGGCTCTCAGTGCAATTGCCAGCGGCCCTATGGCTAACGCAAACAACAGTGGGGAGAGGGGGCATCCATGTCTCGTCCCCCGATGCAGCCTAAAATAGTCCGATGTTGTCCTATTCGTCACAGAAGCCTGATACAGCAACCTGACCCAGTCAATAAAGCCCCGCCCAAATCCGAACCGCCCCAGTAGCTCCCACAGATATTCCCATTCTACTCGATCGAAGGCCTTTTCTGCGTCCATTGCGACTACTACCTCCACTTCCCTACCTTCCGGGGGCATCATGGTCACGTATAATAGCCTTCTCACATTGGTCACCAACTGCTTTCCTTTAACAAACCCCGTCTGGTCTTCCACAATAACGTCCGGAACACAATCCTCAATCCTAGAGGACAACATTTTGGCTAGCAGTTTGGCGTTCACATTCAATAGGGATATCGGCCTGTAGGGCCCACAAAACTCCGGGTTCTTGTCCCGCTTCAGGATCAGCGAAATCGTGGCCTATGACATCATCGGGGGAAGCACCCCTCTTTCCCTTGCCTCATTGAAAGTCCTAATCAACAAGCTCGTCAAAAAGAAAAAGGAGGCATTTGTCAGGGCTAGAAGGCTGGGAACAGACGAAGCCTGTGTGGAATATAAGGAAAGTAGGAAGGAACTTAAGCAAGGAGCCAGGAGGGCTAAAAGGGGTCACGAAAAGTCATTGGCAAATAGGGTTAAGGAAAATCCCAAGGCGTTTTACACATACATCAAAAGCAAGAGGGTAGCCAGGGAAAGGGTTGGCCCACTGAAGGATAGGCAAGGGAATCTATGTGTGGAGCCAGAGGAAATGGGCGAGGTACTAAATGAATACTTTGCATCAGTATTCACCAAAAAGTAGGAATTGGTGGATGTTGAGACTGGAGCTGTGTGTAGATAGCCTGGGTCACATTGAGATCCAAAAAGACGAGGTGTTGAGCATCTTGAAAAATATTAAGGTAGATAAGTCCCCAGGGCCTGATGGGATCTACCCCAGAATACTGAAGGAGGCTAGAGCGGAAATTGCTGAGGCCTTGACAGAAATCTTTGGATCTTCACTGTCTTCAGGTGATGTCCCGGAAAGCCAATGTTGTTCCTTTGTTTAAGAAGAGTAGCAAGGACTGTGACTGCAAGGGAGGCAGGTAGGGGGATCCTGAGTTTAGGAGTTGAGGAGCCTCAGCCTTTGACCTTGTTCAACAGGTATGAGGTACTTGCTCCCTGTGTGGATGAGGAAGAGGGCTGTAGGGAGGATGCGTTGACTGACCACTGCACCGTGGTACAGGAAGCCATTCAAGAGGGGGGAACAAAAAGACAAGTGGTAGTTGTAGGGGATTCTATAATTAGGGGGATTGATGGCATCCTTTATAAGCCAGATCGAGAGTCCCGCATGGTATGTTTCCTGCCCGGTGCCAGGGTGAGGGACATCTCTGATCGGCTTGAAAGGATTTTGGAGAGGGAGGGGGAGGATCCAGTTGTTGTGGTCCACGTTGGGACTAACAACATAGTTAAGACTAGGAAAGAGGACCTGTTTGGGGATTATCAAACACTAGGGACTAAATTAAAGAACAGGTCCTCCAGGGTTATAATCTCTGGATTACTACCCGAGCCACGTGCCAATTGGCATAGGGTTGAGAAAATTAGGGAAGTTAACACGTGGCTAAAGGAGTGGTGCGGGAAAGAGGGATTCCATTTCATGGGGCATTGGCATCAGTACTGGGGCAGGAGGGACCTGCACCGTTGGGATGGTCTTCACCTGAACCATTCTGGGACCAGTGTTCTAGCGAATAGGATAAATAGGTTGGTCACAAGGACTTTAAACTAGCAAGTTGGGGGGAAGGGAAGTGTAAAGCTATGGACAGTATAATGGTTAATGGAGATCAAGGCAGCAGGTTACGTGACAGGTTATTATGTAGAGATATGGGTTCAAAGACAAGTAATTAGGAGAAAGGGTAAGAGGAAAAATAAATTGCGAAAAGTTACTGATCAAGGTGTTAGGATTCATAAAAAAGACATAAAAAACAGCATACTTTACCTGAATGCTGGTAGTATACGAAATAACGTAAATGAGTTGATGCCGCAAATCATCGTGAATGACTATGATTTAGTGGCCATTACTGAAACATGGTTAAAAGATGGTCACGACTGGGAGTTAAATATCCAAGGGTATCAGACGATACGAAAGGATAGAATGGACGGTAAGGGCGGTGGTGTAGCTTTGTTGTTTAAGGATGGCATCCGGGCAATAGTAAGGGATGGTATTGGTGCTATGATGGACAAGGTTGAATCAATTTGGGTGGAAATCAGGAACAGTAAGTCGAAAAGGTCACTGATAGGAGTAGTCTATAGGCCACCAAATAGTAACAGGATGGTAGGGCAGGCAATAAGCAAAGAAATAACAGATGCATGTAGAAATGGTACAGCAGTTATCATGGGAGATTTTAATCTGCATATCGATTGGTTTAAGCAGGTTGGTAAAGGCAGCCTTGAGGAGGGGTTTATAGAATGTGCCCGGGATAATTTCCTGGAACAGTATATAATGGAACCTACAAGGGAACAAGCGGTCCTAGATCTGGTCCTGTGTAATGAGGCAGGATTGATTAATGATCTCATAGTTCGGGATCCTCTTGGAAGGAGCGACCACAATATGGTGGAATTTAAAATACAGTTGGAGGATGACAAGGTAAAATCAAACACTAGTGTTTTGTGCTTAAACAAAGGTGATTACAATGGGATGAGAGAAGAACTAGCTAAGGTAGACTGGGAGCAAAAACTTCATGGTGAAGCAGTTGAGGAACAGTGGAGAACCTTCCGAGCGATCTTTCACAGTGTTCAGAAAAGGTTCATAACGACAAAAAAGAAAGACAGTAGAAAGGGGAAAAATCAACCGTGGATGTCTAAGGAGGTGAGGGAGAGTATTAAATTGAAGGAAAAAACATACAAAGTGGCAAATATTAGTGGGAGACTAGAGGACTGGGAAGTCTTTAGGGGACAACAGAAAGCTACTAAAAAAGTCATAAAGAAGAGTAAGGTAGACTATGAAAGTAAACTGGCTCAGAACATAAAAGCAGATAGTAAAAGCTTCTACAAATATATAAGACAAAAAAGAGTGGCTAAGGTAAATATTGGTCCTTTGGAAGATGAGAAGGGAGATTTAATAATAGGAGACGGGGAAATGGCTGAGGAGCTGAACAGGTTTTTTGGGTCAGTCTTCACAGTGGAGGACACAAATAACATGCCAGTGACTGATGGAAATAAAGATATGATAGGTGAGGACCTTGAGATGATTGTAATCACTAAGGAGGCAGTATTGGGCAAGCTAATGGGGCTAAAGGTAGACAAGTCTCCTGGCCCTGATGGGATGCATCCCAGAGTGTTAAAAGAGATGGCTAGGGAAATTGTAAACGCACTAGTGATAATTTATCAAAATTCACTAGACTCTGGGGTGGTCTCAGAGGATTGGAAAGTAGTAAACCTGTCACCACTGTTTAAAAAAGGAGGTTGGCAGAAAGCAGGTAATTATAGGCCGGTAAGCTTAACTTCGGTTGCAGGGAAAATGCTGGAATCTATCATTAAGGAGGAAATAGCGGGGCACCTGGAGGGAAATTGTCCCATTGGGCAGACGCAGCATGGGTTCACAAAGGGTAGGTCGTGTCTGACTAATTTGGTAGAATTTATTGAGGATGTTACCAGTGCAGTAGATAACGGGGAGCCAATGGATGTGGTATATCTGGATTTCCAGAAAGCTTTTGACAAGGTGCCACACAAAATGTTGCTGCATAAACTAAAGATGCATGGCATTGAGGGTAAAGTGGTAGCATGGGTAGAGGATTGGTTAACTAACAGAAAGCAGAGAGTGGGGATAAATGGGTGTTTCTCTGGTTGGCAACCTGTAACTAGTGGGGCCCCTCAAGGATCAGTGTTGGGCCCGCAGTTGTTCACAATTTACATAGACGATTTGGAGTTGGGGACCAAGTGCAATGTGTCAAAGTTTGCAGATGACACTAAGCTGAGTGGTAAAGCAAAAAGTGCAGAGAATACCGGAAGTCTGCAGAAGGATTTGGCTAGGTTAGGTGAATGGGCTAGGGTCTGGCAGATGGAATTCAATGTTGCCAAGTGTGAGGCTATCCATTTTGGGAGGAATACCAGCAGAATGGATTATTATTTAAACGGTAAGATGTTAAAACATGCTGCTGTGCAGAGGGACCTGGGTGTGCTGGTGCACGAGTCGCAAAAAGTTGGTGTGCAGGTGCAACAGGTGATTAAGAAGGCTAATCGAGTTTTGTCTTTCATTGCTAGAAGGATGGAGTTCAAGACTAGGGAGGTTATGCTGCAATTGTACAGGGTTTTGGCGAGGCCGCATCAGGCGTATTGTGTTCAGTTTTGGTCTCCTTACCTGAGAAAGGACATATTGGCACTGGAGGGAGTGCAGAGGAGATTCACTAGGTTGATCCCAGGGTTGAGGGGATTAGATTATGATGAGAGGTTGAGTAGACTGGGACTGTACTCATTGGAGTTTAGAAGGATGCGGGGGGATCTTATTGAGACATATAAAATTATGAAGGGAATAGATAGGATAGATGCGGGCAGGTTGTTTCCACTGGTCGGGGAAAGCAGAACTAGGGGGCATAGCCTCAAAATAAGGGGAAGTAGATTTAGGACAGAGTGTAGGAGGAACTTCTTCACCCAAAGGGTTGTGAATCTCTGGAATTCCTTGCCCAGTGAAGCAGTTGAGGCTCCTTCTTTAAACGTTTTTAAGACAAAGATAGATACCTTTCTAAAGAATAAAGGGATTTGGGGATATGGTGTATGGGCCGGAGAGTGGAGCTGAGTCCACAAAGATCAGCCATGATCTCATTAAATGGTGGAGCAGGCTCGAGGGGCCAGATGGCCTACTCCTGTTGCTAGTTCTTATGTTCTTATGTTCTTATAATCCAGGGAACTACAGGCCGGTGAGCCTTACGTCAGTGGTAGGGAAATTACTGGAGAGAATTCTTCGAGACAGGATATACTCCCATTTGGAAGTAAATAGACGTATTAGCGAGAGGCAGCATGGTTTTGTGAAGAGGAGGTCATGTCTCACTAACTTGATAGAGTTTTTCGAAGAGGTCACAAAGATGATTGATGCAGGTGGGGCAGTGGATGTTGTCTATATGGACTTCAGTAAGGCCTTTGACAAGGTCCCTCATGGCAGACTGGTACAAAAGGTGAAGTCACACGGGATCAGGGGTGAGCTGGAAAGATGGGTACAGAACTGGCTAGGTCATAGAAGGCAGAGAGTAGCAATGGAAGGATGCTTTTCTAATTGGAGGGCTGTGACGAGTGGTGTTCCGCAGGGATCAGTGCTGGGACCTTTGCTGTTCGTAGTATATATCAATGATTTGGAGGAAAATGTAACTGGTCTGATTAGTAAGTTTACAGATGTCACAAAGGTTGGTGGAATTGCGGATAGCGATGAGGACTGTCAGAGGGGACAGCAGGATTTAGATCGTTTGGAGACTTGGGCGGAGAGATGGCAGATGGAGTTTAATCCGGACAAATGTGAGGTAATGCATTTTGAAAGGTCTAATGCAGGCAGGGAATATACAGTAAATGGTAGAACCCTCAAGAGTATTGGCAGTCAGAGAGATACAGGTATACAGGTCCACAGGACACTGAAAGGGGCAACACAGGTGGAGAAGGTAGCCAAGAAGGCATACGGCATGCTTGCCTTCATTGGCCGGGGCATTGAGTATAAGAATTGGCAAGTTATGTTGCAGCTGTATAGAACCTTAGCTAGGCCACACTTGGAGTATAGTGTTTAATTCTGGTCGCCACACTACCAGAAGGATGTGGAGAATTTAGAGAGGGTGCAGAAGAGATTTACCAGAATGTTGCCTGGTATGGAGGGCATTAGCTATGAGGAGCGGTTGAATAAACTCAGTTTGTTCTCACTGGAACGACGGAGGTTGAGGGGTGACCTGATAGAGGTCTACAAAATTATGAGGAGCATAGACAGAATGGATAGTCAGAGGCTTTTTCCCAGGGTAGAGGGGTCAATTACTAGGGGGCATAGGTTTAAGGTGCGAGGGGCAAGGTTTAGAGGAGATCATAGATTATCATAGAATTTACAGAGCAGAAGGAGGCCATTCAGCCCATCGAGTCTACACCGGCTCTTGGAAAGAGCAACCTACCCAAGGTCAACACCGCCACCCTATCCCCATAACCCAGTAACCCCACCTAACACTAAGGGCAATTTTGGACACTAAGGGCAATTTATCATGGCCAATCCACCTAACCTGCACATCTTTGGACTGTGGGAGGAAACCGGAGCACCCGGAGGAAACCCACGCACACACGGGGAGGATGTGCAGACTCCGCACAGACAGTGACCCAAGAAAGAATCGAACCTGGGACCCTGGAGCTGTGAAGCAATTGTGCTATCCACAAGGCTACCGTGCTGCTGTATGAGGTATGTTTTTTACACAGAGAGTAGTGGGTGCCTGGAACTCGCTGCCGGAGGAGGTGGTGGAAGCAGAGACAATAGTGACATTTAAGGGGCATCTTGACAAATACATGAATAGGATGGGAATAGAGGGATACAGACCCAGGAAGTGTAGAAGATTTTAGTTTAGACGGGCAGCATGGTCGGCACGGGCTTGGAGGGCCGAAGGGCCTGTTCCTGTGCTGTACTTTTCTTTGTTCTTTGTTCTTTAACAACGGCCCCAATATCCCAGAGAACTTTTTATGGATCTCCACTGGGTACACGTCCGGCCCCGGGGCTTTACCCGGTTGCATGGCCTTCAGACCCTCTGCTATCTCTTCCATCCCGGTCGGGGCCCCCAGCCCTTCTACCAGCTACCCGTCCACCGGGAAATTCAGCCCCCCTAGGAGGTGTCTCATCCCTTCCGGCCCCGTTGGGGGTTCCCACACATACAACATACTTTCAAACTCCTTAAACGCCTTATTCACCCCTGCTGAGTCTCCAACCAGGTTCCCATCTCTATCCTTTACTTTCCCTATCTCCCTGGCTGCCTCCCTCTTTCTAAGCTGCTGTGCAAGCATTCTGCTGGCCTTCTCTCCATGCTCATAGATCGCCCCCCTCGCCTTTCTCAGCTGCTCCACCGCCCTCTCTGTGGTTAACGAGCCGAACTACGCCTGTAGCTTCTGCCATTCCCTAAAAAGCCCTGCCTCTGGGGTCTCTGCATACCTCCTGTCGATCTGTAGTATCTCCTTTACCAGTCGGTCCGTCTCCGCCCTGTCTATCTTCTCCCTGTGGGCCCGTATCGAGATCAGCTCCCCTCTAACCACTGCCTTCAATGCTTCCCAGACCAGGGCTGCCGAAATTTCCCCCGTGTCATTGACTTGCAGGTAGTTCTGAATACATTTCCTCAGCTGCCCGCACACTTCATCGTCGGCTAAAAGTCCCACATCTAACCTCAGTGCGGGCGCTGGTTCCTGTCTTTACTAACCCTGTAGGTCAACCCAGTGTGGGGCATGGTCTGAGATTGTGATCGCCGAGTACCCCGTGTCCACCACCCCTGCCAGTAAGGCCCTGCTCAGAATAAAAAAATCAATCCGGGAGTACACTTTATTCACCCTCTGATGCACTATCAATTACGACGAGACGAGAGTAGAGAGTAATCGAGGCTTTATTACACAGAGACATGTGGCCTCCAATTTTTTCATAGAATTTACAGTGCAGAAGGAGGCCATTCAGCCCATCGAGTCTGCACCGGCTCTTGGAACGAGCACCCTACCCAAGGTCAACGCCGCCACCCTATCCCCATAACCCAGTAACCCCACCCAACACTAAGGGCAATTTTGGACACAATTTATCATGGCCAATCCACCTAACCTGCACATCTTTGGACTGTGGGAGGAAACCGGAGCACCCGGAGGAAACCCACGCACACACGGGGAGGATGTACAGACTCCGCACAGACAGTGACCCAAGCCGGAATCGAACCTGGGACCCTGGAGCTGTGAAGCAATCGTGCTATCCACAAGGCTACCGTGCTGCCCCGCTGCTGCCGAAATGGCTGCCGTTCGGAGAGCACACACATTTATACTCCGCCTACTGGGTGGAGCCAGCAGGCAGGGATCTACCCCCGTACCTGTAGTCCAGTGGCCTTACCATAATACCCTCATATGCAGTGCAGTATATACAATATAATACAACAGTGGTGACTACCACATTCACCCCCTGTTAAAAATGAGTCCAGCGGGGGTGGTGGAAAACTATTTACATACAGGTTATCATTAAAATTTCAGAGAAGGTTACAAATGTAGACGGTCGAGCGCCTTGATCCGTCTTTGAGAGCGCCGCAGTGCTGGTGGTGAGTCAGCACTGCGGCGCTCTCAACGACGGATCAAGGCTCGGTCGTCGGTGATTCCGGGAGCGTGTCGACATCCTCTTCATCCCCGGGAGGGACCAAGGGAGGACGGATTGTCCTGGAGCGGGGGCTGTGGTGGGGTGCGCTGGGAGAAGGGAGGGTGGCGCCGGGGCAGAGGGGAGGTGTGTGGGGACCCAGCTGGTGCCAGACCCCTGAGGGAGACTGTGTCTTGGCGGCCATCGGGGTACACTACATAGGCGACTGCGGGTTTGTGGAGCCGCACGTGCTTGCAGAGGAGAACGGGTCGTGGAGCTGCCAGCCACGTTGGGAGCTTCCTGGGGAAGGCAAGGAGGCGTTCATGGGGGGTTTCGTTAGTCGCTGTGCACAGGAGCGACCGAATGGAGTGAAATGCGTTGGGGAGGACCACCTGCCTGCGGGAGGCCGGGGAATTTCTGGACCGTATGGCCAGCTGGATGGCCTTCCAGACCGTCCCATTCTCCCGCTCCACCTGCCCGTTTCCCCGGGGGTTGTAGCTGGTCGTCCTGCTCGAGGCAATGCCCGTGTTGAGCAGCTCATCGCTCATAAATGAGGATCCCCGGTCGCTGTGGATGTAGGCGGGGAAACCGAACAGAGCAAAGATTGTGTTGAGGGCTTTGATGACGGTGGCAGACGTCATATCGGGGCATGAGATGGCAAAGGGGAATCTGGAATATTCGTCGACCACATTGAGAAAATACGTGTTGCGGTCGGTGGAGGGGAGGGGCCCTTTGAAGTCCATGCTGAGGCGTTCAAAGGGGCGGGAGGACTTCACCAGGCATGCACGGTCTGGCCGGTAGAAGTGCGGTTTACACTCCATGCAGACCGGACAGTCTCTGGTGACAGTCCTGACTTCCTCGATGGAGTAGGGCAGATTGCGGGCCTTAATGAAGTGAGAAAAGCAGGTGACCCCTGGGTGACAGAGATTGTCGTGCAGGGTCCAGAGTCAGTCCACTTGTGCGCTGGCACATGTACCTCGGGACAGGGCATCGGGGGGCTCGTTGAGCTTACCGGGGCGATACAAAATCTCGTAATTAAAGGTGGAGAGCTCGATCCTCCACCGCAAGATCTTATTATTTTTTATCTTACCCCGCTGTGTGTTGTTAAACATGAAGGCAACCGGCCATTGGTCTGTGAGGAGAGTGAATCTCCTGCCGGCCAGGTAATGCCTCCAGTGCCACACAGCTTCAACGATAGCTTGGGCCTCCTTTTCAACGGAGGAGTGCCGAATTTCGGAGGCATGGAGGGTGCGGGAAAAGAATGCCACGGGCCTGCCTGCCTGGTTGAGGGTGGCGGCCAGAGCGACGTCTGATGCATCGCTCTCGACTTGGAAGGGGAGCGTCTCGTCAGCCGCGTGCATCGCGCCGTTGGCAATGTTGGCCTTAATAAGTACATAAGAACATAAGAACTAGGAGCAGGAGTAGGCCATCTGGCCCTTCGAGCCTGCTCCGCCATTCAATGAGATCATGGCTGATCTTTTGTGGACTCAGCTCCACTTTCCGGCCCGAACACCATAACCCTTAATCCCTTCATTCTTCAAAAAACTAACTATCTTTATCTTAAAAACATTTAATGAAAGAGCCTCTACTGCTTCACTGGGCAATGAATTCCATAGATTCACAACCCTTTGGGTGAAGATGGTCCTCCTAAACTCAGTCCTAAATCTACTTCCCCTTATTTTGAGGCTATGCCCCCTAGTTCTGCTTTCACCCGCCAGTGGAAACAACCTGCCCGCATCTATCCTATCTATGCCCTTCATAATTTTATATGTTTCTGTAAGATCCCCCCTCATCCTTCTAAATTCCAACGAGTATAGTCCCAGTCTATTCAACCTCTCCTCGTAATCCAACCCCTTCAGCTCTGGGATTAACCTAGTGAATCTCCTCTGCACACCCTCCAGTGCCAGTACGTCCTTTCTCAAGTAAGGAGACCAAAACTGAACACAATACTCCAGGTGTGGCCTCACTAACACCTTATACAATTGCAGCATAACCTCACTAGTCTTAAACTCCATCCCTCTAGCAATGAAGGACAAAATTCAATTTGCCTTCTTAATCACCTGTTGCACCTGAAAACCAACTTTTTGCGACTCATGCACTAGCACACCCAGGTCTCTCCGCACAGCAGCATGTTTTAATATTTTATCATTTAAATAATAATCCCTTTTGCTGTTATTCCTACCAAAATGAGTAACCTCACATTTGTCAACATTGTATTCCATCTGCCAGACCCTAGCCCATTCACTTAGCCTATCCAAATCCCTCTGCAGACTTCCAGTATCCTCTGCACTTTTTGCTTTACCACTTATCTCAGTGTCGTCTGCAAACTTGGACACATTGCCCTTGGTCCCCAACTCCAAATCATCTATGTAAATTGTGAACAGTTGTGGGCCCAAAACTGATCCCTGAGGGACACCACTAGCTATTGATTGCCAACCAGAGAAAAACCCATTAATCCCCACTCTTTGCTTTCTATTAATTAACCAACCCTCTATCCATGCTACTACTTTCCCCTTAATGCCATGCATCTTTATCTTATGCAGCAACCTTTTGTGTGGCACCTTGTCAAAGGCTTTCTGGAAATCCAGATATACCACTTCCATTGGCTCCCCATTATCTACCGCACTGGTAATGTCCTCAAAAAATTCCACTAAATTAGTTAGGCACGACCTGCCCTTTATGAACCCATGCTGCGTCTGCCCAATGGGACAATTTCCATCCAGATGCCTCGCTATTTCTTCCTTGATGATAGATTCCAGCATCTTCCCTACTACCGAAGTTAAGCTCACTGGCCTATAATTACCCGCTTTCTGCCTACCTCCTTTTTTAAACAGTGGTGTCACGTTTGCTAATTTCCAATCTGCCGGGACCACCCCAGAGTCTAGTGAATTTTGGTAAATTATCACCAGTTCATTTGCAATTTCCCTAGCCATCTCTTTTAGCACTCTGGGATGCATTCCATCAGGTCCAGGAGACTTGTCTACCTTTAGCCCCATTAGCTTGCCCATCACTACCTCCTTGATGATAACAATCCTCTCAAGGTCCTCACCTGTCATACGAACATAAGAACATAAGAACTAGGAGCAGGAGTTGGCCATCTGGCCCCTCGAGCCTGCTCTACCATTCAATGAGATCATGGCTGATCTTTTGTGGACTCAGCTCCACTTTCTGGCCCGAACACCATAACCCTTAATCCCTTTATTCTTAAAAAAACTATCTATCTTTATCTTAAAAACATTTAATGAAGGAGCCTCTACTGCTTCACTGGGCAAGGAATTCCATAGATTCACAACCCTTTGGGTGAAGAAGTTCCTCCTAAACTCAGTCCTAAATCTACTTCCCCTTATTTTGAGGCATAGTCTCATTTCCATCAGTCACTGGCATGTTATTTGTGTCTTCCACTGTGAAGACCGACCCAAAAAACCTGTTCAGTTCCTCAGCCATTTCCTCATCTCCCATTATTAAATCTCCCTTCTCATCCTCTAAAGGACCAATATTAACCTTAGCCACTCTTTTTTGTTTTATGTATTTGTAGAAACTTTTACTATCTGTTTTTATATTCTGAGCAAGTTTACTCTCATAATCTATCTTACTCTTCATTATAGCTTTTTTAGTAGCTTTCTGTTGCCCCTAAAGATTTCCCAGTCCTTTAGTGTCCCACTGATCTTTGCTACTTTGTATGTTTTTTCCTTCAATTTGATACTCTCCCTTATTTCCTTAGATATCCCCGGTTGATTTTCCCTCTTTCTACCGTCCTTCCTTTTTGTTGGTATAAACCTTTGCTGAGCACTGTGAAAAATCACTTTCTCCACTGTTCCTCAACTGTTTCGCCATAAAGTCTTTGCTCCCAGTTTACCATAGCTAGTTCTTCTCTCATCCCATTGTAATCTCCTTTCTTTAAGCACAAAACACTAGTGCTTGATTTTACCTTCTCACCCTCCATCTGTATTTTAAATTCCACCATATTGTGATCGCTCCTTCCAAGAGGATCCCTAACTCAATCAATCCTGTCTCATTACACAGGACCAGATCTAGGACCGCTTGTTCCCTCGTAGGTTCCATTCCATACTGTTCTAGGAAACTATCTCGGATACATTCTATAAACTCCTCCTCAAGGCTGCCTTGACCGACCTGGTTAAACCAATCGACATGTCGATTAAAATCCCCCATGATAACTGCTGTACCTTTTCTACATGCATCAGTTATTTCCTTGTTTATTGCCTGCCCCACCATAATGTTACTATTTTGTGGCCTATAGATTATTCCTATCAGTGACTTTTTCGCCTTACTATTCGTGATTTCCACCCAAATGGATTCAACCTTATCCTCCATAGCACCGATATCATCCCTTACTGTTGCCCGGATGTCATCCTTAAATAACAGAGCTACACCACCTCCCTTACCATCTGTTCTGAATCTTAACACCTCGATCAGTAACCTCTCCTAAGTTATATTTCCTCTTAACCTTTCTCCTAATTTTCCTTGTCGTTGAACCCATATCTTCATGTAACAACCTGCCGCGTCGCTTACCATTAATGTTTTCACTTCCCGTTTTATTCCTTTTAGTATTCCAGGTCCTATTCACTGAGCTCCCCTCAGTCACTGTACCTTGTACTGTCGCCCTTTTTGATTTTTGACTATGGCTTCGCTGCCTTACACTTTCCCCCTTACTGCCTTTTGTTTCTGTCCCTATTTTACTACCTTCCAACTTCCTGCATCAGTTCCCACCCCCCTGCCACATTAGTTTAAACTCTCCCCAACAGCTGTAGCAAACACTCCCCCCTAGGACGTCGGATCCGGTCCTGCCCAGGTGCAGACCGTCCGGTTTGTACTGGTCCCACCTCCTCCAGAATGATTATGATGTAAGTAAAGATAATGTTGAACAGTATTATTTTCACCAGCGTTTTCAGGGAATATAGAACAGCGGACCAGGAGAACTCCTGGAAAAATTCTGAGTGGAACAAATAATCATTTGCAATTAAATAACAGGAAACCTCCCTGAAAACATTGTCAGTGTAAAAGTGTAATCATATTTACTAAATAATACCCATTTGTTAAACAACAGGATACAAACAAATTACCAAACTTCACCCCTAAAATCAGTGAAACAGCAATTTTATTTAAATTGAAGTTAAACTTTATTCAAATTGGTGATCATTTTCAGTGACATTTCCTTATTCGGAGTTCCATGCAGAACAATGTTGTAGTTTTTACCAGTCATTGAACTTTCAGATTAATTTCCTTGCTGATATCACCAACCTCTCCCAAACCAGTTGTATTTACAGCTGCCACTCTGAACTGGAATGCTCCTTTCACATACTCAGCTTGCCAGGTGCAAGGTTGGTGCTACAGGACATGTTTCACACCACTTATCACGGCTCTGATGCACTCATCTTTCCCTGAGAGCCTTTCACTACATCAAAATACCTGTGGATTGATTGTAAAAACAAGAGAGATAGAATCTTTCTGCCTTGCTTTAATGTGCTTTACACAATTGGGAAGTTTAATGTTAGGCTCACAGGGATGAGTGAAAAGCACTACACATCTACCAGATTTCTTTCATTTATCAATCTTAAATTGACAATTCACAATTGAAGAGGCAATACTTTTGGATCTATTGATTAATAGTTTCTACAATAATCGGACTGTAATACTTACAAGTATTTCAAAACATTCACACTTTTGGTAATGGCTGGTAATATTGCCCATTCTATTTTCCCACAGAATGTTACAGGTATAGGCACTGTGCACTTACACTGACCATAATATCTTACTATCAGATAGCTTGATATGTGCTAAGTCTAAGTGACAAAGCATTGTACATCTGTGATGGTTGAAGACACAATGCACAGGAATGAACTTTGCTGCAGATTTCTATTAAGTATTTATATATTAAGGTTGCCGCTTGTAATGCAAACTCAATGCTTTGATGCCGTAAATAGAAATGATGGTAAATCTATATTTGCAAGTATTTATTAACAACCGAGTTGATTTTTCAAAAAATAAATTTTTACACAATGTGGGCTAGGTCAGCATTTGTTGCCCATCCCTACTTGCCCTTCAGAAGGTGATGATGAGTTGTTTTCTTGAACCGCCGCAGTCCATATGATGTAGGCCACCCACAGCGCTATACGGGAGGGAGTTCCAGGATTTTGACCCAGCAACAGTGACTTGGGTCAGAATGATGAGTGACTTGAAGGGAAACTTCCAGGTGGTGGTATTCCCATGTATGTGCTGCCCTTGTCCTTCTAAATGGTAGTGGCCATGGGTTTGGAAGGTGCTACTTAAGGAGTCTTGGTGCGTTTCTGCAGGGAGTTCTCAATTTTAGAAGGTTGTTTCTTTAAGCAGTTTCTAAGCATTCAGTGTTTCCATGGCATATTATTGTCGTGTTCTGCAATATTTTTGACTATATTTCCACAGCAAGAATTTGAAAAAATAGCTACTTTCAATGTTGCATTTTTCAAAACATTCCACATTCAGTCAAGTTGAAAAGGCTAGCTAGATAAGATACTCATGAATAAGTTTTGATGCTTACTTTCTCACAAACTATAAATAATAAATGTTTCATTAGTCTGTCTCTGTAATTGTGAAGTCTTACATCCATTGTATTGGAATTTCTTGGATCAATTTTTGGCTGTGTATAGAGAGACATTTGATAGAGGCTGGAATACGTGCTCTTTGAAACAAGATGCTACACGGGGAGTTAGGCTTTTGAAAACTAAAATCTATGAAGCAGTATTACAACACCCTGGGCTAATGTGCAGTCAATTCTAGCCCTACAGACCCCGGAGCCCCAACACAAGTGAATAACCAATAATTGGTACATCGGGCGGGATTCTCTGATAATGGGGCTAAGAGTTGACGCCATCATAAACGCCGGAGCGTTTTACGACGGCGTCATCTGGCCGCTAGGAGCAGCGATCCTGCACCACTCAGGGGGCCAGCACAGCACTGGAGTGCTTCATGCAGCTCCAGCTGCTGATACGGGCGCCAGCACGGGCAGTGCGGGTCCGCGCATGCGCGCCACGGCCAGCCTGGTTCGCGCATGCGCGTGGGTTACCGTCTCTGCGCCGGCCTCTGGGCAATATGGCGGAGCCTTAAAGCGGCCCTGCATGGAGGAACATAGGCCCCCCCCAGAGTTAGCCGGCCGGCCGATTGGTAGTCCCTGATCGCGTGCCTGGCCACTGTGGAGGCCCCCCCCTCGAGTCGGATACTCCCTCCCCCCCACCTGGATGGCTCCTGCAGCCAGAATGCCGAGGTCCCGCCGGGTAGGATCACACGCAAACAACGTCAACGGGACTCGGGCAAACTCGGCGGGCATTCGGTCAGTCGAGCACGGAGCATCGCCAGGGCGGCCGCGTTGAGCGGCCCCCGACTGGCGCCGTGGCGACCGTACCATTGATGCCGATTCTCCAGTCGCCAGAGAATCGGAGGCCCCACATTGGAGCAGCGTCGCGGGATTCATGCCCCCCACTTGCCGATTCTCCGACCCGGCGTGGGTTCGGGGAATCCCGCCCATATTTTCTGAGATCTTTTACTCTTGACTGCTCCAATGATTTACAGGCACCAGATTTGTAAGTGAAAAAAAAATTGTTTATTTGTAACAACAATAGAGATAAGACGTGCAATGTTTTTCATAGAATAGAGGACAGCTAATCTAATCCTCCCCCACTTTTACCGTCCCACCCTCGACCCAAACACAAGACATAAACACAGGGGTAAGGGGAAGGGGTAAAATTATCTGTATTAAAATGGAAGAAAGAGAGGTGAGTGTCCTAGTTGCTGATAATTGGAAATGTTGCAGGAAGCTATCTTCCCTGGTAAAACTGCTGAAACCGCCAGTTGAATTGCTGATGAGGTTCTTCTGGGTGAAACATTCAGGCAGGACTCTCAGCTGTGGGATTCCTCCTGGGAAATCACTTTAACTTGTATTAACCTGGGCCTTCACATGGAAGAACCCCCCCTCCCACCCCACCGCCCCCGCTCCCGCCTGTTTAATTCTGACTTGCCTCCACTGCCAGCAAATCAACTATCAGCCTAATTGAGATAAGACTACAGTTCTCTATGTGAGAGTTTTAAAAGGTTTGCAAACAAGTCCCCCTTGCCTGCAGCTGGTCCCTGGACTGGATTTTCCTGCAGCTTTGACTGGCAGCGCAGAGAGAAAGGCCCCTTTCCAGGTCTTTAGAGAGAGAACAGAACTGTGGCCCTCTGCCTCCTTGATCAAGAATGAAAACTGAAAACAAGAGACCACAAAGCGAGGAACATTCCGGAATGATGAGCACCAATCAGCATTGAATGTTAGACCTGGGAAGTAAATCAAAATGTATCATCACTGAGGCCAGACCAAACAGCACATCTTACCGGGGGTTTCCTGAGGCCAGACCAAACAGCACATCTTACCGGGGGGTTTCTGAGGCCAGACCAAACAGCACATCTTACCAGGGGGTTTCTGAGGCCAGACCAAGGAGTACATCTTGCCAGGGTTTCTTTTGTTTTTAAAATTAAAGGTGAAATCCCTCTTAAAGGTAAGGGTCCCAGCAATTGACCAGATACAAAAGTTACAAAAGCCAAAGTAACAGAAAATAAAGGGAATACAGAGGGGAAACCAGGTTTAAGCAGGAAGATCCTTACATACCTCCCCACTAAAAGAATAAAACGTAAGGATATAGATGTTCCGTTATGAGGTTTGCAAGGCATACAACATGAACACATATCTATCTAAATCAGCCCCACTATACAAGTCCCTTCCCCATTTTTCACATTAGTGATGAGTTTGCTTTGAAACACATGACACATGACATGGCTATCACGTTATTCTTTCCGGGAATATGGGCAATTTTAACATCAAGCTGTTGCAAAAACAAAACTCCAACGAAATAACCTTGCGTTCCAAAATTTAAATGTCTCTATAACAGCAAATGGGTAATGGTTTGGAAAAGTCCAGGGCAACGAACACCAATTCATCCTCAAAAATGGCCATCGGTCTCCCAAACTCTACAGAGCCAGTCTCTGCTGGTTTAGTCGAGATGGATGTGGTTTTAGTGTTTAATACGCAAGATGTTTCCCCCAGCAACGCAGGTACAGAAGAAAGCTGCTGGGGCAGCATGTGCTCTTATACCCCGCCTTGCAGGGCGGAGCTAACATACAGGCTTACCAATGGGAACATGTACATTTTCCACCAATGGTATTCCGGCATTACCAGGTACCGTAATCCTTCTAACACAGACTACCACATTAACCCCCTGTTAAAAAAGAGTCCGGCGGGGGTCGTGGCTTCGTATTACAACACGGTAAAGTGGTAGAAGTTACAGTTATGAAGGTACCGTAATACCTCCGTACAGCGTTTTGCCTTATTACATCTTAACTATTTACAACAGTAACCTACATTTTAAAATGAAGCAATTAGTCGATCGGGGGCCCTGGTCGTCCTCTGCGATCGTCGTAGCTTTGGTGGTGATGCCGGTGGAGGTTCGGGCGTCTGTGACTCCGGGAGCGTGGTTTTGGCTTCTGTGGCAGCTTCATCACCCCTAGACAGGGCCGGTGGAAGGACCGACTGACCTGGGACGTGGACGGCTGTAGGGTGTGTCAGTGGGCGGGAGGGCCTAGATGGGGCCGGTGGAAGAACCGATCCACCTGGGAAGGGGGCGGCTGTAGGGTGCACCGGTGGGAGGGAGGGTGGTACTGGTGGCGGGGGGGTGTGGGGGGATCCGGCGGGCGCCAAGTCTCGTAGGGAGACCATATCTTGTCGGCCGTCGGGGTACGCCACGAAGGTGTACTGAGGGTTAGCGTGGAGGAGATGGACCCTCTCGACCAATGGGTCCGATTTGTGCGCCCGCACGTGTTTTCGGAGCAGGATGGGTCCGGGAGCTGCCAGCCAGGTCGGGAGCTCGGTCCCAGAGGAGGACTTCCTGGGGAAGACAAGGAGACGTTCGTGAGGTGTTTGGTTGGTCGTAGTACACAGCAGTGACCGGATGGAGTGGAGGGCATCCGGGAAGACTTCCTGCCAGCGGGAGACTGGGAGATTCCTGGACCGCAGGGCCAGTAGGACGGTCTTCCAGACCGTTCCGTTCTCCCTCTCTACCTGTCCGTTTCCCCGGGGGTTGTAACTGGTCGTCCTGCTCGAGGCAATGCCCTTGCTGAGCAGGAATTGACGCAGTTCGTCGCTCATAAAGGAGGACCCCCTATCACTGTGTATGTAGGTGGGGAAACCAAACAGCGTAAAGATACTGTGGAGGGCTTTTATGACAGTGGTTGCGGTCATGTCGGGGCAGGAGATGGCGAATGGGAACCAGGAGTACTCTTCAATCACGTTCAGGAAGTACGTGTTGAGGTCGGTGGAGGGGGCCTTTGAAATCCATACTGAGGCATTCAAAGGGACGGGAAGCCTTTATCAGGTGCACTTTCTCTGGCCTGTAGAAGTGTCTCTTGCACGCCGTGCAGATTTGGCAGTCCCTGGTGGCTGTCCTGACCTCCTCGATGGAGTAGGGCAGGTTGCGGGTCTTGATGAAATGGAAAAATCGAGTGACCCCCGGGTGGCAGAGGTCCTCGTGGAGGGCTCGGAGGCGGTCCACTTATGCGTTGGCACATGTGCCGCGGGATAGGGCATCAGGACGCTCGTTTAGCTTCCCGGGATGATACAAGATCTCATAGTTGTAGGTGGAGAGTTGGATCCTCCACCATAAGATCTTGTCGTTTTTTATCATGCCCCGCTGTGCATTATCGAACATGAAAACAACCGACCGTTGGTCAGTGAGGAGAGTGAATCTCCTGCCGGCCAGGTAATGCCTCCAATGTTGCACAGCTTCTACTATGGCCTGGGCCTCCTTTTTGAATGAGGAATGGCGGATTTCGGAAGCGTGGAGCGTGCGTGAGAAGAAGGCCACGGGTCTGCCCGCTTGGGTGAGGGTGGCCGCCAGAGCTACGTCGGACACGTCGCTCTAGACCTGAAAGGGGATGGACTCGTCGATGGCGTGCATCGTGGCCTTTGCAATGTCTGCTTTGATGCGGCTGAAGGCCTGGCAGGCCTCTATTGACAGGGGAGAAACTGTGGATTGGATCAGTGGACGGGCCTTGTCCGCATAGTTGGGGACCCACAGTAGGAAAAAAAACCTAGCCAGTGCTTCAGGGCTTTGGTGTTCAGGGCCGGGGCCTATAACTCTATTACGCACTATGTAGCCGAGGATGGCTAGACGGTCGGTGCTGAACACGCATTTATCCTTGTTATACGTGAGGTTAAGGATTTTTGCGGTCTGGAGGAATTTTCGGAGGTTGGTGTCGTGGTCCTGCTGGTCGTGGTCGCAGATGGTGACATTATCGAGGTACAAGAATGTGGCCCGTAAACCATACCGGTCAACCATTCGGTCCATCGCTTGTTGGAAGACTGAGACTCCATTAGTGACACCGAAGGGAACCCTTAAGAAGTGGTAGAGCCGCCCATCTGCTTCGAAAGCAGCGTATTTGCGGTCACTAGTGCGGATGGGGA
The DNA here is from genome assembly GCF_047496885.1 of Scyliorhinus torazame. NCBI lineage: Eukaryota > Metazoa > Chordata > Chondrichthyes > Carcharhiniformes > Scyliorhinidae > Scyliorhinus > Scyliorhinus torazame. Next base: position 224,277,896 of record NC_092710.1, on the reverse strand, counting down.
GCTGGTGGTAGGCGGACTTAAGATCCACCATGGAAAATACCTTGTATTGCGCGATCCTGTTTACCAGGTCAGATATGCGGGGGAGAGGGTACGCGTCAAGCTACGTAAACCTGTTGATGGTCTGACTGTAGTCAATAACCATCCTATGCTTCTCCCCGGTCTTTACAACCACTACTTGAGCTCCCCAGGGGCTGTTGCTAGCCTCAATGACACTTTCCCTCAGTAACCGTTGGACCTCTGACCAAATAAAGATCAGGGGTGTCATTCTCCGACCCCCCCGCCGGGTCGGAGAATGGCCGTTGGCCGCTGTGAATCCCGCCCCTGCCGAAGTCTCCGGTACCGGAGATTGGGCAGGGGCGGGAATCGGGCTGCGCCGGTTGGCGGGACCCCCCGCTGGATTCTCCGGCCCGGATGGGCCGAAGTCCCGCACAGAAATTGCCTGTCCCGCCGGCGTAAATCAAACCTGGCGTGGGCGGGCTCTGGGGTCCTGGGGGGGGGGCAGGGCAATCTGACCCCGGGGGGTGCCCCCACGGTGGCCTGGCCCGCGATCGGGGCCCACCGATCCGCGGGCGAGCTTGTGCCGTGGGGGCACTTTTTCCCTTCCGCCTCCGCTACGGCCTCCACCATGGCGGAGGCGGAAGAGACTCTCCCCACTGTGCATGCGCGGGAAACTGACAGTGGCCGCTGACGCTCCCGCGCATGCGCCGGGAAACTGTCAGCGGCCGCTGATGCTCCTGCGCATGCGCCGCATTTCCGCGCCAGCTGGCGGGGCAACAAACGCCATTTCTGCCAGCTGGCGGGGCGGAAATCCCTCCGGCGTCGGGCTAGCCCCTCAATGTTGGGGCTAGGCCGCCAAAGATGCGGAGCATTCCGCATCTTTGGGCCGGCGCGATGCCCGTCTGATTGGCGCCGTGTTTGGCGCCAGTCGGCGGACATCGCGCCGTTGGGGGAGAATTTCGCCCCAGGTCCTGGGCACTGTACCGTCTGCCCCTGGTGGCGACTGGTTTGCAATCCGGGGTGAGGTTCGCAAACAGTGAAGGCGGATCGACCTTGAAGGTCACGAGGCTACAGACAGTGAGGGGGGTATAGGGCCGCCGAATTTGAAAGTTAGACTTTGGAGGTTGCACTGAAAATCCAACCCTAGGAGTGTGGCCGCGCAGAGGTGGGGAAGGACGTAGAGTTGGTAGTTTTTGAACTCCCTTCCCTGGACCGTGTGGTTAGCTACACAAAACCCATTGATCTCTACTGAGTGAGATCCGGAGGCCAGGGAGACTTTTTGATTAATGGGGTGGATGGGGAGAGAACAGCGCCATACCGTGTCGGGGTGTATGAAGCTCTCCGTGCTCCCAGAGTCGATTAGGCAGGACGTTTCATGCCCATTGATAAGCACTGTCGTCGTAGCAGTCGAGAGTGTTCGGGGCCGAGACTGGTCCAGGCTCACCGAGGTTAATCATGGCAGCAGTTGGATGTTCTCTTCGGGCGGTGTGTGGTCATCCGAACTGGGGTCCTGAGAGTTCTTCCAAGATGGCGGCGCCCGCTGGTCGCACATGGCTGGGGGTGCATGAAATGGCGGCGCCCATCCATCGCACGTGGTGTCCGCGGGACAAGATGGCGGCGCCCGGAGGCCACACGTGGCCCTGGAGGAGGAAGATGGCGGCGCCCGCAGGCCGCACGGGGTCCGTGGGGAGGGTTGTGGTGGCGGTCCGTATTCGCCTCCGGAGACCGCAGCGACCGCCCGGTCCTGGCATACCGCCACGAAGTGGCCCTTCTTGCCGCATCCCTTGCAGATGGATGAACGGGCTGGACAGCGCTGTCGGGAGGTGCTTGGCTTGCCCGCAAAAATAGCAGCGGGGCCCCCCGGGGTTGCCAGGCCGTCTCGCAGCACAAGCTTGTGGGGGGGTCGGCCGTGGGGGGGTTCCACACTGCCCAGGGGGCTGCCGCGCGGTCAGGGACGTAAGCGTGGGCGTTTCGGGAGGCCACATCCAGGGAGCCGGCAAGGGACCGTGCCTCCTTGAAGCCTAGTGTCTCTTTCTCCAGCAATCACTGGCAGATTTGGGAGGACAGCATACCTGCAACGAAAGAGTACCAAATCAAAAGTTCTGTGTGGCCGTTTGCTGAAACTTGCGGGCAGCTGCAGTTTCTCCCCAACACCTGGAGCGCACGGGAGAATTCTTCCAGTGATTTGTTGCCTCGTCGCTAGTAGATGTCGGGCGTAGACCTGGTTCACAGGGCAGATATAATGTCCTTTCAGCAGCTCCATTGCGGCATCGAAATCGTCCACGTCCTCGATGAGGGTGTAGATTTCTGGGCTCACCCTCGAGTGCAGAATTTGTAGTTTCTGTTCTCCCGTGGGTGTGTTTCCGGCCGTCCTGAGATATCCGTTGAAGCATGCCAGCTAGTGCTTGAAGGTTGCCGCTGAGTTTGCCGCGTGGGGGCTGAGTTGCAGACACTCCGGCTTGATTCGGAGCTCCATTCTTTAAAAACTAGCGTAGTAAATTGATGCACGATCAATAACTCCAGAAGCAAGATTGGAGAAAATTGAAGGCTTTCAGACGCTAGATGTTTCCCCCAGCAGCACAGGTACAGAAGAAAGCTGCTGGGGCGGCACGGGCTCTTATACCCCGCCTTGCAGGGCGGAGCTAACATACAGGCTTAACCAATGGGAACATGTGCATTCTCCACCAATGGTATTCCGGCATTAACAGGTACTGTAATCCTTCTAACACAGACTACCACAAGTATCAACTTCATCTAAGAAACTACAGGCCTGTCACAAATGAGACTGAGATGGTTATAAGCTTTAACAGTACATTACCTTCATCTCTATCTACTCTTTGTGCGTGTGAAAGTGTACAAGATGACTGAGCGAAATGTGTTATTTCACATTTCACATCCAGAGGCTGGTTTAGCACACTGGGCTAAATCGCTGGCTTTTAAAGCAGACCAAGGCAGGCCAGCAGCACGGTTCGATTCCCGTACCAGCCTCCCAGAACAGGCGCCGGAATGTGGCGACTAGGAGCTTTGCACAGTAACTTCATTGAAGCCTACTCGTGACAATAAGCGATTTTCATTTCATTCATTTTTAAGGTACGTGATTGAGAATAAATAATGGTCCTTGTTACTAAATTCACAAAAGTTAATGTCCATATTCTGAGGGTAAGAAATCACAGATCTCTTACACACAAACATACTGATCGCAGACAGTGAAAGGCAACAATTCTGTCCATGACACATTGTTTACTCAATTCACCAACGATGGTAGGTGAAGGAAAATATGCAAAGCCAGGAAAAGGTGATGAGGTGGCCCTATTCCTGTCTTCAATTGCACTCAAAATGTCAGTGCATCATTTGACATGAAATGATGTAAATTGGCATGAGTCTTGATCGCAAAAAAAGTGTTCATTGTCATCAACTAAACACTCAATTAATACCATGATCTTTCTACTCCAGGAGTCATCAATGCACTTAAAAACCTTCAAAATCTAACACAGCTTGTTAATTATTCACGTTCAAAAGCAAGCATTGGGCATTATAGGCATCAAAGCAATCAGCAGGATATCAGTGCAGTTTCCTCCATGTTATGTGGGAAAAATAAACAGATCTCGTCAATTATTTTCAAATATTTTCCCCATAACTTCCCTTACTCCTTCCATTTCATTTGGCATTACTCCTTCCTTCTGATCATTCTCCAGTCCCTCTGCTGTACCAACTCTGCCAGCGTCATCAATTGTGGGATGAATAAAGTAACACTCCACGAGAGGGGAGTGAGGAAAATGTGAAAGAGATAAGTAAGTAACAAAGTAAATGTGGCACCATTGGGAAATAAGAGAGCAGTGAAATTAAATTTTAAAGTATATAGTGAAATAAAAAAGTTGGCAACTTACCAAGGCTTCGCACCAGCACCTTCCAAATCTGTGGCCTCTACCACCTAGAAGGACACAGGCAGCAAATGCATGTGAACACCACTGGCTGCAAGTTCACCTTCAAGATACACACTATCTTGAATTGGAATTATACCGTTCCTTCACTGTCGCTGAGTCAAGAACCTGGAACTCCCTAATACCCTCTGTCTACTTGGCTGCTGTTCTCAAGCACCTGACTGCCGAGATCCAGGAACTGGTGAGTAATGTGGCCGAGGACAACAAGAAGACCCATGTCATCCTTGACATCTGCTCCTAACCATTCACAATGGTGAGGAGCTCAAAAAGCTGTGTTTAACTAATTTATTGGAACCTTTTGATGTAGTTAAAAGCAAGGTGGATAAAGGGGACCTGTAGATGTGGGGTGGGATTTCCAGTCCCCCAGCTGCATGTTTCTCGGCCGTGCTCTGTTCGCCGGTGGTGGGATTCTATCCTCCCTCCACTTGTCAATGGAATTTCCCATTGAAACCTGTCCACATCGCCAGGAAAACCATTGGCTGGAGTTCGCTGCCAGCGGGAAAAAATAATCCTGATGACCGGAGAATTACGGCTGTGGTGTACCTGGATGTCCAGAAGGCATTTGATAAGATGTCACATCGAAGGTTACTGCGCAAAATAAGTTTAAATAGTATAGGGGGTAACATATTGGCATGGATAAAGGATTAGGTGACACGTGGTAGGCACTGAGGTCTCACAACTCCAGGAACCCAGGTTCAATTCTGGCCTCAGGTGACTGTATGTGCGGAGTCTGCACATTCTCCCCGTGCCTGCATGGGTTTCCTCTGGGTGCTCCGGGTTCAACCGACAGTCCAAAGAAGTACACCTTCAGCTGCTTCATCAATGACCTCCTTCCATCATTAGGTCAGAAGTGGAGATGATTGTGGATGACTGCACAATGTTTAGCACCATTCACGACTCCTCAGATACTGAAGCAGTCCATGTCCAAATGCAGCAAGACCTGGACAATATCCAGGCTTGGGTTGACAAGTGGCAAGTTACATTCGTGCTGCACAAGTTTCAGGTGATCCTACAAGAGAGAATCTAACTACCGCCCCTTGACATTCAATGGCATTACCACCTCTGAAGCACCCACATCAACATCCTGTATTTACCATTGATCAGAAACCGAACTGGAATAGCCATATTAATACTGTGACTACCAGGACAGGTCAAAGGCGAGGAATCCTACGGTGAGTAACTCACCTCCTGACCCCCCCAAAGCCTGTCCAACATCTACAAGGCACAAGTAAGGAATGTAATGGAAAACTCTCCACTTGCCTGGATGAGTGCAGCTCCAGCATCCCTCTAGAAGCTCGACACCATACAGGACAAAGTAGCCCGCTTGATTGCTACCACTTCCACAAACATTCAAACCCTCCACCACTGATGAACAGTGGCAGCTGTGTGTATCATCTACAAGATGCACTGCAGTAACTCACCAAAGTTCCTTAGACAACACCTTCCAAACCCACGACCACTGTCATCTAGAAGGACAAGAGCAGCAGATACCTGGGAACCCCAACACCTGGAGATTCTCCTCCAAGTCACTCACTTGGAAATATATCACTGTTCCTTCACAGTTGCTGGGGCAATATCCTGGGACTCCCTCCCTAACAGCACAGTGGGTGTACCTACACCTGAATAAATGCAGCGTTTCAAGAAGGAAATTCACCACCATCTTCAAAAGGGCAACTAGGGATGGGCAATAAATGCTGGCCTAACCAGCGATGCACGCATCCCGTAAATGAATTTTAAAAAGATTAGGTGGATTGGCCATTATAAATTGCCCCTTAGTGCCCAAAAGGGTAGGTGGGGTTACTGGGTTACAGGGATAGGGTGGAGGCGTGGGCTTAAGTAGGGTGCTCTTTCTAAAGGCCAGTGCCAACCCAATGGGCCGAATGGCCTCCTTTTGCACTGTAAAATCTATGAGCAGGAAGCAGAGAGTAGCAATAGATGAGTATTTTGGGGGTTGGCAAACAGTGACAAGTGGAGTGCAAAAGGGATCAGTGCTGGGGTCTCAACTAATTGCTCCAAATCAATGATTTGGATGGAGGGACTAAATGTATGGTAGCTAAATTAGCCTAGGACAGCAAGATAGGTTAGAAAGTAAGTTGTCAAAGGAGGTAGAGAGAGTATACAGACAGGTTAAGTGAATGAGCAAACAATTGGCAGATGGTCTATAACTTGGGAAAATGCTAACTTGTCCATTTTGGCTGGAAGAATAGAAGCACAGAATACTATTTAAATAGATAGAGATTGCACAACTCTGTGGTTACAGCGACATCGAGGTGCCCTGGTACATGAATAAAGAAAATTAGTATGCAGGTACAGCAAGTGCGTAGGAAGGCAAATTAAATATTACCATTTATTGCAAGAGGAATGAAATATAAAAGTAGGGAAGTTTGACTGCAGCTGCACAGGGCGTTGGTGAGACCACATCTAGAATACTGAGCACAGTTTTGGTCTCCTTACTTGAAAGAAAGTTATAATTGTGTCAGAAGCAGTTCGGAGAAGGTCCACTCAACTCATTCCTCGGATGAAAGACTTACCTTATGAAGAAAGGTTAAACAGGTTGTGCCTATAACCAATGAAGTTTAGAAGATTGAAAGGTAATCTTATTGAAACATATGGGGCGGGATTTTCCGTTGGCAGACGCTATTGGACAGAGAATAGCTTCCGATGCCAAAATTGTGGCGGGCACCAATTTGACGCCAGCTCGCATTTCTCCGTCACCTCGACAGCGGCATCAATGCAGTCTAGCGCTCACGTACAGTAAATATCATTTACATGTCATTAGCGGGCCCAACTCGATATTCTCCAAGGCCTCCGCGATGCTCCGCCTCCGATGGGCCGTGAAATCAGCGTCATGTCTGCTGAGGGAGAGAGGGGATAAGGAAAGCATCCAACATTCCCATTGTTTGCTGATAATTGTGCCGCTGGCCGGGGTGGGGGGGCTTCTGGCAAGGCCGGGGAGCAGCGAGGGGTGGCCAGGAAGTGGGCTGTGGGGTCGGGGTGGACGGGCATGAAACACCATTGCTGCAGCCAGCAAGGCAGCCATGCAGCTGTGCATGCCACCGACAGCCCACTGTGAACTTAGGGCCATAGATCATATAGATGTCCCCCAGGCCACCCCCCAGGTTCCCGCTGCCATCAGTCAACCCATCAGCTGTATGGGCACGCTCCAGCACAACCAGTGCCATCTTGTTGGCTGGGATGGCGTGTGTGGGAAGTGAAGTGTACATATGCGGCTACAGCTTGTAAGCCTCCTGAGTGTCAGTCACGGACCTGGCGAATTCTGCATTAGAATCTATTGTGTTCCACATGGCACCGGTGCTAGCCCCTCCACAGTCGCTAAATCGGTCCAGGTTTGACGGCAGTTTTGCTGTCTTGTAAATCCATGAATTTTGCGTTGGTGTCAACACTTATTCTCAGGAAGAGAGAATCCCGCCCTTGAGATCCTGAGGATGTTTCCACTTGTGGGGAGTCGAGGGGCGAGATTCTCCTCTACCCGGCGGGGCGGTACGTACCGGCGGCGAAGAGTGGCGTGAACCACTCCGGCGTCGGGCCGCCCGGAAGGTGTGGAATCATCGGCACCTTCAGGGGCTAGGCTGGCGCCGGCAGGGTTGGCGCCGCACCAGCCAGCGCGGAAGGGTTTGGCACTGCGCCAACCGGCACCGAAGGACCTCCGCCGGTCAGCACGAGTTGGCGCATGCGCAAGAGCGCCAGCGTGTGCTGGTGTCATCCCAGCACATGCGCAGGGGGGTTCTTCTCCGCGCCGGTCATAGCAGAGATTGACAGCAGCCAGCACGTAGAGAAAGAGTGCCCCCACGGCACAGGACCACCCGCGGATCGGTGGGCCCCGATCGTGGGCCAGGCCACCATGGGGGCACCCTCCGGGGCCAGATCCCCCCACTCCCTCCCCCCCTGCCCCTCCCCGAGGACTCTGCAGGCTGCCCGCAGAGCCAGGTCCCGCCGGTACGGACCTGGTTTGATTTACGCTGGCGGGACTGGCCGAAAACGGGCGGCCGCTCGGCCATCGCGGGGGCGGAGAATCGCCGGGGGGGGTCTGTCAGCGGCCGCCAATCAGCGCGGCGCGATTCCCGCCCCTGCCAAAATGCCGGCGCCGGAGAATTCGGCAGCCGGCATCAGGGCGTCGGGGCGGGATTCACGCCGCCCCCTACCGATTCTCCGACCCAGCGGTTATTAATTTTGAAAGTAATAACCTTCAATTTGCATGCATATTTGTGGCACAATTGCTTAAATTCCATTCGATTTAGGGGTTTGTTTAGCACAGTGGGCTAAACAGCTGGCTTGTAATGCAGAACAAGGCCAGCAGCGTGGTTTAATTCCCCTACCGGCATCCCCGAACAGGCGCCAGAATGTGGCGACTAGGGGCTTTTCACAGTAACTTCATTGAAGCCTACTTGAGACAATAAGCGATTATTATTATTTAACATTTGAGTAAAATGTGGCCAATTATAATGTAAAGCTTCCACGGCAATCTGTTTTGATCGGCCCCCAGGTGAGGTTCCCCAAATTTGTTCACCAGGCGAGATCCCTCAATTTGTTAATGTGCGCCTGGGATATCTAAATTGTCATGCCCTGGGTGAGGAGAGATGAACTGTCTCTCTTTCTTGATTCGACCCCCTCTGCTGGTCACAGCAAGGTTAATCAAAACAAAAGACAACTCCCTTTGTGGGTGCCTTCTCTCAGATCCAATATATGTGTGTTTCAAGGGCAGCACGGTGGCACAGTGGTTAGCACTGCTGCCTCACGGCGCCGAGGTTCCAGGTTCGATCCCACCTCTGGGTCACTGTCAGTGTGGAGTTTGCACATTCTCCCCATGTCTGCTTGGGTTTCACCCCCATAACAGTTTCACCCCCATAACACAAAGATATGCAGGGAAGGTGGATTGGCCACACTAAATTGCCCCTTAATTGGAAAAACTTCAATTGGGCACTCTAAATTATAAAAAAATAGAAATTTATGTTGCAAAAGGAGGCCATTTAACAACACTTTCTTGAGTTACTAAAGATACTAAAGGCAAGAAAATGCTAAAACACATGCATATCATTCATACAGATTAGAATTGAATCCAAAATAAGTCCTTGACTCGTGAGGAGTAGATGATTAAGCAGTGCGGCTGTTGCCATTCAAGCTTCCAGGAGCACTGACTTCAGCAGGCGAATAGCCGGTTTGAAAATTTCAGGAGCATTGATTTCAGCAGGTTGATAGTCGGTTTCGAGATACCAGTATCCTGCAGTTTGGCAGAGGAGCTCCCCTGCTTCCTTTTCAGCTATGACCTTTGCTGACTTGCCTTACTTCAACAATCAGAGACAGATAGGGATATACCTGCAAAAGGCTTTTGTAGGGGTAATGCTGCAGCTGTCTGGCATTTTGCTTAAATGTCACAGGCTACTGAATCACACCACTGATTCAAGCACACATACGTGGGCAGTTTTTCAGATAGATTTTATTCCAGACTTTGTATATTCCTGGAAGACAAAATCCACACATCCATCTGGACACTCAGCATAGGATGTCTCTTGATGAGATGATACTCATTCTCCACTATTGTCTCCGCCAGAGGTGGCAATTGGTTTCAGGATGCTTTAGAAGTACCTTGTCTGGAAACATGGAAACAGGATGGTTCCACTGTTTCCTAGTATATCACCCCCGCCCCCACCCACCCCACTCCCCTCCTAGTGATTCAGCCGGTGACTGACATCTTTAGCCATCTTTAGGCTATGAGTCCATTTTTTTAAAAACTCCCAGGTCTTATTTAAAGTGATATTTTTCTGGACATAATTCAGCGTTGTTCCTTAATTATTATGCCAAATCACGACACACTGTAAAATTGTATGTGTGAAGCACAAATTGAGAAATTAGTATATGATGATATTTCTTCATCCGCAAACAAGTATTAGGCACAAGCAGACACATTGGCCGGGATTCTCCGAGCCCGTGCCGGGTTGGAGAATCGGCGGGGGGGGGGGGGGGGGGGGGGGCGCGTGAATCCCGGCATGCCGCTCTGACGCCGGGTCGCCAACTGGAGAATCAACGGCAATCGCGCTGGCACAGTCGCCGCGGCGCCAGTCGGGGATGTTGAAAACAGCCCCTCGGCGGTTCTGCGCGCTCGACAGTCTGAGCGCCCGCCGATGTCGTTTGCATATGGTCCTACCTGGCGGGACCTCGACATTCTGGCTGCAGGAGTCATCCTGGTGGTGGCGCGGGGGAGCGGGGGGAGCCGACTCCGGGGGGAACCTCCATGGTGGCCAGACCCGCGATCGGGGACAACCAATCGGCGGGCGCGCTAATGTTGGGGGAGGGGGCTATGTTCCTCCGCGCCGGGCCCCTGTAGGGCTCCGCCATGTTGCCCGTGTGCAGGTGCGGACCCACGCAGGCCGTGGCGCGCATGCACGAGCTCGCGCCGGCCGAGGTGCGCCGTTTTTCGGCGCCAGAGCAGTGCACAGCACTCCGGCGCTGTTCTAGCTCCCGAGGACGGGGTGAATGACTGGGCCTGGAGGCCCGTGACACCGGTGTCGCTCGTGCCAGTTTTGACGCCGGCGTCAACACTTTTGAGTTAGAGAGTAGGAGATATGGAAGAAGATCCATGAATGAAGTATTGGGTGAAGTAGAAGGAGGTGAGGTAGGTGTTAGCAACATCAGGAGCTAACGGTTTCAATTAAAATTGTTTTTTTAAATTTAAGAATAGCACTGCGGTGGATGAAATTGAAGATTTTCCTCAATTCTATTTTCAACAAGATGGACAGCAGATCTAGAGAGAACGGGACTGCATGCTTATTTTTAATATAAAGGGGATTGGGGTCAATATACAGAGAAAGATGAGCTTGATCTCAATTTTGTTTTCCAAAAATGGAGACTTGTCTGGAGGCAATGGGACCACAAGAGGGTTTTTATTCCACAAGGCAGGTCGCAGTGTCTACAGAGCAGGAGTTACCTGGATGGGAGAAAAATAATGGTTCTAATTTTCAGTCAGTGGTGAAGGGAAGGCGTTCAGCGAATGCTCAAATAAGGCTTTCCATAAAGATACGGTGTGCTCCGGAGTTTCGTTTTCCTCACTTTGAATCTGGTGTCATCCAGAGGGGATCCAGCAACAAGAAAATCTTCAGGCAAGCTGATCAGCCAATCAGATTGAAGAATTCTGGTTCAAATAGGAGAATTGTTCCCTGAACAGCCTGGGCAGAAATAGCCACCTGCAGAGCATTGTCCTCCTCTCCTCCTCATTCTTCCAGCAATCTGGCCTGGTCAGGATAAGGCCATGGAGCAATTTGAAAGAAAGGTTGGAAAGAACCATAGAAATCCTACAATGCAGAAGGAGGCCATTCAGCCCATCAACTTTGCCCGACTCTCTGAAAGAGCATCCTACCTAGGCACACTCTCCTGCCCTATCCCTATCACCCCACCTAACTCGCACATCTTTGGACACTAAGGGGAAATTTTAGCATGGTCAGTCTACCTAACCTGCACATTTCGCAAGAGAGGTTGCGGGGATGGGGTCGTGGGCCAAGGTAAGGTGCACTTTCAGATGGTCAGTGCAGCCTCGATTGGCCAAATGGCCTCCTCCTGCACTGTAGAATTCTATCTCTGGAGCTGTGAAGCCACAGTGCTAACCACTGTGCTACCATGCTGCCCACTGGAGTGTCAGTAATGCACTGGAGTGTCAGTAATGCATGGGAGTGTCAGTAATGCACTGGAGTGTCAGTAATGCACTGGAGTGTCAGTAATGCACTGGAGTGTCAGTAATGCACTGGAGTGTCAGTAATGCACTGGAGTGTCAGCTTTAAATGTTTTGCTCTGGAACACATGGTGGGCCTGAACGTGGAACCTTGCGGTGAGTGTCCTCATAATAACCATAATAATCATGGGTAGGATTCTCCCACCTCCCGCCGGATTCTCCGTGAATCCCGCCGTCCTCCCAATTCTCCCGCCCCCCAAAATCCGGCGTGGCATGAGTCTCGCCGCCCGCCTCGGAGAATGGCGGGGACCGGCGCAACTCAATGGGCCCCGGAGCTGTCTGGATTCTCCGGCCCACGATGGGCCGAAGTCCCGCCCGTTCTATGCTAGTACCGCCAGCGTAAATTAGACTAGGTCCCTTACCCCGGCGGGCCTGGCGGCGCGGGCGGGTTCCAGGGTTCATGGGGAGGTCACGGGCGGATCTGGCCCCGGGAGATGCCCCCACGGTGGCCTGGCACGCGGTCGGGGCCCACCGATCCGCAGGCGGGCCTATGCCTTGGGGACACTCTATTCCTTCCGCACCGGAGGCCGTGGTCATCCGCCATTCCCGGTGCCGAAGTGACGCCATGAGCGCATGCGCGGGGATGACGCCAGCACTCGCTGGTACTCCCGCGCAAGCGCCAACTCGCACCGGCCGGCGGAGGCCCTTCGGCGCCGGTTGCCGTGGCACCAGGCCCCTATCCCGCTGGCCGGCAGGGCGCCAACCACTCCGGGTCAGGCCTAGCCCCTGAAGGTGTGGAGGATTCCGCAACTTTGGGGTGGCCCGACACCGGAGTGGTTCACGCCACTCCGTCCCGCCGGGACCCTCCGCCGGGTACGGGAGAATCCCGCTCCATATTGTTAGTTGAGTATCCTACCAACTGAAACATGGCTAAAACTAATTTGAAAGCAAGTGTAATTTCAAAATCCAGGTATAACTTAAGCAGGAGCCAGCATACGTCAGTGAGCACAGGCATGATGGATAAGCGGGATTGGTGTGGGTTAGGACAGTGGTAAAAGAGTTTTAGATCACATCAAGTTTACAGAGGGTAGAATTTGGTAGGTTAGCAGAAGTGCATTGATTTGCTCAAGTCTAGAGATAACAAAGAAATAGATCAAGTCATTTGAAACCTTGCCACACAAGGTCATCTTTTTGTCGGAATATATGAGGTATCCTTTCACCTCCTGAAAAGAAAATAGATTTATCTTTCTGAAAGACATATTATCTATGGTTTATACTTGACAATCTGCTGAGACTGTTTTTTTAAAATATAAGTTAGTTAAAATACTAACAGTGACCAGATTGGTTTTCCATCCAGACATGAGCTTGATAGCTGGATGGCTGATTACACATCTTAAATCTATGAAATACAAACACAAAATGCTGGGAAAACTCAGCAGATCTGCCAGCATCTGTGGAGAGAGAAACAGAGGCAATGGCCAGAATTTTCCAGCCATCCTTGCTGGCAGGATCATACATAGAAAATAGAAGCAGGAGGAGGCTATTCGGCCCTTCGAACATGCTCCGCCATACATTATGATCATGGCTGAACTCGTCTTCCCCCCTTTTTCCTTCATCCCTTTAGCCCTAAGAGCTATATATTATATTTTAAATGTATTTTATTCCAGATACATTCAAAAGTACAAAAACATAAATAACCCGGGGAACATTTTCCACATCTCGTGATTTACAGCTTGTACATGTTTCTCCCCCTTTTTACCCTTCTCCTCCCTCCACCCCCCCCCCCCCCCCACCGCCCCCCCCCCCCCCCCCGCCCCATCTCCCCTGCCCCAGCGACACAAAATTACTCAGAAATGGTTGTGAACTGTCCCCACCGTGTCTCAAAGCCCTCCATTGATCCCCTCAATTCAAACTTAATCTGCTCCAACCGGAGGAAGTCGTACAGGTCCCCTCACCAGGCCACCACTCCCGGCAGCGTTGTCAAACCCCATTCCAGCAAAATTCTTCGCAGGGCAACTAGAGAGGCGAAGGCCACCACATCGGCCTTCCTGTCCTCCATCAGCTCCGGCTTTTCCAACACCCCCAAAATCGCCACCATAGAGTCCAGCCCGGCCTCTACCCCACAATCTTTGCTAGCGCCCCGAACACCCCCTCTCAGTACCTCTCCAACTTCTCACACCCCCAGAACATACATACGTGGTTCACTGGTCTTCAGCCACACTTCCTCACTCATCTGCCACCTTCTGGAAGAACCCACTCATCCTTGCCTGAGTCATGTGCACCCTGTGTACCACCTTTAACTGTATCACCGCCCCTTACTCCACACTCCCCAACCTATCTCCTCTCCAACTCCTCCTCCCATTCCTCCTTGATCCTCACCACTTGCGCTCCCCACTGATCTCCCAGCCACCCGCATATGTCCTCTATCCTACCCTCGCCTTCCACGTCTGGAAGCAGCAACCGTTCAAAAAGGTCATATTTCGGCAGCTTGGGAAACCCTCTCCACACCTTCTGTGTAAAGTCCCTCACTTGCATATACCTAAATTCAGTTCCCTTCGGGAGCTCTACCCTCTCCCACTGCTCTTCCAGACTTGCAAACCTCTCCTCCAGATATACATCCCTCGTCCTTCACAGCCCCACCACTCTCTACCTCCCATACATGCCATCCATCTCCCCCGGCTTGAACACGTGGTTCTCACATAATGGTGTTAACACTGACATCCCCTCCATCCTAAAATGTCTCCTCAGCTGGTTCCACACCCTAATGGACTGCATGACCGGGCTCTCAGTATATCTCCTCGGTGTCAGCGATAACACCACCATCACCATGGTCCTCAGGCTGGACCCCTTACAGGACTCCTCCTCCATCCTAACCCATTCTAACTCCTCTCCTTTCCACCACCGACTTACTTTCTCCACATTCGCCGCCCAGTAATTATAATAATAATAATCGCTTATTGTCACAAGTAGGCTTCAATGAAGTTACTGTGAAAAGCCCCAGAAGATTCAGTAACGCCAACCCCCCCTTTCAGCCTCTGCCTGTGTAGGACGGCCCTCTTTACACTAGGTACCTTCCACATCCATATAAACTCCGAAATTGCTGCATCTAGCTTCCGGGAAAAGACCTTCGGGCCAAGAGCTGTATCTAATTTCTTCTTGAAATTACACATCCTTTTAGCCTCAACAATTTCTGTGGTCGTGAATTCCAAAGATTCACCACTCTCTGAGTGAAGAAATTTCTCCTCACCTCAGTCCTAAAAGGTTTACTCTTTATCCTCGAACTATGACCCCGAATTCTGGACTCCCCCACCATCGGGAACATTCTTTCTGAATCTACCCTGTATAATCCTGTTAGAAATTTATAAGTTTCTATGAGATCCCCTCTCACTCTTCAAAACTCCAATGAATATAGTCTTAACCAATTTAGTCTCTCCTCATATGACAGTCCTGCCATCATAGAACATAGAACTGTACAGCACAGTACAGGCCCTTTGGCCCACAATGTTGTGCCAAACTAATATGAAACTAAGATCAAATTAACCTACTCCCAATCATTCTAGTGCACTCCATATGCCTATCCAATGACCGCTTGAAAGTTCCTAAAGTTTCCGACTCCACTACCATAGCTGGGAGTGCGTTCCACGCCCCAACCACCCTCAGAGTAAAGAACCTACCTCTGACATCCCTCCTATATCTTCCACCATGAACTTTATAGTTATGCCCCCTTGTAACAGCTACATCCACCCGAGGAAAAAGTCACTGAACGTCCACTTTATCTATCCCTCTCATCATCTTATACACCTCAATTAAGTCACCTCTCATCCTCCTTCGCTCCAATGAGAAAAGCCCTAGCTCCCTCAACCTTTCCTCATAAGACCTACCCTCCAATCCAGGCAGCATCCTGGTAAATCTCCTTTGCACCCTTTCCAATGCTTCCACATTCTTCCTATAAGGACTTAAAAACAGCACACAATACTCCAGGTGTGGTCTCACCAATGCCCTATACAATTGCAGGAAACAATCTCTATTCCTATACTCAAATCCTCTCGCTATGAAGGCCAACAGACCATTTGCCTTCTTTACTGCCTGCTGTACCTGCGCGCTTACTTTCAGCAACTGATGCACAAGGACACCAAGATCTCGCTGAGTATCCACCTTTCTCAATTTACACCATTTCAAATAATAATCTGCCTTTCTATCTTTGCTACCAAAGTGGATAACCTCACATTTATCCACATTATACTGCATCTGCCATGCATGTGTCCACTCACTCAGCCTGTCCAAATTCCGCTGAAGCATCTCTGCATCCACCTCACAGCTCACCCTCCCACCCAACTTTGTATCATCTGCAAATTTGAAGATAATACATTTTGTTCCCTTGTCCAAATCATTAATACATAATGTGAACAGTTGGGGTCCTAGCACAAATTTCTACAAATTCCTTGTTACTGCCTGCCAATCTAAAAAAGACTAATTAATTCCAACATTTTGCTTCCTGCCTTCTAACCAGCTTTCTGTCCCTCTCAAAACACTACCCGCAATCCCATGCGCTTTAATGTTACATAGTAATCTGCTGAATCGGACGTTTTATAAATCCATTCTGATTTTGTCTGATTATACCACTGGTTTCCAGGGTGTCACGTGGCACATTGGTTAGCATTGCTGCCTACTGAGCTGAGTACTTGGGTTCAAATCCCGACCCTGGGTCATTGTCCATGTGGAGATTGCACATTGTCTGCGTGGGTTTCACCCCCACAACCCAAAGATGTGGCTACGGTTTAATTGGAAAGAAAAATACCACTGTTTTCCAAATGCTGTGCTGTGAAATCCTTGATAATGGACTCTGGCAGCTTCCCTTTTACCGACGTTAGGCTCACTGATCTATAGTTTCCTGTTTGCTAGTTGCACTCCAATCTGTAGGAACCATTCCAGAGACTAAAGGATTTTGGAAAATGACCACCAATGGATCTGCTATTTCTAGGGCCATGGTACGCTGACAGCAAACTCCCTTCATAGGTTTTTCGGCAGCGGGGGTGGTGGGTACATAAAGCTGGAAACCCCGTTAACAGCAGCAAGATCAAAATGGCCTGCCACTGTCCAGGGTGGACCACTTCCACCACTGTGAAATGCATGGTGGGAATCTCGGAAAATTCCGCCCTTTGTTTTATAATTTATTTATCGTATGTGGGCTTTGATGACTAGGCCAGCATTCATTGCCAATCCCTAATTACACTTAAGAAGATGGTGGTGTGTTGTCTTCTTGAACTGCTGCAGCCATGTGCTGTAGGTGTACCTACAGTGCTACTGGGGAGAGAGTTCCAGGATTGTGACCCAGCGACAGCGAGGGAACTGTGATATATCTCCAAGTCAGGATAGTGTGTTTCTTGGAGGGGAACTTCCAGGTCATGGTGTTCCCATGTGTCTGCTGCCCTTGTCCTGCCCACCGTTTCAAGTCCAAAATGACTCTTCTTCAGAATTTTTTATTAATCTATGAATATTGGGTGAAGTTATGTTTGTCTGATGTAAATCCTGGGGAAGCAACGTGCATAATGAACATCTGGAACAGGAAAGTTGTTTTGCCTTACAGTTTGAATCATGTTCATTGACAAGAAGCTCTATGAGTTTAACATTGTCAAATATCCTGTTTTGGAATAGCCACGGTCAATTCACCATCTCTTATACTCTACCCTCAGGGCGGAGCTACGTAACAACAGCCAATGGTAGACTCCTGGGTCTAACCAATGGTCTTCAGCCTCTTAGGTACCGCAATACCTGGTACTACCACATTCACCCCCTGTTAAAAAAGAGTCCGGCGGGGGTGGTGGCCAGTGGTAACAGTCACCTTTAACATGGTATAATCAGGTATGGAGGCACCATGCAGTCGAGGATATTTACAACAGTTAAAGTCACAGCGAAGCAATCAGTCGATCGGGTGGCCTGGTCGTCCTTCTGGAGCGGCTGGACTTCGGTGGTGATTCTCTCGGGGGTCCCGGTGGTTGCGACTCCGAGAGCGTGGTTTCGGCCTCCCTGGCAGCTTCGTCACCCCTAGGCGGCGCTGCTGGGGCAAACGGTTGACACGAGGGGGGGCGCCTGTAGGGGGCGTCGGTGGGTGGGCAGGCCAAGGCAGGAGCGGCGGGAGTACTGACCCCTCCCACTGCTGTGGGAGGTTGGGGGTGGGGATAATGGTTCGGGAGCGCGTGGGGTTCCGGGGTTCTGTTTGATTGTAGGCAGGGGGTATGTCATTAACTGGGCATCCACTTGAGCCAGAATAAATAGACATAGGCTAAAACTGCACCTGTTGCATTAAAAGATCTATGCTTGTATTGTCTAACTCTGTCAATGAGTAGGAAAGTGTGTAGATTAGTTCCAGTTGCATCTTTCACCAAGTGACTTTCAGAAATAGAACACAAGGTGGGGTTTCCGATCCTTCCCAGGGGTGGAATCTTCCGGTTCCACTGAAGTCAGCCCCACCGGAGCGAGTTACCTAATGACGTGACGGGTAAGCTGTAGACATCAGAGGGACCAGATGATCCCACCAGTCACCGCAGGGATGGGGGGAGGGGATTGCAATCCAGAGGTGGTGGCCAGACATTCCACAGTCGTCTGTTTCCAGCTCAACCACTCATCTTCCCAGCTAGCCAGCTACAGGGAAATTTTCCCACGTCTCTCCCCCTCACAACCGTCAATCAATCAATGAACCCAAAGCACTCTCATCTCCTGCAGCTCTGCCCATCGCAACTCCCTGAGGCCTTATCCAGCTCCTCGGCTCCCACTCGTATCACCACATACTGTTCATTTCTGAACACACCTCCCTCTCCCTCCAGCTCAATGTCACTGCTCCTCCAATCACAGATTCCCTCACTTACCCACGCTGCTCCTCCAACCATCGATTCTCCCTCTTTCCCATGCCTGCCGCAACTCTAATCACAGATGCACATTCTCCCATCCTCTCTCCAGCAACTCACTGATCCTCCAATCTCAGATTCCACAAGGCGGCACGTTAGCACATGACGAAAACGTCCGGCACTTCCTCCACATCGCTAAGCTCCTGAACCTCACCTATAATAAAGAAAAATGTGTTTTCCGCACAACCCGCCGAGCCATCCTCGGCTACCTCGTGGAACACGGAGTCCAAGGGCGCGACCCCGACAGCATGCGCCCCCTCCTGGAACTACCCCTCCCCCACTGCACCAAGGCCCTGAAGAGATGCCTGGGGTTCTTCTCGTACTATGCCCAGTGGGCCCCCAATTATGCGGACAAGGCCCGTCCACTTATCAAATCCTTTTTTCCGCTGACGGCTGAGGCCCGACTGCCCTTCAACTGCATCAAGGCAGACATTGCCAAAGCCGCGATGCACGGTGTGGGTGCGTCCATTCCGTTCCAGGTGGAGAGCAATGCGTCGGACTTTGCTCTGGCCGCTACCCTCAACCAGTCGGGCAGGCACGTGACTTTCTTCTCCCGCACCCTCCATGCCTCCGAAATTCGACACTCCTCCATCGAAATGGAAGCCTAAGCCATCGTAGAGGCTGTGCGACATTGGAGGCATTACCTGGCCGACAGGCGATTCACTCTCCTCACTGACCAACGATCGGTTGCCTTCACGTTCAATAACACACAGCGGGGCAAGATCAAGAATGACAAGATTCTGAGGTGGAGAATCGAGCTCTCCACCTACAACTACGATATCTTGTATCGACCTGGGAAGCTCAATGAGCCCCAAGATGCCCTATCCCGCGGTACATGTGCCAGCGCACAAGTAGACCGACTCCGTACCCTCCACACCCGGGGGTCACCCGTTTTTTTCACTTCATCAAGGCTCGCAACCTGCTTTCCTCCATCGAGGAGGTCAGGACCGTGACCAGGGACTGCCAGGTCAGCGCAGAGTGCAAGCCGCACTTCTATCGGCCAGACAGAGCACACCTGGTAAAGGCCTCTCGCCCCTTTGAGCGCCTCAGCATCGATTTCAAAGGGCCCCTTCCCTCCACTGACCGTAACGTGTACTTCCTCAACATTGTTGATGAGTACTCAAGATTCCCCTTCGTCATCCTGTGCCCTGACATGAACTCTGCTACCGTCATCAAGGCCTTGCACAGTCTTTTCACCTTGTTCGGGTTCCCCGCCTACATCCATAGTGATCGGGGATCCTCCTTCATGAGTGACGCGTTGCATCAGTTCCTGCTCAACAAGGGCATTGCCTCCAGCAGAACGACCAGCTACAACTCCTGGGGAAATGGACAGGTGGAGAGGGAGAACGCAACGGTCTGGAAGGCCGTCCTCCTGGCCCTACCGTCTAGAAGTCTCCCAATCTCCCGCTGGCAGGAGGTCCTCTCCGATGCGCTCCACTCCATCCGGTCGCCCCTGTGTACAGCCACCAACAAAACTCCTCACAAGTGTATGTTTGCTTTCCCCAGGAAGTCCACCTGCGGGGTCTCGCTCCCGTCCTGGCTAGCATTTCCAGGGCCCATCCTCCTCCGGAAGCATGCGCAGAGTCATAAATCCGATCCCCTCGTCGAGAAGGTCCTGCTCCTCCATGCAAATCTACAATATGCCTACGTGATGCATCAGAACGGTCGACAGGACACAATCTCCCTTCGGGATTTGGCACCTGCAGGTTCCCCAGCAACCATCACCACCACCCCCGACCCTACACTGTCTTCCCCCACCTCTACCCACCTATCTCAAGGACTGGCACCCGCAGGCCCACCAGCGACCATCGCCACCACCTCCAACCATACACCGCCCCCCCTTCACCGACTCAACAACTGGATGAAGAAGAGGACAACACGCTCTCGGATGCACAGGTCTCGACACCGGTGCCCACACCACAGCCGGGACTGAGGCGATCACGGCAGAAGGTCAAGGCCCCCCGACAGACTTGACCTTTAAGACCACTTCACCACTTCACTTTTTTTAACAGGGGGTGAATGTGGTAAACCACTGTATTGCATTGTATTGTGTTGTTACATGCCTGGACTTATCCCGCTGGCTCCGCCTGTGGCTCCTCCCCTCAGGCTCATGTATAAAGGTGGCTCGTCTCTGCCTCCGACCCAGTTCGGGATCAGAGGCCAGGAGGCTTGCTGTTTAGTGTATTAAAGCCTCAGTTACGTTCATCACTTATCGTGTGTTTATTGATGGCATATCACACTGTAGCTTCAGGTTCGATTCCCGGCTTGGGTTACTGTCTGTGTGGAGTCTGCATGTTCTCCCCCTGTCTGCGTGGGTTTACTCCGGGTGCTCCGGTTCCTCCCACAAGTCCTGAAAGACGTGCTGTTAGGTGAATTGGACATTCTGAATTCTCCCTCCGTGTATCTGAACCGGCACCGGGATGTGGCGACTAGGGGCTTTTCACAATAACTTCATTGCAGTGTTCATGTAGGCCTACCTGTGACACTAATGAAGAATATTATATTATTATTATTCCCTTTCTCCCACACTTGCTGCTCTTCCAATCACAGATTCACTCTTACCTCCAGCATTTTGCCATTAATGTTTGCAGGGGCTGTTGATTTAAATGCATGCAAACAGCTTCAAGGAATACAGTGGCATTTGCTTTCCAGTGGGGTGATTGGGTAAATGGCGCTGAGGCCAGGATCTGTTGTTGCTGGACAAGTGCTGAGGAGTTGTCCCAGTAGAGGGCGCAATTGTACCAAGTCCTGTCTGTCGGATTATTGTTAAATCATCTCAACTGCCTGGAATGAAGACAAATGTCAACTTCAATTTCATTTGAAAATTTACAGCACTTGCGAAAATTAAATTTTACATTCACAATAAATATGCCAAATTCATAAGTAAATACATAACTAAAACTATGAACAAGTCTTTCTCGATCAATGCAATCACTTCTTTGCTGTGCATTGCTCATTTACCTACCAAATATTCTTAAATTCAAATAACATTTTCGCAATCAACTTGCCCCAATGTGGAATTTTAATCTTTGGCTTATACTTCTGCCAGTCGAGTAACATTTGGGATTTATCTGATTGAAATCATTTGTGTGCGGTGCACAATTCCCCTACAGATTTAGCAAAATATTTTCAAGCCCAAATATGAGAAAAGAGCAGGTAGAGAAATGGATATTTTAAAAATTTCTTTGAAATACATTTATCAACTTACTGTTGATTATGAGTACACTTACAAAATAAATATATTGCTGCACTAATCCATATGAAGTATACAGTACCTTTAATTACAAAACACTATGATCTCAGGAGTGGAGAGAGCTGGGACCTGCGAGGGACACCTCTACTGGGGGAGCTGATAAATACAGAGTGAGGCTTGCGGCCTTCACTCACCTCCTGGGAAAGGAGACAGCCGTTCCTGTGAGAGACACCATTATTGGGACAGGAGGCAGAGTTTGAAAAAGAATCCAGGATTGACATCATAGGAAAATGGTAAATTCATTGATTGGTGAGAAGCTGCTGTTACGAATTGTGTTTGAATAGCATAAACTGGGGCGGCACGGTGGTGCAGTTATTAGCACTGCTGCATCGCGGACCTGGGTTTGATCCCAGCCCCGGGTCACTGACCATGTGCCTGCGTGAGTCTCACCCCCATAACCCAAAGATGTGCAGGGTTGGTGGATTGGCCATGCTAGATTGCCCCTTAATTGCGAAACAAAATAGCTTAAACTAGAAAAGTGGATCACTTATAAAGAAGCAGTTCCTTGAATTTCAGTAAGGAACACTAGCAATAGGGAAGTAAGTAGGATTAAGTCAAAATGAAGTAAGGTAATTTAGTAAACAAAGTAAAATAAGGATAGAGAACAGAGTTGGGGAGAAAAAAAGAGCACCAGAAGGAGAGACTGAGAAAGGAGTCAGGAGGATAAAGAAGAGCGAGAATGTGAACGGAGCAAGAAAGATGGAAGAGCGAGACTGAGAGCTGAGCCGGGAGGATAAAAGGGCGTGAAAAAGATTGAGAGAGCAGGCAGAAGGATAAAAGAACGAAACTGAGAATGGACCGGGAGGATAAAGGAACACGAGAAAGAGCTTGGCTGAGAGTGGAGCTTGGAGGATAAAGGAGCGTGAGAAAGAATGAGACTGAGAGGAGCCAGGAGGATAAAGGAGAGTGAGACTGAGAGCAGGGCTGCAAGGATAAAGTAGTGTGAAGCACTATCAATTATGATGAGACAAGAGTAGAGAGTAATCGAGGCTTTATTAAGTAGAGGTGTGTTGCCTCCTGCAACTGCTACCGAAATGGCAGCAGCTCGGTGAACACACACATTTATATTCCGCCTACTGGGCGGAGCCAGCAGGCAGGGATCTACCCCCGTACCTGTAGTACAGGAACCTTACCGTATTATCTCTAATACACGTATTATACAAACAGTGGTGACTACAACATTCACCCCCTGTTAAAAAAAGGAGTCCAGCGGGGGTGGTAGAAAAACTATTTACAGGTATGTGAAAATTTTTAAAGTGTACAGCCAGTCGGGTGCCTTGATCCTCCGCTGTGAGCTCCGCAGTCCCGGGGGGGCGGGGGGGGGGGGGGGTGGCTGGTGCCAGGTCCCTGAGAGAGACTGTGTCTTGGCGGCCGTCGGGGTATGCCACGTAGGCGTACTGCGGGTTTGCATGGAGTAGCTGTACCATTTCGACCAACGGGTCCGCCTTGTGAAGCCGCACGTGTCTGCGGAGGAGAACGGGTCCTGGAGCTGCCAGCCATGTTGGGAGCGAAACCCCGGAGGTAGACTTCCTAGTGAAGGCAAGGGGACGTTCATGGGGGGGTTTCATTAGTCGCAGTGCAAAGTAGCGATCGGATGGAGTGGAGCACGTCGGGGAGGGCCTCCTGCCAGCGGGAGACTGGGAGATTTTTAGACCGTAGGGCCAGAAGGACGGTTTTCTAGACCGTCCCGTTCTCCCTCTCCACCTGCCCGTTTCCTCGGGGGTTGTAGCTGGTCGTCCTGCTCGAGGCAATGCCCTTGATGAGCAGGAACTCACACAGCTCATCACTCATAAAGGAGGATCCCCGTTCGCTGTGGACATAAGCGGGGAAATCGAACAGGGTGAAAATGCTATTGAGGGCTTGATGACTGTGGCAGACGTCATATCGGGGCATGGGATGGCGAAGGGGAATCTGGAGTATTCATCGACCACGCTCAGCAAGTACGTGTTTCGGTCGGAGGAGGGGAGGGGCCCTTTGAAGTCCATGCTGAGGCATTCAAAGGGGCGGGAGGCCTTCACCAGGCGTGCACGGTTTGGCCGGTAGAAGTGCGGTTTGCACTCCGTGCAGACCTGGCAGACTTTGGTGACCGCCCTGACTTCCACAATGGAGTAGGGTAGGTTGCGGGCCTTTATGAAGTGAAAGAACCGGGTGACCCCTGGGTGACAGAGACCATCGTGTAGGGCCCTGAGTCGGTCCACTTGTGCGCTGGCACATGTACCTCGGGATAGGGCATTGGGGGCTCGTTGAGCTTACCGGGGCGATACAAAATCTTGTAATTGTAGGTGGAGAGCTCGATCCTCCACCTTAAGATTTTTTCATTTTTGACCTTGCCCCGACATGAAGGCAACCGACTGTTGGTCAGTGAGGAGAGTGAATCTCCTGCTGGGCAGGTAATGCCTCCAATGCCGCACAGCTTCTACGATGGCTTGGGCCTCCTTTTTGACAGAGGAGTGCCGAATTTCGGAGGCATGGAGAGTGCGGGAAAAGAATGCCACGGGCCTGCCTGCCTGGTTGAGGGTGGCGGCCAGAGCGACATCTGATGCATCGCTCTCAACCTGAAAGGGGAGGGTCTCATCGACCGCGTGCATTGTGGCCTTGGCGATGTCTGCCTTGATGCGGTTGAAGGCCTGCCGGGCCTCAGCCGTCAGAGGGAAAACTGTGGAGTGGATGAGTTGGCGGGCCTTGTCCGCATAATTAGGGACCCACTGGGCATAATAGGAGAAGAACCCCAGGTATCGTTTGAGGGCCTTGGGGCAGTGGGGAGGGGGAATTCCATGAGGGGGCGCACGTGGTCAGGGTCGGGCCCTAGAACTCCATTTTGCACAACATAGCCAAGGATGGCTAAGCAGTTTGTGCTGAACACGCATTTCTCCTTGCGATTCGTGAGGTTCAGGAGTTTGGCGGTGTGGAGAAATTTGAAAAGGTTAGCGTCATGGTCCTGCTGGTCGTGGCCGCAGATGGTGACGTTATCTAGGTACGGGAAGGTGGCCCGCAGTCCGTGCCGGTCAACTATTCGGTCCAGCTCCCGTTGGAAGACCGAGACCCCATTAGGGACGCTGAAGGGAACCCCAAGGAAGTGGTAAAGCCGTCAGCTTCAAACGCAGTATATTGGCGGTCCGCCTTGCAGATGGGGAGCTGGTGGTAGGCAGATTTCAGGTCCACTGTCGAGAAGACCCGGTACTGTGCAATCTGATTGACCATATCAGATATGCATGGGAGGGGGTACGCGTCGAGCTGTGTGTTCCGATTGATGGTTTGACTGTAGTCAATGACCATCCTGTGTTTCTCCCCAGTCTTTACAACTACCACTTGGGCTCTCCAGGGGCTGTTGCTGGCCTCGATGATGCCTTCCCGCAGCAGCCGCTGGACCTCCGACCTGATGAAGGTCCTGTCCTGGGCACTGTACCGTCTGCTCCTGGTGGCGACAGGTTTGCAATCCGGGGTCAGGTTTGCAAACAGGGAAGGTGGGTCGACCTTAAGGGTCGTGAGGTTGTATACTGTAAGGGGTGGTAGGGGCCCGCCGAATTTTAGAGTTAGACTTTGGAGGTTGCACTGGAAGTCCAGGCCGAGTAACAGGGCAGCGCAGAAGTTGGGGAGGGCGTAGAGCCGGAAGTTGCTGAACTCTACGCCCTGGACGGTGAGGGTGGCGGTGCAGTACCCTCGGATGTCCACGGAGTGTGATCCGGAGGCCAGGGAGATTCTCTGGGGAACGGGGTGGACCGCGAGGGAGCAGCGCCTTACTGTATCGGGGTGGATGAAGCTCTCCGTGCTCCCGGAGTCGAGAAGGCAAGGTGTCTTGTGGCCATCGACTTTCACCGTCGTCGTCGCGGTTGCGAGGTTGTGCGGCCGGGACTGGTCGAGAGTGATGGAGGCGAGCTGCGGCTGGTGTTGTTGGACCCCGGGCAAGTCGGCGGCGGTGGTTGGTGATGTGCGGCTAGATGAGGTGCCCGACGAGCAGGGGTCCTGAGGCGCCGTCCAAAATGCCGGCGAAGATGGCGGCGCCCATGGGGCGCACATGGCGGGCGGCGTTAAAGATGGCGGCGCCCACGGGCCGCACGAGGTTTGACGGGGGAAGATGCCGGCGCCCACGGGCAGCACGTGGGCTGCGGGGATGAAAATGGCAGCACCCAAGGGTCGCACGTGGGGGGTGCAGGAACAATGGGCCTGGATGGAGCGGTGATCGACCGAGCCTGGCACACCGCAGCGAAATGTCCCTTCTTCCCGCAGGTCTTGCAGATTGCACTCCTCGCCGGGCAGCGCTGCCGGGGGTGCTTTGTCTGCCCGCAGAAATAGCACTTGGGCCCCCCGGGGTTGGCTGGCTGCCGCACGCCGCAGGCTTGGGGTTGGCTGGGGGCGGCCGCTGGTGGGGCCCACAATGTCCATGAGGGGGACGCCGTGCAGTCAGGGGCATACGATTGTACATTACGGGAGGCTACCATTAGTGAAGTCGCGAGATGCTTGGTCGCCGCGAGGTCGTGCGTACCCCTTCTATGAGGCGCTGGCGGATGTACGCCGAACCCATGCCTGTAACGAAAGCGTCCCTGATTAAGAGTTCAGTATGTTCAACGGCCGAAACTGCCTGGCAATCGCAGTTCCTCGCCATTATGTGCAGGACACGCCCAAAATCATCCCATAACACACCGGGGAGTTGTTGCCACGTGGACAGGAGGTGCCTGGCGTAGAGTTTGTTGATCGGCCGGATGTAGTTCCCTTTCAGAAGCGCCATGGCCTTAGTGTAGTTGGGCACATCCCGGATAAGGGGAAAAATATTGGAGCTCACCCGTGAGTACAGGATCTGGAGTTTCTGTGCTTATGAGGGTTGTTCTGTCGCTGCTCCGATGTAGGCTTCAAAGCAAGCAGCCAGTGGTCGAAGGCCGACGTGGCGTTGTCTGCTTGAGGGTGCAACTGCAGGCGATCTGGCTTGATGCGTAGTTCCATCGTTGTAAAATCTCTGCGTAATAAATTGATGCACCATCAATTACGACGAGACGAGAGTAGAGGGTAATCGAGGCTTTATTAAGCAGAGATGTGTGACCTTCTACAGCTGCTGCCTAAATGGCAGCAGCTCGGTGAGCACACACATTTATACTCCGCCTACTGGACGGAGCCAGCAGGCAGGGATCTACCCCCGTACCTGTAGTACAGGAGCCTTACCGTATTACCTCTAATACACGTATTATACAAACAGTGGTGACTACCACATTGTGCGAGATTAAATGCAGTCTCAGCAGATCTGACAACATCTGTGGAGAGAGAAGAGAGCTGACATTTTGAGTCTGGATGACTCTTTGTCAATGCTGACAAAGCTGACAATGAAACATAGAAAATAGGAGCAGAAGGTGGCCTTTTGAGCCAGCTCCGCCATTCATTATGATCATCCAACTCAATATCCGAATCCCGCTTTCCCCTATGTGCTTTGATCCCCTTCACCCCAAGTTCTATGTGTAACTGCTTCTTGAAAACATACAGGGCAGGAGTCTCCATCGGCTGACACCACTTGGACGGAGAATTGGTTGTGACACAAAAATCGTGCCCGGAGCCGGGCGCATGCCAGAATGTCATGCCACGACAGCAGAGTGAATGACTTCTACTCTGTCCCTATAATATACGCCGTTTGCATATCATTGGCGGGCCTGACCACACGGTATTCTCTGGGGCCTCTGCCATTCTCCACCTCCGCCGGGGAGGAATTACCAACGGTGAGTTTCACTTGTAGTTTTTTAAATTGGCAAACCAGCAACGTGGCCGATGAGGGAGAGGGAGGAGGTAGGACATGCAGAGGCATGACCGTGGGCTGCCTGTCCTGCCGCTGGCAAGGCTGGCTGGGGGAGGGGAGGCTCAGCCAGGCCTGGGGTGGGCAGTGGGGGGGTGACGAGGGCTGACCAGGGGATGGGCCATGGGGTTAGGATGTCCCCTCACGGGACCGGCATGGACTGCCATTGCTGCAGCCTGCATGCAGCCATGTTGCTGCGCACCCCACTGACTGTACACCGTGGCCCCTGGTCATGCAGATTGCCACCCACCCCACCACCCCCTGCAGCCCAGCACACCACACCTTCCCACCAACACCTCCCCCCCCCTCCCAATCGGCTGTCACCCACCACCCGCCAGCAGGGCATCACGTGGCCCGCCCAAGGGCAGTGGTCACAGTAGTCCCTGCAGGAGGGTACCGGACGGAGGCCGCAGAGCGTACCGCTGGCATGGGTAGGACCAGATACCAGTACCCCGGCAGCAAGGAGGGGGTCAGGGCCAGAGGCACCCACAGTGCCGGCACCAACAGGGCCAGGGGTACAGTGGGCAGGGGGAATGGCCAGGGGTGGGGGAGGAGGGTAGGGGAATTACAGGGGCAATGGCAGGGGCTACAGTGCAGACCGGGGCCACCGTGTAGCCCGGTGGATCTGGTTGGGCATGGGGGTCCGCACTATGCTAACTTGTCTGACTTTGGACTTTGAATTCAACCAGGAATGGTTGTCAGCATCCTAGTCGCCACAGCCCCGGAGGATGCACTGAGGCTGTACGAGCTGGAGATGTTTGAGGAGGCCCCTGCAGCAGCGAAGCCTGCCCCAGCGGATCAGGAGCCAGCCGGTGAGGATGGCGAGTCGGCCAACAGGCCGAGGAGGAGGAGGTGCAAGGGAGGCACGCCTGTCATTGGAGGACCTGCCAATCAAGCATGCCGTCGAAGACTCCGGCTGAGCAGAGGGACAGTGCGACATATCTGCCAGATCATGATGCACCTGGCAGTGCGGGGGAAATGGGGGAGGTAGTCGCCCCCGGTGGCCATCAAGGTGATGGTCGCATGAAGCTTTACGCAATGGGATCCTTCCAGGTGCCGAGTGGGGACCTTACCGGAATCTCACAGAGCTCGGTGCGCAGGGGCATCTGCGCTGTCATGGAGGCCCTTCATGCCTGGTCGCCATAATATTTCAAATTCAATGTGGACCAAGCCCACCAGGATGCCCAGGCAGCGGGGTTTGTCATCATCGCCAACATGCCCCAGGTCCAGGGGGTGATTGACGGGATGCATGTCCCCCTACGAGCACAGGCCCAAGACAGGCCGGTCTTCACAAACTGAAAGGACTTCCACCCAATGAATGTGCAGTTGGTGTGTGGCCATCAGATGCACATCATTCACCTCTGCGCCTGATATCCAGGCAGTGTGCACTGTTGTGTTATGCTGCTTCGGAAAGCACAGGCTGCTACTTGATGCAGTCTTAACTAAAGGATGCTCCAGACTCTGAAATGAGTTCAAGGTGTTTATTGAACTATTAACACTGTTCTCAAATGAGTTTGACGCTCTACTAATCTAACTGTAGTAACTCAGTCTAACTGTACCAGCTTGCTCTAAGCCACGTGCTGGGGTGTGATGCTGCTGATCAACCCCGTCTAACTCTCTGGATGTCTGTCTGTGGAAAGAAGCAGGGTGTGAGTGCCTCATCCCTTTTATAGTGTTTATGTTATGCCCCCTTGTGGTGATGCCACCTCTGAGTGATGACCATTCTCGACTGTGGAAGCACGGGCCATTGTCGCTCATGACGGTGTTCGCGATGCCATGCCGTGAGAATGTCTCTTTATGCGCTTTGATGACGGTCCGTGAGGAGAGGTCTGGCAGCTTCAGCACCTCAGGATAGTTCGAAAAGTAATCGATCATTAAAATATAGTCGCGACCATTCGCGTGGAATAGGTCAATGCCAACCTTGGACCACGGAGAGGTCTGTAGGTCATGTTGTTGGAGCGCCTCCTTGCTCTGCGCTGGATGGAACATCTGACAGGTTTCGCAGTTCAGGACCATGTCCGTGATGTCCTGGTTGATGCCGGGCCAGTCGACAGCTTGCCGGGCCCTGCGTCTGCACTTTTCTACGCCCAGGTGTCCCTCATGAATCTGCCGCAGCACCATGCTCTGGAGACGTAGCGGGATGACTATCCTGGCCAGCTTGAGCAGGATGCTGTAGATCAGCGTCAGGTCGTCCTTGACGTTGTAGAATTGAGGACATTTCCCTTTCTGCCAGACATTGCTGAGGTTGTGGATGACTCGCTGCAACAGGGGGTCTTTGGCTGTCTCTTCTCGGATGAGAACGATCTTCTCAGCTGTTGCCAGGAGAGTGCTTGCACACAGTTGTACCTGCAATTCAATGTGCTGGATGATCTCCAGCGGTTCACTGGGTGAGTTGATGGAGCGGGACAATACATCGGCAATGATGAGCTCCTTGCCAGATGTGTACACCAAATTGAAATCATACCTCCGGTGGTCCTGAGCTGATGAGGAGCCTGAATCTTGCCCATTGTGCCTGTATTCAGTAGCTGGTAGTCACGGATCTTGCTGAGTTGAACTAATTAGATTGAACAGTCACACCTGGTATCATGTTGTGTTATGCTGCTTCAGATAACACAAGCTGCTACTTGATGCAGTCTTAACTAAAGGATGCTCCAGACTCTGAAATGAGTTCAAGGTGTTTATTGAACTATTAACACAGTTCTCAAATGAGTTTGACTCTCTGCTAACCTAACTGTAATAACTCAGTCTAACTGTACCAGCTTGCTCTAAGCCACGTGCTGGGGAGTGATGCTGCTGATCAACCCTGTCTAACTCTCTAGATGTCTGTCTGTGGAAAGAGGCAGGGTGTGAGTGCCTCATCCTTTTTATAGTGTTTATGTCATGCCCCCTTGCGGTGATGCCACCTCTGAGTGTCCTGACTGCCCATTGGTTGTGTCCTATTCTGAGTGTTCATTGGTTGCATGTTTGTATATCATGACATGCACGAAGCCTTCATTCTGGCACACTCGATGGTTCCTGACCTAAGTTGGCTCTTGGGCTACAGATCCGCTGTGGTCCTGGCTGATGACGCCCGAGATGGAGACCACAGACTGATGCTGAGACCCGCTACAACAACGTCCATGCCGCAACCAAGGGCATGATCGAGCGGTGCTTCAGCATCCTGAATATGCTGTTCAGGTGCCTGGACTGCTTTGAAGGGACCCTCCAGTATAGCACTAGGTCTCCCACATCGTGGTGACCTGCTGTGTCCTCCATAACATCATGCAGCAGAGGGGCAATGTGCAGGGGGAGATTGATGAATGCCAGGCCTCGTCCGAAGAGGAGGATGCGGTGTGAGGGCGGGGTGGTCAGGACATGTGATCTGGGCAGAAATGGGAGGCTGCACAACCTGTGCACCAGGGCCGACGTACATGGGATGCTCTAATCGCCTCCAGGTTCACCGACTAGTGGTGGGGGGGTGGTGGGGGGGGTGAGGGGTGGAGTGGGATGAGTGGGACACATGAGCAGTGAGCACTGGCTGAACTGGGGTCCATGGGTCAAGCCCACCCCAATGTCCGCCCATCCCACCCACTCCCTGCACTCCCTCTGTGGCCAGATCAGACCAGCTCATCCCTTCTGACAGAGCACTGACGCAGGTTGTAACCTTGTGCATCGCTGTTTAATGTGACCAAATATATACAGCTTTGTGTATTAGCCCCTATCACTATACAGTGCCCTGCACCCATGCCAATTTAACTGGTGTTTACCTTTCTGGCCTTACGAGCCTTAATGCTACATCTAGGTGGTCCCCAAGCGGTACATCAGGAGTGGAGGCGGCCTGCTGTGATTCCCGCCCTTTGACCTGGGTCTCCTTGGCGGTCGTCTTCTTGGGTGACCGGGCATGGATTGGCCTGGCTGCTGCTCGGGGGTCCCAGGTGGCATGGTGCCACCATGGTCTGCCCACTGCCTATGTGATGCACCAGGAACAGGAGAGGGTGATTCCAAGGCGCTGTGTTGTCCGGCACCTCCCCTGCGGAACCACCGGCACCATCACCACCTCCTCCCTCACGGTGCCTGATGGCCCCCAGGCTACTCCATGGGACGGGGGTGTGAGCAAAGCTAACCCCTGAGGCCTCCCCGACGCCTGGAGCCACAAGCCTGCCCCGACCAGGGTCTCTATGCTGGTGGCCATGGAGCACAGCGAGGTTCAACCCCTCGAGCCCACTCCACCATTAAATATGCTCATGGCTGATCTCCTCTCGGCCTCAACTCCACTTTCCTACCCGTTCTCCATAACCCTTCAGCCCATCACTAATTAAAAATCTGTCTATCCAAGGGGGCCCGTTGACACACCGAGAGGTTCACCACGCCATGCCACCTTATAGAGACCATCCAAGCTCATCCGAGGGCCACCTCTCCCGACAATGCACTGCCTGCCCACACCTCCTCGGGCAGACCCATTCTCGTGCACAGGGAGGACTATAATAGGGGGACCCCCCCCCCCACAGGAACCACTGTAATGCGGACCCCCCACAGAGATCCCTGTAATAGGGGGTCCCCCAACAGGGACCACTGTAATGGGGGACGCCCCACGGGGATCCCTGAAATAGCGGGACCCCCACAGGGACCCCTGCAGGAAACACTGTAATGGGGGACCCCCCACAGGGACCACTGTAATGGGGTACCCCCCCATTGGGATCCCTGTAATAGGGGGACCCCTGTAAGGACCACTGTAATGGGGGACCCCCCACAGGGATATCTGTAATAGGCGGACCCCCGCAGGGACCCCTGTAATTGGAAGACCCCCCTCAAGGATCCCTGTAATCGGGGGACCCCCCACAGAGACCCCTGTAATAGGGGGACCCCCGACAAGGATCCCTGTAATAAGGGGACCCCCCACATGGACCCCTGTAATAGGGGACCCCGCACAGGATCCCGTAATAGGGGGACCCCCGACAGGGACCCCTGTAATGGGGGACCCTCGACAGGGACCCTGTAATAGGCAGACCCCCGACAGGGATCCCTGTAATAGGGGGACCCTTGCAGGGACCCCTGTAATAGGGGGACCCCCCACAGAGACCCCTGTAATAGGGGGACCCCAGACAGGGATCCCTGTAATAAAGGGACTCCCCACATGGACCCCTGTAATAGGGGGACCCCCCCCACAGGATCCTTGTAATAGGGGGACCCCCGACAGGCACCCCTGTAATGGGGGACCCCCGACAGGGACCCCTGGAATAGGCAGACCCACCACAGGGATCCCTGTAATAGGGGGACCCTTGCAGGGACCCCTGTAATAGGGGGACCCCCCACAGAGACCCCTGTAATAGGGGGACCCCTGACAGGGATCCCTGTAATAAGGGGACTCCCCCACATGGACCCCTGTAATAGGGGGACCCCCCCACAGGATCCCTGTAATGGGGGACCCCTGACAGGGACCCCTGTAATAGGAAGACCCCCGACAGGGATCCCTGTAATAGGGGGACCCTCGTAGGATCCCCTGCCTAAAGGAACCCCCTCCACAGACACCCCCACACACAGAGAAATGTCCAGATAGGGGGCAGTGGGAAGCATTACAGCTGTAATATTTACCTTGCAGCTCCACGTGTCCATTCCTGGAAGGAGAGCAGCTGTGCCTGTGTCTGGTTCCCACTGATCCACTACCTATAAGCCATTCATAGATTTAGAGTAGTGGTCTGTGATTGACAGCTCGTATGAAAACATCTGCAGCTTTGATCTGTTCATATCCTTTCATGCTTCAGTGGCCAAAGTGTTGAAACCCCAATGTTTGTAAATATTGACTACATCAAAAGGTTGTAAGTGCATTCCAAGCACTAAGTGTATTCCAATCACTCACTGCACTTACCTCTCTTTGATATGTGGGTTGGGGGGTCTGTAGTAATAATAATAATTGCTTATTGTCACAAGTAGGCTTCAATGAAGTTACTGTGAAAAGCACCTAGTCGCCACATTCTGGCGCCTGTTCGGGAATTAAACCGTGCTGCTGCCTTGTTCTGCATTACAAGCCAGCTATTTAGCCCACTGTGCTAAACCAGCCCCTAGGGGATGTCTATGGAGTGCGTTCCTTTAGGCAAGGGGTCCATGTGGGGAGTCCACCTATTTCAGGGGTATCAGGGGGTCCCCCTATTACAGGAGTCCCTGGGGTGTCGCCCTATAACAGAGGTCCCTTGGGGGTTATCCTTTACAGAGATCCCTGGAGGGTCCCCCTATTTCAGGGGTCCTGGGAGGTGGTTTTGGTCACCCTCATTCTTGGAGGTAAGGGGCCACCCAGGCAATCTGGGAATGGTGGGCTGCTGTAGTGTGGGGGGAGAAGGGGGGGGGATTCTGGACCGATTTCCAGTGGGGCGGGTTCGGGGCTGATTTGCGGTGTGGGTAGCGAGAAGTGGCCGGCCACAGGACCTCACTATTGGGCCCCCGCTCAAGGTGGCGGCACGTTCGTGGGACTCCATAGGAATCTCTCGTATTCCACACCATGCAAATTTATGGAACACTGAATTGCATCCCGCTTCACGATCGCAAGAGGCTCGTAAAACTGGGGCAATTCAGCTCTGGTGGGACAACTATCCCAAATGGAGAATCCCATCCAAAGCCTTTCGGTATGTTCTATTATAAAACGTCCCTATTCTTGTCTGATTCCTTGGTGTAATATGATGTCTATGTGCCTTCTTTTTATTTTCTGGTAACAATCCACCTGCACTCCTACCTACTCCTTGAATTTTAATTTTCTAATTTTCTATAGAACTGAACTCTCACCCCCACTATTTTGTTTAAAGCCCTATCTATACGATTAGCTATGCGATTCACCTGGACTCTGGTCCCAGTATGATTCAGGTGGAGACCGTCCCATCGGAACAGCTCCCTCCTTCCCCAGTACTGGTGCCAATGGCCCATGAATCCAAACCCATTTCTCCCACATCAACCTTTGAGCCACGCATTTACCTCTTTAATCTTATTGACCCTGTGCCAGGGTCAATAAGATAGTAATTCAGGTAGTAATTCAGAGAACCTTTTTGGTCCTGCTTGTTGTTTTATTTTTAGTTTAGCCCCCAGCTGTTCATATTCCCTCAGTTGAACCTCTATCCTTGTTGTACCCACATCATTGGTACCTATATGGACCACGGCAACTAGATCTTTGCCCTCCCACTCTACGTTTGTCTGCAGCCCAGATGAGATAGCCTGAACCCTGGCCACAACCTTCGGGACTCTTGCTCCTGGTCACAGGGAACAGTGTCCATGCCCCTAACTATACTGTCCCCGATTACGACTTCATTTCTCTTCCCTCCCCCCACTCCCCACTTGAATGGCTCCCTGTATCACAGTGCTGTGGTCAGTTTGCTCATCCTGCCTTTGGTTCCCACTCGCATCCACACAGGTAGCAAGAATCTCAAACCTGTTTGACAAGGACAAGGGCTGAGGCTCCTGCAAACCTCCATTTTGGATTCCTCTACCTGCCTCACTCATAGTCATACCATTCTGTCCCTGATCACTGGCCGAATTCAAGGTAGTTAATCCAAGGGATTTGACTGTCACCTGAAACACAGTGTCCAGGTAACTGTCCCCTTCCCTGATGTGTCACAGCGTCTGAAGCTCAGACTCCAGATCATCAACTCTGAGCTAAAGTTCCTCCATCAACCAACACTTGCTGCAAGTGTGTTCACTAGGAACCACAATGGAGTCCACCAGCTCCCACATCATGCAGGTACAACACATCGCCTGGCCCTGCATCTCTATTTTATTTAATTAGGTTTTAATTTGGGTTTTTTAAAATTTCCATCTGGTTTTGGTTTTTGTTATCTGTAAAGCATTTCTCCCTTTTACTTTTAATTTGAAAGCAATTTAGAATAGATAATACAAATTAGCATTTACCTACCAGCCAATGAACTTACCGTTTTCATATGATGTCACTCCTGGATTGTTTTTCAAACTCGTCTTGCTGCCCGGGTAGAGGGGTCCCTCACAAGTCCAGCTTCTCCACTCCCGCAAGGTATGTGAAGGTCCCGAACCTCACGTTGCATTTATCCTCTGCCCGAGTAGAGGCAGCTCCGACTCTCTCTGCTCCTCCCTCTTTCGCCTAACACCCTGATGCAACAAGACAACACTCAGTGCAGAAGAGAGTTGCAGGTCAGGTAACAGGGTTATGAGGATAGAGTGTCGTGGACATGGGTAGAGTGCTCATTCGAAGGGTCGGTGCAGACTCGATGGGCAGAATGGCCTCCTTCTGCACTGTAGGGATTCTATGATTCTATGAGAGGAGTGGCAAACACTGACAAGATCAGAAGACAGAAAGGGGAATAAGAAAAGTGATAAGCAGAGAAATCAAGGGCCAGAATCAAACACGCCGACTGTGCAAAATAATTGGAATGGGACAGAAAATGTTAAAAAGACAAGCCTTAAGGCTTTGTGCCTTAATGCGTGGAACATTAGCAATAAAGTGGATGAATTAATCGTGCAAATAGACGTAAACAGGTATATCATCAGGATTACAGAGACATGGATTCAGGTGACCAGAGATGGGAATTGAACATTCGGAGGTATTCGGTATTTAGGAACGACAGACAAAAAGGAAAAGGTGGAGTTGTTGCATTGCTGTTTACAGAGAAAATTAACGCAATAGAGAGGAAAGATATTAGCTCTGACAATTTGGAATCTGTATGGGTAGAGCTGTGAAATGCCAAGGGGTGAAAAACATTAGTGGGGGTTGTATACAGACCCCCAAAATGTAGAAGTGATATTGGTATTAAATAGAAAATTAGAGAAACATGCGATAAAGGAATACCTGTAATTATGGGTGACTTTAATCTGCATATAGGTTGGGCAAATTAAATTAGTAACAATACCGGAGAGGAGGAATTCCTGGAGTGATACGGGATGGTTTTCTGGACCAATATGCTGAGGAACCAACTGGAGAACAGGCCATCCCAGACTGGGTATTGTGAAATGAGTAACAAATTATTGGCAATCTAGTTGTGCGAGGCCCCTTGGGAATGTGCAACCATAATATTATAGCATTCTTCATCAGAGTGGAGAGTGACGTAGTGATTCTGAGACTAGGGTCCTGATCTACATAAAGGAAACTTGATGTTGTGAGGCGCAAGTTGGCTGTGATGGATTGGGGAATGTTACTTAAAGGGATGACAGTGGTAGGCAATGGCAAACATTCAAAAAGCGCATGGATGAACTGCAACAATTGTTCGTTCCTGTCTGGTGCAAAAACAAATCTAGAAAGATGGCCAAACCATTGCTTATAAGGGAAATTAGAGATAGTATTATATCCATGGAAGAGGCATACAAATTGGCCAGAAAAAACAGCTGAACCGAGGATTGGGAGCAGTTTAGAATTCAGCAAAGGAGACTGATTAAGAAGGGGAAAATAGAGTACCAGAGTAAGCTTGCAGGGAACATAAAAACTGACTGTAAAAGTTTCTATAGGTATGTGAAGAGAAATAGATTGGTGAAGACAGGTGTAGGTCCGTTACAGTCAGAAACAGGTGAATTTATAATGGGGAACAAAGAAATGGCTGACCAACTAAATACATACTTTGCTTCTGTCTTCACAAAGGAGGACACAAATAATATACCAGAAATGTTTAGGAACACAGGGTTTAGTGAGAGGGAGGAACTGAAGGAAATCAGTATTAGTAGGGAAATGATGTTGTGGAAATTGATGGGATTAAAGGCCGTAAAATTCCCAGGGCGTGATAATCTACATTCCAAAGTACTTAAGGAAGTTGCCCTAGAATTAGTGGATGCATTGGTGGTCATTTTCCAAGAGGCTACAGACTCTGGAACAGTTCCTACAGATTAGAGGGTAGCGAAAGTAACCCCGCTATTTAAAAGGGGAGGTAAAGAGAAAACAGGAAATTATAGACTGGTCAGCCTGATGTCGGCAATGGGGGAAAATCCATGGTAAAAGTAGTAACAGCAGAGCTATAGGAAAGCAGTGGCAGGATTGGAAAGACTCAGCATGGGCTTACAAAAGAGAAATCATGCTTGGCAAATTTACTGGAATTCTTCGAGGATGTAACCAGCAGAGTTGTTGAAGGAGAGCCAGTGGATGTGGTTTATTTGGACTTTCGGATGGCTATCAACGAAGTCCCACATAAGAGATTAGTATGTAAAATTTAAGAACATTGGATTGGGGTTCGTGTATTGAGATGGATAGAAAGCTGGTTGGCAGAATGGAAACAAAGAGTAGGAATAAAATAATAGTCTTTTTCCAAATGGTTACTGAGTCAGATTTCTTTTAAATTCATTTACAGGACTTGGGTGTCGCTGGTTGGGCCAGCTCATCCATAGTTGCCCTTCAGAAGGTGGTGGTGAGTTGACTTCTTGAACCGCTGCAGTCCTTGAGATGTAGGTATACCCACTGTGCTGTTAGGGAGTTGTTCCAGGATGTTGCCCAAGCAACAGTGAAGAAACGGCGATATATTTCCAAGTCAGGGAAGTGAGTGGCTTGGAGGGGAACCTCCAGGTGGTGGGATTCTCAGGAATCTGCTGCTCTTGTCCTTCTAGATGGTAGTGAGTTTGGAAGGTGCTGTCAAAGGAACCTTGGGGAGTTGCAGTGCATCATGTATATCAGTATTTTTCTAGCTTTTTTGTCTGGGATCCACAGCAGTCAACCTTCGCAACCCACGCCCGCCGACCTTTGCGACCCATGCTGGCTGTCCTTTGCGACCCACCATTTTCACTTACCTTTAATGTGACAGGTGAGCCTGCTTGGTCCTCACGATCTCACTTGCTTTGTTATTCAATGTTCCATTTCTGATAATGACGATTTAAGATCTCACTGCACCGTTGAAAAAAATAAAGAGGTTTGTCCTCAAACCCGCCATGTTTATTCTTCAAATGTCTTTGAAAATTTGAGGGTTTTAATCTTTCATTTGCCAGTGCTTCCCTGCATACAACACACATGAACTTTGAATCCTGACTTGCAGTGGCAAAGTTTATAACCCATACCTCAAGTAATCATCTTTATGCTGCTTCATTCCTGTTTTCAGCTTCAACTTCATGGGTTGTTCGCCAGAGGCCCGGGAGTTCACACCAGCACTGCTGGCAGCTGCAGAATGGAGGAATATCTCCCCGCTGCCAGAACACGTGATGTCAACATACAGAGCACGTGACCTGCTTTCCGTGCCATTTCCGGTGGGAGGACTCCATTGTTTGCTGAAAAGATCCGGCCCTGAACAGCAGGAGGAGGTGGTCCACCCCACTGGGCTCCGGGCCTGCACACTGCTTGACCTGGCACATATACTGTGGAAGGCCGGCAATCTCAAATGTCCATCACAGCCGGCATTTTTAAAAGTCGGCCGCAGCCACAATCGGCAACACCACGGCCAAGCGCCGCGTCCCTCCAGAAACCTGCCCGCGACCCACCCGCAGGTCGCAACCCTGTGTTTGAAAACCCTTGTAGATGGTACACAAGGCTGCCACTATTCGGCGGTGGTGGAGAGTTTGAATGTTTGCGGAAGGGGGTAGCAATCAAGCGGGCTGCTTTGCCCTGGATGCTGTTGAGCTTCGTGAGTGTTGTTGGAGCTGCACTCATCCAGGCAAGTGGAGAGTAATTTCCATTACACTCTTGACTTGCGCCTTGTAGACGGTGGACAGGCTTCGGGGGTCAGGAGATGAATTACTTGCCGTAGGATACTTAGCCTTTGACCTGCCCTGGTAGCCATTGTATTAATATGGCTGGTCCAGTTCAGTTTCTGATCAATGGTAACCTCCAGGATGTTGATTATGGGGGATTCAGCAATGATAATACCATTGGATGTCAAGGGGTGGTGGTTGGATCCTCTCTTGTAAGAGATGGTCATTGCCTGACACTTGTGTGGCACAAATGTAACTTGATACTTGTCAGCCCAAGCCTGGATATTGTCCAAGTCTTGCTGCATTATCTGAGGAGTCGTGAATGGTGCTGAACATTGTGCAGTCATCCGCAAACATCCCCATTTCTGACCTAATGATGGAAGGGAGGTAATTGATAAAGCAGCTGAAGATGGTTGGGCCTGGGACACTACCCTGAGGAATAACTGCAATGATGTCTTAGAGTTGAAATGAAAGACCTCCAACCTCCACAACCATCTTCCTTTGTGCCAGGTATGACACCAACCAGTGGAGAGTTTTCCCCCTGATTCCCATTGACTCCAGTTTAGCTAGGGCTCCTTGATGCCATACTCGGTCAAATGCTGCCTTGATGTCAAGGACAGTCATTCTCACCTCACTTCTAATTCAGCCCTTTTGTCCATGTGTGAACCAAGGCTGTAATGAGGTCAGGAGCCGAGTGACCCTGGCCGAACCCAAACTGAGTGTCTGTGAGCAGATTATTGCTGAGTTTTGATCAATAAGGGGATCAGGGGTTATGGGGAGAAGGCAGGAGAATGGAGATGAGAAAAATATCAGCCATGATTGAATGGCGGAACAGACTCGATGGGCCGAGTGGCCTAATTCTGCTCCTATGTCTTATGGTCTTATAAGTAAGTGCCGGTTGATAGTACTGTTAATGACTCCTTCCATCAAAGTTGATGACTCCTTCCATCATTTTGCTGATGATGGAGAGTAAACTGGGTTAGATTTGTCCTGATTCTTGTGTACGGGTCTCAAGTGGGCAATCTTCTACGTTGCCGGGTAGATGTCAGTATTGTAGCTGTCCTGGAACAGTTTGGCTAGGTGTGCGGCAAGTTCTAGAGCACAAGTCTTCAGCACTATTGCCGGAATATTGTCAGGGCCCATAGTCTTTGCAGTGTCCAGTGCCTTAAGCTGTTTCTTCATCTCACGTGGAGTGAATTGTATTGGCTGAAGACTGACATCTGTGATGCTGGAGACCTCCAGAGGAGACTGAGATGGATCATCCACTCGGTACTTCTGGCCGAAGATTGTAGAGAATAGCTCAGCCTTGTCTTTTTCACATATGTGCTGGGCTCCTCCATTATTGATGATGGGAAATTTGTGGAGCCTCTGACTCCAGTGAGTTGGTTAATTCTCCACCACCATTCACGGTTGGATGTGGCAGGACTGCATCAGCCATGATCATAATGAATGGCAGAGCAGCTCAAAGGGCCGAATGGCCTACTCCTGCTCCTCTTTTCTTTGTTGTTTGTGATCGTCCTGGCTAAATAAAGCTTGGGACCGGTGGTAATATTGTTTAGCTGCTCTGCCAAATTCTAACATCTGGATGTGCTTTATGTCCTTTCAGGAGAAAGCTATGAACATGCGAAAAATGATAGACAGTAAAAGGGACCCACCCTACCCTTCCAGAACTATGTAGTCTCAAGGGAAATAGGAAAAAAACAACTGATTAAAAAAACAGGGCGGCACATTAGCACAGTGGTTTGCACTGCTGCCTCACAGCTCCAGGGAGCCGGGTTCAATTCCGGCTGGAGTGACTGTGTGAAGTTTGCACTTTCTCCCCGTGTCTGCATGGGTTTCCTCCTGGTGCACCGGTTTCCTCCCACAGTCCAAAGATTACAGGTTAGGATTGGCCATGATAAATTGCCCCTTAGTGTCCAAAAGGTTAGGTGGGGTTACTGGGTTATGGGGATAGGGAGGAGGCGTGGGTTTAAGTAGGGTGCTCTTTCAAGGG
Organism: Scyliorhinus torazame; assembly: GCF_047496885.1. NCBI lineage: Eukaryota > Metazoa > Chordata > Chondrichthyes > Carcharhiniformes > Scyliorhinidae > Scyliorhinus > Scyliorhinus torazame. Next base: position 224,236,770 of record NC_092710.1, on the reverse strand, counting down.
CCGGTGTAGACTCGATGGGCCGAATGGCCTCCTTCTGCACTGAAAATTCGATGATTCTATGATAGGTTAGTTCAGGAAAACAATCTGGAAAATTCCTCTCTGAGCCCTTTAGGTAATCAAAACAAGCACCAGGGGTCACATCGACCCTGAATTATGTCACAGGATACTTGTCTCTTGTATGAGATGATGTCCTTTACAGTTAGGAATAACTGCAGCTTAATCTTGAAGAAATTCAGTGAATCGTTTTTCACAGCACGAGCAGCAATCTATACTACACAGCCACAATGCTCTGGGAATATCATCCAATTTACCTCTGACCCTGTATAATGTAACAGTGTGGCCTGAGTGCTCCCTAACCTATACAATTGAAATAATTGTTCCATGTAAATATAATCTAGCCGCTTCATTATAAACTTCGATCAAATCTCCGGAGTTAATACTTTTCCAGAGTATATAGACCCAAATCTTAGAGCCTATGGTAACCAAGGTGTGTTTCACCAAGTATTAATGTTGATTTTTTTTATTCATTCAAGGAGTGTGGGCTTCGCTGGCTAGGCCATCATTCATTGCCCATCTCTAATTGCCCTTGAGAATCTGATTGACCTCCTCTGCACCCTTTCCACAATCTCAATATTCCCAGCATGTGAGGAGGCCAATATTCCAGCCCTTCCCCTTTTGGTGTGAGTCCCCAAGAATAATCTCTCGTTGCTGCTGTTGTTGACTTGGGAGAAGCAAGTTTGTATGTGCTGTTTGTGCATATGTGGCACATGGGCTGCTGTGGTTTGCAACCAAACTGCATTGTCTGAGTGCTGCAAGCTGCCTTCATTTTCCAGACCTCACTGTTTCATTGTCAGCTGTGAGGTTGATAGAACTGTAATGTAAAATGTCTGGCAACTCCGGGAGCCCTGAGAGAACAACTACGAGAGAGATAGAAAGAGGGAAACACAAAGTGGGGAAGGGCGAAAGAAGCATCAACTGGGGGATAATAAAGTTCCTGATGTCCTGTGTGGTGTGCATTGCTGTATCTTTCATTTCAGGAGTCGGGCACTTTTAGTGCTTCTCACTGAATATTGAACATTAACTCCGTTAAGCGAGGTTTCAGTGATAGGATGCGATAGTTAACTGAATGAGATTTGTTTTTTGATTTATTTGAGAATTTTATAACTTTCTATGTCTTATATTTTTACATTATTTGTAAAGAATTAGGAACCAATCGTTAGCCAGATGTACACCCAGAATGCCACAATTATTTCTCGACTTGTAGTCAGCTATTGGAAACAATGGGCAGAATTCTACAGCCCCTTCGGCTAGCCGCTTCTTACGGTCCTGCCAGAGTCAATGGGCTTTTGGATGACTCACTGCATTTTATGCACCCTCCCGCCCACCTTGCGATGGCCTTTAGAATTCCGCCTGATGTATTAGTGCAGGAGCCACATGAAGAACAAAGAAGATTCAGCCGGATTCAAAATACATGGATTGTTGCCCCGGTGGTGGGGGGGAGAGGAGGGAGGGGGGGGAGTCAGAGGAAAAGAGGAAATTTGCCCCCCATATGTGATAGTGACTGTGGTATTATCAGGTATTGGCTGTATAGTATAGTAGCTCCGCCCTGATAGGCGGGGTATAAGAACCCGTGACAGCGGCGACTCCGGACCACCACAGCGAACTTCTCCAGGGGCCCCAGGCGGCCAGCGGTCGGCGCCACCCCCGTATCCCAGGCCCACGTGCGGACCCCGGGCGCTGCCATCTTGTCCCTCGGACACCACGCTGGAAGGATGGGAGCCGCCATTTTGTCCACCCCCAACCACCGTGTGTGACCAATGGGAGACGCCATCTTGGATGCCCCAGGACCCCAGCTCGGCTGACCACGCACTGCCTGAACGAAATCCACAACTACTGCGTCTGGCCTCGGTGACCCTGGACCAAACTCGACCTCAAGCACTCTCAACAGCAACGACGACCGTCTTCATCAACAGCCACGAGACGTCCTGCCTGATCGACTCTGGGAGCACGGAGAGCTTTATACACCCTGACACGGGAAGGCGCTGTTCCCTCTTTATCCACCCTGTTAATCAAAGAATCTCCCTTGCCTCCGGTTCTCACTCTGTAGAGATAAAGGTCCAGGGAAGAGAATTCAAAAATTTCTGCCTTTATGTTCTTCCCCACCTCTGCGCGGTTACACTCCTGGGTTTAGACTTCCAGTGTAACCTGCAAAGTCTGACCTTCCAATTCAGCGGCCCTATACCCCACCTTACTGTCTGCGGCCTCGCAACCCTTAAGGTCGACCCAACTTCCCTGTTTGCGAACCTCACCCCGGATTGCAAACCCGTCGCCACCAGGAGCAGACGGTACAGTGCCCTCGATCGGATCTTTATTAGGTCAGAGGTCCAAAGGTTACTGAGGGAAGGGGTCATTGAAGCCAGCATCAGTCCCTGGAGAGCCCAAGTAGTGGTGGTAAAGACTGGGGAGAAGCAAAGGATGGTCATCGACTACAGTCAGATCATCAACAGGTTTACGCAGCTGGACGCGTACCCTCTCCCCCGCATATCCGACCTCGTAAACAGGATCGCGCATTATAAGGTCTTCTCCACGGTGGACATCAAGTCCGCCTACCACCAGCTACCCCTCCATACCAGTGACCGCAAATACACTGCCTTCGAGGCAGACGGGCGGTTCTATCACTTCTTAAAGGTTCACTTCGGTGTCACTAACGGGGTCTCGGTCTTCCAGCGAGAGATGGACTGAATGATTGACCGGTACGGTTTACGGGCAACATTCCCCTATCTCGATAATGTCACCATCTGCGGCCACGACCAGCAGGACCACGACACCAACCTCCGAAAATTTATCCAGACCACTAAAATCCTTAATCTAACATACAATAAGGATAAATGCGTGTTTAGCACCGACCGTCTAGCCATTCTCAGCTACGTAGTGCGAAATGGAGTTGGAGGCCCCGACCCTGAACGCATGCGTCCCCTTATGGAGTTCCCCCTCCCCCACTGCCCCAAGGCCCTGAAGCGCTGCGTAGGGTTTTTTAGTTACTACGCCCAGTGGGTCCCCAACTACGCAGACAAAGCCCGTCCCCTGATTCAATCCACAACACTCCCCCTGTCGATAGAGGCCTGCCAGGCCTTCAGCCGCATCAAACAGACATTGCAAAGGCCACGATGCACGCCATCGACGAGTCCCTCCCCTTCCAGGTCGAGAGCGATGCGTCCGACGTAGGTCTCGCGGCCACCCTCAACCAAACGGGCAGGCCCGTGGCCTTCTTCTCCCGTACCCTCCATGCTTCCGAAAACCGCCACTTCTCAGTCGAAAAGGAGGCCCAGGCCATAGTAGAAGCTGTGTGACATTGGAGGCAATACCTGGCCGGCAGGAGATTCACACTCCTCACTGACTGATGCGACCATAAATTCACTGAGAGACACGTTGAGAAGTAAATCGTGGTTTTAATCAGCTTACAACTGAGCCTGCCTGTGACCGGTACAACAATGAATGCGGCCCCGCAGTTCAGCTGCCTTTATACTTCCTGTAAGGGGTGGAGCCATGGGCAAGCCCGTACATGCCCCGACATATCCCCCTGTGGGTGAAGCCGTACAATGGCACATAGGTGGAGCCCACAGGGTTAAACACATAACGTAACACGATACAGCAGTAACATGATATCACAGTGCACTGGTGAATTAACAGTAGTTCCATTCACCACACTGACCAACGGTCGGTTGCTTTCATGTTCGATAATGCACAGCGGGGCAAGATAAAAAACGACAAGATCTTGCGGTGGAGAATCGAACTCTCCACCTACAACTACTTGTATTGTCCCGGGAAGCTAAACAAGCCTCCTGACGCCCTGTCCCACGGCACATGTGCTACCGCACAAGTGGACCGCCTCCGAGCCCTCCATGAGGACCTCTGCCAGGGCACCCGACTGACTGATTGCTTCCTTTTTAATGAATGTATATACCCGCCATGCTTGTAAATATTCGCTGTAAGGAGGTATCACGGTACCTCCATATCTGATCATACCATGTTGTTACATTTTGTTGTTACTGGCCGTCACCCCCGCTGGACTCTTTTTAAGAGGGGGTGAATGTGGTATTATCATGTATTACGGTACCTGAGAGGCTGAAGTACCATTGGTTAAACCTAGGGGTTTACCATTGGCTGTATAGTATAGTAACTCCGCCCTGCTAGGTGGGGTATAAGAACCCGTGCCGTCCCAGCAGCCCTCATTCTCTACCTGAGCTGCTGGGGAACAGTTCTAGCTTATTAAAGCCTTCAGTTGTACTACAACCTCATTTTAGTAGTTATTGATCGTGCATCAGTGACAAAATCTGCGAGGACCTCCTCCTCCAATCACAGGCTATCGCGCACTTGATGCTGGGAAGATTACTAGTGGCAGAGGCTGTTCTCGTGATGCTGCCAGTGCAGCGGCCTTTGCAGGTGACCCCGGCACCCTCACACCAAGGTCAGCTTCCAGGAGCATCGCAGTCCCAGGCAGGCAGCAGCAAGCAGTCTGCTTCCACCCCATCCTCAGCCACAATGGGGTGGGAGCAGCTCCTAGAAGTGTCTGTGGGTTGAGGCTATTGAATCGGTGACATCAAAACATCTCCAGTTACAGGTATTGCAACTATCTTCTGGTGTAACCAGTTGACATGTACATACTGTCTGCTTACTAGAGCCTAAATATCTAAAATGGGACTTGATGTCTGAAATGCATCTGTTTCCTAGCTTTTGGTCCGTGGGTGCTTCTGTTGGAAATTATATCAAATTGTTCTGCGATAAAGCACTGGGCACTCAGGAGGGTTTATGTATAATCATGGCAAAAGGGAGGAGAATGGGAAATAAGGGTTAGCAGAGCAAAGGAGTGTATTGGGGAGGAGTGGGCTGAATTTAGTGCTTGCACAGGGGTTTCACTGATGGGGCCGAAAGCGAGCCATCGCTATTAAGGATGGTCACCCAACTTCCGGTGGTGGCTATGAAGGAGTAAGTCGCACATTTGGTGGCTCCCGCTTTGGCGGACTTTTGGACCTTTTCCCCCGATCTTTTAATGGACTTGAATTGTAGAACGGATGTCAGTGGCAATTCTCTACTGAATTCCCACTTCAGTGCATGGAGAAAAGGACTAGAAGTGTTCGTAAGGGCAGAAATAAGAAGACAGAGAAGACTTGGGCTGTAGTTGCAACAGGGGACAGCTTGGCGGAGGGGCGAACCTCTGGCTCGTCGACCCAGCAGTCTATGGAGCAGCTGATGCAAGTCACCCAGGAGGGCTTCGCTATGCAGAAATGGGACTGCTTGGACCCGATAAAAGTGTCGATTGAGCGGCTGGAGCTCAGGTTGGACGCCCAGGATCGGGCGATCCAGAAGGTGGAGAAGGCACTGGCTGAGCAGGAGGAACATCAAACTGCGGTGGAGCTGGAGGTGGGGATGCTGAGAGACCAGCAGAAGAAGCTCCTGGAGAAGGTGGAGGACCTAGAGAATAGGTCCCGCCGGCAGAACCTAAGAATCGTCGGGCTCCCGGAGGGGTCCGAAGGAACGGACGCTGGGGCATACATCGCAGACATGATTGTGAAGCTGCTGAGGGATGGGGCATTCTCCCGGCCCTTGGTGGTGGACAGGGCTCACAGAGCACCTGCGAAGAAGCCGTGAATGGGAGACCCCCCGAGGGCTATGGTGGTGAGATTCCACAGGTCTTCGGATAAGGAGCGTATTCTGCAGAGGGCCAAACAGACACGGAGCTGTAAGTGGGACAATAGCATCCTGTGGGTTTACCAAGACCTGAGTGTGGAGGTGGCCAGGAGGAGAGCAGGCTTCAATCAGATCAGGGCAATCCTTTTCCAGAAAAAGGTGAAGTTTGGACTGTTAGACCCAGCCCGTCTCTGGGTCACGCATGAGGATCAGCACTTTTACTTTGAGTCGCTTGAGGACGCGTTGGACTTTGCAAGAAAGGAAGGGCTGACGAAGGACTGAGAACTTTTGAACTTGGCTGCAACGTTCATGTTTCTGCTTTCTCTGTTTTTGTTTCTCTGTTTTTGTAAAAGGTTTCTTGTTTTGCTTGGCACCAGCAGTAGAGCTGGGTGAGTTTAGGTTTTCATTTGCACTGTTGGGAGATGGAGGGGTGTTAGTTTTGATCTTGGTGTTTTTCAGTTGGGCAATTGTGTGGGGATTGTTTGCATGAGCAGAGGGGGAGGGGGAGGGTGGGGAGGGAACAGTAGATGGGAGACTATCTGGCGCCGGGGATGGGGGCCACCAAGCCAGCTGGGTGAGCTAGCTCTCGGAAGCGCAGTGGGGTGTGTGTACATGTTTGGTTTAGGAAAAGGATTGGGTTACAGGGTGTTGTTGCAAGGGGGGGGGGGAGTGAATGTTCTGCTTGGGACTTGGGCTGAGGGACAGAGAGGAGGTCGGGGGCAGAGGCTGCCTGGGGATGGACCAGTGGAGGCGCAGATCACGGGCTGGTGGCCGGCCTAAAAAAAGGGGATGACTGATCGGCAGAGGGCGGGGGGGGGGGGGGGGGGGGGTCAATGAGCCCCCAACTAGGCTGATCACCTGGAATGTTCGAGGGTTAAATGGGCTGGTCAAGAGGGCACGTGTGTTCGCGCATCTTAGGGGATTGAAGGCGGGTGTGGTGATGTTGCAGGTGACGCACCTTAAGGTAACGGACCAGGTTAGATTGAGGAAAGGCTGGGTCAGCCAGGTGTTTCATTCAGGACTAGATTCAAAGACTAGAGGGGTCGCGGTCCTGATCAATAAGCGGGTGGTGTTTGAGGCGGGTAGAATAGTCTTGGACATGGGAGGTCAGTACATTATGGTCAGTGGGAAACTAGAGGGAGTGCAGGTGGTGTTAGTTAATGTGTATGCGCCAAATTGGGATGATGTGGAGTTTTTAAAGAGGATGTTGGGGAAGATACCGGACCTGGACTCGCAAAGGTTGGTCATGGGAGGGGACCTAAATACAGTTATGGACCCGGGCTGTGACCGGTCAAGCTCGAAAATGGGCAGGATGCCAGCAATGGCAAAGGAACTAAGAGGGTTCATGGAGCTGATGGGGGGCGGGGTGGATCCATGGACACTTGGGCAGCCGAGGGCGAAGGGGTTCTCCTTCTACTCACACGTGCATAACGTGTACTCACGGATTGATTTCTTTATTTTGAGCAGGGTCTTTCTGGCTGGGGTGGTGGACACGGGGTATTCGGCGATCACACTCTCAGACCATGCTCCGCACTGGATTGAACCTGCAGGTTCGTAAAGACAGTAACCAGCGCCCGCTGGGACTTTTGGCGGATGAAGGGGTGTGCGAGCGGCTGAGGAAATGCATTCAGAACTACCTGCAGGTCAAGGACACGTGGGAAAACTTAGGCTGCGGTGGTTTGGGAAGCACTGAAGGCGGTGATAAGGGGGAGCTGATCTCGATCTGGGCCCATAGGGAGAAGGTGGACAGAGCAGAAACGGGCAGACTGGTAAAGGAGATATTACAGATCGATAGGAAGTATGCAGAGACCCCAGAGGCAGGGCTGCTGAGGGAACGGCGGAGGCTGCAGGCGGAGTTTAGCTTGCTGACCACAGGGAGGGCGGTGGAGCAGCTGAGAAAGGCGAGGGGGGCGATTTATGAACATGGGGAGGAGGCCAGCAGAATACTTGCACAGCAGCTTAGGAAGAGGGAGGCAGCTAGGGAGATAGGGAAAGTAAAGGACGGTGAAGGGAACCTGGTTGGTGATTCGGTAGGGGTGAATAAGGCGTTTAGAGATTTTTACAGCAGGCTGTACAGGTCGGAACCCCCTACGGGGCCGGAGGGGATGAGGCGCTTCTTGGAGGGGCTGAATTTCCCAACGGTGGACGGCGAGCGGGTAGAAGGGCTGGGGGCCCCAATTGGGCTGGAAGAGATAGTGGAGGGCTTGAAGGCCATGCAGGCGGGTAAGGCCTCGGGTCCGGATGGGTACCCAGTGGAGTTCTATAAAAAGTTCTCGGGGATACTGGGGCCGGTGTTGTTGAGGATGTTCAATGAGGCAAGGGAAAGAGGGGTGTTTCCCCCGACGATGTCACAGGCAACGATTTCGCTGATTCTTAAGTGGGACAAGAACCCGGAGCTGTATGTGTCGCACAGGCCGAACTCCCTGATGAAAGTGGATGCCAAGTTGCTGACCAAAATCTTGTCCTCCAGGATTGAGGACTGTGTTCCGGACGTTATTGGGGAGGACCAGACGGGGTTTGTTAAGGGTAGGCAGTTGGTGACCAATGTAAGATGGCTGTCAAATGTGATCATGATGCCCCCGGAAGGTCGGGAGATGGAGAGGTAGTGATCGCAATGGATGCAGAAAAGGCTTTTGATCGGGTAGAATGGGACTATCTGTGGGAGGTACTGGGACGGTTCGGATTTGGGCGGGGCTTTATTGACTGGGTCAGGTTACTGTATCAGGCTCCGGTTGCAAGTGTGCGGACGAACAGGAAAACTTCGGACTACTTTAGACTGCACCGGGGGACGAGACAGGGATGCCCCCTCTCCCCACTGTTGTTTGCGCTAGCTGTAGAGCCGTTGGCAATCACTCTGAGAGCTTCAAGGGGCTGGAAGGGACTGGTCCGAGGGGGTGTGTGGAGCACAGGGTTTCGCTCTATGTGGATGATCTGCTTCTGTACGTTTCGGACCCAGTAGAGGGGATGGAGGAAATCATGAAGATTTTAGGGGAATCCGGCCAGTTTTCGGGGTATAAGCTAAACATGGATAAGAGTGAGATGTTTGTGGTTCAGGTGAGGGGACAGGAGGGGCGACTGAGGGAGCTGCCATTTAGGTCAGTGAGGGGTAGTTTTCGGTACCTGGGCATCCAACTGGCGCGGGAATGGGACCGGCTGCAGAAATTGAATCTGGCCCGGCTGGTGGACCAAATGAAGGATGATTTCCGGAGATGGGACGCTCTCCCGTTGTCGCTGGCCGGGAGGGTACAAATGGTGAAAATGACGGTCCTCCCGAAGTTCCTATTTGTATTTCAATGTCTCCCCATTTTTATTCCGTGGTCCTTTTTTAAGCGGGTCAACAGGGTGATCACGGGCTTCGTCTGGGCAGGCAAAACCCCACGGGTAAGGAAGGTAATGCTCGAGCGGAGCCGGGGAGAGGGCGGGCTGGTGCTGCCAAATGTTAGCAATTATTACTGGGTGGCTAACATAGCCATGATCAGGAAGTGGGTGGTGGGGGAGGGGTTGGCATGGGTTGGGATGGAGGCGGCTTCTTGTAAGGTCACCAGCCTGGGGGCGTTGGTAATTGCACCTCTGCCATTCCCGCCGGCATGGTATTCCACCAGTCCAGTGGTGGTGGCGGCCCTGAGAGTTTGGTGCCAGTGGAGGCGGCATGTGGGAGCAGTGGGAGCATCGGTCTGGGCCCCAATTTGTGATAACCACCGGTTTGCCCCGGGGAGTATGGATGGGGGGTTCTGGGTATGGCAGAGAGCAGGGATTGAGAGGATGGGGGATGTGTTCATAGAGGGAAGCTTTCCGAGTGTGAGGGCGCTGGAGGGAAGGTTTGGGTTGGTGAGGGGAAACAAATTCAGGTATCTGCAGGTGGAGGACTTCCTTCGTAAACAGGTGGCAACCTTCCCGCTCCTACCACTAAGGAGGATTCAGACAGGGTAGTTTCCAGAGGGTGGGTGGGGAGGGGAGCGTCTCGGACATCTATAAGGAGCTTATGGGGTCGGAGGAGACGCAGACCGAGGAGCTAAAGCCTAAGTGGGAGGAGGAACTGGGAGGTGAGATAGAAGATGGTCTACGGGCAGAAGCGTTGAGTAGAGGCAACGCGTCTGCAATATGTGCCAGGCTCAGCCTGATACAATTTAAGATTGTGCACCGGGCTCACATGACAGTGGCCCAGATGAGCAGATTCTTTGGGGTGGAGGACAGGTGCACAAAATGTGCCGGAGGACCGGCGAACCATGGCCACATGTTTTGGACATGTCCAAAGCTTAGGAGATTTTGGATTGCGGACGTCATGTCCAAGGTTTTAAAAACAAGGGTGGCGCTGGGTCCAGAGGTGGCGATTTTCAGGGTGTCGGAGGATCCGGGAATCCAGGAGGAGAAAGAGGCAGACGTTCTGGCCTTTGCTTCCCTGCTGGCCCGGAGACGGATACTATTGGCATGGAGGGACTCAAAGCCCCCGAAGCCGGAGACCTGGCTATCTGACATGGCTTTCTCTGTTTGGAGAAAATTAAGTTTGCCTTGAGAGGGTCACTGTTAGGGTTCACCCGGAGGTGGCAACCGTTCGTCGACTTCCTTGCGGAAAATTAATCGTCTGCTGGGAGACAGCCAGAGTTTACGAGGTAGTATCCACTTGCTGCAGTGAGCCAACTGCTGTGGATAAAATGCCAGTGGCATCTGTGGCAATGATGCTTCATCATGTCCACTTAGCTTCTTTGGCGGTGGACTCCATGCTGAGGGCATCGCCTTAGTTGCTTTCTTGCCCCTTGTTCCTCATCCTTGCACCCCTGATGCCCTCCTGCAGATGTTACTCCATCACTGGTAAGTCCTATTTTTGATAGCCTAATTTCCTGCTATGTCCTTTCATTCACTTCAAACGTGGGCAGTATTCCGGAAGCCCCTCTCATATCGCTGAAGTCTGTAAGCAGAAGTACCCTGCCACCATGCACCCCCCCCCCCACCCCCCCCCCCCCACCCCCACCCCCCCACACACACACACAAAGAAATGCCTTTGTCAAGAGTGAAGAAATATTACAGATAATTCCCCTGACCCAATACATTTGGCTGCCTGTGAATAAGGGCCTTCTCTGAGCCTTCTCTCTTTAATGGTGTGTGTTGCTGCTGCCCCACCATCCAGATGGGGGACGAGGTCTCACTGTGGGGCAAGCCGGCATTGAGTTTGGCTGACAAGTACGCTGGTGGTTGGGGACCAACGATAAATCTCAGCTCAAGTGCCCGCGTCAAACTTAGATTGTACATGTGAAAAGCCCCTACACCCCCTACACTCCTCACCGCAAGATATTGATGATGACTGAGTTAATCACAAGCACAAAGCTCATGAAATACCAAAACAAAAAATGTAGAAGTCGCAGGCTGAGGGCAACACTGATGTTCCAGGCACCCACAAAGAATAGGCCTGCAAGGATAATGGGAAATGTTTGTGCTTCTGCTTCTGCATTGTATGTCTAATCTGACCATTCTGGTGGCTGATGACAGAGTAGTTACTGTAGCAATAAATGCCAATTAGAAAAGGTTCTCTGTCCAGTGGAGAGCAGATTGATATTAATACTCCTTAACATTTTGAGCCCCGCGTTTTGAGGCTAATTTGAAAGTGGGCACTGATAACAAAGGAAGGAGATTACACTATTCAACATTACTCATTCTGTACAGATAGATGAAACTGTTAGTTTTAATAAAGAGGGCAATCATTTGTTAAATTTGGACTGGCTGCTAAAGTCATAAGATTGCCTCTAGTGCAGTTTTGCAATGTAATTAAAGATAATTGAAAGTTACCAATGTAACTCACATGACTGGCGGAGACAGTCTCCCATAACTTTGGGTTTGATTTCACATGCAGACAGGTCCAGCAGCAGATTTATAAAGTACTCAGGGCATCCTTAAGCACTTTTTAAACTTACATGGTGTTGATTTAAATGCTTGGCCAATCCCTGCATGTCTGTAGATATTAACATTTCAAGCAGGCAGGGTAGAAGCTTGGCACATGCGAGTAAGCACGCCAGTGCAGGTTTCGCTTCAGGGCAGAATTCCACTTGGAACCAGTCAGTGTGAACAAGGTGGTGCCTGACGAGAAGTAACATTGCAGCAGCTTGTCTCAAAGCCATAGATGCATTATAATGCTCCAAAGTTTATTTTCTCCTGTTATAATTCCTCTCTTGTCTTCCCATTGTACCGCATCGAGAGAATTTCCTGGAATCGGTCTGTGACACATTAATCTGAACCAACTGTTACAAAGTGGGTAACAATGAAATCCTTTACCCTCGGATTCTATCTGCCACTTTGCCATATGGCTAAGTGGTTCCAGCTGAGACTGCAAACTCTGTCCCTGTAATACTCTCCACAACTAGTCTGTGAAATCAGTCTCATGTTGAGGTGAATTAATTACCATTAATGTACCATTAATACAGTTATTATGTATATTAATGTGATATTAGCTTTACAGAAAAAAGACTGAAGAAATAGTTTGTTCCATTTACATTTTGCAGCACCAGTGCTATTTAGTAAATGCAAGCTTAAAGATGTAAAGGAGCATAAGGATATGGTGGTGTGCTAGTTACCTGACATATTATACATGCCTTTCCCCATCTCCACCAAACCACAACTCACGGTGCCAAATTTGTGTTCAAAAAAATGTGAATGGGTTCCCTCGGCCTTGCATCATATTACAATATTCCTTCCTCCAAACTAGGTTGGATGAATTTTCAAGTGCCAAACAATAAGACAAAATGTGTAATCAATGCACCACAACCATTTGAAGAAAGAACTTTGAACTTGTACAAGTCACATGATGAGCAAGATATTTTGCTGTTTGATTTTAAAATCATCAGAAAGCCATTGAATCAGCTGTGAGTCGGCTGAGCAGCCAAGCTAATAATCAATAATTTCTTGAAAGTGGGAGAAAGACGCCCCAACCTGTTCCGAATTAGAGTTCACCTCAGAACCAACCTCCTAGACAATCAACTGTAAGAAGCCTCACAGTCATCTAAGAATCCTGTTTTACAAGGCCTTCACTTCAACTAAAGCATCAACTCATCTAAGAAACTACAGGACTACCATGAAACAGACTGAGATAATCATAAATTGTATTGTTTTATCTTCATCTATATCTAATCTTTGTGGGCATGATAGTGAGTCAAGTGAGTGAAGCAGAGTGTTTTAAACTTCCAGGGGCAAGTGTGTGACAATAAATGGCCTTCTTAATATTTTAAAAATTCACAAAGCTTGCTGCTGGGATTATTTAAATTGGGACCACCTTAACGATAAGGGATTTGCTCACTCAACTTGTTTCATGCTTTTGATCTTCAGAAGTCTGTAACCTGTCTTGGTTGATTGATGATAGGTCACATGCACTGGTGTTGACAACCTGCTCTCTTCACCTGAAGGTCAGAAACACACACCTTTTATATGCAAACATATTGATCATGGGCAATAAAAAAAAGCATATAAATTTAGTCAGTAAAATGTGTGACTCACCTTCTGACTCCTCAAAGCCTTTCCACATCAGCAAGGCATAAGTCGGGTATATGATGGAAAACTCTCCACTTGGTGGGAAGAGTACAATTTCAACACTTCAGTAGCTTGATTCCATCCAGCACAAAGCAACCTGGTTGGCTAACAACCCATCCAGCACCTTAAACATTCACTTCCTCCATCACTAATCCACTATGGCAGTAATATCCACCACCTATAAGATACACTGCAGCTCCTCACCAAGGCTCCTTCAACAGCACCTTTCAAACTCGCAACCTTTAACATCCTGAAGAATTAGGGCAGTAGGTGGGTGGAAATGCCACTAGGTTTTCCTCCAATTGTTACACAATCCTAACGTGGGACTATACCACTGTCTGTTCATCATCGCTTGTTAAGATCCTGGAATTTCCTCTTTAACTGCACTGTGCATGCACCTACATGAACTGCAAATGTTCAAGAGATTGGCTTCTTAGGGACAAATAGGAATGGAGAACAAGCATTAGCCTTGTCAGCGACACCCAAATCCCATGAATTAATAAATTTTAAAAGTTCGTATCCCACCCTATTACTACAATCTGCTCAGATCCATGTTTTTCCTACATGCTGAGTTTCAGTGTCTCAGACTTTGAACACAAAGGTTGTAACCACTTTCAGAACTTCCTCCCCATGCCTTTCTGCCTCGCTGCCCCTTAATAAAACATTGCAACACCAACGAGGGCACTGTGTTGTGTTGGATTTTGTAGACGGGAAGTTTTAAGCACACTTTACTACGAGAGTTCAGTTAAACAGCACAATGACTGCATATTTATTGTCACCAAGACTGCTTCGAACAAGCAAGGTGCCCCAAAACAACAAGGAAACAAAACCAAACAATAAACAAAAAAACCCAGTTCTTTGTTGAGCGCTAACTTTACATTGATCATCTTCCCTATGTATCTAACTGGATAGCTAAGCTATGTACAGTCAAACCAACCAGAAAGGAAATCTCTTTGTCAGTGTCTAGAAAATGAAGGTCCCATCATAGTCAGGTTCCCAGCCAGTCCCAGTTTGTATTCCTATTTGAGGTTGCACGCCAAACACAGTTCAAAACCAGGTAGTCAAACAACTTTTCTCTCAGGTTGCTTACCAGCCACCATTCACATTCATTTATCTCTGCAGGCACTCACGTGGGCCTCTACAAGCCCTCAGCCACACAACATGTTCAAGCACCCTCTTTTTATACCCCCCTGCTCCCTGTGCCTGTTTCAGTGTAATGCCTTCTGGAAAACACAATGCATGTGACCTGCTGTGTAGTTCTGGCTGAGAGGAAATGTACCATACATATAGGGAGACAGCTCTGCCCAATGCCCTCTCTCCTCAGCCTAGCCCCCCCTCGGGCTGAATGGCAGCAGAAAAAAGGAGTTGACCCGGAAAGAGAAGAAGCATTCCCACTTAACTTTCTGAAGTCATCACAAAATCTGATGGTTTCATCTGGCTTCGGGACGAGCACTATAGGGCTGGATCAGGCATTGCGAGATTCTTCAATCACTCCCAGATATAACTTTTTTAACCTCTTCCCTTATGACTGTACATTATGCTCTGGTACTCAATAAGGCTTGACGTGTGTCCTTTTCCTGGTGGGGTCGTGGGTGGCGAGGTGATTGTATCTGGGCAGTTCAGAGAAAACATCCTTTTTTATTCCAGGAATTCAAAGAGCCCTTGTTTCTGTCTTGGTGCAAGATCTCAGACTGTCACTACAGCTCTTGGACTTTCCTCAATTGGACAAGGGTTTGTTTCATTCCAGAGGATAACACGGTCCACTCATTTTCAAAAGAAATGAATATGCTTCATTTGTTCAGGCTTTTGTCTACCAGGCTGTTACACTTTTGCTTTGACTCTCTTTGCTTTGTTTTCATCTTTACCCTTATTCTTTTGAGCTTGCCGCCTCAGAAAGAGCTGCTAGTAGTTTTTGCCACTCAGAAGTGTGATGTCACCTTGTTGCCTTGGCCCCTAGAAACCTATTACTTCTGAGCATTTATTTTGCTAATTCCTCTTTTTTTTAATTACTATTTTTTCTCTGCCTGCAGCAGAGTTTTCTCCTTGTCCTTTATTTTGGTTTCTCTGCTGGCCAGGTCTGTCTGTAGCAAAGCCTTGCCTCCTTTCAGCTTTATCGTATAGTGTCCTTTCAGTCCTTCCCTTGAAAGGACAAGGTGCCTGTAAGTGTCTCAAAGATGAGAACACCAAAAGACCTCCAGTCGGCACTCTGAGTGTGACCCCCTTCGGTTGACTATCTCTAGTGTCATGTACTCCACTGTACCATAGAATGAATAGGTTGTCTCCTCATGGTCAATAGACCCTTTGCTCAACCCATAATCTGTTAGTTTAATATGACCCTCTTCATCCAGTGAAATATTTTCCGGTTTTAGATCTTCGTACCTAATTCCCTGACCAAGTAGATGATCTCAAGCAAGTGCCAATTCTGAAGGTAAAACCTCACATCCTCTTCAGTGAACATAACTTATTTGGATAGCTGCTTAAACACGCCTCCTTCCCTGAGAAAATCAAATAGAAGGTAGAGCTTCCTTTCAGCCTGTAAAGCATGGTGTAATTTGATGTTGAACGGATGATTCACTTCAACTAACATGTCACGTTCTGTTTTAGTCCAAGCTCAGTTTCTTACTTTTAGTGTAGCGTTTTTAAACACCTTCATAGCATATAGTTGCCCAGCATCATACCATGGGTTTCGTTAATCAGAAAAACCTTTACAAATGACCTTGGTCCCAGAGCGTGAAGCGACTCAAACTGGGAAGAGTGAGCCTCTTTTACAAACTTCTTTCACAAGGCACGCAACTGGTATCTCCTTTTCATTCTCTTGGTCTTGAGGTTGAAGAACTGCTTTGATGGACATGGGCTCATCCGCCATTTCCTGCGCATCCTGCCATCTCTCATTCCCCACAGCCAGGGACAACTTCTCCTACTTAGCCTTCAGCTCGTGTCTGGTTGTCGACAGTTCTGATTCTTTCCCATAAATATCTGACTGAAGCTTTGCCAGATTGGTTTGAGAGGCATGGTAATCCTTCCGCAGCTCTGAGAGCTTCCCTTCATTCACAGCCAGCTGCTCGCTCAGCACTGCCTCCTACTGCTGGAGTTTGGGTAATGTGTCAGCCTTTTGAGAGAGTTCCATTTTTAAGTCTTTCAGCTGGGCCTCACATTCCTTTGTTTACCGCTCCTGAGATTCCAGTGATTCTTCTAGTTTTGTCTGCAGTTGCTGCTCAGCTTCCTCTTTCCTCTGAACCAAGCTCCCCAGCTCTTTCATTTCATTGGTTGCATTCTCAGACTTTTTCTGAAGCTCGTGTTTTACTTGCTCATGCGATTTTTCCTTTTCGTCATGGGCAGTTTTCATCAAATGATGCTTGTAGTGATCTTTACATATGTATGTACAGAAGGGGCTGATGGGAAATGGAAAGACCACTAGGGGGCAGCACTGGTGGGTATAAAGGGGGAAGCAAGCAGCCCTCAAGGCTCTTTGGCTGATTAGACTGTGAGGAGAACAAAGGCAGAGAGTTAGCTCAGGGCTGCTAGTGTGGTCAGGCCTAGTTGTAGTGCATAGAAAAGTTGTAACCTTTCTACTAGTACAGTTCTTAAAGTAAGAGCTCACGCAGTTATTTAAGTTGTGTTGCTCAATAAACTTTATGTAAAACTTCTGGACGACTTTGAGCCTTCTTCCGAAAGCCTTTGCTGTAACTGAATTGAGTAGCACATGTTACCTGCCATACAGCTAACAAAATAATGCTCTTTCTCCAGTTTGAGTGTGTAAGCTTCCCTTGGGGCCTGCTGGCACTCTCCTCCGTATTCTTTGTTTCCTCCTTCAGTCATTCGAGCCCCTAGCCAAGCTAAGCTGTCTCTTATACCCTAGTGCCTATTTCCATGTCTTATCCAGGGCCTCTGATTCTGTTTTACACCATAAACAATTTCCTTCTCAGCCTTGAGCTGTTGGTTCAATTCTTTGATCTGGCTCTGTTGGGCTGTGTGTCATTTGTGGAGCTGATTTCGGTCATCTCGGGCTTGTTTAATGTTAGATTTCAGTTTCTTAATCTGTTCTTCCAGTTGTTCTATTTTCTACTTAATCAGTTACTTCTCCTTGTATTCTTTAAGGTTATTGTCCAGTTGAGTGCAATACATGGTCTTCTCATTGAGTTTTGTAGCAACACAATCTGGCTGCCCCTGGGCCTTGGTTAGCTCGTGCTCTTTATCCTGCAGGGCCTGCTTGGCAGTTTCTCAATGGTTTCCCAGGTCAGCTCTTTGTGTAGTTTTGTATACTTCGGCAGACAGCAGCAGCTCAGTTTTTCCTTCCACCTGTAGATCAAATTGAGTCACCTCCTCCTTGGTTTCACCAAGCCGCTTGGTGAGTTCATTAATGGTAAGACTCAAGGCAGTGACCTCGGACTTCAGCAGCATGCCGCTGAGATTTCTGCTCCTGCATTTGCTTGTGTAAGTTCTCGTATGCCTGCCTGTGGCTCCCTGTTTGCCTTTTCAGCTTCTCAGTTAACCGAGCAAGCTGGCCTTGTAGGCCATGGTTCTTCTCCTGCAGTCAATTCAAAGTGGCCATCTCGCCCTTGCCCTCTTGAATTTTAGCAACAAGCTCCAGCCGCTCAGCTTGGAGTTGCAAGCTCCAGAGCCTCTGCAGAATCACAGAATAATACAGTGCAGAGGAGTCCCTCAGCCCATCGAGTCTGCACCGACGCATGAAAAACATCTGACCTGCCTACCTAATCCCACTTGCTAGTACTTGGCCCATTGTCTTGAATGTTATGACATGCCAAGTGCTCATCCAGGTACGTTTAAAGAATGTGAGGCAACCCGCCTCTACCACCCTCCCAGGCAGTGCGCTCCATTCTATCACCACCCTCTGGGTAGAGTTTTCTCCTCAAATTCCCCTAAACCTCCTGTTCCTGAACTTGAACTTATGCCCTCTCGTAACTGACCCTTTAACTAAGGGGAGCAGCTGCTCCCTGTCCACTTTGTCCATGCTCCTCATAATCTTGTACACCTTAATGAGGTCTGAATCCCTGGTCCTTGTCCCTGACCTGATCCAGATCGTTCTGTGTTTCTCTCGGTTGGGATGTGGTGTTCTGTTGACCAGTCTGTAACTCGTGGTGCTGGTTTCATAGCTTGTCCAATTCATACTGCACAGCAGTCGTAGAAGCTGTACTTTTCTTTCCCTGTTGCTCAGTGTGGGAGAGTTTGAGCTGCAGGTCAGCTACCTGCTGCTTCATGCTCTTCACAGTCTTGCCAGACAGTTGCCTCTGTCCCTTCAACCAGCCATGTACCTCACCAAGCTGCCTCTTGGTCTCCAATTTGGAGCTGATTCACCTCACTCTGCAGCTGCATCTTCTCATCTCTCTGTTTCTCCCTCCTCTGACACAATTCAGTGCATACTCTTTGCACCAGTGTCTCTGCTTCACCATCAAAGGTTGCTGCCCTCCCACTTATCCCTCTTTTATCAGCAGTCAGTTTGTTTCAGCCTGTCGTCGATTTGATGCTTGCTGTGTGAGTTTCTCCATGGCTGCGGTGGCTGAGGCTTTTTCTTCTTTCAATGCAACCTATGCCCACATTCTCCACCACTGTAACAAGCCAAGTGTTGTGCTGAGATCTTGTAGATGGGCTGTTTAAGCACACTTTAACATGGGAGTTTAGGTAAACAGCACAATGACTGTACATTTATTAGGAGGGGTTATTGGGTTACGGGGATAGGGTGGAAGTGAGGGTTTAAGTGGGTCAGTGCAGACTTGATGGGTCGAATGGCCTCCTTCTGCACTGTATGTTTATGTTCTATGTCGCCAAGTCTGCTTCAAACAAGTGAGTAGCCCCAAAACAAACAAACCCAAACGACAAACCTAGATCTTTGTTGAGTTCTGTCTTTACGTTGATTATCTTCTCTACGTGTTTAACCAGATAGCTGGGCTATTTACCAGTGCAATCAAACCAGAACAGGAGGAGAGTTTCTTAGTCAGTGTCTGGAAAATTGGGGTCCTGCCAAGGTCAGGTTGCAAGCCAGTCGTATTATAATTTGATGTTACATGCCAGTGTCTCATTCTTTCATTTTCCCTGTCATCCATTCCCCTCTTTCATTGTCATCCTCTACCAATTTATGCAATTTCTATCCTTCCCCATCCTTCTGTTCAACATGCATCTTGACTCTGCATGTAGACTGGGTGGTGCAAGTTAGTCACAGTACAATAGAAGAGGAATTTCTGGAGTGTATATGGGATGGTTTTCTGGACCAGTACGTTGAGAAACCAACAATGGAACAGGCCATCTTCGATTGGATGTTGTGCAATGAGACAGGATTAGTTTGCAATCTATTTGTGAGAGAACCTTGGCGATGAGTGACCATGATATGGTTGAATTCTTTGTCAAGGTGAATAGTGAGGTAGTTGTTTCTGAGACTAGGATCCTGAAGCTCAGGAAAATAACTATGAGCTGACTATGATGGACTGGGAAACATTATTGAAAGGAAGGACAGTGGACAGGCAATGGCTGGCATTCAAGGAATGAATAGGTGAACTCCAAAAGTTGTTTTATTCCTATTTGGCACAACAGTAGAAAGGAAACTGTGGTCAAATCGTGGCTTACAAGAGAACTTAGATTCAAAAAAGTGGTTCACAAATTAGCAAGAAAAAGCATAGACCTGAGGATTAGGTTTAATTTAAAATTTATAAAACGTAGACCAAGGGATTGATTAAGAAGGGGAAAATACAATTTGCAAGTAAACTAGCGGGGATCATAAAAACTGACTGTAAAAGTTTCTATAGGTGTGCAAAGAGAATGGCGGCACGGTGGTGCAGTGGTTAGCACTGCTGCCTCATGGCGCTGAGGACCCGGGTTCGATCCCGGCTCTGGGTCACTGTCAGTGTGGAGATTACACATTCTCCTCGTGTTTGCCTGGGTCTCACCCCTACAACCCAAAGATGTGAAGGCTAGGTGGATTGGCCACATTAACTTGCCCCTTCAATGGAATGAAAAAGAATTGGGTACTCTAAATTTATTACAAAAAGGGTATGTAAAGAGAAAAAAGATTAATAAAAAATAAAATTAATCTGTATTGTCACAATAGGCTTACATTAACACTGCAATGAAGTTACTGTGAAAAGCCCCCAGTTGTCATATTCCGGTGCCTGTTCGGATACACAGAGGGAGAATCTAGAATGTCCAATTCATCTAACAGCACGTCTTTCAGGCCTTGTGGGAGGAAACTGGAGCATCAGGAGGAAACCCACGCAGACACCAGGAGAACGTGCAGACTCCGCACAGACAATGGCCCAAGCCAGGAATCGAACCTAGGACTCTGGCGCTGTGAAGCAACAGTGCTAATCACTATGCTACCATGTCACCCATAATAAAAACTAATGTAGGCCCCTTACAGTCAGAAACAGGGGAATTCATAAAGAGAACAAATAAATGGCTGAGGAACTAAATTTGTACTTTGCTTCTGTCTTCGCAAATGAAGACAAGAATAATGTACCGGAAGTTCTGAGAAGCACAAGTTTTAGTGAGGAGCTGAAGGAAATTAGTATTAGTAAAGAAATGATTTTGGGGAAATTAATGGGATTGTAGGCAGTCAAATCTCCAGGGCCTGATAATATTCATGCCAGAGTACTTAAGGTAGTGGCCCTAGAAATAGTAGATCAATTGGTGGTCATTACTTCTTTAGACTCTAGAATGGTTCCTACAGATTGGAGGGAGCGAATGTAACCCCGCGATTCAAGAAGGGTGGCAGAGAGAAAACAGGGAATAAGAGACCAGAGAGCCTAATGTCAGTAGTAGGGATGTTGCTGGAGTCAGTTATCAAGGATTTCATAGCGCAGCATTTGGAAAGCAGTGGTGTAATCAAATAAAGTCAGCATGGATTTCCGAAAGGAAAATCATGCTTGACAAAACTATTAAAATTCTTTGAAGATATAACTAGTCGAGTTGACGAGGAAGAACTGATGGATGTGGTTTATTTAGACTTTCAGGAGGCTTTCAAAAGGTCTCACTCAGCAGATTAATATGTAAAGTTAAAGCACGTAGGATTATGGGTTGTGTCTTGAGATGGATAGAAAGCTGGTTAGCAGACAGAAAGCAAAAAGTGGAACGAATGGGTCTTTTTCCAATTGGCAGGCAGTGACTAGTGCAGTACCGCAGGGATCTGTGCTGCGACCCCAACTGTTCACATTATATATTAATGATTTGCACAAGGGAACTAAATGTATTATCTCCAAATTGGCAGCTGATACTAAGTTGGGTAGGAGGGTGAGCTGTGAGGGGGATGCAGAGATGCTTCAGTGGAATTTGGACAGGCTCAGTGAACGGGCACATGCATGGCAAATGCTGTATAATGTGGATAAATGTGAGGTGATCCGCTTCAGTAGCAAAAATAGGAAAGCAGATTATTATTTGAAAGGGTGTAAATTGAGAGAGGTGGATACTCAGCGAGACCTTGGTGTCCTTGTGCATCAATGGCTGAAAGTAAGCGTGCAGGTGCAGCAGACAGTAAAGAAGGCAAATGGTATGTTTGCCTTCATAGCAGAAGGATTTGAGTGGAGGAATAGAGATGTTTTACTGCAATTGTAGAAGGCATTGGTGAGGCTGCACCTGGAGTATTGGGTGCAGTTTTGGTGTCCTTATCTGAGGAAGGATGTTCTTGTTGTGGAGGGAGTGCACCGAAGGTTTACCAGGCTAATTCCTGGGATGGTGGGACTGTCACATAAGGAGAGACTAAAATGGTTAGGATTGTATTTATTGGAGTTTAGAAGAGTATGAGGGGTCTTATAGAAACTTATAAAATTCTAACAGGATTAAACAGGATGATCTGTTGAGCTGCTCGCCGAAAAATATTTTTCACTGTACCTCGGTACACGTGACAATAACAAATCCAATCCAATCCAATCCAGGGTAGATTCAGAAAGAATGTTCCCGATGGTGGGAGAGTCCAGAATTAGGGGTCATAGTTTGAGGATAAGGGTTAAATCTTTTAGGACTGAGGTGAGGAGAAATGGGGGAGGCGGGATCAGGGTATTGAACTTGGTGATCATAATGTCAGGCAGAACAGGCTCGAAAGGCCATATAGCCCCCTCCTGTTTCTATTTTTTATGTTCTATGATTCCTCCACTGTCCATGCCATGTATCATGTCTCTCTGAATGCATGTGCCCCTTTTCCCTTCCATTGGAATTATTTTTTCCTCACTCCTTTCTCTCAGTTAATGAAGCAGGCAGACCATTCCTCTTGTGTCCTTCCAGCATTAATGACCCAGGCATCATGTATACTGGAAGTGGAATGGCAGCAAGAAGCAGAGTTGCCATCTCCAATGGCCAGTGGCATCATGCCAGCCCATTCGCACTGAAAGTCTGTGTTCACTGCCTTACGGGGGACCCAATGTTGTGTCAGGGAGGAAGGGACGTTTGAATTCTTTTGATTTCAAGTCACAAGCGCAGAGTACGAATAGGGGCTGAAAGAATGACTGTTCATGTACAAAGTGGATATTTAGCATTTTTGATAAAGGCCTTAAACATGATGAAGAGTTATAATAGGAGAAATAGTAATTGAGTATTTCCACTTGTTGGCCAGGTAGTGATCAGTACAAAAAATGATCACCACAAAAATGATGGGAGGTGAGAAAAGGGTTTAAAGCACCTTGGAAGGTTTGACTATGCTAAAGGCGCTATATGAATGCAAGTTGTTTATTGTAGAATCCGTCGCCTGTCTCCTCCCCCCATCCCATTATAAAAGCAGAGTCCATTAAAAGGGAATTAGATTATTGTCTTGAAATGTGAATATTAAACTTCCTGGGAGGGAGCGAGCAGAACAGTGAGAAGCGAAAGGAGCAAAAAACACTGGGGCAGGACTTCCACTTGTTTAAATTGGAAGGATAAGGAGACACAGGTTTACTCCGTGCCATCAAATAAGAGAATCGAATTTTGTTAAAAGGAACACCACTGATGAACACCAGATCATGAACAAAACTTTAAACAGATTGAATAATAATAGTTTCCTGCATCTAGTGCACAGTCCAGTGTCCCTGCAGTAGCCAGCGGCAGGGCAGGCTTGTGCGATGTGGATGTCAAGCTGCTGCTTTGTCGCTGTACTTGCTGTAACTCGCTGTCCGGGCGCCGGCTCTAACTTGACTGGAGAGGCGGAGACCGCCTCAGTGAATGAGTATCTCCCGCCCACAGCCTGCGACAGCTTCCCCCCAGCCCGCCCCGCACAGGGAAAGCTGCTTAGAAAAGTTCCAGGCAATCTGTCCTGTCCGGCCGCCTTTTGTTTTCTTCAGCAATTAATAATAATGTGGTCAACTCTATGTGCTTTAAGGGTTGTGACCCTCTTGATGCCGTTTTCTTCTTCGGCGCAACTGACTGGGTCGCGGGGAAAGGGTGAGTGAAAGTTTGGTTGAACGTTAAAGGGGAATGTCTCCGCCTATAGACTGAGTACACAGAGTGTGTGGGCTGGGGGAAAGCACAGCAAGCGGGTGGGTCTGACCAGGCAGGCACTGGGTGTTTATTTAAAGCTAAAATCCTGTGATGCCTGACTTCTTCCCCGAATACAAGCGAAGTTGGAAAAGTCCAAACGTGCCCATTAATTCCTTTGCATGCGGACTTCCAGCCCCCCCCCGATAATGTTACTTCCTGGAGAATGGTTGCTTTGCTCCAATAAGCTGAGGGTTGAGCAGGTATGGTACTAAAACCCGATTCTCTGCTTCACAAACAAGGAGGGCACTTTATAAATAGGGTGCAGTGCTTTATTTTCTGATCGTTTCCAGCAGGTTAGTTTTGCAGAGGTTAATTTCTTGCGTGGTTGTGTTGATTTCTTTCAACACTGACCAAGTTAAATATTGCAGCCTCGCCTTTGCTATCATCGTTTTTAAGAATAGAGATGAATTTCCTCCCGAATTGAAATTTGGTCAATCAGATTTAGAAATCTTATTCAAACAGCTTTTGTTCGGATGGTTCTTCTTTGAAGTTTGTTCAGTAAAAACTGTTCATGGGTGCAGAATAAATGTTACATACAACGCAGCTTTATTATTAATTATGAATGGATAGCCATATTATTCTGCTTCTACTGCCAAGTGAGAGAATGGTAAGGCTTTGTGCATATCCAATCCCAGATGGAGTTTGACAGTGCTGTCAGGAACATATCACACCATTTCAGAAAGATCACTGATTTAGTCTGCATTTTAATCATTAGAATTTTTTCAATGGTCTGGTAGATCCAGTAGCTTGTTTAGTGCAGTTCTTGTGTAGGATTCTTCATAGCATGTATAGGTAGAATTATAAACACATGTTAAATACTGTTAAATATCATACTTTTCAAGATCTCCAGTAGAAAATGAACAAAAATAGGAACTTGCTCTCCTTTAATTATTGTGCTTCAACTCAACTGAGGGAATGGATAGCTGAATTTTATTTATTTTTTCAGATGGAACAATTGATAGATCATTTTTACAGTCTCTAATGGTATTGATACTGTGTCTGAACCTACTCCAGTCTTGCAAACAACAGCTTCATTTATATAGCAGCTTTGATTTCCCAAACTGCTTCCTGGAGCATTACCAAACAACATATAACACTGACAATATAAGCCAAATGTGACCTCATTCCCTTGGTGCTTGGGGTTTCAACATTAATAATAATCTTTATTGTCACAAGTAGGCTTATGGTAACACTGCAATGAAGTTACTGTGAAAAGCCCCTAGTCGCCACACTCCAGCACCTGTTCAGATACACAGAGGGAGAATTCAGAATATCCAATTCACCTAACAGCACGTCTTTCAGGACTTGTGGGAGGAAACCGGAGGAAACCCAGGCAGACGCGGAGAACGTGCAGACTCCATACAAGACAGTGACCCAAGCCGGGAATCAAATCTAGGACCCTGGAGCTGTGAAGCAACAGTGCTACCCACTGTGCTATCGTGCTGACCACATTAGCTGCTGACGTTCTGTGATTCTTTCCTTAAATTTTCTACACCAAAGAGTCCTTACGGTGCAGAGGAGGCCATTCGGCCTATCGAGTCTGCATCGACCCTCTGAAAGAGCACCCTACCTAGGCCCACTCCCTCGTCCTAACCTCATAACCCACCTAGCCTGCACATCTTTGGACGCTAAGTGGCAATTTAGCATGGACAATCCACCTAACCTGCACAACTTTGGATTGTGGGAGGAAACCGGAGCATTCGGAGGAAACCCCCGCAGTCACTGGGAGAACATGTAAACTTCACAGTCACCCAAGGCCGGAATTGAATCTGGGTCCCTGGCGCTGTAACACAGCAGTGCGAGCCACTGTGCCACCGTGCTGCACATCTACCTATCTTTCTCCCCTCCTTTAAAATGCTCCTTAAAACCTACATCCCTTTTGCCCTCAAAATACCTAATGTGGTTCAGTGTTAAATTTTGTTTGATAGTGCACCTTGGGAAGTTACAATGTTAAAGATGCTATAGAAATGAAAGTTAGCAGTTGATTGATTCTGTCCGTACAACTTTTAGATTATCGGGGATAAAGTCAACTGACTGTGATTTGTGTGAAACAATTGAAAAAACATTCAACAAACATCTGAAAGTGTTACATGGTGTAGCTTACAATTGGATGAAATGAATGTTAATGCAACAAGGTAAACTAGTTGCATTGTTCATTGAATATGAAATTCTATTGCACATGCATGGTATCAGGCACAGTTTGCATGCTTTTCTGATCAAGTTTTCCAGGGAAAGATGGGACATAGGAACAGAGCTGGCCTATGGGATTAGGACAGCGCCCATGTAGGATCAATACCAACATAAACTGGCTTGGTTGAATGGTCTAATTTGATGCTGCAATTTCTCTGTAATTCTAATGGAACAGAATGCTCACTGTTTATGTGGTGAGTCTGGAATGTATCCCCTACACAAGAGAACTTAACAATTCATAATTGCTGCAGGTTCAAAGTGAATCTATACTTCCCTATCATTCGGGATGAAGTTTGTACTGAACATCCAGTAATGAACATTTCTGGTGCAAGAAATAAGTACAATTTCCTCACATATTTTCCTTTAAATTTGTCCTCTGGAGGTAGTAAAGCAAAACGTTTGTAATTTTACTTAAATTCTTTCTGCTAGATCCTACACTGTTTTTCAGGATATGGATGATGCTGGTAAGAGTACACATTGCACAATGTTGACAAGGTGCTGGTGGGCTTTATCCTTTAACATCTGCAGTGTTGTCCAGTAGAAATTGTAGTGTGGCTCAGGCAACAAAGTATTAGCAAAATGCAATATTTGTCATAAAGAAATGCCTCGCACAATATACATGAAAGTATTTCATGTACATATTTACTTAATAAGTATCACCGTTCAGTGCAAAACTTTGTAAACTTTCTTTCAGCACAGTTTGAAGTTCTGGTATGAATTTTCAGGCGCAATGTATCTTAGTATAGCTTCCAGGCTTTTGACCAGCAGTTCCAACTGGTATTTTAACATGATTGATTGCTAAGAATCATGCCAGATCTGTCCCTACCGTCAACCAGAATGTGGCTCAATGATGATAGTCCTTTCCATGATTTGCCCAGTTGGAATTATTAATTATTGGTTGGGTGTCCTTTATTTCTGGTGTGGAGCAGGTATTCAGATTGGTCAGTCTGTACACGATGACAAGTATCCTCTACCCAAATTGTTGCAGGTGTTTCTGTGGTACTGACCAGCAAATGGCATGTGACAATAAGACACACAACAACTATAAATCTTATGCATTCTTCTTTTTGTCTTATCATTTAATCAACAAATATGAAAAAAATGTTACTGTACAAATACCACGTGAATGAATAACAAGACTGCATGCCCAATAATGGTGCCTATTCCATAATGGTGCCTATTACTCAATTTTATTTACTCATCAGAAATGCAGTGAGCCTCATCTGGATTGCCAGCATATTGCCAAAGTATTGGACTGCACTGTTCTTGTATAGTATCTGGTTTGGCTGGAAAGTTGGTTCATGATGCAGAGCGAGGCCAACAGTGTTCAATCCCCATACCGGCTGAGGTTATTCATGAATAACCTGGCCCCTCGCCTGAGGTTTGGTGATCCTCAGGTTAAATCACCAGCAGTCAGCTCTCCCCCCTCAAAAGGGGAAAGCAGCCTATGGACATCTGGGACCATGATGACTTGACTTTACTCTCCATAATAATACTTTTACTTTACATTCCATAAGGCTATTTGAAAGGGAATTGCAGGATATTGGTCCAGTTTTAGAAACGAAACGCAGTACATGGGCAAGTCAGGGTGATATGTGCTTTGGAGGAGATCTTGGAGCTGATCGTTGCCCTATAAAGTTGCTGCTCATGTCTTTCTTTGTGGCAGAGGTTGCTGGGGAAGGAGGTGCTGCAAACCTAACTTTGGATAGTTACTACGGTGGGTGCTACAGATAGTACATAATGCAGATTTAGCATATGGTGTTGGATCTGGGAGTATAGTGAATCTAGTGATCCAGAGATTTAGATGAATAATTTTCAAGAACTTGAGTTATTGGAACTCTACTTATGAGAAAGAAGCATAGTAAAAAGTAAAGCTGGTTAGGTTTTTACTTCACATTAGCAATATCAAAGAGATATGGTGACCCATATCTCTCGCCTTTTGGTGCATGCAGGGAAAAGTGGTGGCAGAGTGGTATTGTCACTGGACTAGAAATCCAGATACCCAGGGCAATTTTCTGGGGACCCAGATTAAAATTCTGCCACGACAAATGGTGACATTTAAATTCAATAAAAATTCAAATTAAATGTCTTTATTTTAAAATATTTTTATTCAAAGTTTTTCAACAAAAATATAAATATACAGAAGATCAAAAGTACATCAGAAGAACATCACATCAACCCAACAAACAACCACAACCCTCTAGCCCCCCTGACACCGACCCCCCCTTAACCCCCCCCAAAGTTTCCCCCCTCCCCCACTTGCTGACCCCTCAATCCTCCTTGAAGAAATCAATAAACTGTTTCCGCCTCCGTGTGAACCCTTCTAGCGACCCCCGCAAAGCAAATCTGATCATCTCTGACCTCAGGAATCCTGACAGGTTGCTCCCCCTTCGCCTTTGGCGGCTCAAGTCCTGCCACCACAACAAAATCCACCTCCTGGGTGATCAGGGAGGCAATGGCAAATACATTGGCTTGCCCCCCTTCCATCGCCTGCAATCTCAGGTCTTCTGACACACCAAATATCGCCACCTCCGGACACGGGGCCAACCCCACACCCGAAACCTCGGACATAACATCCAAGAATCCCTGCCAGAACCCCCTCAATCTTGGACATGCCCAGAACATGTGGACGTGGTCCGTGCCCCCCCCACTCACCGCCCGCACCCATCTTCCACCCCCTCAAAAAAACGTTCTCTTCCTCACCACCGTCATGTGGGCCCTATGCACCACTTTAAAATGGATGGCAACTGCACATGACGAGGACGCATTCACCCTCTGCAAGGCCTCAGCCCATGTCCCAGCCCCCACCTCCTCTCAAAGCTTCTCCTCCTATTTGCGCATAACATCCTCCACCAGGGCGACCTCCCTCTCCAACAATTCCTTATAAATATCTGATACCGTCCCCTCCCCTATTTTGTCCTCCGCCAGGTGTTTATCTTGCAGCACCAGAGGCGGCAGTCCCAGGAAGGATGGCATGGCACCTCTCTCCTCACAAAATCCAGAACCTGCCATTCCCCTTGGGCAACTCATTCAATTCCTCCAACTCCTCTGGTCCCGCAAATTTGCCCCCTATAAACAAGTCCCTGAAATACTCAATCCCCATCTGTCGCCACCCCTTACATCCAGTCTCACCGGCACATAAACCTATGATTATTGCAAATAGGCGCCCACAACAACATGCCCTCACACCCGTAAAGCTGACACCACCACTGGGCCAATGGAATACCTGGCCAGTGAGATGGCAAAGGTGCCAACAACAAGGCCTTCAAGCGCGCTCTCCTAGACGATGCCACTTCCACCCATCCCCAAACTGACCTCTCCTCCATGACTTATTTCCTCACCAGCCCATTAATTCATCTGCACCCTCCCAATGCCCCCAATCCAAAAATGCCTGCTGCAACCGCTGGGCCTTCCCCGCCCGCACAAACCCCGAGATCAACCCATTGACTTTCCTAAAAAGCCACTTGGGGACAATGCTAGGGAGGTTCTGAAACACGAACAGAAACCTAGGCAGCACCATCATTTTCACTGTCTGCACCTGCCCCGCCAGCAACAAGGGCAAACCTTCCCTCTTAAAATCTGCCTTCATCCCCTTCGCCAACCACAGCTGGGCCCAGCTCAGTGTCACCTGGATATCAAGGTATCTTAAGTTCGTCCCCATCACCCTAAATTCCCCTAACCTCCTTTCCTGCCCTCTCGCATTGATCGGGAGCACCTCTTCGGAATTAAATGTCTAATGATGACCATGAAACCATTGTTGATTGTTTTAAAAACCCTTCTAGTTCATTGATGCCCTTTGGGGAAGGAAATCTGCCGTCCTTTCCTGGTCTGGCCTATATGTGACTCCAGATCCACATCCACAGCAATGTGGTTGACTCCAACTACCCTTCAAGTTCAATTAGGGATGGGCAATAAATGCTGACGCAGTCAGCGACGCCCACGTCCCCTGAACGAATAAAAAAAATACTAGAGTGCATTCATCAAGAAAATACTATTTTGTTTATCAAGTTCACCCAGCTCTGCTGAGCTTGTGGAACACAGAGGAGGATGCCATTTAGTTCATCGAGCTGATTCGACCATTAATTATATCATGGCTGATCTGTGGGGTTTTCTGTGCACTTAGCTTTGCCCACTTCCCAAGGAATTTTTTGAACCAAAGACTATGTCCCTCTCAGATTGAAAACTAACAATTGATCTAGTGTCAATTTACATTTGTGGAAAGAGTTCCAAACTTCTCCCACCCTTCGCATATAGAAGTGTTTCCTAATTTCATACTACATGGTCTGGCTATCATATTTGGACTGTGCCTCTGTGTTCTAGACTCCCAAACCTGTGGAAATAATTTGTCTATACAGAATCACAGAATTCCTACAGTGCAGAAGGAGGCCATTCAGCCCATCAAGTTTGCACCACCCTCCAAAAGAGCACTCTACCCAAGCCCGCGCTCTCACCCAACCTGTCCTAATACCGCAACCTAACATGTACATCCCTGGACACGAAGGGCAATTTAGCATGGGCAATCCACCTAACCCTCACATCTTTGGACTCTGGGAGGATTTCTGTTAGGTTTAATATCTTGAACATTTCAATCAAATCACTGCTTATCATTCAAAATTCTGGGGAATGAAACCCTAATTTTCATAATCTCGCTTCCTTATTTCACACTTAAAGTTCAGGTATCCTTCTGGTAAATCTATGCTGCACTCTATTCAAGGTCAGTAAATTCTTCCTAAGGTGTGGTACCCAGAACTGCTCACAGTAACTTCAGTGTGGACGAACCAGGGCTTTGTATAGCTGTAGCAGAACTTCTATCTGCTTCTCCAATAGTCATAGACACATAGAAAATGGGAGCAGAAGTAGGCCATTCGTCCCTTAACTGTCTTGAAAACATAAATGTTTTGGCATCAACTGCTTTCTGTTGCGGAAAATTCCACAGGCTTACCACTCTCTCTGGGTGAAGAAATTCCTCCTCATCTCAATCCTAAATGGATGAGTAAATCTTCCCTGCACTCCCTCCATACCAAGAACATCCTTCCTCAGATAAGGAGACCAAAACTGTACACACAATTTGAGATGTGGTCTAACTGCAGCAAGACATCCCTGCTCCTGTACTCAAATCCTCTCGCTATGAAGGCCAGCATACCATTCGCCTTCTTTACCTCCTGCTGCACATATATGCTTACTTTCAGCGACTGGTGAACAAGGACACCCAGGTCTTGTTGCACATTATCCTCTCAAACAATTAGGCTTTCAGATAATCTGCCTTCTTGTTTTTGCTACTGAAATGGATAACCTCAC
The DNA here is from genome assembly GCF_047496885.1 of Scyliorhinus torazame. NCBI lineage: Eukaryota > Metazoa > Chordata > Chondrichthyes > Carcharhiniformes > Scyliorhinidae > Scyliorhinus > Scyliorhinus torazame. The sequence goes on along the minus strand of NC_092710.1, from coordinate 224,205,630 downwards.
ATCATTCCACATTCTACTGCACTTGCCATGTGTTTGCCCACTCACTCAACTTGTCCAAATTAGACTGAAGTATCTCTGCATCCTCCTTACAGCTCACCCTCTCACCCAACTTTGGATGTGATTTAACGGCCTCGTCACGCCTGACTTGGTGTTGGGACGAGGCAATTAAGCTCATTTAAATATGCGAAGCGAGTTTCTCCCAGCCCTTACCTGATGGGAGACCTCACCCAGGTGCTGTTTAGTACCAGTGTCCACAAATATGTACCAGTTGCAATGGCTTCTGGGGTGGGGATCTCCCAGGCTATTGGAGACCCCCCGGGTGATCGGGAACAGGGCAGGGAGGCACCCCCTGCCAGCTGGGCACCATGGCACAGCCAGCTGGACACCTTGGCAGTGCCAGCAGAGGCACTGCCAGGGTGGCAGTGCCTGGGTCCCCAGGTGCCAGGTTGGCAATGCCAGGGATTGGGCCCAGATGGCCTTACTATGTTGAGTGGGGTATTCCTGGGGGCCTCCCCGAGTTTGGGGAGAGGCTGAAAATGGAGTGATCGGGCTGAAAGGGGGTAGAATGATGGGGGCAGCCAGACAGAATAGCGTCCTGCTAGCCAGCAGGAAATGACTCTCCGCATGCTTGGTGGAGAGAAACTCCTCCGGGCCAAAGAAAATGGCAAAGTGGCATTAAATAGCGGGGTGTTTCTCTGTGGCTGCAGTGCCGGGAAACATTCTGCTAAACTGCTCCAAAAACAAACATAGATTTTTCCCAGTTAAATTGTGCCTATAAAGGTCAGCATTCCATTAGGTTTTTCGATTATATTCTGTACCTGTTCATGAGGTTGAAAAGATTTATATACATGGAACCCCAAGTCTCATTGGACCTTGAGCTTTTCATGACTTTAGAGGTACTCTGTTTTATCCTTTTTAGGTCCATGGTGGATGACCGCATGATAGGTTTATTTTTTGCCTGGATTTTAAGGTAATGACAGAAAGTTAGTTGTCAGTTTTCGCAGTTATTAACCCTTTGAAACATACAGCAACCTCTGGGTTCTGTACATAATAATAATCTCAATTATTGTCACAAATAGGCTTACATTAACACTGCAATGAAGTTACTGTGAAAAGCCTAGTCACCACTCTCCGGCGCCTGTTCGGGTAAGCTGAGGAAGAATTCAGAATGTCCAATTCACCCAACAAGCTCGTCTTTCAGGACTTGTGGGAGGAAACCGGCTCACCCGGAGGAAACCTGCACAGACACAGGGAGAACGTGCAGACTCCGCACAGACAGTGACCCAAGGGGGAATCGAACACTGGTGCTGTGAAGCAACAGTGCTAACCACTGTGCTACCATGCCGCCCACCATTTAGCGTGTGCAGCTAAATGTGAAAATCTGAAGGTTTCTGTCAGTGATTTTACACTTCCCCATAGGGTGCACTGTGAAAGGTCCAATATTATCCCCATATTGCAATCAATGAGAAATCAAAGAACTGATGAGAACTTCCACTTTTACGTGATCTAATCTTGCTGTAAGCACCCTCAAAAGTTACATTCTGTTGAATGAGGTATAACTGAGCTTTTAACAGTATTACATTCATAATTTCTGCTGGAAAACCTCTCTGGTCTAGAAAAACTTAGTTTATACTTTGGAATATCAAAATTCTCTATTATCCACACTTTTTAAAGTTTGATATTCAGCTACCCCCTAGTCCCATGTGTTTTTCTGATTTTTCTTTGCTCCAGTAAAACTTAATTAAAAGTGAATGACAGCAATGAATTTTATTTCCCGTTTTGCTATCTATGAGAATAATTTTCTATGATTGGCTGTTTGTTGCCACCTGGAGATCCCCTTGAAAGGGCACCAGATTCAATCTGATCTCATGGAAAGGGGGAATCCACACCACAATAATCACTAGATTGTTTCACCTTGGCCCATGAAATCTGGGGCTATGTATCAGTTACTTGCTTACAGTTCCATGAGCTTTATCCTTTGCAATCAGTCGCTTATCAAGGACTTTAACAAGTGTCTTCCAGAGGTTCATGTAAAGAACAGCTGTAGACTTTTCCCTGTCCATTACTTTAGCCACCTCCTCAAAAATTCAATTGTATTGATCAGGCATGACCTACCATGTTCAAATCCATGCTATTAATTCATGGATTCTTGCAGTTTATTGACTGCAGCGGTGAGACAAACTGGTATACAATGTTGTAAAATGCATTTAAGGATTGAAGCATGACATTACTCGAAAGGAAGTGTGTCATTGAATCCAGTTTAGTTTCATTTTTGCTTTTAAGCAAAGCACACATGGACACCTCTGCTGCTGATGTGTCTTCGTATATGCGTAGAAACAAACATAGAAAATAGAAGCAGGAGGAGGCCATTCGGCCCTTCGTGCCTGCTCCGCCATTCATCGTGATCATGGCTGATCATCAAGATCAACACCCTGATTCCACCTTTCTCCCCATGTCCCTTGATTCCTTTAGCACCAAGAGCTATATCTAATACCTTCTTCAAATTACACAATGGTTTGGCTTCACCTATTTTCTGTGGTAGCAGATTCTACTGGTTCACCAATCTCTGGGTGAAGAAATTTCTCCTCACCTCAGTCCTCAAAGGTTTGACCCTTATCCTCAATCTATGACCCCTAGTTCTGGACTCCCCCACCATTGGGAATTTTCTTTCGGAATCTACCCTGTCTAACCCTCTTAGAATTTCATAAGTTTCTATGAGACCCCCTCTCACTCTTCGAAACTCAAATGAATGTAATCCTAACCAATTTAGTCTCTCCTCAAATGACAGTCCTGCGATCCCAGAATCAGCCTGGTAAACATTTGCTGCACTCGCTCCATAGCAAGAACATCCTTCCTCAGCTAAGGACACCAAAACTGCACACAATACTCCAGGTGTGGTCTCACCAATGCCCGATAAAATTGCAGTAAAACATCCCTATTCCTATACTCAAATCCTCTTGCTATGAAGGTCAACGTACCATTTGCCCTCTTGATTGCCTGCTGTACCTGCTCACTTACTTTCAGCGACTGATGCACAAGGACACCAACGTCAGCAATGTAGCACAGTGGTTAGCACTGTGCTTTTACAGTGCCAGGGTCCCAGGTTCGATTCCCAGCTGGGTCACTGTCTATGTGGAGTCTGCACGTTCTCCCTGTGGCTGCGTGGATTTCCTCCGGGTGCTCCGGTTTCTCCCACAAGTTGCGAAAGATGTGCTGTTAGGTGAATTGGGCATTCTGAATTCTCCCTCTGTGTACCCGAACAGGCACCGGAATGTGGCGACTAGGGGCTTTTCACAATAACTTCATTGCAATGTAAAGCAAATGTGACAGTAAAGATTATTATTATTAAGACACCAAGGTCTCGCTGAGTATCCACCTCTCACAGTTTACACCCATTCAAATAAAAATCTGCCTTCCAATTTTGCTACTGACGTGGATAACCTTACACCTATCCACATTATACTGCATCTGTCATGCACATGCCTACACACTCAGCCTATCCAAATCCAACTGAAGCATCTCTGCATCCTCATCACAGCTCACCCTCCCACCCAACTTTATATCATCTGCACATTTGGAGATAATACATTTAGTTCCCTCGTCCAAGTCATTAATACATAATGTGAACAGTTGGGGTCCTAGCACAGAAGCTAGCACAGATCTTCCAGCTTTACACGCTATATCTGCTCCCATGTGCCTTATCTTAATAAATAGACATGCAACATGTTTACCCAATCCCTTATGGATGATTGGTGTCTTTATATCACTATATAAACACAATATTCAATTGCCTGGTTACCCCCAACTCACCTGTTTTGATGAATTGGCAGTAGTCCTGTCAACGCAAAGGTATTGTGCAGTCAGTTTGTAATGCGATTAGTTTCAATTATTCTTACTACTACATGAGTAATAAAGCTACTCTGATATCTACAGTGACATTATTACCAAACTAAAATATATTTTAAAGCAATCTTCAGTAAAATCTGTCATTTGTTCCTTAATGTTCTTCTTTCAAATTTTTTTCTGTTATATATTATAATCTTTATTATTGTCACAATTAGGCTTACATTAACACTGCAATGAAGTTATTGTGAAAATCCCCTAGTGGCCATACTCCAGCGCATGTTCGGGTACACTGAGGGAGAATTCAGAATATCCAAATTACCTAACAAGCACGTCTTTCGGGATTTGTGGGAGGAAACCGGAGCACCCGGAGGAAATCCGCGCAGAAACGGAGAGAACGTGCAGAAACCGCACAGACAGTGACCCAAGCCGGGAATCAAACCTGGGACCCTGGTGCTGTGAAGCAACAATGCTAACTACTGTGCTACCGTGCTGCCCTACTACTTTTAATTTGAACTTTACATTAGATTTCAAACTATTAACCAAACAGATGTTTCATAGTGTTATGGGCGAGGCATTTTGAGAACCCCAAAATGTATCATGGAGTTCAACCAACCTGCCCCTTATATGTATTTGTTGCTTTTTCTTGCACACGGCTTGCTCCCCAGGAGTGGGATTACAATTATGGACACGTGGGTTTTTAAACACAAAAATGTTTATTCCATGAACTCAACTTAACATCTTAAATAAACATTGGATCTCTTAACACCCCTTACTTCAAAGATAACTCCGAAAATATTGCAACAGTAAATAATTCCTCAAAATGTTCCTTCAAACTTCCAAGAGACTGAACACCCTTAAACAGAATCACATCAGGTTAAAGGCTTTACTGTTATGAGTTTAAATCACCCAAATGATCCAGAGATAGTCTTTCATGGCAGACATCACAGCAAATCCAGCTCACTGCAAAACACAGACACTCACAAGCTCTTTTCAAACTGCAAAACTAAACTACAAAATGGCTGACCTGAGCCCAGCCCCACCCACTCTCTGACATCACTGTTTTCTTAAAGGTACATTGCTTAAACATCATGTCTTAAAGGTACTCTCACATGACAATAGGAATGAATGCTAATCTCTGACCTGTTTACAACATTGCAATTATTAGTCGGAATGATGATGTAATATACAGGTTAGCACTTAGCGGCCTGGATTCGAATGACTAGATCATTTGGTAGAGCAAGCTGCTGACCTCAACCAAAGTGGGTTGTTGCATCAGAGGTACCTAAAGGATTATACTATGTGTAAACATTGACTAGGCTTCATGGAGTAGCATAGACCTTTTCATAGAATTTACAGTGCAGAAGGAGGCCATTTGGCCTATTGAGTCTGCACCGGCCCTTGGAAAGAGCACCGTACCTAATCCCACACCTCCACCCTATCCTCGTAACTCCAATTAACCTTTTTTGGACACTAGGGGATATTTAGCTTAGTCAATCCACCTAACCTGCACATCTTTGGACTGTGGGAGGAAACCGGAGTACCCGGAGGAAACCCACACAGACACAGGGAGAATGAGCAGACTCCGCACAGACAGTGAATCAAGCCGGGAGTCAAACCTGGGACCCTGGAGCTGTGAAGCAACCATGCTAACCACTGTGCTACCGTGCTGCCCTGTGATCCTTGCACAAATGTCTCTGTTTGCTTTTGTTTATCCGTGAACATGGCTGCTGATTCAATTTTGTTTGTGTGGGCAGTCACCTTCAATGTGAAGGACTAAAGCAATATTTCTAGCTGCAATGGGAAATTTTACAGCTTTGCACATGTCTTCAGTAATGCAAGTGTGCATGAAAGCTATTTAGTGATTTTTTTTTTTAACCAAACCATCTTTGTAATCCATGTTTCAAACCGGCGCTGGATCCGACCCCGTTACCTGACCCTGAAAGACTCTGCCTGAAACTCAAACACGTCCTAAACACCCCCAAAACAGCGAGGACCCCATGCGAGGAAAAGAAGGAAAGCAAAAAGAAGACCCGTCCTCTCAGAACTCCGGGGCTCAACTGGATCGCAAACATGCCCCCCCCCCTCCCCCCACCCGGTGACCCTGAAATAGCAAACAGAGTCCAGGACCCCTCCAGACGCACCTTCCACAAGGTCAGATATCTCTCATCGAATCCCAGGACCACCCAGAAGCAGCCGCCGACCTTGGAAATGAGGGAACTGTGCCGGTCTGCAGGTGAGACTAAAACAATGCGGTTTCAAGTTTCCTTTCCAAAGCATACACCTGGCAGACGATCTAACACAAGCTGGGCGAGCTTAACACTAGACTTATCCCTCAGAGGGAAGTAAGTGACTGCTGTATGCTCTGTTTCACAGAGACATGGTTGACTCCTGCCTCACCAGACTGTGCCATACAAGCTGAGGGCTTCTCAATTCACCGGTCGGACCGCTCGGCAGCATCGTGCAAAGCAAAGGGTGGAGGGGTTTGCCTCCTCGTCAACTGCTCAAGCATGGCGAACCTGTTGAACTACTGCTCTCTGGACCTGGAGTACCTGACTGTGACATGCCTCCCATACTACCTTCCACAGGAGTTAACTTCTGCCATCATCACAGCGGTCTACATCCCACACTAGGCGTAAGTGAAGAATGCGCTTGATGAATTGTACACGCTATAAACAATCATAAAACAGAACACCCGGAGGCCTTGTTCATCATGTATGGGGACTTCAACCAGGCCAACCTCAAAGAGTGTGCCGCCAAAATTCCACCAATACATCTCCTGTCCCACCAGGCGCCCCAAAGTCCTTGACCACTGCTACACAAACATCAAGGGCACCTACCGCTCCATTCCCCGACCACATTTCGGAAAACCTGACAATAAGATGGTGTTCCTTCTCCCGGCATATAAGCAGAAACATAAGTGGGAGTATCTGGTTAAGAAGGTCATGCAGTGCTGGTCCGAGGCAATGGAAAAATTCAAGAACTCAGCAGCCAAGCTAAACGAGTATGCTACCACGATCACAGACTTCATCAATAATTGTGTCGAAAATTGCGTTCCAAAGAAGGTAGTATGTGCATTCCCCAACCGGAAACTATGGTTTAACCAGGTGATCAGCTCCCTACTGAAGTGCAGGTCTGAGGTGTTCACAACGGGTAATCCTGACCAAACAAGAAGTCTAGGTATGACCACAAAGCCATCAGGGATGCCAGGAGACAATACCAGAATAAGCAATAATCACAGACTCACGACATGGACGCTCATCGGTTGTGGCAAGTCTTAAACAGTATAATGGCTACAAAGCAAAGCAGAGTAGAATCGCTGGCAGCAGTGCACCCCTCCCCAATGAACTCAATGCATTCTATGCTCATTTCAAGTAGAAAACCAACTAACCGTTGTCAACTGCCCAACATCCTCAGACACACCCAAAACCACCGTCACAGCATCGGAAGTTAGTTTGGCCTTCTTGAAAGTGAACCCACGGAAAGCAATGGGTCCTGACGGAGTCTCCAGTCATGCACTGAATTCACTGGACCAACTGGCTGGTGTGTTTGCGGATATCTTCAACCTCTTCCCTACTCCGTTCCGAGGTTCCCAAATGCTTCAAGAAGACCACTATCATCGGTGCCAAAGAAGAAACAGGTAACATTCCTCAATTATTACAATTGTTGGCCCTGTCATCTATCATTATGAAGTGCTTCGAGAGGTTAATCATGAAACACACCAACTCCATCTTTCCAGATTGCCTTGATACACTGCAATTCGCCCACCGCAACAACCGGTCCACAGCAGATGCTATCTCCCTGGCCCTATACCCATCCCTGGAGCATCTCAACAACAAGAACTCCTACGTCAGACACCTGTTCATTGACTACACCATAATCCCAGCCAAACTCGTATCCAAACTCCAAAGTCTAGTACTCTGCTCCTCCCTCTGCAGTTGGATCCTCGACTTCCTGACCCACAGACTGCAACCAGTAAGCATAAACAATGAAACCTCCTGCACGATGCTCCTTAATACCGGGGTCCCACAAGGCTGCCTACTTAGCTTCCTACTATACTCCTTATACATACACGACTGCGTCGCAAAATTTGGTCTGATATCCATCTACAAGTTTGTTGATGACATGACTGTAGTAGATTGGATTTTAAACAATGAAGAGTCAGGGAACAGGAGTGAGATAGAGAACTTAGTGCCATTGTGCAATGACAACAATCTCTCCCTCAATCAGCAAAACTAAGGAGCTTGTCATCGAATTCAGGAAGCCAAGTATTGTACACACCCCTGTCTGCATCAATGGTGCTGAGGTGGAGATGGTTGACAGCTTCAAATTGCCTTGATGTGAACATCACCCAAAATGTGTCCTGGTCCACCCATGTCGTGCTACGACCAAGAAAGCACAACAGCACCTACACTTCCAATTTTTATAGCTGCACCATAGAAAGCTGCATCACAGCTTGGTATGGCAACTGCTCGGCCCAAGACCATAAGGAACTGCAGTGAGTCATGAACACAGCCCAGTCCATCACGCGAACCCGCCTTCCATCCATTAACTCTGTCTACACCTCCCGTTGCCTTGGGGAAGCGGTGAGCACAATCAAAAACCACTTCCGATCTGGATTATTCTCTCTTGCAACCTGTTCCATCGGGCAGAAGATACAAAAGTCTGAGATCACGCACAAACAGCTTCAAAAACAGCTTCTTTCCCGCTGCTACCAGACTCCTGAATTGCCCTCGTATGGACTGACCTGATCCTTCTATGCATCTTCTCTGCAGTTGTAGCATTATACTCCGTATGTTTCACCCGATGTTTATGTTTATGTATTTACCTCGTGTGTTTATCGTTTGTCCTATGTTTTTCATGTATGGAGCAATCTGCCTGGACTGTACGCAGATTCATTGTCAAGCTACATCGGTACGCGTGACAATAAATCTGAATCTAATCTTAAATTTAGTAATTCTACCCTCTTTGGAGTTGAAGAATTGATTTTTAACCCGGCTAAAGCCAAGATCTGGCTGATGCTCAGTAGGGGTACTGTAGTCTCCGGTCAGTGTATGGTTTGAAAATATTTTTTTCTTTTTGAATTTAGAGTACCTAATTCATTTTTTCCAATTAAGGGGCAATTTAGCATGGCCAATCCACGTACCCTGCACATCTTTGGGTTGTGGGGGCGAAACCCACGCAAACACGGGGCGAATGTGCGAACTCCACACGGACAGTGACCCAGAGCCAGGATTATACCTGAGACCTCGGCGCCATGAGGCATCAGGGCTAACCCACTGCGCCACCGTGCTGCCCATGGTTTGAAAATATAATTTAAATAATGAAGTTAAGACATATAAAATGTGTGAAACCTGCCTTTGTAGCTTATGTTCTTGAAAGTTTACTTTAGAGCAAATAACTGACAACTTTGTTTCTCCAGAAACGTTTTTGTAATCATTAAACACGTCTATATCCAAAATGCAGTGGTTTAGCATTTTGCACTATGATTGGAAAAGTTAAATCTCAACTGCTGCTATTGAACAATGAAAATTTGAATTAAATGCTATTTAGTTGAAAAACTTTGAATTTTGTTGTCGGGGCAGGATTCGAAGAGATCTATGACAGCAAAACTGGTGCCACACCTGGACCAATTCCGCGACCGTTGAGGGACTGGAACAGGTGCCATGTGGAACACGATCGATTCCAATGGAAAACTGTGTCGGACTCACCTGGGTCGGGATTGAAACTCGTGAGGCTGACAAGCTGCTGCCCCATATTAGCACGCCACTCCCTACACACGCTGATCCCAGCCAACAAGATGGCACTGGTTGCGCTGGCGAGTACCCATCCTGTTGATGGTCGGCTGAGACCAGAAGGTACCTAGGAAGGGTGGCCTGGTCGGGGGGTGGGGGGTGGATGCAACCCATAGGACGCCATAGGAGCCATGGGGCTAGGTTCACAGTGGGAAGTCAGTGGCGTGCATAACCACATGGCTGCCTGGAAGGCTGCAGCAATGCTGTTTTGTGCCTGTCCACCCTGAACCCACGGCCCGGCCCTGGCAGAAGCCCCCGGCCAGCTGCACAACTGTCAGCACACTGTGGTGATGTTGGATACTTTCCGTATCACCTCGCTCCCCCTCATCAGCCTGTTTAACGATTTCCCCCCCATGCAAGGCGGAGAATCGCGGATGCCCCGGAGTTAACCAGGTCAGGCCCGCTAATGATATGCAAATGGTGTTTACTGTACGTGCAGAGTAGAATGCATTGACGCTGCTATTGAGACACCAGAGAATTGCGATCCACCACACTCTGGGTGAAGAAATTTCTCCTCACCTCAGTCTTGAAAGGTTTACCCCTTATCCTCAAATTATGATTCCTAGTTCTGGACTCCCCCACCATCGGGAACATTATTTCTGAATCTACCCTGTCGAATCCTGTTCAAGCCCATGGGTAGTGTCTTGAGATGAATAGAAAGCTGGTTAGCAGACAGAAAGAGAAAAGTTGGAATAACTGGGTCTTTTTCTGCCTGATTGGCAGGCAGTTACTAGTGGGTCCCGCAGGGATCTGTGCTAGGACTCAACTGTTCACATTATATATTCATGATTTGAACGAGGGAACAAAATGTATTATCTCCAGATTTACAGATGATACACAGTTGGGTGGGAGGATGAACTGTGAGGAGGATGCAGAGAGGCTTCAGTGGGATTTGGACAGGCTGAGTGAGTGGGCACATGCATGGCAAATGCTGTATAATGTGGATGAATGTGAGGTTATCCATAAGACCATAAGACATAGGAGCGGAAGTAAGGCCATTCGGCCCATCGAGTCCACTCCACCATTCAATCATGGCTGATTTCAACTCCATTTACCCGCTCTCTCTCCATAGCCCTTAATTCCTCGAGAGATCAAGAATTATCAACTTCTGTCTTAAAGACACTCAACGTCCCGGCCTCCACCGCCCTCCGTGGCAATGAATTCCACAGACCGACCACTCTGGCTGAAGAAATTTCTCCTCATCTCTGTTCGAAAGTGACTCCCTTTTATTCTAAGGCTGTGCCCCCGGGTCCTAGTCTCCCCTGCTAATGGAAACAACTTCCCTACGTCCACCCTATCTAAGCCATTCATTATCTTGTAAGTTTCTATTAGATCTCCCCTCAACCTCCTAAACTCCAAGGAATATAATCCCAGGATCCTCAGACGTTCATCGTATGTTAGGCCTACCATTCCTGGGATCATCCGTGTGAATCTCCGCTGGACCCGCCCCAGTGCCAGTATGTCCTTCCTGAGGTGTGGGGCCCAAAATTGCTCACAGTATTCTAAATGGGGCCTAACTAGTGCTTTATAAAGCTTCAGAAGTACATCCCTGCTTTTATATTCCAAGCCTCTTGAGATAAATGACAACATTGCATTTGCTTTCTTAATTACGGACTCAACCTGCAAGTTTACCTTTAAAGAATCCTGGACCCGGACTCCCAAGTCCCTTTGCACTTCAGCATTATGAATTTTGTCACCGTTTAGAAAATAGTCCATGCCTCTATTTTTTCCGAAGTGCAAGACCTCGCACTTGCCCACGTTGAATTTCATCAGCCATTTCTTGGACCACTCTCCTAAACTGTCTAAATCTTTCTGCAGCCTCCCCACCTCCTCCATACTACCTGCCCCTCCACCTATCTTTGTATCATCGGCAAACTTAGCCAGAATGCCCCCAGTCCCGTCATCTAGATCGTTAATATATAAAGAGAACAGCTGTGGCCCCAACACTGAACCCTGCGGGACACCACTTGACACCGGTTGCCATTCCGAAAATGAACCTTTTATCCCAACTCTCAGCCTTCTGCCTGACAGCCAATCATCAATCCATGTTAGTACCTTGCCTCGAATACCATGGGCACTTATTTTACTCAGCAGTCTCCTGTGAGGCACCTTATCAAAGGCCTTTTGGAAGTCAAGATAGATAACATCCATTGGCTCTCCTTGGTCTAACCTATTTGTTATCTCTTCAAAGAACTCTAACAGGTTTGTCAGGCACGACCTCCCCTTACTAAATCCATGCTGACTTGTCCAAATCCGACCCTGCACTTCCAAAAATTTAGAAATCTCATCCTTAACGATGGATTCTAGAATCTTGCCAACAACCGAGGTTAGGTGTTATAACCTGCCTGCTTACCATTGGCTGGGGACTAATGACAATCCCACAATCCTGTGGGAGTATGAGCTTCCCCAATGAGGGGGGTGGAGAAATCATTAGCAGACTCCCTGTATAAATAAAGCTGGCCAGTTTGGAACCAGCAGGAAGGAGTAAGCAGCAAGTGAGGTTGCTGCTGTTCTGTGTATATATGTTATTGTAAATAAATGTTATTTCTTTATATACTTAAAACTCGTGCTGGATTCTTCGTGGCCCTCACAAAACTGGTGACGAGGGTTAAAGTGGATAGCTGTCTACACTGCTGAAGCCACCTCCCTGGATTTTTGTTGGATACAGGTTGGAAGTTGTTTTATATTACACCATGCCTCTGTACGGACGTTTGGATGTATTTGATGCTGCGCTGGAAAGCTGGAACCAGTATGCACAACGGATGCGTTACTATTTCCGGGCAAACAATATCACCGAAAACGAGCGCCAGGTGGTCATATTGCTCACCGCCTGCGGCCCGCATACGTTTGGGGTGATTAGGAGCCTTGCGTACCCACCTGCGCCGGACACCAAAACGTTTGATGAACTTTTGAATTTAGTGGGGCAGCATTTTAACCCAACCCCATCCACGATAGTCCAACGTTAACGGTTTAATACCGCTGAGAGGACCCCAGGAGAATCCCTTGCAGACTTTCTATCCAGGCTACGCAGGATTGCGGAGTACTGTGACTATGGTGAGACCTTGTCAGAAATGTTACGCGACCGTTTGGTTTGCGGTATTAACAATGCGGCCACCCAGAGAAAGTTGTTAGCTCAGCCAACATTGACTTTTCAACAAGCCATTCAAATAGTATTGTCCCGAGAGAGCGCAGAACGAGGAGTGCAGGAGATACACGGAAAGGAAGTGCATGCCTTGGGGCGCAACCCCTTCCGTCTGAAAACGTCCCCCCGCACTCCTGCGGTACCTTGGACGAGACGACGTCCGGATCGACGCCAGTGGCCGTCGGACATTCCTCCCTGAAGGGAGCCTTCTCCAGAACCAATGGATGAGGAGCCATGTCCGTGTCAGACATGTAGGCGCCGACCCCGTCGCGGACGCCGGTCCTGGGGGCGCCAGAGGCGCCGTCGTTCTGACCGAAACTGGGACCAGCCCAGGGGCCGTACCTTCCATGTGGATGAACTTGCGGCCACTACTCCTGAGGTCGTGGAGACGGAGGACGACTGCCTGCAGTTGCATTGTGTGGCAGCTCCCCGTGTGGCCCCCATTAAGGTGACAGTACGGCTCAATGGTCACCCGCTTGAGATGGAGTTGGACACTGGCGCAGCGGTCTCGGTGATCGTCCAGAGGACATTCGACCGCATCAAGCAGGGTATACAGACCCTTACATTAACCGACACACAGGCCAGGTTGGCCACCTACACGGGGGAACCATTGGACATTGCAGGAACTACGATGACCTCTGTTGTTTATGGACGCCAGGAGGGGCGTTTCCCACTTATCGTGGTGCGCGGCCATGGGCCCAGCCTGTTGGGTCGGGACTGGTTGCGCCATTTGCGGTTGCAGAGGCAGCACATCCTCCAAACAGTTTCTGGAGGGTTGACTGAGGTGCTAGGACGATACCCAGATGTATTCCAGCCCGGTTGGGGAAAATAAAAGGGGCAGTAGCCCGTATCCAAGTCGAACCATGAGCCACGCCACGCTATTTCCGGGCGCGTTCGGTGCCTTACGCCTTGCTCGAGAAGGTAGAAGGGGAGCTAACTCGTTTGGAAACTTTGGGTATTATCAGGCCCGTCCGTTTCGCTGACTGGGCAGCACCAATTGTACCTGTAATGAAGACAGATGCCTCAGTTCGCTTGTGCGGCGCCTATAAACTTACAGTGAATACGGCTTCCCGACTCGACCGATATCCAATGCCTCGCATAGAGGATCTCTACGCAAAGCTTGAAGGTGGACTCTCGTTCACAAAATTAGATATGAGTCACGCCTACCTACAGTTGGAGCTGGACCCTGCCTCCCGGCCATATGTAACGATTAATACACACCGGGGACTGTATGAATATACACGTTTGCCCTTTGGAGTATCCTCTGCCTGCGCTATTTTTCAACGCGTTATGGAGGGCATTTTGAGAGGTTTACCGCGTGTCGCTGTCTACTTAGATGACGTTTTGATCACAGGGACGTCAGAGCAGGAACGTTTGGAAAATCTGGAGGCTGTCCTTAGACGCTTTTCGGAGGCTGGAGTGCGTTTACGTCACACAAAGTGCGTCTTTCAGGCGAAGGAAGTAGTCTACCTGGGTTATCGGGTGGACCACGAAGGTTTGCACCCCGTTTGTTGTCGTCTGGGTTACTAACCCACTATGGTCCTGGAAAGTCTTTGCTCGTCACATGTGATGCATCCCCGTATGGTATTGGGGCCGTCCTGTCCCACAAGATGGAGAACGGGGCCGAGCGGCCGATAGCTTTCGCCTCCCGCACATTGACTGCAGCGGAAAAAAAGTACGCGCAGATCGAGAAGGAGGGCCTGGCAGTGGTCTTTGCAGTGAAACGTTTCCACCAGTACGTGTATGGCCGCCACTTCACTATCGTGACTGATCATAAGCCTCTGCTGGGACTTTTCAGAGAGGATAAGCCAATACCGCCCATTGCTTCCGCACGGATCCAGCACTGGGCTTTGTTGCTCGCTGCATACGAGTATTCTCTGGAGCACAAACCAGGAACGCAGATAGCGAATGCCGACGCACTGAGCCGATTGCCTTTATCGACCGGCCCCATGTTGACCCCCACTACAGGTGAGGTGGTTGCAACCCTAAATTTTATGGACACCTTGCCTGTCACGGCATCACAGATCTGTGAATGAACCCAGACGGAGCCAGTCCTGTCAAAGTTTCGACACACAGTCCTATATGGTGGGCAGCATAGACAGCTCCCAGGCGAGTTGCGGGCAATTTCCTCCAATTCAGCGTGGAAGACGGCATGTGATTGTCCCAGAAAAAGGACAGGAGCTGATACTAAGAGACTTGCACAATGGGCATCCAGGTGTGACCAAAATGAAAATGTTGGCCCGGAGTTATGTTTGGTGGCCAGGCCTCGATGCCGACATTGAGAAGGTAGCCCAAAACTACTCCATTTGTCAGGAGCATCAGAAGCTTCCGTCGGCCGCGCCCCTACATCACTGGGAATGGCCAGGGCGGCCTTGGGCGCGCTTGCATGCGGATTTCGCCGGCCCTTTTCAAAGATCCATGTTCCTTTTATTAATAGACGCCCAGTCTAAATGTAAATAAATGTTATTTCTTTATATCCTTGAAACTCGTGCTGGATTCTTCGTGGCCCTCACAAAATTAGGCTAATTGGCCTATAATTTTCCATCTTTTTTCTTGTTATCTTCTTGAACAGGAGGGTTACAACAGCGATTTTCCAATCCTCTGGGACTTTCCCTCACTCCACTGCCTTTTGAAAGATCATAACTAACTATTTCTTATATCATAACACTATTTCTTCAGCTATCTCCTTTAGAACTCTAGGATGTAGCCCAGTTTCTTAGTTTCTCTAGCAATTTCTCCTTTTTGATGGCTACCATAGTCAACTATGCCCCCAGACTCTCCTGAATTGTTGAGATATTACTCATGTCTTCTACTGTGAAGACTGATGCAAAGTATTTAGTTCTTCAACTATTTCCTTGTCTCCCATCACTAGATTACCAGCGCATTTTGGAGCGGCCCAATGTCTACTTTTGCCTCCCATTTGTTTTTAATGTATTCAAAGAAACTTTTACTATCATTCCTAATGTTACTGGCTAGCCTACCTTTGTATTTGATCCTCTCTTTCCTTATTTCTCTCTTTGTTATCCTCTGTTTGTTTTTGTAGCCTTCGCAATCTTCTGATTTCCCACTATTTGCCACATTATAGGCTTTCTCTTTTGCTTTGATGCATTCCCTAACTTCCTTTGTCAGCCATGGCTGCCTAATCCCCCCCTCTGATAACCTTTCTTTTCTTTGGGATGAACCTCTGTACTGTGTCCTCAATTACTCCCAGAAACTCCTGCCATTGCTGTTCTACTGTCTTTCCCACTAGGCTCTGCTCCAGTTGATTTTCGTCAGTTCCTCCCTCATGCCCCTGTAGTTACCTTTATTTAACTGTAACACCTTTACATCTGATTCTACCTTCTTTCTTTCAAATTGCAGACTGAATTCTACCATATTATGATCACTGCCTCCTAAGTGTTCCCTTACTTTAAGATCTTTTATCAAGTCTGGCTCATTACATAACACTAAGTCCAGAATGGCCTGTTCCCTTGTGGGCTCCATCACAAGCTGTTCCAAAAAGCCCTCCTATAAACATTCAATGAATTCCCTTTCTTTGGGTCCACTGGCAACATTATTTACCCAGTCCACCTGCATATTGAAGTCCCCCATGATCACTGTGACCTTGCCTTTCTGACATGCCCTTTCTATTTCGTGGTGTATTTTGTGCCCCTGGTCCTGACCACTGTTAGGAGGCCTGCCATTAAGGTTTTTTTGCCTTTATGGTTCCTCAACTCTACCCACACAGACTCCACATCATCTGACCCTGTGTCGTTTAGTGCTATTGATTTACTTTCATTCCTAATTAACAAGGCAACCCCGCCCCCTCTGCCCACCTCTCTGTCTTTTCGAAAGGTTGTGAATCCCTGGATGTTTAAATGCCAGTCCTGAACCCCCTGCAAGCACATCTCTGTGATGCCTACCACATCATACCTGCCAGTCACAATCTGGGCCACAAGCTCATCTACCTTGTTCCGTACACTGCGCGCATTTAAATATAGCACCTTCAATTCTCTATTGACCGTCCCTTTTTGTTTTCTTAGTGTGGTGGACCTTGGTTTACTGAGCCTTTCCATACACTGTGTCATATTTTGTGAGATGTGGACTATCGTAACCTCTCCCGAATTCTGTCTTTTCGTGCTTTTTTGTATTCCTAAGCAGCTACGCTTCCCACTGATTACTTCACCTCTTGGTTCCCTGACTTTCCCTCCCCCCCCAAATCTCTAGTTTAAAGTCCTATTGACCACCCTATTTACTCTTTTCGCCAGAACACAGGTCCCAGCTCGGTCAGGTGGAGACCATCCCAACGATATAGGTCCCCCCTGCCCCAAAACTGATGCCAGTGTCCCATGAAAAGGAACCCCTCTTTCCCACACCACTCTTTCAGCCATGTGTTAACTTCCCTTATTCTTGCCTCCCAATGCCAATTTGCACGTGGCTTGGGCAGTAATCCGGAGGTTATGACCCTTGAGGACCTGTTTTTTAATTTGAATCCTAGCTCTTTATAATCTCTAAACAGGTCCTCTTTCCTAGACTTGCCTATGTTGTTGGTACCGACATGGACCACAACAACTGGATTCTCCCCCTCCCTCTCAGTATCCTTTCAAGCCGGTCAGAGATGTCCCGCACCCCAGCACCGGGCAGGCAACATACCATGCGGGACTCTTTATCCTGCTCACAAAGGATACTATCTATCCCCCTGATAATAGAATCCCCTACAACTACAACTTGCCTGTTTACTCCCTCCCCTTGAATGGCCTGCTGAACCATGGTGCCTTGGTCAGCTGACTCATCCTTCCTGCAGCCCTGTTCGCCATCCACACAAGGAGTAAGTGCCTCGTACCTGTTGGACAGGGTCAAGGGCTGGGGCTCCTGAGTTCCTGACTGCTGGTTCCCTTTACCTGCCTGACTTGCAGTCACACCCTGCTGTCCCTGGGCACTGGCAGGATTTAAACTACTTACTCTGACAGGCGTGACTGCCTCCTGAAACACAGTGTCCAGGTAAGTCTCCCTCTCCTGGATGTGCCTCAGTGTTTGAAGCTCAGACTCCAGCTCATCAACTCTCAGCCGGAGCTCTTCGAGCAGCCAACACTTACTGCAGATGTGGTCGCTGCAGCTCGCAATGGGATCTGCCAGCTCCCACATCAAGCTGCTCAAGCACATCACCTGACCAGCCATCTCTAATTAAATAATTTAATTTAATTTAAGTTTACGAGTCTAACTGTTTTTTTTAAATTTGGGACAGATTTGCTAACAACCAATCAGATCACAGCTTCGCTCTGACGTCACTTCTGAAAAGAAAAGTGGAAAACAGCAAGTTACCGTTAGGTTTTTATCCTCACAGAGACTGCTCCTCCTCCTCCTCACAGCTCCCGAAACTAGGCCCGAAGAAAGAGAGAGAACAAAACAGTAGGGAAAAAGCACCTTCTCCCACTCTGCACCGAATTACCAAGTTTCAAATTCCCACTCTGGATGTGTCTTACTCACTCAGGCTGTGTGGACCTGCGCAACGCTTCAGTAGCAAAAATAGGAAGGCAGATTATTATTTGAACGGGTGTAAATTGAGAGAGGAGGATACTTGGGGAGACCTTGGTGTCCTTGTGCATCAGTTGCTGAAAGTAAGCACGCAGTAAAGAAGGTAAATGGTATGTTGGCCTTCATAGCGAGAGGATTTGAGTATAGGAATAGAGATGTTTTACTGCAATTGTATAGGGCATTGGTGAGGCCACACCTGGAGTATTGGGTGCAGTTTTGGTGTCCTTATCTGAGGAAGGATGTTCTTGCTGTGGAGGGACTGCAGCAAAGGTTGACTAGCTGATTCCTGGGATGGCAGGACTGGCATAAATCGGTCAGGAATGTATTATTGGAGTTTAGAAGAGTGAGAGGAGATCTCATTGAAACTTAAAAAGGGGGTTGATTCAGAATATATTAACCGGGGTAGATTCAGAAAGAATGTTCCCGATGGTGGTGGAGTCCAGAACTAAGTACCTTAGTTTGAGGATGAGGGGTAAACATTTTAGAACTGAGGTGAGGAGAAATTTCTTCATCCAGAGAGTGGTGAATCTCTGGAATTCACTGTCACAAAAATAGTTGAGGCGAAAATATTGTGTAATTACAAGGAATTAAATATAGCTCTTGGGGCTAAAGGGATCAAGGGATATGGAGAGAAGGCGGGATCAGGGTATTGAACTTGATGATCAACCATGATAATGAATTGCGGAATGGGCTCGAAGGACTGAATGGCCTCCTGCTTTTATCTTCTCTGTCTGTTGCTTTGTAATTCTACATGCATGTTGTGCGTCATATGTGTGCTAATGCTGCCAGCCTGTATTTTGTCATCACTTCCCTTGACTCTGAAACCAATTTTCTGCTCTCAGAATGCTTCTATGACGTTATTAATTTTGTCCAAATTAACACCTGTGCTGTTAGGTAATTTGGACATTCTGAATTCTCCATCTGTGTACCCGAACAGGCACCAGAATGTGGTGATGAGGTGCTTTTCACAGTAACTTCATTGCAGTGCTAATGCAAGCATAAGTGTGACAATAAAGATTATTATTATTATAAATGTTGGAAACATTGAGTAGGCCAGGCAACATATTTGCAGCTTTGTTGCATTTTGAACATCAGGAGGCCATCATTTTTGATCCTTGTTTCAAACTCCATTCCCTGGTTACAGAATGCCACTGAACGCGACTCTGTGAAACTCAGTATCTTTTCCAATCAGATCAAAGTTTAAAATCCCATATCTTAATCATCAGTAGGTTGCTTATTTCCAACTCTGCACCATTGCCTGTCTCTGTCCCTCCTCCTTATCCTCACTCTAGTCTTTATCCCTGCGTTTGTCATCTTTTCGAATGGAGTTGGCAAGGTAATGTCTCACTGGCCTCCCATTCTCCAGAAACACAACCGGCTGTATCCTGCATTGAAGTTTGCCCCTCATTCATCGTTCCCCCTCCCACCATGCCACCCAACACCATGCAACATAAAATTCTGATCTTCATCTTCAAATCATTTTAATTCTTCGCCCCAGCTTTTGTTTTGTGACCTCCTGAAGCATAAATGACCTCCAGCTGTTTTTGGCCTTCCACCACCCATCTGGGAACTCTGCTCTTTTGTCCCACCACTGGTGACAGAACTTTCAACTTCCATGGCTCTTCTTGCTGGGATTTCTCCCAAAATATTTCCCTATTACAGTATACTACAGAGGTGGTGCTGTACCATTGGAGGTGCAGTCTCTCAGATAAGAGGTTAAATTGAAACCGCCCCCCCTCTGTCCTCCTCGGTGTATATCACAGACTCTGCCTGCTGTGTGTTGGGAATCACGTGAAGACCGCAACTAAATCCCGAGACCCGAAGTAGACATCATCCTCGAATCGAGGGACGGCTGATGATGAGGATGACATCACAGGTTCTTGATGTTATTCCATGCTAGCTGAGACGTTCTAAATGTTTGACTAATATTTGTTCCTCACCCATTATTCTGAAAACAATTACATGGCCATTTATTTCATTACTGTTTCTTTGACCTTGCTATGTGCAGATTGGCTGCTGGGTTTCCCATTGACTGCATTTTGGAAATATGTGTTCTATTTTTTGTGGTAATATGGCATTATTCTTTGCTTTTTGATCCGTTGAGTTGATAATAATGAAACCACCAATCATTGTATTAAAGCAAAACTAATTTATTGAATAATAATTAAATAGAGTTCAAACACTCTACTGAGCTCTATCTATTAAGAAAGTAAGGTTGTGTTTGATTAACAAGAACACATGTATATATAATCTAGTATTTACTAATGATGTCCTCGTGCTAACTCTCTCTCTAATCTAAACTACTCCTCGTGCTGGTTGCTACTAATCTTCTTCTACCCAGCAGTCCCCGAGTTCTGATATTTATACTGGGAACTGGTGGTCCCTTCTAGTGTTTGAATTACACGGAGATATAATAATTAACCCTTCACTGGCATACCTATATACATATCATTACATTCCCCTTTTTTAAACATTTCTTTTCTGTGTACAACAAAGGAAAAAATGTCTAATATTATTACAATACATGATATGTATCAAGGCGAAAGAAAGTTCAATAGGAACGATTCACAAATCAAGTCTGTTCGGCTTCCTTCTTTTTATGGTTGATCGTCGTAAACCATGAAGAGGAGACTCAAGTTTTTACAGTCCTCTGTGAATCTTCACGAACTTGAGAATTAGTCATAGTATCATTGAAAATACTTTCATGGAGTTGCAGATCTGGAAAAATGTTAGTGTGTTGCTTGAGTTTTAGTAATGCTTGGTGATTGCGTCGAACTATTGTTCCTTCAGCTGTCTGACCAATGTCAGAACGTGATGCTGCTTATCTGATAACTTATACAGGAGCAGACCAACCTCCAGCAGGTACTTTGATCCTGACGGTATCAACTGGAAGCAGTGAGTCCAGAGTGGTCGCATGTTGATCATAATACATTCTCTGTCGTTCTCTCTAATGTTTCATCTTTTGTAACACGGGCAGATGATGTGGGTGGAGACATAGATGATACAGTAGTTCTCAAATCCTTGTTCATTAACATCTGTGCAGGTGATAGGTCAGTTGAAAGCAGAGTTGCTCTATATGTGAGTGACGCTATATCAATATCTGAACGAGAATCCAAAGCTTTGTTAAGAAGTTGTTTGATGATTTGAACTCATTTCTCCACTTCACCATTTGATTGAGGGTAGTGCGGCTTGAAGTGATGTGAGCGAAGTTGTATTTTCGAGAGAATTCAGCCCATTTATGACTGTCGAAGCACGGCCCATTGTCAGACATGACAGTGTTGGAATACCATGTCTGGCAAAAATGTCCTTACTCACTTTAATAACAGATCTGGATGTGAGATCTGATAACTTTGTGACTTCCGGATCATTCGAATAGTAGTCGATTATAAGGACATAATCACGACTATTGCAGTGAAACAAATCTATACCAACTTTTGCCCATGAAGATGACTCCAATGCATGGTGTTGTAGTTTCTCCTTGCTTTGCCTAGGTTGAAATTTCTGATGTGTTTCGCATCCAAGTATCATATCAGGTCTCGATTGATACCCGGCCAATACACAGCTTGTCTCGCCTTTCTCTTGCATTTTTCAATGCCAAGGTGACCTTCAGGTATCTGGTTAAGAATCATAGTTGGTAGAGTCCATCCACAACTGTTAAATATGCTTGAATATTCCTGAACTTGGAGCAATGCCCTTTTGGCCAACCATTGTTGAGATGGTCTATGACTCTTTGAAGCATTGAATCCTTCTTGGTTTCTTCACGGATGAGGTTCAATTTCACATCCGAAGCAGCAGGATTTTCAGCACACAGCTGTACTTGAGATTCTACATGCTGTACAAATTCAAAAGGTTCTCTTTCTGAATCGATTGAACGTGATAGAGCGAGCGTCTGCAATTATCAAGTCCTTGCCTGGAGTATAGATGAGGTGGAAGTTGTTTCTCCTAAGCTTCATCAAGATCCTCTGTAATCTCGTTGTCATATCATTAAGATCTTTTTGTGTGATATGTACAAGTGGTCTGTGGTCAGTTTCAATAGAAAAGGTAGGAAGTCCATAAACATAATCATGAAACTTTAATACACCTGTAAGTAAACCAAGGCATTCTTTCTCAATCTGTTGTTCATGCTGTTGTTCCGTCGGCGTCAACGCTCTGGAAGCATAGGCAACAGGTAACCATGACGAGTTGTCGTCTTTTTGCAACAGAATTGCTCCTATTCCGTTCTGACTCGCATCAGTTGAAATTTTTGTCTCTCTATTCGGATTGAAGAATGAAAGAAGAGGGGCACTCGTCAGTGGAGATTTTAAATCGAGCCATTCCTTTTGATGAAGACTTCTTTATGAGATTTCTGAGAGTAGTAGTTCTGGACGATAGATTGGGAATGAATTTGCCTAGAAAGTTCACAACACCTAAGAAATATCGAATGGCCTTCTTGTCCTCTGGAACTTCCTTTTGTTGTCTTTCATTTGTTGTATGGCAGCAAGCTTGTCATTGTCAGGTCTCACACCATGTTCAGAAATCTGGCCTCCAAGGAACTTAAATATCAAAACTACATTTGGTTCTATTACGTTTCAAACCAAACTTGTGCACTCTATGAATTACCTGTAATAGCCTTGAGATGTGTTCCTCTCTTGTAAATGACCAAATGATATCACAAGCACCTTCAACACCCTCAGTCATCTTTTCCAACACACAATGAAAAATCTCAGAAGCTGAGATGATCCCAAATGGCATCATGTTAAAACTGAATCTACCAAAAGGCGTGTTGAAAGTACATAACTTTCTACTAGATTCATCAAGTTGCATCTGCCAGAATCCTCTGGAGGCATCCAGTTTGGAAAAGATTTTTGCGTTAGCCATTTCGCTATTAATTTCTTCACTCTTTGGTATGGGATAGTGTTCCCTCTTAATGTTCTTGTTAAGATCTTTAGGGTTTATGCATATCTTCAGATCACCAGAAGGTTTCTTCACACAAACCATAGAGCTGACCCAGTCAGTCGGTTCTGTGATTCTTGAAATAATGCCTTGATGTTGTAATCTAGCCAGTTCAAGTTTCAATCTCTCGAAGTGGTGCAGGAACTCTTCTTGGTGGGTGTACCACAGGATTGGCATATGGGCATAACTGAATTTTGTAACAGTATGGAAGAGTACCCATGCCTTCGAAGATGTCTGGGAAAATGATCCAGAATCCATTGAATGTCATCTTGAATCATTGGTTGAGATGAAATTGTATTATAAATTCTCTGAATTAGGTTTAAATCTTTGCATGCTTGCGCACCTAAAGTGAAGACTTGTTTGAATCAACAATCTCAAATCTTAGAGAAATCGCTACATCATTATTGGTAACTAACAAGTAGCAAGGTCCCATTGATGTGATTAAATTGCTGTTGTAGTCGCGCAGTTGACAAGCTGATTGATCTTAGGAGTTTGCTTTAGCTTTTGTGAAATCAAGCTGAGTAAGCAAATTGGCAGAAGCGCCAGTATCCAGCTTAAAGTTGATTGGATAATCATTTACTTGCAATAATGTGTTCCATTCTGTATCAGTGTTGATGAAATGGACTATCTTGAGAGGTGATGATACTTCTGTGGTTCTATCATACTTCGCTATGATGCCAACAAAGAACAAGTCTTCCAAAAAATAAACATCTGTATCATTGGAAACATTTTCTTCAAAACCTTCTTCCTTAGAATCTACATTCTAACATTAATCTGTCTTGACTTTGCAGATTTAAATGTATGTATGTGTGTGTGGATCTGCACTGAGCAGCGAAGTGGTTTTGTTTGCCACAATTTGAACAGAGCTTTCCTTGAGCAGGGCATTTCCACACCTTCCACACGTCATAACGTACAAATCATCACGCACTAAACTTCTTCACGCATGTGCAGATCGGTTTTCGTCCGTCTCGCATCTTTTAACAAAGTGCGCATGTGTAGGGTTAGAATGCGCATGCGCAAGGTGGTTGCCTTACGAAATGTACATTTTCTTCATCTGCGACACTGCCTTAACACATTCTACTTCGAGTTCATTTTTGCTCCCTTTACACGGAGAACCAATTCATTACACTGATTTTTCGATAACTGATGTAAACGGCACATTTCAATTGCGTTTTCAAGCATGAGATCCTTCTGTCTCAGCAAGCGTTCACTGAAATTTTCATCAATTATACCGAATACCGAAGACTATTTGATCCCTGATCATTGAATCATTCAATACCGAGAAGTTGCAAGATTGAGCAAGCCATTTAAGACCAGTAACAAAGCAATCAATTGATTCACCCTTGTTTTGTATTCTTCTATTGAAAATAAAATGCTCAAAAGTTTCATTTGTTTGAATTTTGCAATGATGATCAAACTTTGCAATGATTTCTTCAAACTTATTTTTATCTTGCTCCGTCGTATATTGAAAAGAGTTATAGATTTTGATGGCTTGTGAACCAGCCATAATTAGTAGAAGAGCTATTTTACGTGCATCGCTCGCATTATTTAAATCTGAAGCCTCTAAATACAATTGAAACTGCTGCTTGAATACTCGCCAGTTAACATCAAGTTTACCTGGTTGTTGTGGAGCTTGAGCTTTGTCCATCAGTCCTGGATTCTTCGAAGTTCTGCAGTCACAGGTTGGTGCTTCGAAATTCGAAATGCTTCTTAGTTTTCTGCACTAGATTCTTACTAAACTAGACTAGATAGCTACGGTAGTCACTCCTGACACCATGTTATATTACCTTTTGTGGTAATATGTCATTATTCTTTGCCTTTTGATCCAGAATGGTCTGTTGAGTTGAGTCTGTCTTTGTATTAAAGCAAAACTAATTTATTGAATAACGATCAATTAAATAGAGTTTGAACACTCTACTGAGCTATATCTGTAAGCAAGTAAGATTGTATCTGATTAACACGAATACATACATATATATATAATCTAGTATTTACTAATGATGTCCTCGTGCTAACTCTCTCTCTCTAATCTAAAATACTCCTCGTGCTGGTTGCTATTAATCTTCTACCCAGTAGTCCCTGAGTTCTGATATTTATACTGGGAACTGGTGGTGCCCTCTAGTGTTTGAATTACACTGAGATGTAATAATTAACCCTTCACTGGAGTACCTATATGTATATCATTCAACTTGGTAGGGTGTGAGGTGCTTTGCTTGTGAAATGCAGTACATATAAATACTGTATAGATGCAGATCTATCAACATGCATTGAGAAGTGCTGATATTGAAAAATAGATTTTTCTTCTCCGTTTCATTCACAGGATAAGCACCCACCCCAAAATATGACTTGCTAACAGAAACAGCAACTGCTAGCAACCTAATCTCTTTCAGAGAACTTTCCCCAACTGCACATTTCATCCAACCTCAGCTCTATAACCCTGAACATTTCACCTTTAGCTCTTCCCAAGGTTCACAAGCTATGTAAATGGAATTGTTCTGGTAGATTAATTATTAGGGAATGAGAAGCTGAACAAATTAATTTCCTCTGATGTCGACTATTCCTCCTTGTATGTTAAAAACCCTGTATAGAGTCATAGAGTTTTACAACATGGAAAGAGACCCTTCGGCCCATCATGTGAGCAACTATCTATTCTAATTCCACTTTCATACTTCTTAAATGTTGAGAGTTCACGTCTCTACCACCTATTCCAGCAGTGAGTTTGAGATTCCAACCACCCTCTGGGTGAAAAAGTGTTTCCCCACATTCCCTCTAAACCTCCTGCTCCTTACCTTAAATCTATGCCCCCTGGTTATTGACCCTCCTGCTAAGGGGAAATGTTCCTTCCTATCCACCCTCTCCATGCCCCTCATAGCCTTGTGCACCTCAATCAGGCTCCCCCTTAAACATCTTGGCTCCAAGGAAAACATCCCCAGATTTTCCAGTCTCTCTTGATAGCTGATTATCAGCCAAGGCAACATCCTGGTGAATCTCCTCTGCACCCTTTCTAGTGCAATCACGTCCCTCCTATAGTGTGACAATCAGAACTGCACACAATATTCCATCTGTGGCCTAACCAGTGGTTTATACAGCTCCATCATAACTTCCCTGCTATTATATTCTTTGCCCATTTCCAGTCTATAAAACCTATTTTCCTGCTATTTAGATTTTTGTTATAAACTGCGGCGTCCACATTTCCAATGGAAACTGCTTCTATAGATGTGCCACTATAAAATGATATGCTCCTGCTAGTGATAGTGCTATAGATCTCTGTTGTGTTTCCCACCTTGGCCTACACTGCAGAGAGTTCATGCACCAGCCAACTTTGCTTCCCAGACTGCCATCAATTATACCAATGATTAGAAAATAATGTATATTGAATACAAATGAGGACAGAATAACTTTGATTTGGGTTGTGACTTATGCCTGCATGATTTAGTTGGCATTCAAAAAATCACAAGTTAGAGATTTGTTTTGATGAAGGATCATGTGATGGAAGAATGGATTCCATTATGTTTCAAATCCGAAGATACTTTTGAATCATCTCTTTATGTGAATGAAATGTAGGTCGAGGCCCTAGGGAGTTTTTATTTATTTATTTTTTTTAAATTTAAATTTAGATTACCCAATTATTTTTTACAATTAAAGGGCAATTTAGAGGTACCAATCCACCTACCCTGCACATCTGTGGGTTGTGGGGATGGGACCCACGCAGACACGGGAAGAATGTGCAAACTCCACACGGACAGTGACCCAGGGCTGGGATCGAGCCTGGGTTGTCATCATTGTGCCGCCTACACTAGGAAGTTTAACGTGGAAACTGTGAATTCTATTTCTGATGATACGTCCGTGGTCACCGTGAGGGCCTGAGAGTATCAATGCACAGCCTATTATCTGGGTCTGTCGCTGAAATGCACAGGGGGTTTATGCTACTTTTGTTTATTGTGTTTGTCAATAAGCAATCATTAGGTTCAAGTGTTCATCCAGGATAGGTTGTTTGGGGCCAAAGTGCACTAATGCAGGCAAGGAGTCAAAAGGCACTGTCTGAAAATATATAATTGGTTTAAAACAGTTGTAAAAAAACACACTCTTATGAATCGGTGACTTCTGTAAAGAAATTCACTTCATGAAGAAATATTTTTAGCTGTGAGAAACTGACTGGTCTTTCCTGTCGCCTATCCCCTCCTGTTTTCACTCAGTTCAATCTTATTTCCAGGGGCAGTGCTAATTTTGAATTTTATACTGGAGGGGTGCAAATTTACATGAAAAACCTCATCAAAAAGATTTTCACCAGAAAAGAAATGCTTAAGAACTGCAAATGCATTCCTGCTTTTATTTCAATGAGCTGTTTTAAAAAAAAGAAAACAGGGACTGCTAATTATTGTATTGGTATTTTAGCTGTTGATTTTACTTGCCTCTGCTTGTATTTCCTTAATAAAAAGATTGATTAGTTGTTTTGGCATTAAGTATTTGATCTGTTGGGGTTGGTTGCCTATCTAGTCTTGAGAAGTTAGGAGTGTGCAGCGGGAAACCCATGCCACTTCTGGTGTGTGTGCCAATGGTGTAAGAATAGATTGTTAAACTTGAACATACTATTCCCAGTCACTTTATGATCCAGGCTGAGACTCAGCTAGGAGGTGCATTGCTTCCTATCTTTTTCAATGAATGTGGATACAGTTTGGGTTGAAGAAATTCCTTTCTAATAGTTTTATGAAAGAGCACTCTTGTACTACATTACATACCTATTAAAAATATTGTTGCATATAATTTCTTCTTGAACTGCTTTTGAACAGCCTGCTCAAGTGTCATTCCAATCCCTCCCTCGCCCCAGGACATAAGCTAAAAGTATTTTTTTTTTGTATTACATCTGGCATTTAACGAAATCAGCACTTAAAGAAAAGTAAAGACAGCCAAAATCTAGAAAAGAACACTTTTTTTTTAAAAAAAAATCATTTTTTATTAATGACCTATTTTAACAGGTGATGGTTGTGGTCACATGCTGTTAGGCCCTGGCAGTGGAACGTTGACATCAAGGAATTATCCTGGGACCTACCCAAACCATACCTCGTGTGAATGGGAAATCCAAGTGACTGAAGGAAAGAAAATTTTCCTGAAATTTGGAGACTTAGATTTGCAGCAATGCATCTCTGATTACCTCACAATCTTCAAAAGAACATCTTCATCAGTGACTGAACATGGTGAGTTCATGACCATAATTGTTCAAATCCAGTAAATGACAAGCCAAATCTCAAGTGGTTGATTCAAAGGTACTAATCAATTTGTCTGCGATGAGGAGCAATTATTTGCAAATTAAGTCTGGAATAGGTTAGCAGAAATGGAATGAAAAAGATGTAAGTGGGATTTTATCTTCATTACATGGTTAAGTACCATAACCAGAACGTAAACTGTGTTTTGAAATGGGGATGCCTGGACCTAGGGGAAACGTGTAGTTCAGTATTTTCCCCAACACTTTTGTGTTCACTGCTGCACCACAGCTTCCAGCAGCAAATCAAATCCTGCATGAAACAAAACTTGTGTTTTTGTTCAGTATTGTGAACACGTTAACACACACAAGTTAAGCTGTTGGCATCGAATCAATACCCCTTGAAATCTTTAAGATCCTGAGGGATGATGACAGGGTGGATGTGGAGAAGATGTTTCCTCTTGTTGGAGAATCTAGAACCAGAGGCCATTGCTTCAAAATAAGAAGTTGTTCATTTAACACACAGATTAAAATAAATATTTTCTCTCAGAGGGTCATGAGTCTCTGGAACACTTTCCCTCAAAAGTCAGTGGAAGCAGAGTCTTTGAATATTTTTTAAGGCAGAACAAAATATTGATTAACAAGGGGGTGAAAGGTTATCCGGAGTTGGCAGGAATGTGGGGTTGATATTTCAGATCAGTCATGATCCTATCAAATGTAGAAGTAGGCCCGAGGCATCTACTCCTCGTAATTTCTATGTTCTCATGTGTTGTGCATTGGAAAATACATGGGATGTCCATCATATTCTCCTACCACCCTTAAAAGGTGTAAAGTAACATGGCCTAGATCCAGTTACTTGCTTAACTTTGATGTGGAGATGCCGGCGTTGGACTGGGGTGAGCACAGTACGAAGTCTTACAACACCAGGTTAAAGTCCAACAGGTTTGTTTCGATGTCACTAGCTTTCGGAGCGCTGCTCCTTCCTCAGGTGAATGAAGAGGTATGTTCCAGAAACATATATATAGACAAATTCAAAGATGCCAGACAATGCTTGGAATGCGAGCATTGGCAGGTGATTAAATCTTTACAGATCCAGAGATGGGGTAACCCCAGGTTAAAGAGGTGTGAATTGTGTCAAGCCAGGACAGTTTGTAGGATTTCACAGGCTAGATGGTGGGGGATGAATGTAATGCGACATGAATCCCAGGTCCCGGCTGAGGCCGCACTCGTGTGCGGAACTTTAATCACAGACGCAAAATACAAAAGCAGAAATAGACAGTAAGATATTTGGTACAATGATCAAATTTGTGTGGTGAACGTATTGCTACTGCAATTCACCACTGTATTGTACTGTACTATGTTGATGCCCCTGTGAGCTCTGCCTGTGGCTCCGCCCCCTCAGAGGTGGTATATAAACCTGCAGCCTGTTGGCGGCACTCAGTACAGAGCAGTCGCAGGCAGGCACAGATCTAGCTTATTAAAACCACTGTTCACTTCTACTAATCGTCTCATGTGAATTGATGGCCGCATCAATTTGTAAAATACTTAAGCTAATTATTTTAAAAATAATCTGACTCTTTTTAATGAACTTACAAAAATACAGCCTCAGCCCCCAGAAAATGGAAAAGGCAGAAACAGAAGTTGATGGTACTGAGTGCACAGATGAAAAGCCCTGCCTGGGTCCTCTGGGATCTTGTCTCAGCTGCAACAAAAAAACAATAAAACCAAAACCAGTTATCTAGCCCTCACCCCCTACACACTCCCACACCTCACCTATTCTCACTCATGCCACATCTTTGACCCCCCACCCACCCATAATGGCCCCTTCATGCCCTCCATGCCAACCTATGCCCCATACCTATCCCCATTACCCTTCATACACAGACAAACCCCTCTCCTCTACCTACTTCCGTGTCCCCTCATAATCTCCATGCCAGCCTAGGCCCATACCCACCCCAAGGCTCCTTATAGCCCCATTGCCATCTTTATGCCAACTCATGGAAATCCTTGACCACCTCCCGCTCCCACCCCATTTGTGGAGAGTGACTGTGAGGGATGGGTGTGCAATAGGAGAAGGATAATATATAGCTATAATAGATATCGATTTGATATAGCTCTTGGGGCTAAAGGGATCAAGGGATATCGAGGGAAGGCAGGATCAGGGGTTTAAACTTAATGATCAGGCATGACCATGATGAATGGCGGAACAGGCTTGAAGGGCCGAATAGCATATTCCTGTTTCTATTTTATATGTATGTGTGTTGGCTGTTGAGATGGAGTTTTGAGGAGTTGCCCAGAGAGAAAGGAATGTGCATAAACAGTCAGGTGTGTCAGTTAGAAGATTGCTGTGCAGCAGAATGCTAGGGAGATGTGAGAGTGATGACTGGCATCTGAAATTGGTATAAAGCTTGCCGTACTTGACCAAATTTGTCCATTGTACCTTGCCAACACTGTATCCGGTACCCACGTCTGTTTCACCAGTGTACATGGCATCTTCCGCCCTGAAGAAAAGGCACATCTCTTCTGTTCCTCACTGCCTCTGGTGTGACCTCCAGGAAGGAATCTGAGAACCCCGGAAGGTGTCGGGGGAAACCGTCACAGGTCTTCCTTCATTTATTTTGCTTCACAGTCAATGTTTCCTGCAACTATAGGATGTTCAGGTTAGGTAAATTGGCCATGCTAAATTGCCCCAAAAAGTTAAGTGAGATTACGGGGCTAGGAGTGGGAATTGGGCCTAGGTAGGTTGCTGTATAGCAGCAAGGGCAGGTGCAGACTTGATAGGCCTTCTCCACTGTGGGGATTGTATGATTCTAAACCCTGCTCGGCCACATTTTGTGGTAAACCACTGTATTGTATTGTACTGTTGTATTGTTACATGCCTGGGCTTGTCCCGGCTGGCTCCGCCTGTGGCTCCTTCCCTCGGGCTCATGTATAAAGGTGGCTGGTTTCCGCCTCTGATCCAGTTCGGGATCAGAGGCCAGGAGGCTTTCTGTTTAGTGTATTAAAGCCTCAGTTACGTTCACCACTCGTCGTGTGTTCATTGATGGCAAATCAATTTAATACACTAAACATCAAATATGAATTTGTCACTCAAGCCTGATCGCCTGGAGCTGGACCCACAGGCAGCCGACGCCACTGCAACATTCGAGCACTGGCTAAGCTGCTTCGAAGCGTACCTTGGATCCTTCACTGAACACTTCACCGACCTCCCGAAGAAGCAGATCCTCCATGCACGGGTGAGCCCACAAGTCTTTCTTCTCATCAGGGACGCCCCCTCGTATACGGAGGCGTTAATGCTGCTGGAGGGACAATATGTGAAGTCTGTGAACAAGGTGTATGCTAGGCACCTTCTCGCCACGAGACGACAACACCCTGGGGAATCACTAACAGAATTCCTGTGTGCCTTGCGGGTACTCTGCCGGAACTGTGACTGCCAGGCGCTATTGGCTACCCAACACGCGGAGCTGTTGGTCAGGGATTCTTATGTCGCAGGCATGAAATCAAACTACATCCGCCAGCGATTGCTAGACGGGGGTACACTCAGCCTCCCAGAGACCGTGCAGCTCCCAAACTCGCTGGAGGTGGCCTTCCAGAATATGGAAGCCTACACCTCCGACCCTCGTGGGCGCCGCCATCATCCGACCTGGGTGCAGCGCAAGCTTGTGCCGTGCAGCAGCCCGCCAATGCCGGAAGCCCAAAGTGCTATTTTTGCGGCCAGGGTAATCATCCCAGACAACGCTGCCCTGCACGGTACGCGACTTGCAATGGGTGTGGGAGGAAGGGCCACTTTGCGAAAGCACTCTCCCTAAAGCTTCTAGGCCCAGCAGTGCTGCCTGCTGCCGTTCGGGGCTGCCCCCAGCTGCCGCGCCACCCGCCATGTGCGACCCATGGGGACCGGCATCTTTAACTCCATTTTGTGCTTCACCCGCCACGCGAGCTGCCATTTTTGATGCCATCTCCGATGCCGCCCACGACCCATGGGGGCCGCCATCTTGGGACCACTCCGCAGCCTCTTGGGAGCCCGGCTCACCCAATTGTACGCTGGCCGCCGCTACCTCCGACCGGCGTACCCATCACCTTCCGAAGCTCGCCTCCATCACGCTCAACCAGTCCCGGCCTCATCACCTCACTAAATCTACGATGACCGTCCGGATCAACGGGCACGAGACGGCTTGCCTTTTCGACTCTGGGAGCACAGACAGCTTCATACATCCAGATACGGTAAGGCGCTGCTCCCTCCCGATCTTACCCGCGACCCAGAAAATCTCTCTGGCTTCCAGATCACATGCAGTAGAAATCCAGGAATACTGTGTCGCGACCCTTACTATACAAGGCGTAAAGTACACTAACTTCAAACTCTACGTCCTTCCCCATCTCTGTGCTGCCCTATTACTGGGGCTCGACTTCCAGTGCCACCTCCAGAGCTTTACTTTAAAGTTCGGCGGACCCCTGCCCCCCCCTCACCGTCTATCGCCTCACGACCCTTAAGGCTGCCCCACCCTCGCTCTTTGCTAACCTCACCCCAGACTGTAAGCTCGTCGCTACTAGGAGCAGTCGATACAATGCCTGGGATAGGACCTTTATCAGGTCGGAGGTCCAGCGACTCCTACGAGAGGGGATCATTGAGGCTAGTAACAGCCCCTGGAGAGCCCAAGTCGTGGTCGTCAAGACTGGGGAGAGGCACCGGATGGTCATCGACTACAGTCAGACCATCAACTGGTACACGCAGATCGATGCGTACCCCCTCCCCCGCATATCTGACATGGTCAACCAGATTGCGCAGTATCGAGTCTTCTCTACAGTCGACTTGAAGTCCACGTACCACTAGCTCCCTATCCGCCCGGAGGACCGCCAATACACTGCCTTTGAGGCAGATGGCCGCTTCTACAACTTCCTCAGGGTCCCCTTCGGCGTCACCAATGGGGTCTCGGTCTTTCAACGGGGAATGGACCGAATGGTTGACCAGTACGGGCTGCGGGCCACGTTCCCGTACTTAGATAATGTCACCATCTGCGGCCATGACCAGCAGGACCATGACGAAAATCTCCGGCACTTCCTCCACACCGCTAAACTCCTGAACCTCACCTACAATAAGGAAAAATACGTTTTCCGCACAACCCGCCTAGCCACCCTTGGCTACGTTGTAGAAAACGGAGTCCTAGGGCCCAACCCCGACCGCATGCGCCCCCTCCTGGAACTCCCCCTCCTCCACTGCCCCAAGGCCCTGAAGAGATGCCTGGGGTTCTTCTCGTACTATGCCCAGTGGGCCCCCAATTATGCGGACAAGGCCCGTCCACTTCTTAAATCCACCATTTTTCCCCTGACGGCTGAGGCCCACCTGGCCTTCAACCTCATCAAGGCAGATATTGCCAAATCCGCGATGCATGCTGTGGACGAGTCCATTCCATTCCAGGTGGAGAGCGATGCTTCGGCTCTGGCCGCTACCCTCAACCAGCCGGGCAGGCGCGTGGCTTTCTTCTCCCGTACCCTCCATGTCTCCGAAATTCAACACTCCTCCGTCGAAAAAGGAAGCCCAAGCCATCGTAGAAGCTGTGCGACATTGGAGGCATTACCTGGCCGGCAGGTGATTCACTCTCCTTACTGACCAACGGTCAGTTGCCTTCATGTTCAATAACACACAGTGGGGCAAGATCAAGAATGACAAGATTCTGAGGTGGAGGATCGAGCTCTCCACCTATAATTGCGATATAAGTAGACCGGCTTCGGGCCCTCCACAACGACCTCTGTCACCCGGGGGTCACCCGATTTTTTCACTTTATCAAGGCTCGCAACCTGCCTTACTCCATCGATGAGGTCAGGACCGTGACCAGGGACTGCCAGGTCTGCGCGGAGTGCAAACCGCACTTCTATCGGCCAGACAGAGCGCACCTGGTAAAGGCCGCCCGCCCCTTTGAGCGCCTCAGCATCGACTTCAAAGGGCCCCTCCCCTCCACTGACCGTAACGTGTACTTCCTCAACGTTGTTGACGAATACTCAAGATTTCCTTTTGCCATCCCATGCTCTGACATGACCTCCGCCACCATCATCAAGGCCCTGCACAGTCTTTTCACCCTGTTCGGGTTCCCCACCTACATCCATAGCGATCGGGGTTCCTCCTTCATGAGCGACGAGTTGCGTCAGTTCCTGCACAGCAAGGGCATCGCCTCCAGCAGGACGATCAGCTACAACCTCCAGGGCAACGGACAGGTGGAGAGGGAAAACGCGATGGTCTGGAAGGCTGTCCTCCTCGCCCTACGGTCTCGAGGTCTCCCTGTCTCCCGCTGGCAGGAGATCCTTCCCGATGCGCTCCACTCCATCCGGTCGCTCCTGTGTACCATCACCAATGTGACCCCTCATGAGAGGATGTTTGTTTTCCCCAGGAATTCCACCTTAGGGGTCTCGCTCCCATCCTGGCTGACGGTCCCAGGGCCCATCCTCCTCCGGAAGCATGCGAGGAGTCATAAGTCGGATCCACTGGTCGAAAATGTCCTTCTCCTCCATGCCAACCCCCAATATGCCTACGTGGCACACCATGACGGGTGGGAGGACACAATCTCCCCTTGGGATTTGGCACCCGCAGGTTCCCCAGCGACCATCACCACTACCCCCGGCCCTACACCGTCTCCCCCCATTGCTACTCATCTACTACGAGACGCAGAAGACGACATGCTACTGGACACGCAGGCCTCGACACCTCATCCGACACCACAGCCGGGACTGAGGCGGTGGCAGCGGAAAGTCAGAGCCCCTGACAGGCTCGATCTATAACTCAACCCGTCCACTTCACCCCCGCCGGACTCTTTTTTTTTTAACAGGGGGTGAATGTGGTAAAACACTGTATTGTACTGTTGTATTGTTACATGCCTGGGCTTGTCCCTGCTGGCTCTGCCTGTGGCTCCTCCCCATGGGCTCATGTATAAAGGTGGCTGGTCTCCGCCTCTGATCCAGTTCGGGATCAGAGGCTAGGGGGCTTTCTGTTTAGTGTATTAAAGCCTCCGTTATGTTCACCACTCGTCGTGTATTCATTGGTGGCATATCACATTTAAATGGAGATCCTTTCTTGACAAAAATATGGATCATCACCTTGCCCGCAGTGATTGGTTTTGAAATCCAGAAGTGGAACGATGAAGCCATGGCTAAATTCAAGGGCCACGGCAAAGCTTGCTTCAGCTGCAAGTGAGTTCCTCCCAGCCGCCCTCCCAGTCTGTTTAGATAAAAATCCGCCCACTATTTGTGACTATTTTTGAGCGGATCTTGTTTGAGTGGATGTTGTCTTCCCTAGTTGCTAAGTAACATATGTCCTGACACAAAGCAGATAAAATGTTACATTGGCCAATGTGTGCGTGTGAATGAGTATAATCTTTTATGAAGAAAAGGTGTGATCAGTATTGAAAGCTGAAAACTGGTTTTACTCCCTTTCTTGGCTAGCAGCTACATTTGAATTTGTGTTTTTTAATTTGTTGAATCACTTGGTAAACAAATTTCCTCCCCCAAATAAGCTCTATTCCTCTTCATGCTTTCGTACATATATTCCCCTCCTAAAGCTACACTCTTCTTGATTTTACAAATTACTCTCAAATTACAGATAAATTTATTCATATCAGCAGTTTTCACCGCAGAGAGCAAGTGATTGTAGTTCATCTGATTAAGAATGGGAGCACATCGAATGAAATGTGTCCAGCTGAGTTTCATCAGCAGTAATTATATGACTCATTCACTGCAGGATGTGAGTGAAAGTTTGGCATATTGACCTGATTCCTCCCACCCACTTCAATTTGGTAATTGGTGTACCTGCTATTCCCACAGTTCCCATTGCGCAACTAATATTTGTCAGCCAGCAATTTCCTGCATTTTAAAATGAATGAAATGAAATGAAAATGAAATTAAATGAACATCGCTTATTGTCACAAGTAGGCTTCCAATGAAGTTACTGTGAAAAGCCCCGAGCCGCCACATTCCGGTGCCTGTTCGGGGAGGCTGGTACGGGAATGAGTGGAAAATGGTGAAACTGCTGTGTCCAAATACAAAACAAGAATGAAATACTGCAGTTACTGGAAATCTGAAGTGAAAACTGAAAATACTCAACAAGTCTGGCAACATCTGAGTTACATGAGCATGTGTGGGGGGAGGGTTTCGGCTGTTCTCGACATTGGGATCGAACAGTCTCACCGACGGCGAACCCCTCCCCCTCAGGTTTCCTCGCGACATGGGGTGGATTCAGCAGGAAATCCCATTGACAACGGCGGTTCCAGAAGATCCTGCCGCCGGCCACCAGCGGGCCACCTCCTACCACCGAGAAACGGGCTGTGAGAGGTGTAGAAACGCCCCGAACCACCTCCCTCCCAACATTTTAGGTTGGTGCCCCGTCATCACCACTGAAACGCTTCCTTTTTAATATGTTAATTCTTGCAATGTGGACGTCGTTAGCAAGACTAACATTTATTGTCCATCCCTAATTGACCTGAAAAGGTGGTTCTTGACACTCAGAGAGCAGTAAAACATCAGATAGATTGGTGAGGGACTAAAGTCAATCATAGAGCCGGGTGGGCTGGTTTGTTTCCTGAAGGCTGGAATTTAACCAGAATCTGACAGCCTCACGGTTACTTTTACTGATGCCAGTTTCAAGATTCATGTTCTCTTGATTTATTATGCTAGAAACATAACAATTGCACTGGCCCCCACCATTGTACGTGAGCATTGTCGTGCTTGTCTTTTCCAATACAAGTTCTTGGCTGAAACATGTTATTTTATTTAATCTCTTCTATTCTGTAGTCTATCGCAGATCTTCCCTCTTGTTCTTCTCCAACCCCCTCTCCCCAAACTCGCTCAAAACTTGTTACATGCCTAACTTTTCCCATGATGCGGAGATGCAGAAACTTAAAGCCAAGTTCGCACACATGAGTACGGCCTCAACCGGGACCTTGGATTCATGTTGCATTACATTCACCCCTCGGCCACCTGGCCTGGGTTTGCTTAATCCTACCAACTGTTCTGGCTTGAGACAATTCACACCTCTTTAACCTTTGATTATCCCTCTCTCTAGTTGCTCCGTCTGGACCTGTAAAGACTTAATTACCTGCAAAGGGTCGCATTCAAAGTATTGTCTTGCATCATTGACTTTGTCTATATATATATATATGTTTCTGGAACCTACCTCTTCATTCACCTGAGGAAGGAGCTGTGCTCCGAAAGCTAGTGATTCAAAACAAACCTGTTGGACTTTAACCTGGTGTTGTAAGACTTCTTACTGTAACTTTTCCCTGTTTCGATGAAAGGTCATCGACCTGAAATGTTAACTCTGTTTCTCTCCATAGGATGCTGCCTGGCCAGCTGAGTATTTCTACAATTTTGTTTTTAATTTCAGATTTCCAGTATCTGTAGAATTTTGATTTTGTATTGTAGTTTGTTGCATTACACTTGTTTGTTAAGAGTTCATACTTGGTGTAACTCTGTTCTGTTAATGATCAACCAATAACAAAGGAACTTTCCCACATTAGCACCAATGAACTAAGCAAATAGGTAATCTATTTCCTACAACAGGGTGAAGGAGCAAAGGAGAGCCCAAGTTGGATAATGGTGTTCCTTTGGAACCAGTTTGGGATTGTTTTCCTCAAGCTTTTCAATTCCTTATCATGTGATGCTAAATATTTGATGAGCAACCTTTTAGGCTATGGATTATATACCATACAACGCTATATTAAAAACAAAATCCAGTTTCAACTTTCTGGCTTTATTCTGATTAGGTCATAATCCCTGTTCATCTAAAGAATGGAATAAAGATTTTAAGGTGTGTGAGTATCTAATTCCTAATGCTCAGTCTACTGTTGGCAGAAGTTTAATCAATTTACTATCCTTAGTTGAAGTATGCTGACGACCTGAAATTAATTGCTAATGTTCCACAGTACTCTGATATTGTTAAATACATCCACTTAATTTGACATGTTGACATTCTTCAGGAGGACAAATTTCATGGGCCATGATGTTGCCCTACCACCACCAACAGTCTGTCATTGATGCTGAAATGAGCATATGCAGTGCAAAAGCTGTAGTTGTTATTCCTAAGCTGAGTAGGGGAGTGTGAAACAAGAGCAACTTGACTGCAAACACCAAACTGTGAGTCGACCAAAGTCTACGTCCTTAGCGCACTCCTCTACAGGAGTGTGATCTGGACAACATACGCTAGGCAGGAGAAAAGGCTGAACAGTTTTCACTTTCATTGTCTCAGATGGATGCTCGGCATCTCTTGGCAGGGCAGGGTCATAAACTCAGAGGTCTGAAGCACACTAATCCATCAGCATACACCCATTGCTAAGCTAACAAAGTCTACTCTAGCTCAGCCACGTTCGCCGGATGGATGACAGCCGTATATCCAGAACCTTCTGTATGGTAAATTAGCCATTAGGTCACTACCTCCTGGGTATCTGTATCTTCACCACAAGGACACCTGCAAGCAAGGTATGCAGATTGTGGATAATGCCACTGATGACTGGGAGACGGTCGCTGATGGCCATGAGCCCTGGAGACTGTTTGTTTGGAAGAGCTTTGAAAGAGATGAGCAGTGAGCAGAAAGCTCAGCTGGCCTGGAAAAGGGCCCAGAGAAAACCGAGGCCAGCGAATCGTACGCTTTCTCAGCCCGCTGTTTTCCTCTGCTGCAAATGTGGTAGAGACGCCCATGCCAAAGTGGGACTCTTGAGAGCCACACTAAGCGATGTTTACACAAACCATCATCCTACGATGGAAGGTTTTCTGAACACTGAATTTGATAGAAATTAGGAGACTCTTTCCAAGTATACTTTTCTCCACATTTACCTCCATTCAGTCTTAGAAGACAGGATTTCCTGGACTCAAAGAACTTTTACAAATCTCGTAGCATGGGTTCTGTGGTGATATAATTAGTCTGTGGTTATATCAAACAGGAAGCCACAGGAGCAGTGTGAGGGAGGGGAGGAGGGAATTGCATTGGGGAAATGTAGCCAAGATAATTGCAAAAGCGCTGTGATTTAAAAAAAAGAAATGGAAATGAAAGGAAGAAAACTTAGCAACTTTCACATGTTTCAACCGGTTGGTTAAGGTTGTAAAAGCATAATGTATTCATCTGTAAAGGATAGGGTTAGATGATAAAAATGTGGATGTCTGTGCAAAGGTGTTGCATCATTTTGAGGAATAAAGAAAGTTGCATTTTCAGCTTCTCAATGGGGATTTTTGTTTCCATACTATTGGTATTTAATGCTGACTTTGTTCCAATAATTCTGCAATGAACTCTCTATGACTTCATAGAATCATAGAATTCGCTCTCACTATGTAGCACTAATCCAGGCTAAGTAAATTTCTCTGTTTTTATCCTTGGTGTGTCAAAGTTTTGGATCTGAGTTGAGATAACATTTGGGTGTACAGTTAAGGGAACCAGGAAAGAGAAAAAACATTATGTTTTGGCCCCCACTTGGAGCCATTAGACTCCTACTGGAAACACTGATTTGTATTGACGTTTGGTGTGCTTTGTGGTTGAAGAATACCTGCCGATACTCGTTGCTTAGGCTCACACAAAAAGCATAACCTTTAAGTTAGCTGTTGGCACCTATGGAACGATACACTGAGATTCAACACCAAGGAGTACAGCTGTATTTCTATTCTTTTTCTCAAAATATGACTTTTAGAAAGTTTTTTTTCTTTTGTGTAATTGAAAGGAAAGTCTGATCGTGATTAATTTAGGCATGGTCCCTAAATAGTTGTTGTAATCAAATGATCATGAAATAAAAAGGTGTCAATCCCATGGAGACTTGTGGAGTTGTGTTTAACCCTCAAGCTGGCACTTGAGCAGAGCATTGCTGAACTGTTTGAACTCCACCTGATGTTGAATAGCTGAAATACCGAATTGCATTTAAACTGTAAATGAACTTCGAGAAACTTGACATGTGTCCTGTTTCAGGATGTTTGACCATGTAGCCATGGAAGGATTCTTGTATAATTCATACTGAAGGCTACAAAGTTTAATGTGGTTTAATAATAAGAACTAGAGGCAGTGGGAAGAAGAGAAAAAGCAGTGAAGCCAGGTGGATTGACTATTCCATCTGGACTATTGTAGAGGGAAGAGAAATATAGAGGGCAGCAGGTTGGCACAGTGGTTAGCGCTGCTGCCTCACAGTACCAGGGACACGGATTTGATTTCGACTGTGTATGGAGTTTGAACATTCTCCTCGAGCCTGTGTGGGTTTCATCCAAGTGCTCCAGTTTCCTCCCTAAATCTAAAGATATGCAGGTTAGGTGGATTGGCCATGATAAATTGCTCCTTCGTGT
Organism: Scyliorhinus torazame; assembly: GCF_047496885.1. Taxonomy (NCBI): domain Eukaryota; kingdom Metazoa; phylum Chordata; class Chondrichthyes; order Carcharhiniformes; family Scyliorhinidae; genus Scyliorhinus; species Scyliorhinus torazame. Next base: position 224,164,910 of record NC_092710.1, on the reverse strand, counting down.
CCAAAGGTTACGGAGATAGGGCGGGGGAGTGGGCCTGGGTAGGCAGCTCTTTCAGAGGGTCGGTAAGACTTGATGGGCTGAATGGCCTCCTTCTGCACTGTAGGGATTCTATGATTCTTTGAGTGATGATGTTAAACCGTTCCTGTGCAAAACAGAGGGAGTTATTTGAAGGAAACTAACTGTTCAAGGTCAGGAGAAAGGAAACATCAGATTTGACTATAATTGCAAGCCTCTACTTCGAGAGGAAGGTAAAGCCAAAGGCAATCTATGCTAAATCAGGAGAGTAGAAAGGCTCGGAGCAAAGTTGGTTTGATTGTGTGATGGAATTACTCCCAAGAGGCGTATGTGAGCCGTACGTTTTTAGGAAGAAGGATACTGGGTCCTATCATGGTGAGGCTTACTTCAGATGTTTATCTGTTCACTCAACGACTGAAAAATCAACGTTAATTGTTTCACGTTTGCCATATAACAAGTGAAAAAAAAAAGCTTGCATTTTATATGGCACTTTTTATGACCCCAGGACGACTCCAATTACTTTATAGTTAATAAAATACATCTAAAGTTTAGTCTCTTTTGTAACATCAGAAAACATCACAACTGGTCTGTGCACAGCAAGATCTCACAAACAGTAATAAGGTAATGTGCAGATAATCTGTCTACCTTTAGTAATGTTGATTAAGGGATAATTATTGGTTGGGACATTGGGAACAATTTCCTTGCTCTAAAAACTAGTGACATGGCATCTTTTTCACTCCCGTAAATGGGCAGACAGGGCCTTAATTTAATGTTATATCTGAGAGATGGGGGTGGGATTCTCCGTTTTGCCAGCCCCCCCCCTCCCCCCCCGACGGTATGGGGCTGCCCCACAATGGAAAACCCCATTGACCGGCCGGCGTAACGGAGAATCTTGCCGGCGGGTCGGGGCAGAAATGTGGCATGGAGGGGCGGATAATCCAGCCTGGCACCTCTGACAGTGCAGCACTCCATATACTGCACTGGAATGTCAGTCTAGATTTATCATCAAATCTCTGACTACATGTCCATTCTCCCGCAGGATCTCCATCTGATGGTGTTGGCCCATCCGGGGTGCCCCCCACCCCCCACCCCCATCCAGGAGAACACCTCGAAGGACAGCTCCGAGAATGCCATCATTGAGGCATCACAGCTATCATCCCCAACCTCCAACAGTGCAGAGATATGCACCCCGGTGGGCGAAAGTAGTGGACAGACTTCTGGGTCACAATATGATGGCACCACACAGTTGCAAATGCACATCAGGTGGAGGCAGAAACGTCCAGGGGAGACAGCAGTCGGAGGTCTGCTGGGTCCCAGTCTGATGCCGAGCCTCTGGGCCAGGCTTCCCCAGAGCTGATGCAGTTGATGGGGTGCAGCTGTCCGATTCAGAGGGGATGTCAGTGACACTCCAGTGGGTCCAGAGCCTCCTACCTTGTACATTGACCAGCTGACAGTGCCGACAGCGGCTCATCACCCTGGAGTGATGTTACGCAGACCCTGGGAGGGTGGAACAGGGCGATTGGTTGCAGGGCAGGGGGTGGGGGGGAAATGAGCGGGTAATGGGTGGCAAGGTGTAGCCATCTGACATGGCCACTTCCAACGAAGCACAGAGCAACTCTCAAAGACTGATGGGTAAAATGGACAAGCCAAGAGTCAGGCAGGCTCAGAGCCTGAAATGCATATCTGTCAGCAATGTCCAGACGGTATTGAAACCCCGCCTCATTAGCATGTTCATCAGGCCGATTAGCAGGTGATGGCCCATCTCCCCCAACACAAAGAACTGGTACTCCAGCAACCGGGACAGTCCCAGACATTTCGGCGCCACTCCCTGTCCAAGGGAAATGCAAACAACAGGGTCAGTGACCGCTTGGGACACGCCCAGTCATCCAGATTCCCGCCCACTTATTGGCTAAGGAATCGAACGGCATGATCAGGGATCACCCAATTAGTAAGGCCCAAATCGAAGGACCGCACCAAAAGAGCGCGAAAACCCCCAAGTATAAAGGAAGAGTTCGCCATATGTTCGCTCTGTTTTGGCCTTGGTACCCCGGTCAGGGTCATCGCCAATCGCAGCAACACCAGAAGCAAATTCGAGTTCAACGCCCGCTACCAGAAGGACGAGCCCAGCCGAGCAGCAGTTACCCCTTCGAACCCAAGAGATCCTGAACAGCGGCCTCTGTTTCCTGACCTAAACCGGGTGCCCGAAGTTAAGTACAGATTGTCTTCGTAATAGGAGTAGATACCTAGTAGTGTTTATGTTGCATGATTGATTGTTTGTAAATAAAGTACCCTTGAACTTGAACTAACTAACTGGTGTTTGGCTCTTTGATCGATAGCCGGTTGAAACTTGTGGTGGTATCATTCGATACCTGGCGACTCTAAGCATTCGGACATAGACAATATAGAAAGAAGGTAAATTCACTGACTGCCCTAATTTGAACAGAGCCAGAGTAAAGAGCAGAGTAAAGAGAAATCAGCAACAAAGGTGGGGAGGGGGAGAGATAATGGACAAAGCCATGTCCTAGTGAAGCAGGCGAGGATGAGGGCCTCCCTGGTTCTCAGTGAATGCCGGACCCTCGTCCCCGTCGCCTGTCCTCCACCATCCAGCTGGTCCACGGGTTCTTCCCAGGCTCACCCTCCGGCCCCTCCTGGTTCGGCTGCTTCTCACCCTTTTGAGGTGACCGCATGTTGTTCCTCCTCCAGCATGCTGCCCCGCTGCTGTGCCAGGTTATGGGGGCACAGCAGACCACCACAAAACAGGCGACACTCTGGGGGGTGTACTACCCACCACCAGAGAAGTCGAGGCATCGCTCATTGACAGCCCGAGTGGCCACAGGGGCCTCATTGCATCGGGTCTCTGCATTAGTCACTGGCCTCTTTATTGGCATCATGAGCCAGGTTCAAACCGGGTACCCCTTCCCCCAAGAGCCAGCCAGTCACCCTGGGGTGTATCTCGAAGATGACCGGGATCCCCGACTGCCTAAGGATGTAGCTGTCGTGAACGCTCTCGGGGAAGCGCGCATAGGCAGCATGTTAGCACAGTGGTTAGCACTGTTCCTTCAGGTCCCAGGTTCGATTCCCGGCTTGGGTCACTCTGTGAAGTCTGTGTGTTCTCCCTGTGTCGGTGTCCTCTGGGTGCTCCAGTTTCCTCCCACGTCCCGAAAGATGTGCTGTTAGGTGGATTGGACATTCTGAAATCTCCCTCCGTGAACCCGAACAAGCACCAGAGTGTAGTGACGAGGGGGTTTTCATAGTAACTTTATTGTAGTGTTACTGTAGGCTGACATGTGACAATAATAAAGATTATTATTATGTCGTGCATGATCCTGAGGTGGTGGTCACACATGAGTTGGATGTGTAGAGAGTGGAACCCCTTCCTGTTAATGAATGGCGTTCCCTGACCGCTGCCAGGCGTCATGTGTGCCATCTAATACCCCCTGGTTCTGGGGCAACCCGGCGATTGTGGAGAATCCTGATGCCTGGGCACCTTGAAGGGCTTGGTCCAGGTCAAAGTTTATATAGTTATATAGTCAGCTGGCTGGGCAAACAGGATATCCGTGACTTTAGGGCTGCACATATGGGCTGTTGGTTGAGATATGGCACACCAGTCCCTGCTCAAGCCCTGGAATGATCCTGAGGCATCGAAGTTCAGGGCTGCAGTGACCTTGGCGGCCACTGGGAGCGGGAATTCTCCTCCTCCACGTGGTGCCAAGTGTGCAAAGCTGTGGCACCATCCCCTTGTTGAGGCGGAGCCTCCTGCAGCACATGCCGTCCGTCATCTGTTCGAAGGACCATCAACACCATGGGTCATAGCCGATCTCCCCTGGCCTGATGAGTGGCCGGGTCCTTGGGGTGTGGGGCGGCCCCCTGCATATGGGCCGCCACCTCGAACCTCTGTCAACGCCATTGCTGTCGCCTTCTCCAGCATCTGGCCGCCTGGCCTGCCAACGCCACCGCGAGGGCATCTTGTACGGGGTCCAAGATATCCATAGTGTAATATCTGTAAGGAATTGGAGAGAATGTAAGGCTGACTATCAGTTATAGCTGTCACCATCGTCGGACCCCCAAGCGTCCCCCACCCTCACATCCCTTGCCATCCCTCAGGGTGCCATCCAGCACATCCTGCACACGCAGAGGTGGCCCCTGAGCACCGGACCCAAGATCCTGTACTCCAGTCACCCACTGGAAACATTACCTGAACTGGTTCCCTCCCCGGTCCACATACACAACCTGTAGTTGTGGGGATGTCCCCAGTGCTGAGGCCCAGCTCTTGGGTTTTCGAATGTTGGCTGCTACCTCTGTGGTGTTGATGCCTCTGGAGTTCAGGACAAGTGTTCAGGCTCACAGCCTGATTGAGATGTATTTTCTTTGATTTGCTCATGTATTTGCTTTGTTTGGCCCTTTGTTCCACACTGTAACCAATCACTGTTTGTCGATGTACCATTTGTAAATTGATATACCATCAATTATGACACGACAGAGAGATCAAGTGAATGAAGGCTTTAATACGCAAAGAATTTAGCGAGCCAGAGACTTCAGTACAGACTGAGCGCCACCCGCTGGATGCAACATTATATACCGCCCTGGGGAGGCGGAGCCAGAGGCGGAGTCCACTGGGGTTCCAGCCCAAGCCTTAAAGGCATATCACACCAAATCTTAAAGGCATATCACCTATCTGGTGAATACATTCACTACATTCACCCCCTGTTTTAAAAAAACACAGAGTCCGTCGGGAGTGATGTGGGATCAAACGTTCAGTCTATCAGGAGGCCTGATCGTCCTATTTGACCTCCTCAGCTCAGGCGGTGGTGCGGTGGGCACAGATGTCATCCACGATGGTAAAACTGGAGCACGGCGGTCAGAGCTTCCGTCTGGCGTGTCGAAGAAGGTTGGGGAGCATGGGCCGGGTGGGTGGCTGGGGGCGACAGTGCAGGCGCGGGGGACGAGGGGAAATGGAGGCGCGGTTGGTGACGAGGGGATGCAGGGAGAAATATTGGCGGGGGAACCAGCGGGCGCCAGATCCCGTAGGGAAACCGTATCTTGCCGTCTGTCCGAATGCGCGACGTAGACGTATTGAGGGTTAGCATGTAGTAGCTGGATCCTCTCGACTAGAGGATCCATCTTATGGCTCCTCACATGCCTCCGGAGAAGAACAGATCCCGAAGTTGTCAGCCAAGGTGGAAGCGAGACTCCGGAGATGGACCTCCTAGACAATGGTCATGAGGGTTCTCGTTCGTGGCTGTGCAGAGGAGTGATCTAATGGAATGGAGGGCGTCGGGGAGGACCTCCTGCCAGCGGGGAATTGGGAGACTTCTAGACCGCAGGGCCAGAAGGACAGCCTTCCAAACCGTCGCGTTCTCCCTCTCCACCTGCCCGTTTCCCTGCGGGTTGTAGCTGGTCGTTCTGCTCCAGGCGATGCCCTTACCGAGCAGGTACTGATGCAGCTCATCGCTCATGAACAATGTACCCCGGTCGCTGTGTATGTAAGCGGGTAAACCGAACAGGGTGATGATACTGTGCAGTGCCTTTATAACAGTGGCCGAGATCATGTCTGGGCAGGGGACAGCGAATGGGAAGCGGAAGCACTCGTCAATGACGGTTAAGAAATAGGCATTGCGGTTGGTGGATGGAAGGGGCCCTTTGAAGGCGATACATAGGCGCTCAAAGGGCCTGGAGGCCTTCATCAGGCGAGCCTTGCCTGGCCAATAGAAGTGCTGTTTGCACTCCACGCAGCCTTGGCAATCCTTGGTCATGGCCCTGACCTCTTCGGTGGAGTAGGGCTGATTGCGGGCCTTAATAAAGTGGGCAAGCCGGGTGACAGAGGTCATTGTGGATAGCTCGCAGTTGATCCACTTGCACGCTGGCGCATGTACTGCGGGACAGGGCATCTGGGGGCTCGTTGCGCTCCCCCGGATGATACTTAATATTGTAAGTGTAGGTGGAGAGTTTGATTCTCCACCTCAAGATCTTATCATTCTTGATCTTGCCCCGCTGTGCGTTGTCGAACATAAAGGCGACCGACTGTTGGTCGGTGATGAGGGTGAACCTCCTACCGGCTAGGTAGTGCCTCCAATGCCGCACAGCTTCCACAATAGCTTGCGCCTCCTTCTCGACAGCGGAGTGTCGGATCTCGGAAGCGTTGAGGGTTCTAGAAAAAAACGCAACTGGCCTGCCCGCCTGGTTGAGGGTAGCAGCCAGGGCGACGTCTGACGCATCGCTCTCGACCTGGAAGGGAATGGTCTCGTCCACCGCGTGCGTAGCGGCATTCGTGATGTCGGCCTTGATAAGGCTGAACGGGCCTCAGCCGTCAGGGGAAATGTCGTGGTCTTAATAAGTGGGCAGGCTTTGTCCGCATAGTTGGGGACCCACTGGGCGTAATAGGAGAAAATCCCCAAGCACCATTTGAGGGCCTTGAGGCTGAGGGGTAGAGGAAGTTCTGTGAGGGGACGCATGCGATCGGGGTTGGGCCCTAGGACCCCGTTTTCCACGACGTAGCCGAGGATGGCTAGCCGGGTTGTGCGGAAAACGCATTTTTCTTTGTTGTAAGTTAAGCTGAGGGCCCGGGCGGTGTGGTAATCACCACTGTTGTATATATTAGGAGATGTGTGGTAAGGCCCTGTACAACAGGTACGGGGGTAGTCCCTGCCTGTTGGCTCCGCCCAGTAGGCGGAGTATAAATATGTGTGCTCTCTATACAGCAGCCATTTCGCCAGCTGCTGTAGGAGGCCACACATCTTAGAGTAATAAAGCCTCAGTTGAATTCAACTCTCGTCTCTATGCAATTGATCGTGCATCAATTTATTACTCTAAGATTTTCAGAAGATGGACCTCCGCAACAAGCCAGATCGCCTGCAGCTGGATCCGCAATCAAGGACTTTCAACACTGGCTAGTTTGTTTCGAAGCTTCCATCAGGTCTGCACCAGACCCAATCCCGCATGCTCAGAAGATCCAGATACTCGAATCGCGGCTGAGCTCCAAAGTCTTTCCGCTTATCCAGGACGCGCCGAACTACGATGAAGCCATGGCGCTACTGAAAGAGAATTACGCCCAGCAGACGAACATGCTCTTCGCCAGACACGGACTGTCTACTCGCAGTCAACTCCCTGGTGAGTCCGTAGAAGATTTCTGGCGTGCTTTAATTCTTCTGGTCAGAGGCTGTGACTGTCAGGCCGTCACGGCCACGGAATATTCGAACCTCCTCATAGGGTCAGACCTCATACCCCAGCGACTTTTAGAGGGGGCCACGCTCGACCTCTCAGCAACAAAAAAACTGGTGCTATCGATGACGGTCGCCTCGCGCAATATTCAGGCCGACACCCCCAGCCACCCCTCATACACATCGTGGACTTCGCAGACGGCCACCCCACCGGGGGCCTCACCCAGGTAATACGCCTGTGCCACGTGCCAGCCAGCCAACCAGGGGGCCCCCGATGTTACTTCTGCGGGCAACAGAAACACCTCCTCCAACGCTGCCCGGCCCGCACTGCCCTTTGCAAGGCCTGCGGCAAGAAGGGGCACTTTGCTGCGGTGTGCCAGGCCCGCTCAGTCATCGCTATTACCCCGACCCCCCTCGCGTACGGACAATGGGCGCTGCCATCGTCACCTCCCCGACCACGTGCGGCCAGTGGGCGCCGCCATCTTCCCCTTCCCGGACCACGTGCCCAAGGGCGCTGCCATCTTTTTCAACCCCTGCCACGTGTGGCCATGGGCGCCGCCATCTTGTCTTCCCCACGGCACATTGGCACCACCATTGTTCCAGAACCCGTGGCCCCCGGGCACCCCATCGTTCGACACCAGCGACGACTAGCCACGACTTGCCTCGGTCACGATCGACCAGTCTCGCCCGCACAATCTAGCCACTGCCTCGACAAGCGTGAAGATCTATGGGCACGAGACCTCTTGCCTGCTGGACGCCGGGTGCACCGAAAGCTTCATCCATCCAGATATGGTAAGGCGCTGCTCCCTTGCAGTACACCCCGCCAGTCAAAGAATCTCCCTTGGCTCCGGATCCCACTCCGTGACGATCCGGGGTACTGTATAGTCACACTCACGGTCCAGGGTGTAGAATTCAGCAGCTTCCTCCTCTACGTCCTCCCCAACCTCTGCGCTGCCTTGCTACTCGGCCTCGACTTCCAGTGTAACCTCCAGAGCCTAACCTTGAAATTCGGCGGGCCCCTACCACTCCTTACTGTGTGCGGCCTCGCGACCCTAAAGGTCGACCCACCTTCCCTATTCGCAAACCTAACCCCGAATTGCAAACCCGTCGCAACCAGGAGCAGACGGTACAGCACCCAGGACAGGACCTTTATTTGGTCCGAGGTCCAGCGGCTGCTTCGGGAAGGCATCATCGAGGCCAGCAACAGCCCCTGGAGAGCCCAAGTCGTAGTGGTAAAAACTGGGGAGAAACACAGAATGGTTGTGGACCACAGCCAAACCATCAATCGGTACACGCAGCTCGACGCGTACCCCCTCCCACGCATATCTGATATGGTCAATCAGATTGCCCAGTACCGGGTCTTCTCAACTGTAAACCTCAAATCCGCCTACCACCAGCTCCCCATCCGTAAGGCGGACCGCCATACACTGCCTTCGAGGCAGATGGCCGCCTCTACCATTTTCTCAGGGTTCACTTCGGCGTCACCAACAGGGTCTCGGTCTTCCAAAGGGAGATGGACCGAATGGTCTACCGGTACAGGTTGCGGGCCACCTTCCCGTACCTAGACTATGTCACCATCTGCGGCCACGATCAGCAGGACCACGATGCCAACCTTGCCAAATTTCTCCACACCGCCACTCTCCTAATCCTCCTGTAACAACGAGAAGTGCGTATTCAGCACAAACCGCTGAGCCATCCTCGGCTATCGGGCCTGATCCCGACCGCATGCGCCCCCTCATGGAGCTCCCCCTTCCCCACTGCCCCAAGGCCCTCAAACGCTGCTTGGGGTTCTTTTCATACTACACCCAGTGGGTCCCAAGCTACGCTGACAAGGCCCGTCCACTCATCCAGTCCACCCTTTTCCCCCTGATGGCCGAGGCTCAACATGCCTTCAACCGTATTAGAGCCGATATCGGCAAGGCCACAATGCACGCAGTAGACGAGACGCTGCCCTTTCAAGTGGAGAGCGACGCATCAGACGTCGCCCGAGCCGCCACGCTCAATCAGGCAGGCAGGCCCTTGGCATTCTTTTCCCGCACCCTACATGCCTCTGAAATTCGTCACTTCTCCGTCGAAAAAGAGGCCCAAGCCATCGTTGAAGCTGTGCGGCATTGGAGGCATTACCTGGCCGGCAGAAGCTTCACTCTCCTCACTGACCAACGGTCGGTAGCCTTCATGTTCAATAACACACAGCGGGGCAAGATCAAAAATGATAAAATCTTGAGGTGGAGGATCGAACTCTCCACCTACAACTACGAGATTTTGTATCCCCCCGGCAAGCTCAACGAGCCCCCAGATGCCCTATCCCAAGGTACATGTGCCAGCGCACAAGTAGACCGACTCCGGGCCCTGCACGATAACCTTTGTCACCCGGGAGTCACACGGTTGTACCATTTCATAAAGGCCCGCAATCTGCCCTGCTCCGTCGAGGAAGTCAGGGTGATCACCAGAGACTGCCAGGTCTGTGCGGACTGCAAACTGCACTTCTACCAGCTGGACCGCGCGCGCCTGGTGAAGGCCTCCCGCCCCTTTTAACGCCTCAGCATGGAGTTCAAAGAGCCCTTCCCCTCCACCGACCGTAACACGCATTTCCTCAGTGTGATCGATGAATACTCCAGATTCCCCTTCGCCATCCCATGCCCCGATATGACGTCACCGTCATCAAAGCCCTCAACACAATATTCACTCTGTTCGGTTTTCTCGCCTACATCCACAGTAACAGGGGATCCTCATTCATGAGTGATGAGCTGCGTCAGTTCCTGCTCAGCAGGTGTATTGCCTCCAGCAGGACGACCAGCTATAACCCCCGGGGAAACGGGCAGGTGGAGAGGGAGAAAGGGATAGTCTGGAAGGCCGTCCAACTGGCCCTAGGGTCCAGAAATCTCCCGGCCTCCCGCTGGCAGGAGCTCCTCCTCGATGCACTACGCTCCATTCGGTCACTACTGTGCACCGCCACGAACGACACACCCCATGAACATGAACGTCTCTTTACCTTCCCCAGGAAGACCATATCCGGGGTGTCGCTCCCGACTTGGCTCGCAGCTCCAGGACCCGTACTTCTCCGTAGGCACGTCTGACTCCACAAGGCCGACCCGTTGGTTGAAAGGGTGCAGTTACTCCACGCTAACCCCCAGTATGCCAACGTAGCGTAGCCCGACGGCCGCCAGGATACTGTCTCCCTCAGGGACCTGGCACCAGCAAGTTCCACACACACACACCCCTCCGGCCCGGCTCCACCCCCCCTCCCCGGCGCACCCAGCAGCAGCCCCCCCAGGACCATCCGTCCTTCCCCCTCCCCACGCCCGTGGATGAAGAGGATTTAGCACACTCCCGGAGTCACCGAGGACCAGACCAACACTGGAATCGCCGTCACCACTGCGTCGCTCCCAACGCCACATCTAGGCCCCGGACCGGCTAAATCTATAATTGGTTCGGGACTATCAAACCACCTTGTACTGGACTTCAGAAATAAATTTTTTTTTTTGATTCTGTATATTAAACTTGCTCTCCACCACCCCCGCCAGACTCAATTTTAACAGGGGGTGAATGTGGTAATCACCACTGTTGTATATATTAGGAGATGTGTGGTAAGGCCCTGTACTACAGGTACGGGGGTAGTCCCTGCCTGCTGGCTCCGCCCAGTAGGCAGAGTATAAATATGTGTGCTCCCTATACAGCAGCCATTTCGCCAGCTGCTGTAGGAGGCCACACATCTTAGAGTAATAAAGCCTCAGTTGTATTCAACTCTCGTCTCTGTGCAATTGATCGTGCATCAGGCGGTCTGGAGGAACTTCTCAAGGTTGGCGTCGTGGTCCTGCTGATCATGGCCGCAGATGGTGACATTGTCCAAGTACGGGTAAGTAGCCCGCAGCCCGTACTGGTCCACCATTCGCTCCATCGTTCTCTGGAAGACCGAGATCCCATCAGTAACGCCAAAAGGGACCCTAAGGAAGTGGAAGAGCCGGCCGGCTGCTTCAAAAGCAGTGTAGTGGCGATCTTCCGGGTGGATCGGGAGCTGGTGGTAGGCGGACATCAGATCGACCGTGGAGAAAACCCGGTATTGCGCGATCTGATTAACCATCTCCGCTCTGCGGGGAAGTGGGTACGCATCAAGCTGCGTGAACCGTTTTATGGTCTGGCTGTAATCCACGACCATCTGGTTCTTTCCTCCGGACTGGACTACCACCAACTGCGCCCTCCAGGGGCTGTTGCTTGCCTCAATAACCCCCTCTCTCAAGAGTCGCTGAACCTCTGACTTGATGAAAGTCATATCTTGGGCACTGTACCGCCGGCTCCTGGTGGCAATGGACTTACAATCGGGGGTGAGGTTCGCGAAGAGCGAGGGGGGGGGGGGGAACTTTCAGAGTCGCGAGGGTACAGACCGTGAGGGGGGTAAGGGTCCGCCAAACTTCATGGTCAGGCTTCAGTGACCACATTGAAAATCCAGACCAAGCAGCAGGGGCGGGCAGAGGTGAGGGAGGACATAGTGTTTAAAGCGGGCGTATTCAGCGCCCTGGATCGCGAGGTTCGTGGTTTCTGGATGCACAAAACTCTCCGTGCTCCTGGAGTCAAAGAGGCAGGGGTTGTCGTGCCCGTTGACCTGGACGACCATCATGGAGCTCCGCAGGTGCTTAGGCCGTGACTGGTCGAGGGTGACTGCTCCAAGCTGCGGGTAGTCTACATCATCCGGGGAATCGAAGTCACAAAATGGCCACCCCATCGGTCGCACGTGTTGGGTTGAGCAGAGGATGGCGGCCAAGCTGGCCGCCCCCACGAATCGCACAAGGCCGAATACGCGTCGGAAAAGGGCGTATCCAGCAGGGCACTTTGCGGGGCCTGTGAGTCCGCTGGTCGGGCCTGGTGAGTTTTCTGCTTCTGGGCCTTCGGTCTGGCCAGGCAGACTCTAGCGAAATGCCCCTTCTTGCCGCAGTTGCTACATGTCGCGGAACGGGCTGGGGAACGCTGTCTTGGATGTTGGCCCTGACCACAGAAGTCGCACGACGGTCCCCCGGTCTGGGCAGGCAGTCAAGCCTGTGGCATGGTCGGGTCTGGTGAAGTCCGCGTGGGGCTTGCAGGGTCCGCGGGGTACGCGCCGAGGTACTGGTAGGCCACCTCTAACGACGTGGCTAATTTTACCGTTTCCTGCAGGTTGTTTGCCCCGTTTTCTCGGAGTCGCTGCCTGACGTAGTTCAAGCGGATTCCAGCCACGTAGGCGTCCCGGTTCTGCAGCTTCATGTGGTCCTCCGCCGACACGGCTTGGTAATCGCAGCTTTTGGCGAGTATGGTGAGCTTTTCCAAATTTGTTCCATCGATTCCCCGGAGCGCTGCCGGCGGGTAGAGAGTAGATGCCGCGCGAACACCTCATTGACGGGCTTGATGAAGCGCTTCTTTAGTATCTCGACCGCAGTGTCATACGAGACCGCCTTCTCGATTAAAACGGAGGTTCTGTGGCTCACCCGGGCGTGGAGGAGTTTGCGAGTTTCGGGGATAGGTGCGTCTGAGGAGCCGATATATGCCTCAAAGCAGCGGAGCCAGTGTGAGAAGATCTCCTTGGCTTCTGGCGCACAGGCATCTAGATCGAGTTTCTCTGGCTTGAGCGCGGGGTCCATAGTGTCGTTGTTTGCACATTAAATTGATATACCATCAATTATGACACGACAGAGAGATCAAGTGAATGAAGGCTTTAAGCTAGCCAGAGACTTCAGTACAAACTGAGCGCCACCCACTGTGCGCAACATTATATACAGCCCCAGGGAGGCGGAGCCAGAGGCGGAGTCCACCAGGATTCCAACCAAGCCTTAAAGGCATATCACACCAAACCTTAAAGGCATATCACCTATGTGGTGAATACATTCACCACATCAATGTTCTCTGTTGATTATTCTTTTTGTCTACTATGTACGTACTGTGCATGTTCCCTCGGCCGCAGAAAAATACTTTTCACTGTATTTCGGTACATGTGACAATAAATCAAATCAAGCGCAGAGCAGTACCAACCACTTACTTTGTGGCACGTGCACTTGGGAGCTGTGAAGTGCTCACATTACTCGAATTGCCAATTCCCCATTAGCAATAGCTTTCAGCTGTGCGGCCAGTGGCCACCACTGTGGGAGTTAAAGTGACCATCACCATGTTACCACGGGCAGGGCTCTGTCATGGGGATGTTCGGTGAGATGGACAGGCAGCAGCTGGGGCTGCCCCCATTATGGGTATACATGATCCGGGGTGTGGCATGGCAGACCCGCAGGTGCCCCCCCCACCCCCGGACCAGGGGTTACCCATCCAATGATGACAGCCCACCCGCTCCCACCTCCCGACTTAATGCCTTTATTTGCATGATTAAAACAAGCAGCTCTCTAACTGTATGCGTGTGTGCGTGGTAGGGCGCAGCGGGCGGAGAGTCATGAGTCAGCTGGACATCGAGGTGCCGGCATCGAACAGAACACTGTGCTCCGGTGCTTCCACAGCAACTTGAATGCGTTGTATGCCGCATACATGGTAAACACCGTTGGCGTGTCATTAACCAGCTAATCCCAGTATTCCCTGGGCCTCCTGCGAACACTCGTCTCTACCAGGAAAAATTACCGACGTTGAGATTCACCTGTGGCATTTAAACTTGGGAACAGGTGCTGTGGCAGCTGAGGCAGAGAGAGGAGTTCGGGCGTGTTCCCAGAGGCACGATCATGGGCTGCCGGTTCTGCCACTGGCAGGGGAGTAGCGAGGGGGTGACCAGGGGATGGGCCGTGGAGTTGGAGTGTCCCCCCGGGACTGGGGAGTCCAGACATGGACCACCATTGCCACAGCCTGCAAGGCAGCCACCTTGCTGCAAATCTAACTGAACACCCACCATGATCCGTGGTTGCGCAGAGCTATGCCTGCCGTATGGGTGCCCCCCCCAGCCTACCACCCACAACTGGGCACCGGCCGGATTGCCCACAGATGCTAAAGGAGGGTGCCAGATGGTGGCTGAAAAGCGTACCGCTGGCATGGTAGCACAAGCCACTGATACCCCTGCTGGCATGGACGGGTGCCGGGCCTGAGGCTTCCGACAATGCCAGGGGTGCGATGCAAAGGGCAGAGTGCCAGGGGAACGGTCGAGGTGGGTGTGGGGGTGTGAGAGTGTAGCCCATTAGACCTGGTTAGGCACGGCGGTCAACACCATGCTAACATTTCTGCCTTTCACCCCTTGCAGACAATGGATTTCGGTATCCAACCAGGAATGGTTGCCATTTGCCTAGCCGCCACATCCCTGGGGGATGCACTGAGGCTGTACAATATTGAGCTGCTCGGGGTGGACCCTGAAGCTGCTGCACTTGCCCCAGAGGAACAGGAGCCATCCGGTGTGAATGAAGAGCTGGCCGCCCAACAGACCAAGGAGGAGGTGGGAAGGAGGTGCCGCATTAGGTCTTGTGTGTACCGGCAGCACCTGTCATTCGAACCTGCTGGACTGGCCATGTTTTGGAGACTCCGGCAGAGTAGGGTGACCATAGGGCATATCTGCCAGATCATGACGCACCTGGAACCGCAGGGGTATGGGGCAGGACACCCGCTCCTGGTGGCTGTCAAGATGACGGTCACCCTGAACTTTTTCACCACGGGGTCCTTCCAGGTGCCAAGTGGTGACCTGTCTGGGATCCCACAGATCTCGGTGCAAAGGTACATTCACGCCATCACAGAGGCCCTACCTGTCCGGTCAACTCAATATATCAGCTTCAATGCGGACCGATCCCACCAGGTTGCCTGGGCAATGGGGTTGGCTGCCATCGCCTGGATGCCGCAGGTCCCGAGGGTGATCGATGGGATGCATGTCCACCTCGAGTATAGGCGCATGCGGGTGTGACCTTCACAAACCGAGAGGGGTACCACTTCATGAATGTACAGCTGGTGTGTGAGCACGAGATACACATAATACACGTCTGCGTCCGATACCCAGGCAGCGTGCACAACGCCTCCATACTGGCACACTCGACGGTTCCCGACTACGTTGAAGGGGGGTTGGCACTTGGGCGACAGGGGTTATTCACTGTGGTCGTGGCTGAGGCCACAGAACAATGCAAAGACCCGTTACTATGACACCCATGCAGTGACCAGGAGCATGATCGAGCGGTGCATCGGCATCAGGGGGGGGCACGGTAGCACAGTGGTTAGCACAGTTGCTTCACAGCTCCAGGGTCCCAGGTTCGATTCCCGGCTTGGGTCACTGTGAAGAGTTTGCACTTTCTTCCTGTGTCTGCTTGGGTTTCCTCCCACAGTCCAAAGATGTTCAGGTTAGGTGGATTGGCTATGCTAAATTGCCCTTGGTGTCCAAAAAAAAGGTTAGATGGGGTTACAGGGTATTGGGGATAGGGTGGAGGTGAGGGCTTATTATTTAGGTAGGGTGCTCTTTCCAAGGAACGGTGCAGACTCGCTGGGCCTCATGGCTTCCTTCTGTACTGTAAATTCTATGATCTATCCTGAAGATGCGGTTCAGGTGCCTTGACCACTATGGAGGGGCCCTCGAGTATAGCGCTAGGAGAGTGTCCCACATCGTGGTGGCCTGCTGCATCCTCCACAACATTGCGCAGCAGAGGGGCGATGTGCTGAAGGAGGGGACTGAAAGGCCTTGTCTGATGAAGAGGTAGTGAGGGTCAAGATGGGCAGGGTTTGTGACATTGACAGCCACAGGAGGTCCCACAACATGTGCGCTAGGGCCGTTGGATACTGGACGCTCAAATTGTCTCGAGGTTCATCGACTGGGGGCCTGGCCGATGGCGGACGGACCTCCTGTCCCAGCCCCCTCCCTTCCCTCCAGCGCTCCCTCTGCAGCCAGCCCATCCCATCCCTCACACCCTTCTGACAGAAGTCGGAACACTTGTGAACAGGTGTTTATAGCGAACAGGTGAACATGTTTCTCTTGGTTTGTGCTCGAACCCCTATCGCTATCCTGTGTTGCACCTATGCCAACTTTTCTGGTGTCTAGATTTCTGGCCTTATGGACCCGAATGCCCCATCACGTCCTCCTCCCTCAGGGTATCTGATGGTCCCCGGGCTACTCCTTGGAACCGGGGTGCAGCCAGTGTGAGCTCTGGGTGCTCCCCCATCACCTGCCGCTGGAGACCAGGATTTCAATACTCGCGACCATGGAGCACACCAACCGTGCCACTTCCCCCTGGGTCTGGCTCAGTTCAACCAGCTCCAAGGTAATGCCGTCGACACCCGCAGCCGTGACCTGTTCTGACTGGGCCAAGCTCTGGAGCGTCACTGCAACATACAGGTGGCCCTGGTACATGGCTGTCTGTGACAGAACAACCCTGTCCTATTCCTCAGCCATCGCCCGCAGAGTGTGTCAGGCCTTGGACATCTTGACCCAGGCTCGATACCTTCCCGGGGTGGTGGTGGGGGGGGGGGGGGGGGGGGGGGGGGGGGCTGGGTGGGGGGGAGAGTGTGAATAGAATGCTTGTATGCGGCTGCAGCATGTCAGCCTCTTGAGTGCCGATCCCAAACTCGGCAAACCGTACTCCGTTTTTCATTGGAATTGCTCTAGTTCCATGTGGCGCCAATGCTATCCCATTAACGGATCCCGCTTTCGGGGTTGTAGATCAGCACCAATTTAGTCTTTGAAACGCTGAATCCGGCCCCTTGTCTTTACTGTTAGCACCAAAGGACTAGCACTCAGCATTACCTTGCTGATGGCCGCCCTTCCAGCTTCTGCATGTTTTTCTCCAATCTGCCAGTTTTTCCACTGCAGAGTCCTCTACAGGGAATATGCGGCATTGGTGAGCAGAGCACAAATCCCCACAGACACAGTGACAGGGCAGAATTTTCATTCCGGGTTGGGAAACGGACGTCCGGAACATTTCCGTGCGCCAATGCACACACAATAATAATCATCTTTATTAGTGTCACAAGTAGGTTTACATTAACACTGCAATGAAGTTACTGTGAAAATTATCCGGCGCCTAATCGGGTACACAGACGAAGAATTCAGAATGTCCAATTCACCTAACGGCACGTCTTTCGGGACTTGTGGGAGGAAATCGGAGCACCCGGAGGAAACCCATGTAGACATGAGGAGAACTTGCAGACTCCGCACAGACAGTGACCCAAGCTGGGAATCGAACCTGGGACCCTGGAGCTGTGAAGCAACGGTGCTAACCACTGTGCTGCCGCTCTGCCCTACAGCATCAGCTGCAGTCATATGACGTGATTTTTAAACTGGCAGTTACTAATTGGCATAGAGACGTTCCCCATCCATTTCAGAGCATCAAGTGCAATCAAGCGCCAGGAGTTAGACACACAGGGATTATTTAAAAGACAAACAGCAGCTGTGACTGAGTTTGCTGTTGCCTTTGCAAATGGGTGTGCAGGGCGAGCACAGGTTCCAGTGGTGCACTTTTTCCTGAATCCTCTCCTGAGGTCGTGATTAAGGCTATGGCAGGCATCCCCCCATCCGGAAGGAGATCTACAGCAAGCCAAACCAAACAGTCATCAGCAACCATTACAAAGTGAGCGTAAATGAACAGGGGACATCACTGCAGAAAGCAAACGTCTCCTATCGAAGTGTTGAGGGAGAGCAGCCGTCTTCTAACTCTTTCTCCCTTAATCCTTTGGGAGAAGAGAGTGCAAGCAAGGGTTCAAACAGGTGGTGGAGTGGTCTTGCTCGCCATATCGACCATAATGAAAAAGACAACACTGGAATTGGCAGGGTCCCATCACGGGGCCATTTGATATCTCAATCTATAAGTGAAGGAATTGCAATCTCTATGCCTAGTGAGCATTGTAGCTGTACAATCACATTTGGCTTTGAGTGTGCTGAAGCACCTGCCATGGAGGGTGCGTTTTTCTCATCTCCTTATGTCTCTGATTGGGCCAGTTGTCGTGGGGAAGCCAGCAGCAACAGTGCTGTTGTCACGGGCCTCCTCAACAACTCAAGATGTCCCTGAGGTTGCACCCATCACGTCATTGCAGTGCATCTTCCAGAAGTGCGGACACACTCACCACAGATGAACTTTGAACAGAAATCACTGGATGAACCGCACCTCATGGTGAGCAAGTGGAGCAGAGTGAGGCACAGTCAACTGTGGGCCATCCACTCAAAGGACAGAGGGCAGATACAGCCATGCTCGTCTGGTTACTACTCAGTTGAGGAGTTTATATTAGCAAGGATATGGGGATGGTTTGCTAACAAGAGACAGAGTAGGCATAAATGGATCATTTTTGAGTTGGCAAAATGTAATAAATGGAGTGCCTCAGGGATCCGTGCTAGGAACTAAACTCTTTACAATCTGTATCAATGATGTGGATGCAGGGACTAAATATGTAATTGCTAAATTTGCTGATGATACAAAGATAGGTAGGAAAGTAAGTTATGAAGAAAACATAATGGATCTGCAAACGGATATAGACAGGCTAAATGCATGGGCAAAAGTTTGACAGAGTATAATGTGGAAAAATGTGAATGTGCAGGAAGAATAGAAAATCAGCATGTTATTTAAATGGAGAAAGATTGCAGAACACTTGAGGTACAGAGGTACTGGGTGCCTGGTACATGAATCACAAATGTCAGTACGCAGACACAGCAAGTGATTCGGAAGGCATATGTAAGAATGTTGTTTATTGCAAAGGGAATGGAATATAAAAGTAAAGAAGTGTTGCTACAGCTGCACAGGGAATCAGTGAGACCACATCTGGAGTACTGTGTACAGTTTTGGTCCCTTAATTAAAAAAGGATATAATTACTTTAGAAGCAGTTCAGTTTAGGAGAAGGCTCACTCGACTCGTCTGTGTGGAGTTTGCACATTCTCCCTGTGTCTGCGTGGGTTTCCTGCCACAGTCTAAAGATGTGCAGGTTAGGTGGATTGGCCATGCTAAATTGCCCCTTAGTGTCCAGGGATGTGCAGATTAGGTGGGATTACAGGGTTGTGGGGATAGGATGGGGTGCTGGATAGGGTGCTATTTCAGAGGGTCGGTGCAGACTCAATGGGCTGAATGGCCTCCTTTTGCACTGTAGGGATTCTATGTTTCAATGACTCATTACCTGGAATGAGGAGATTATTTTGAAGAACGGTTGGACAGGTTAGGCCATTTCCAAATGAAGGTCAAGTTATTTTTTTCCTAAACAAAAGAGGAAAATCCACAGACATACACAATAAAATATAGTGCCAGAACACACCAAACATACTTTTGTTTTATGGTGTTCTGAATATTGGCATTTAGAAGAATTGTGAGGTGATCGTATTGAAACATGTAAGATCTTGAGGGGGCTTGACAGACTGGATGCAGAGAGGATGTTTCCTCTAGTGGGACACCAGAACCAGGCGACACAATTAAAACATTTAAAATGGTCTCCCATTTAAGCTGGAGATGAGGAGAATTTTTTTCTGTCAGAGGGTCATTAGTCTGTGGAACTATCCTCCTCCGAGAGAATTAGAGGCTTGGTCATTGAATAATTTGAATTGATTAGTAAGTTTGCAGACGACACAAAGGTTGGTGGAATTGCGGAGTTTAATGATGGAGTTTAATCCGGGCAAATGTGAGGCAATGCATTTTGGAAGGTCTAATGCAGGTAGGGGAGAGACAGTGAATGGTAGAACCCTCAAGAGTATTGAAAGTCAGAGAGATCTAGGTGTACAAGTCCACAGGTCACTGAAAGGGGCAACACAGGTGGAGAAGGTAGTCAAGAAGGCATACGGCATGCTTGCCTTCATTGGCCGGGGCATTGAGTATAAGAATTGGCAAGTCATGTTGCAGCTGCATAGAACCTTAGTTAGGCCACAGAAGGATGTGGAGGCTTTAGAGAGGGTGCAGAAGAGAATTACCAGGATGTTGCCTGGTATGGAGGGCATTAGCTATGAGGAGCGGTTGAATAAACTCTGTTTGTTCTCACTGGAACGACGGAAGTTGAGGGGCGACCTGATAGATGTCTACAAAATTATGAGGGGCATAGACAGAGTGGATAGTCAGAGGCTTTTCCCCAGGGTAGAGGGGTCAATTACTAGGGGGCATAGGTTTAAGGTGCGAGGGGCAAGGTTTAGAGGAGATGTACGAGGCAAGTTTGTTTACACAGAGGGTAATGGGTGTCTGGAACTCGCTGCCGGAGGAGGTGGTGGAAGCAGGGACGATAGTGACATTTAAGGGGCATCTTGACAAATACATGAATAGGATGGGAATAGAAGGATACGGACCCAGGAACTGTAGAAGATTTTAGTTTATACGGGCAGCATGGTCGGCACGGGCTTGGAGGCCGAAGGGCCTGTTCCTGTGCTGTACTTTTCTTCTTTGTAATTTAAGACTGAGGTCAATAGATTGTAGACTAACAAGGCAATCAAAGGGTATTGGGGGTCGGCAGGACATGGAGTTGAGACCGCAATTGGGTCAGCCATGATCATATTGAAGGCTCAAGGAGTTGAATGATCAACTCCCATTCCTGCTCCTAATTCCTGCGTTGGAATTCCCAGAAGCATTGTGGAGCACTTACAGATGGGCATGCAAAGGAGGAATCCATTTAGTGCTTGTGCTCCACAACGTCTGAGTTTTGTATGTATGAAGCTCCACCATTGAAAGAGTAGCCAACTTTGTGGACAGTCACATACAGCACCACTCTGAAGTGGAGGCAGGAACAGTACACTGAGATGCACAGAGAGAGTGAGACTCCTTGTAGCATTGACCACTGAACATAGCTGTTGGCTCATAGATCTTTATGGTAGATGCCAGCTGTGTCCCAGCTGGTGGCATCATCCAACATGCAAGCGTGCCATGAAAAGACGAGGCAATCAAAGAGAATAATGAGCGGGTCACCTTTCGGAGTGCACGGGCATCATCTTCTGTGTCCTTGGTCTGTTTGACTGAGAAACCTCCCAAACAGCAAATCCCTTGTGACAGAGGCTACCTCTGCAATGGCACCAGTGCAGCAGTCTGTGGGCACCTCCATGACTAGGATAAAACATGGGTATTACAGCTGTGAGTGGAGGGAAGCAAGAGGTGCACTCAAGCTCATCCTCAGCCATGAGGGAGCACTGCATAGGAGCAGTCATGATGCAAGGTGTCCTGTTGTTAAATACACTTTTTGGGTAACTTGGGTGATGCTCTTTCTGTTTTTGTGTATTCATTGTGTTATCCATTATACTATTACTGATTATACCAAGGAGCAGACTTATCATCACTTGATATCAATAAAACCATTGATGGAAGAGGGGTAATGGTTGTTAGGGAAACTCTTGGCAGTGGAGCGCTAGGTTTTGTGCTAAAAGGATGGTAATATGATGAATCCGAGGTGTGTGATTAATGGATAATTTTTCTCCTTGTGGAAGGTTAGTGACAGAGCCATCTGTCATAACGTCTTAGAGTCTATCGAGCGAATCATTGTTGAATTAGTGCAGCTCTGCCAGCCTGCCAATCTCCATGAGTCCTGCGATAACCTCAGCGCACTTACTCTGGTGCCAATACCGTCTCTAGCTCTCCTATGCAGTCTCTTCCTCCTCCACTTTTTGTCCTCTTGTTCCTCCTTCCTGCCCTCCTCTGAGGAAGATTGAGGTCTTTTTCGTAAGAACTAGGAGTAGGCCATCTAGCCTCTTGAGCCTGCTCTGCCATTCAATATGATCATGGCTGATTTTTTGTGGACTCAGCTCTTACTCGCCTGCTCACCTTCAGCCAACTGCAGATCTCTCTGTAGTGCCATGTTATGGAGTATGGAGAAGACTTCCAAGATACAAGACAAGCTGACAGGTTCATATGGAGAGCACCAGTCAGTCGGTCAACGTAGCAGATAGGCATTTTCAAGATTCCAGTGGTCTATTCAATGTAGGTGTTTTTTAGCATATGGCACTGGGTGTAATGCTGCCCTGCATCTATGGCTGCATACTGGATGGCATCAAGAATCATGTTTTTGTGAGATAACCTTTAACCGCAGAAGGAATGTAAATGGTGACTTGCAGATGGCACATGAGACTATTGCATCATGACAATTACCCAGGAACCGGCAGACTTGCACAATACACTTCCTGTAGTCACTGACCAGCTGGGCATGAGTGGAAGCTTTTTTTTGGTTCAGGAATAGGCTGACGGGTCAGTCCGTGGCTTGGTGGCAACAGGGATACAACAGATGACCCTCCTGGATCTGAGGGAAACTATCAATAACAGCAAAACCCAATGCTCTCTGTAACGAAAGAGAAAATGCTGGAAAATCTCAGCAAGTCTGGCAGCATCTGTAGGGAGAGAAAAGAGCTAACGTTTCGAGTCCAATGAGTCTTTGTCAAAGCTATCTTTGCCAATGCTCTTTGTGTCGCGCTGGTCCATCTGTCCCATAATGGATGTACTCCTTGCCCTCTGGATTCGGGCATCTGACATGCCTGACGGCATGAGAAGCTGCTGACTGTCACCCAGGTCTGCTGCTGGTCTCTGGAATGTCCTGAATGTATAGAAGCTCAATGCCACCTTGAATGCAGCAGGTAATGACTGCAGGGGGTTGGGGGGGATCAGGTCATTGTGGACGAGAACACCAATGTCTGAGACCAACTGCCTGAATAGGTGGAGTCTCTCCCGGGACCGGTGCTCTCATTTCCAGCTGCTGACTCATGGGCAGTATACCTGATATTCGTCCCTATGCAACCTCTCACTGCGCTCCGTTGGCCTCCTCCTGATGAGGAACTTGCATCTGCTGAAACCCCTCCTCACTCTCTCCAATGCCAGAGCAGGCTGCTTCCATTTAGCTTCACCTGCCACTCATTGATTTAACAGGGCTTCCTCAGCCTACTTGGATGGCCAAATGATAGCAGCTGTCTGACTCGCCTCAAACACCTCACTCCTTATAAAACAAGCCTCTCAGCTCTACCGATTGCAACTCTGCCACTCCTGAATTTAAATCTCCCGTATTTATTTCACATTGAATTCATGAGCAATAATGGTTCCCCACTAAGTTCAAAATTTCTATGCTCAAACTTGACCCACAACTTCCATATTCCCTCTGGTGAACATTTGAGAATTGCTTTCTGTTGGCACCATACTCCAAATGAGCTTGATAGTGAACTCACAACCAATTAACAGGGAGTGTGCGAGTTGCCGGGTGTCTCCTCCTGCCCTCCCTTTGAAAATCTAAATGCGCCACTGAGCATCGGATCCAGTGATGCTTTCTGAGTGGGCGATTTTCTGGGCCACCCTGCACCCCAGGTTGTCCGATTTGAAAATCCAACCCACAGAAGTGTAAAGTGGGAAATCTAAGTTAAAGTTAAATCATGTACAGAAAACAAAATAAAGCGTGGAAAATGCAGATGTGATTAAGCAAGAAAGACAGAAAAAGTTTCTAAAATTGCTTTGTAATTTTAAATTAGGAAAAAATCTCCAACACTTAGGGCAGCACGGTAGCCTTGTGGATAGCACAATTGCTTCACAGCTCCAGGGTCCCAGGTTCGATTCCGGCTTGGGTCACTGTCTGTGCGGAGTCTGCACATCCTCCCTGTGTATGCGTGGGTTTCCTCCGGGTGCTCCGGTTTCCTCCCACAGTCCAAAGATGTGCGGGTTGGGTGGATTGGCCATGATAAATTGCCCTTAGTGTTCAAAATTGCCCTTAGTGTTAGGTGGGGTTACTGGGTTATGGGGATAGGGTGGAGGTGTTGACCTTGGGTATGGTGCTCTTTCCAGGAGCCGGTGCAGACTCGATGGGCCGAATGGCCTCCTTCTGCACTGTAAATTCTATGAAATCTATGAAACTGGTTTTCTTCGAGGGAATTATTCAGTTGAAATTACCACTTATCATGAGGTTTAAAAACTCAATGACTTTGAATGCGCCAGTTCAAAGTACTGCAGTAATTTTTATTATGGAACTTAAGTCCATGTGACTATACTCCTTGCAATGCTCAGTCTATCAGCGAGGACTGCAGCAAAGCACTTAGTGGACCTTGCGTGTTAATCCTGACTCTGCATCATATTCGGAGCATTAACCCAACATCTATTTTGTTTGGATTGGCAAGTTAATGCCCAGAGTACATGCTTGTCATCTAATTAAGGAAAGCGGGCAGGTTGTCAAGGCTAATGAGCCAATAAGAGACCTTTAGCAATAACTCATCGGCAGCATTACTTTCCAATGTGGGGGCTATCGATGCCAAGAGAGATTTTTAAAAATCTATTTTAGAAAAGGCCTCAGATGCCTGGCAGTGAACACTGTGAAGGGCCATGGATGAAACATGCCAAGCACCCTCCCACTGGGAGGCTGCCTTGTTAAACATAGTTTGACCACTGTGTGGGGCCCACCTGCTGACTGAATATCTCTATCAAATGTCCTGTGAAGCTTCTCTTCATCAAGGAGAACAGCCCCAGTTTCCCCAATCTATTCACATAACTGGTTCTTGATCACTGGAACCATTTTTGTGGATCTTTTCTGCACCCTCGCTGTAATCCCTTCACGCCTTTCCTGAAGTGTGGCAAAACCAGGGTTTTAAGCAGGTTGATCGTAACTTCCTTGTTGTTTTGCTCTCTGCCCCTATTTATAAAGCACGGGCCCCTTGTTCTTTACTCACTGCTTTCTCAACCTACCCTAGCTACTCCTTCAATGATTTGTGCCCATATCCCTTTGGCCCTGTACCCACTTAGAATTAGAATCATAGAATCCCTACAGTGCATAAGGAGGCCATTCGGCCTATCGAGTCTTCATTGGCCCTCTGAAAGAGCACCCTACCTAGGTCCAATCCCCCACTCTATTCCTGTAACCCCACTTAGGGGCAATTTAGCATGGCCAATCCACCTAACATCCACATGTTTGGACTGTGGAGGAAACCGGAGCACCCGGAGGAAACCCACACAGCCACTGGGAGAACGTGCAGCATCCACACAGTCACCCGAGTTCGGAATCGAACCCAAGTCTCTGGCGCTGTGAAGCAGCAGTGATAACCACTGTGCCACCCAAATCGTACCCTTTATTTTATGTTGTCGCTCTTCTAATCCTCCCATTCCCTCAATACTAAGAGTACCATTGGTACATAAAATTATATGAAATATTTCCGATTTTCACTTGATGATCTTTCGAGCGTCAATTGAGCAGAACGCTCCCTCATGAAATTAAGAATTCCTGATGGCTCACAATTGAAGGAGTGAGGTTTATAGGTAGCATTGAACAAAAACAGTTCAAGTGATCTCTTCCCACACACTTAGCGATATTTGTGCCTTTCAATTTGTCTTACAATCCTGCTCTACCAACCATACATATGGACAAATGATTAATTCAGATGGTTGACTATTATTTTCACCACAATACTGAAGCAATATTGAGGACTGATTGACAGAAATAACTGTGCAGCATGCTGCGAGGTCCAACTGGATCTGGAAAAAGGTGTTGGATAATGATCACCCAAGGTAATTATTCTGCCCTAGTCTTCCTTCTTTTCAAATGACACATTGATATTGAGTATTGTACAAGCAAACCTGATGTGTTCATGCACCGTGGTGTACTGACACAAGATGGATATTTTGCAACATAGATTCTGACCATATTAATTATCTTCAGAAGTTCACATAACTCCAACAGGCCATAAGGACATGTCAGCATGTGTCAATCTGGTCCAAGTCTGAGTGTCAGATTTCTGACGGAGAGCACATGAACAAATCAAAGAACCTAATTGTTCACTGCCACCAGCTAATGACTTAAAAATTCAGTTTATGACTAACATAATAAAATATTTGACTTGCTGGATAATGACCCTAACTTTGCTGCTATAATAAAGGTGAGGTCAACAGGATTCACCATTATTAGGTTGAGTCGGAAAACAATTTCAGGAGTAGGACTTTTGGAGACCATTATAGCGGAAACTGATGCCGGTAGCCAACTGAGATAATTAAGGGGCTAATTAAGACACATCGTTTATGTCAAATGGAATATTCCAGACAGCAGGCGGGTCCCACAGAGCGGCAACCCCACTGTTAAACAAGGTGGGGGTTGAGGTGCAATGGCGGGGGCATGTTTCATCACATTGGGGAAATCAGACCCCTGTACCCATCTTGGCTGCTGGCTGTTCAGTGGCACCCCTCCACAATCACAGCCAGGCAGCTGAGGCCTTTTTAAAATTAGTTTTCTAAACTCTCTCGTGGCAACGGAGTGAAACTGCTGATGTGTCTCTGCTATAGGGCCCCTTATAGGCCAGCAGCCTTGAGACCCTGTCTGCCATCCTGAATTAGAGTTTCTTTCAAAAATACTGGGTGCTCTATTCTGGACAGAGCCCATAGAATCATTCAGTACAGAAGAGACCCTTCATCCCATCGAGTCTGGACCGAAAAAGCTACACTAAATTTACACTAACCCCTCGTCGTAACACTTGTCTCATGGTCTTGAATGTTATGATGTGGCGATGCCGGCTTTGGACTGGACCTGATATAGGAGCTGCGCTCCGAAAGCTAGTGATTAGAAACAAACCTGTTGGACTTTAACCTGGTGTTGTAAGACTTCTTACTTGAAGGTTATGACATTTCCAAGTCCTCCTCATAGGAACAGTAGTCGGCCATTCAGCCCCTCAAACCTGTCCCACTATTCAGTGAGATCATGGCTGATCTGTGACTTTATTTGTGACCTAACTCCATATACCTGCCTTTGGCCCATATCCCTTAATATTTTTGCTTAACAAAAATCTATCTATCTCAGATTTAAAATTAACAACTGATCTAGATTCAACTGCAGTTTGTGGGAGAGAGTTTAAAACCACCATTTCAGTGAAGAAGTTCTTCCTAACATCTCTCCTGAATGGTCTAGCCCTAATTTGTAGACTATGCCACTCAGTTTTAGAATCTCCAATCAGTGGAAATAGTTTATATTTATTTATCCTGTCTTTCCCAGTTAATATCTTGAATACTTCGATCAGATCACTCCTTAACTGTCTAAATTCTGGTGATATCAGGTCCATATCTCAAGCCCTGTAATCTAGGTATCATTTTTGTAAACCTACGTTGCACTCCCTCCAAGGCCAAAATATCCTTCCTAAGATGTGGTGTCCAGAACTGCTCAGAGTGCTCCAAGTGGGGTCTAATCAGGGTTTTCTATAGCTGCAGCATAACCTCTGTGTCTTTATATTCCAATCCTTTAGATATAAAGGCAAGCATTCCATTCACCCTTTTGATTATTTTCTCCACTTGCTCCTGGCATTTTAAGGACCTGTGCACCTGAACCCCCAAGTCTCTTTGGACATCCACTGTACCCAACCTCTTTCCATTTAGAAAGTACTCTGCTCTATCATTTTTTGGTCCAAAATGGATTACCTCACATTTGCTTACATTGAATTCCATCTGCCACAATTTTGTGCATTCACCTAGTCTGTCAATATCTCCTTTCAATGTTATATGATCAACTCGGCTGTCTACAGTGCCACCTAACTTTGTATCTACAAATTTGGATATATGATTTTCTAAGCCATCACCCAAGTCATTAATGAATAGTGTGAATGAGTAAGGCCCCAACACATCCCTGTGGTACACCACTAGTCACCTCCTGCCAATTAGAGTAATTACCCATTATTCCCACTCTCTGTTGCCTGCCGCTCAATTTCCTAACCATGCCAATAATTTGCCCTAAATTCGGTGGTTAACAATCTCTTGTGTGGGACTTCATCAAATGCCTTCTGAAAGTCCATATAAATGACATCCATAGACATTCCACTGACCTCTACCTTAGTCACCTCATCAAAGAAATTCAGTAAGAGTAGTCGGGCATGACCTTCCCTTCACAAATCCATGCTGACTCTCCCTGATCAACCGGAATTTTTCCAGGTGTTCAGTTACCCCATCCCTGATTTTAGACTCTAGCAATTTCCCCACCGCGGATGGTAGGCTAACTAGTCTGTAATTCTCTGATTTTCTCCTTTCACCTTTCTTAAAACAGAGAAACAAAGAAAATGGGAGCAGGAGGAAGCCAGTTGCCTCCGAGCCTGCTCCACCATTGATTATGATCAAGGCTAATAATCCAACTCAATAGCCTAACCCCACTTTCCTCCCATATCCTTTGATCCTCTTTACCCTAAGTGCTATATCTAACTGCTTCTTGAAAACATACAATGTTGGCCTCAATTATTTGCTGTGGTAACAAATTCCACAGGCCGATCACAGTCTGGGTGAAGAAATTTCTCCTCATCTTTGTCCTGAATGGTCTGCCTGTATCCTCAGACTGTGACCTCTGGTTCTGAACACACCCACCATTGGGAACATCCTTCCTGCATCTATCCTGTGTAGTCCTGTTAGAATTTTATAGGTTTCTATGAGATCCCCCTCATTCTTCTGAACTTCAGTGAATACAATCCGAACTGATTCAATCTCTCCTCACAAGTCAGTGCCAGCATCCCAGGAATGGGTCTGGTAAACCTTTGCTCCGCTCCCTCTAGAGCAAGATCATCCTTCCTCGGATAAGGAGATCAAAGTTGCACACAATATTCCAGTTGTGGTCCCACCAAGGCCTTGTATAATTGCAGCTCCTGTACTTGAATCCTCTTGCTATGTATGCCAACATACCATTTGTCTTCTTTACCGCCTGCTGTACCTGCTTGCTTACCTTCAGTGACTGGTGAATGAGGACACCCAGGTCTTTGTTACACACTCCCCTCTCTTAATTCATGGCCATTCAGATAATAGTCTGCGATCTCCTTTTTGTTACCAATTTGGATAACATAGCATTTATCCAAAATATACTGCATCTGTCATTAATTTGCCTACTCACTCAACTTGTTCAAATCACATCGAAGGATCTCTGCATCCTTCTCACAGCTCATACTCCCACCCAACTTGGTGTCCAAAGGTGGAGTGACATGTGTAATTTTCCAATCCAGAGGGACTACTCCTAAATCTAGGGAACTCTGAAAGATTATAGTTGGGGCATCTGCAATGTGTTCCCCTACTTTCTTTAACACCCTCAGATGGAAACCATCAGGTCCTGGGGATTTGTCACTCTTCAGTTCCATTAATTTCCTAATAAGTGATGCTGTACTTAACGCTAATTGTATTAAGTCCCTGTCCTCTATCGACTATTAATTTTTTCGGGACTTCTGGAAAGTTACCCTCCTTTTCTATTGTAAATACTGAGGCAAAGTAATTGTTCAACATGTCTGCTATTTCACCATTATCACTGACAATATCACCATTTTCAGCTTTGAGTGGGCCGACATTGCTCTTTATATAACTATTAAAATTTCTTATTGCTTTTGATGTCCCTTGCAAATTTCCTTTCATAATCCCTTTTAGTGGCTCTTATAAGTTGTTTTGTGACCCTTTCCCATTCGCTATGTCTTGCATTTTGTAAGCCTTTTCTTTTAGTTTTATGCTATCCCCAATCTCCTTGTTGTCCATGGCTGTTTTGTTTTGTGAAGCGGAGCCTTTTCCCCTCAGGGGTATATTCTTGCACTGTATCTTGTTAAATGTTTCTTAAAATGTTCTCCACTGATCTGCAGTCATTTGACCCATTAATCGATCTTCCCAGTTTACTGTGGGCAGTCTCTGCCTCATCCTGTTAAAGTCCTTTTTACTCCATTCTAAAAAAAATTCTAGTATCTGAAACATCCTTTTCACTTTCAAATGCTACACTGAATTCAATCACGTTGTGATCACTATTTGATAAATGTTCACGCACAGTTAGGCTACTAATTAAATTGGACTCATTATTCATAACTAAATCTAATATTGCCTGCCCCCCCTTGTGATCCAGAACATATTGCTGCAGGAAACTATCCCGAACACATTCCGGAAATTCCCCAACTTTCTAACAGGTGCCTCTCTCAATCTACGTGTAAGTTGAAATCCCCATTTAATACTACTCTGCCTTTGCTACACACTTGCCTAATTCCTACCGTTATATATTCTAACAGCTCAGAACTGCTCTCAGGGGGTCGATACACAACCTCGTTCTTTGTTCCTCAGTTCCGCCCATATGGTTTCCATTGCTTTCCCCTCATTATGTCCTCCCTCACTATTGAGGTGATAGTATTTGGTTTTAAAAAATTTTTTTGTAAATTTAGAGTACCCAATTAATTTCTTCCAATTAAGGGGCAATTTAGTGTGGCCAATCCACCCACCCAGCACATCTTTGGGTTGTGGGGGCAAAACCCACACAAACACGGGGAGAATATGTAAACTCCACACGGACAGTGACCCAGGGCCGGGATCGAACCTGGGACCTCGGCGCCGTGAGGCAGCAGTGCTAACCATTGCGCCATGTGCTGCCCAGGTAATAGTATTTGTAATCAGTAAGGCTGCTCCAAAGCTCTGCCATATTCTCTGTCCCTTTTGTAAACTTTATATCCGGGTCTATTTAGTTCCCAGTCCCAACCATTCTACAGCCATGTCTCTGTAATAGCAGCTACATCATAGTCTTCAACTTCCATTTAAGTCCTCAACTCATCTAGTTTATTCTTTGCACTCTCTGCATTTGTATAGAGAACACTAAATTGGGCAATTCCCCTGCCCTGTCCCTCAGCACTGATGTTTTATTTGCTTGTTTATTATTTTTCACTTTTGATTTAACCAGTATACTAGTTTGGCAATTAGCTGCAGTTCCTGAAGTTGGGTTCCTGACTATTTAATTACTCTCTGCCCTGCTACTTGGTTTTGGAACTGTATTGAGTTCCCCTGAAGCCGTCCTTCATCCATGTGCTTTTTAAAGGTTGTGTAATTTACCACCTCGACTGCCCTCCCAGGCAGTACATTCCAGACTCCCACCTCCCTCTGGGGGAAAAATATTTTCCTCAAATCCCCTCTCAACCTCCTGCCCTCGCCTTAAGATTTTGCCCCCTCGTTATTGACCCTTCAACTAAGGGGAACAGCTGCTTCCTAGCCACCCTGTCCATACTCCTCATGATCTTATACACTTAATCAGGCCCTCTTAAGCCTTCTCTGCTCTAAAGAAAACAACCCAATTCTCTCCAGCCTCTCTTCATACCCCAAATGCTTCATCCCAGGCAACATCTTGATGAATCTCCTCTGCACCCTCTCCAGTGCAAGCACATCCTTCCTGTAGTGAGGCAACCAGAAGTGCACGCAGTACTCCAGCTGTGGCCTAACCAAACTTGTGTACAGCTCCAACATAACCTCCCTGCTTTTATAATCTATGCCACGACTTTTAAAGGCCTGTATGCCTTTTACCGTATTAACCTGCCCTGCTGCCTTCAGAGATCTGTGGACAAGCATCTCAAGATCCTTCTTTTAATAATCTTATTTGTCACAAGTCAGCTTATATTAACACTGCATTGAAGTTACTGTGAAAATCCCCTAGTCGCTACACTCCGGCGCCTGTCCGGGTACACAGGGAGAATTCAGAATGTCCAATGCACCTAACACGCACAACTTTTTTCAGGACAGTGACCCAAGCTAAGAATTGAACCTGGGACCCTGGCGCTTGAAGCAACAGTGCTAACCATTGTGCTACCGTGCCACCCAGCACTATTCCTCTGAGCTTCCTAGTGCCCTGCCACTAATTGAGTACTCCCTTGTCTTGTTACTTCTTTCAGAGTAGATCAACTCACACTTTTCAGGGTTAAATTCCATCCACCACTGATCTGCCCATCTCACTAACCTGTCTATATCTTCCTACAGCTTAAGACTGTCTTCCTCACTATTAACCTCCTGCCAAACTTAGTCATCTGTAAACTTACTTATCACCCACCCCACCCCCATTCTCATTTATATCATTTATAGATAGGGCAGCACGGTAGCACAGTGGTTAGCACAGTTGCTTCACAACTCCAGGGTCCCAGGTTCGATTCCTGGCTTGGGCCACTGTCTGTGCGGACTCTGCACGTTCTCCCCGTGTCTGCGTGGGTTTCAAACGGGTGCTCCGGTTTCCTCCCACAGTACAAAGATGTGCTGGTTAGGTGGATTGGTCATGCAAAATTGCCCTTTCGTCCAAAAGGTTTGGGTTAGGTGGGGTTACAGGGATGGGGTGGTGTGGGGATAGGGTGCTCTTTCCAAGTGCGGGTGCAGACTCGATGGGCCGAATGGCCTCCTTCTGCACTGTAAATTCTATGATTCTTTAGAGCAGAGAAAGCTCAGCGGGGCCTGATCGAAGTGTATAAGATCATGAAGAGTATGGACATGGTGGATAGGAAGCAGCTGTTCCCCTCAGTTGAAGGGTCAATAACAAAGGTGCAAAATTTTAAGGCAAGGTGCAGGAGGTTTAGACGGGATTTGAGGAAAATAGTTTTCCCCCAGAGGGAGGTGGGAGTCTGGAATGTACTGCCTGGGAGGGTAGTCGAGGTGGTAAATAACACAACCTTTAGAAAGCACATGGATGAAGGAAGGCTTCAGGGGAACTCAATACAGTTCCAAATAATTAGGGACCCATCATTGATCCCTGTGGTACCGGCCTTCAGTCACACAAACAACCTTCTACCACCACCCTCTGCCTCCTATCACTGAGACAGTTTTGCCTTTACTTCTATCAGTCTTCCATATGGGGACCTTGTCAAAAACGTTGCTAGCATCCATACAAACCACATTAACTGCACTACCCTCATGTACACATCCAATAACCTCCTCGGAAAATTCATCAAATTCGTTAAGCATGACCTCCCTCTGACAAAGCCTTGCTGTCTATCCCTGATCAAACCTTGCCTCGCCTGATAAGATTAATTTTCTCTGTCAGCGTTTTCTCTAATAGTTTCCCTAGCACTGATGTGAGACTCACTGGTCTGTAATTCCCCAGCTTACCCCTTGGAAAGTGGAACCACATTAGCTGTCTTCTAATCCTCTAGCAACTTTCCTATCGCCAGACAAGAATTACAAATTTGGGTCAGAGCCCTTCTAATTTCTTTCCTTACATTCCACAGCAGCCTGGGATACAACTCGTCTGATACACCATCAATAATAGGTGACGAGTGATAAACGTAACTGGGGCTTTAATACACTAAACAGCAAGCCTCCTGCCTCTGGACCCGAACTGGGTCTGGAGGCAGAGACTTGCCACTTTTATACAGAAGCCAGAGGGGAGGAGCCACAGGCGGAGCCAGCCTGGACAAGCCCAGGCATGTACAATACAGCACAGTGACTATAAGACAATAATGTGGTTTACCACATTCACCCCCTGCTTAAAGAAAAGTCCGATGGGGGTGAAGTGCTCTTAAAGGTCCAGTCTGTCGGGGGCCTTGATCTTCCGCTGTGACCGCCTCAGTCCCGGTTGTGGTGTGGGCGCCGGCGTTGAGACCTGCGCATCCCGGAGCGTGTTGACTTCTTCTTCACCCAGATGTTGAGTCGGCGAGGGGGGGGGGGGCGGTGTATGGGCGGAGGTGGTGGTGCCTGTCCTCGGTGGGCCTGCGGGAGTCAGTTCGTGAGGGAGGCGGGCGGAGGTGGCGGAAGACGGTGTAGGGTGGGGTGTGGTGGTGATGGTCGCCGGGGAGCCTGCAGGAGCCAAATCCCGAAGGGAGACCGTGTCCTGCCGCCCGTCCTGGTGTGTCACGTAGGCATATTGGGGGTTTGCATGGAGCAGCAGGACCTTC
The DNA here is from genome assembly GCF_047496885.1 of Scyliorhinus torazame. NCBI lineage: Eukaryota > Metazoa > Chordata > Chondrichthyes > Carcharhiniformes > Scyliorhinidae > Scyliorhinus > Scyliorhinus torazame. The sequence goes on along the minus strand of NC_092710.1, from coordinate 224,131,318 downwards.
TCGACGAGGGGGTCGGTTTTATGGCTCCTCGCATGCTTGCGGAGAAGGACGGGCCCCGGGACTGTCAGCCAGGACAGAAGCGAGACCCCGGAGGTGGACCTCCTGGGAAGGCAAACATACACTCATGGGAGTCTCGTTAGTGGCCATACATAGAAGCGACCGGATGGAGTGGAGCGCATTGGGGAGGACCTCCTGCCAGCGGGAGACTGGGAGACTTTCCGACTGTAGGGCCAGGAGGACGGCCTTCCAGACCGTCGCGTTCTCCCTCTCCACCTGTCCATTTCCCCGGTGCTTATAGCTGGTCATCCTGCTGGAGGCGATGCCTTTGCTGAGCAGGAACTGACGCAACTCGTCGCTCATAAAGGAGGAGCCTCGATCACTGTGGATGTTGGGGGGGGAACCCGATCAGGGTGAAAAGGCTGTGCAAGGCCTTGATAACAGAGGCAGAAGTCATGTCAGAGCAGGGGATGGCGACGGGGAATCTGGAGTACTCGTCAACGATATTGAGGAAGTACACGTTACGGTCAGTGGAGGGGAGTGGCCCTTTGAAGTCGATGCTGAGGCGCTCAAAAGGGCAGGAGGCCTTTACCAGGTGCGCTGTGTCTGGCCGATAGAAGTGCGGTTTGCATTCCGCGCAGATCTGGCAGTTCCTGGTCACGGTCCTGACCTCATCGATGGAGTAAGGCAGGTTGCGGGCCTTGATAAAGTGGAAAAAGCGGGTGACCCCCAGGTGACAGTGGTCGTTGTGGAGGGTACAGAATCGGTCTACTTATGTGCTGGCACATGTACCGCAGGATAGGGCATCTGGAGGCTTATTGAGCTTCCTGGGTCGATAAAGGTATCATAGCTGGAGGTGGAGAGCTCGATCCTCCACCTCAGAATCTTGTCATTCTTGATCTTGCCCCACTGTGTGTTATTGAACATGAAGGCAACCGACCGTTGGTCAGTGAGGAGAGTGAATCGCTTGCCGAGGTAATGCCTCCAATGTCTCACAGCTTCTACTATGGCTTGGGCCTCATTTTGACGGAGGATTGTCGAATTTCGGAGGCATGGAGGGTACAGGAGAAGAAAGCCACGGGCCTGCCCGCCTGGTTGAGTGTAGCGGCCAGAGTAAAGTCCGACGCATCGCACTCCACTTAGAAAGAGATGGACTCATCCACAGCGTGCATCGCGGCTTTGGCGATGTCTGGTTTGATGCGATCGCAGGCCAGTCGGGCCTCAGTCATCAGGGGAAACGTGGTGGACTTGATCAGTGGACGGGCCTTGTCCGTGTAATTGGGGATCCACTGGGCATAGTAAGAGAAGAACCCCAGGCATCTCTTCAGGGCCTTGGGGCAGTGGGGGAGGGGGCGTTCCAGGAGGGGGCGCATGCGGTCAGGGTCGGGCCCTCGGACTCCGTGTTCTACGACGTAACTGAGGATGGCCAGGCGGGCTGTGCGGAAGACGCATTTCTCTCTATTATAAGTTGGGTTCAGGAGTTTCACGGTGTGGAGGAAGCGCCGGAGGTTCTCGTCATGATCCTGCTGGTCACGGCCGTAGATGGTGACGTTATCTAGGTAAGGGAACGTGGCCCGCAGCCCGTACTTGTCAAACATTTGGTCCATTTCCCTTTGGAAGACCGAGACCCCGTTGGGGACGCCGAAGGGAACCCTGAGGAAGTGATAGAGGCGGCCGTCTGCCTCGAAGGCAGTGTATTGGCGGTCCTCCTGGCGGATTGGGAGCTGGTGGTACACAGGCTTCAAGTCGACTGTACAGAAGACTCGATAATGTGCAATCTGGTTGACCGTGTCAGATATGTGGGGGAGGGGATACGCATCAAGCAGTGTGTACCGGTTGATGGTCGGCTGTAATCTATGACCATCCAATGCTTCTCCCCAGTCTTGACGACCACCACTTGGGCTCTCCAGGTGCTGTTACTAGCCTCAATGATCCCATCTCGCAGGAGTCGCTGGCCCTCCGACCTGATAAAGGCCCTGTCCTGGGCACTGTAGCGTCTGCTTCTGGTAACGATGGGCTTACAGTCCTGGGTGAGGTTTGCGAAGAGGGAGGGTGGGGCGACGTTAAGGGTCACCAGGCTACAGACGGTGAGGGGGGGGGGGGGCAGGGGTCCGTTGAACTTTAGGGTAAGGCTCTGGAGATGGCAATGGAAGTCGAGCCCCAGTAATAGGGCAGCGCAGAGATGGGGAGGATGTAGAGCCTAAAGTTGGTGTACTCTACGCCTTGCACAGTGAGGGTCACGACACAGTACCCCCGGATTTCCACTGTGTGCGATCCGGAAGCCAGGGAGATTTTCTGGGACGGGGGTAGGATGGGGAGGGAGCAGTGCCTTACCGTATCTGGGTGTATGAAGCTGTCTGTGCTCCCGGAGTCGGAAAGGCAGGCCGTCTCGTGCCCGTTGATCCGGACGGTCATCGTGGACTTCGCGAGGTGGTGCAGCTGGGACTGGTCGAGTGTGACGAAGGCGAGTGTTGGAAGGCAGTCGGTAGGCCGGTCGGAGTTGGCGGCGGCCAACGTACGGTCGGGTGAGCAGGGCTCCCAGGAGGCCGCAGAGTGGTCCCAAGATGGTGGCCCCCATGAGTCGCCCGTGGCAGGTGAGGTGCAAGATGGCGTCCAAGGTGGCGGCCCCCGTGGGTCGCACGTGTCGGCTGAAATTAAAGATGGCGGTGCCCACGGGTCGCACATGGCGGGTGGCGCAGCAGGGTCAGGCCTGGCAGGCTTGTGCGAAGTGTCCCTTCTTCCCACAGCCGTTACAGGTCGCGTTCCGTGCCGGGCCGCGTGGTCGGGGTGATTACTCTGGCCGCAGAAGTAGCACTTCGGGCCTCCGGCGTTGGCGGGCCGCTGCACGGCGCAGGCCCACGAGGATGCCGCACAGTCAGAGGTGTAGGCCCCCATGTTCTGGGAGGCCACCTCCAGTGAGTTGGAGAGTTGTACTGTCTCTGGGAGGCCGAGTGTCCCCCCTTCTAATAATCGTTGGCGGATATAGTTCGAGTTCATGCCCGCGCTAGGCGTCCCTGATCAGCAGCTCCGCGTGCTGGGTAGCCGATATCGCCCGGCAGTCAGAGTTCCGGCAGAGGATATGCAAGGCACACAGCAATTCTGCGAGTGATTCCCCAGGGCATTGGTGTCTCGTGGCGAGGAGGTGCCTGGCATATACCTGGTTAACGGATTTCATGTAATGTCCCTTCAGCAGCGTTATTGCTTCCGCGTATGAGGGGGCGTCCCTGTTATGGTCAAAGACTCTTGGGCTCACCCGTGCGTGGAGAACTTGCTTCTTCTGGAGGTCTGTGAAGTCTTCGTTGAAAGATGCAAGGTACTCCTCGAAGCAGCTTAGCTAGTGTTCAAAAGTCTCTGTAGCGTCAGCTGCTTGTGGGTCCAGTTGCAAGCAATCAGGCTTGAGTGAGGATTTCACCTTGAGTGAAGAGTCCATCTTTAGAAGTTTAGTGTATTAAATTGATACACCACCAATAATAGACGACGAGTGATAAACGTAACTGAGGCTTTAATACACTAAACAGCAAGCCTCCTGCCCCTGGAGACTTGCCACTTTTATACAGAAGCCTGAGGGGAGGAGCCACAGGAGGAGCCACTGTGCAATACAGCACAGTGAATATAAGACACTAACGCGGTTTACCACATCTGGACCTGGGGATTTGTCCACCTTTTAGCCCACCAAAACCTCCAAACCCTCCCTACTTCCTATACCAAACTGTTTCTGTAACTACATCCTCGTCCTCCCGAGTGAAGGCAGATGTGAAGTACTCATTTAACACCCTACCAAAGTCCTCCGGTTCCATGCACAGATTGCCCCCTTGGTCCCTAATGGGCTTTTTCCTGGTTATCCTCTTCCCCTTAATACACTGATAGGATATCTTGGGATCCTCTCTCATCCTACCCACCAGTGCTTTGTCATGCTCCCACTTTGCTCTCCTAATTGCTTTGGAGAGAAACTGTTCCATTGCTGGAAAGATCAAGAACCGCAAGGCACTGATTTGGAAAAAGGGGCAATAGCGACATGAGGAAAAGCTTTAATTTCATGTAGCATGTGGTTAGGACCTGGAATGTCCTGCCGGAGAGTGTGCAGGAGGCAATTTCAGTCGAGATCTTCCACAAGGATTCGAGGGCAAGGCAGTGCAACTAGGTGACTTGTTCTTCCAGAGACCTGGTTTCAACACAATGGGCCCAATGTTCTTGCCAACATAAACCCCTCGACTAATATCACTGATGCAGATGATTTTCTCATTCATCACATCGTGGGATCTTGCTGTGTGCAAAATGGGGACTGCATTTGCTGATCAAACAACAGTAACAGCACCTCAAAGGTACTTCATTAGCTGTGAAACAGCTTGGGACATGCTGAAGTTAGGAAAGTTCTATATCGATGTTCTTTTTTGTATGGTGAGCATGCTAATCAGTAACCATTTGAAAATCTGTTTAAGGTAATTAATAGAAGAAACAGTTCCAACTTTCTCTGTAAGATTATCACATGAACAATATTGTTACCAAGTACTATATGTCAAATATAATCAGGCATTTGATATTCATTCAGACCATGTCACACTAGATGACATTAATCTTTAAGAACTACTTACCAGTCATATGTGCAGCAAACTTTATGATCAATTCAATTCATATTCTGTCATACATCATGTACTGCAATATTTTATATCCTTTCATATGGATGTTCAATTAGTCACGACACTGGGAATTTGAATGTAAAACAAAGCCACCTAACTGCATCTTTAACTAGAACCAATGTATTTCCAAGTCATAAGAGAATGCACAAATAACATTCTAGAATCCGAATCTAATTAAACATGCCTTATTAGGCTGGATGATTTGCTTGTTGAAGTTATTTGCATCCTAAAATTCTTGTTTAGGGCAGCACGGTGGTGCAGTGGCTAGCATTGCTGCCTCATGGCGCCGAGGTTCCAGGTTCGATCCCAGCTCTGGGTCACTGCCTGTGTGGAGTTTGCACATTCCCCCGTATTTGCGTGGGTTTCACCCCCACAATCCAAAGATGTGCTGCGTAGGTGGATTGGCCATGCAAAATTGCCCCTTAATTGGAAAACATTAATTGGGTACACTAAATTTAAAAAAACACAAAAAAATTCTTGTTTTGTCACTGGCTGAAGTAATATAAAGTGAGGCAGCTCAGAGTAATTGTGAACTGTAGCTGTTGAGAGTGCAGGACAACCTGCTAGCGCAGTCCAAAACCAATCCCACTGCCTTCTTTGGTAGGTACCCTGTTGAAATGATAAGTCATTTCTGAGAGCAAAGGAAGTGCTGATCATAATGTGGAAACCTCATAGAATCATAGAATTTCAGTGCAGAAGGAGGCCATTCAACCCATCAGGTCTGCACCAGCCCTTGGAAAGAGCACCCTACTTAAGCCCACACCTCCACCCTATCCCCGTAACCCAGTATCCCCACCTAACCATTTTGAGGGTAAGGGGCAATTTAGCATAGCCAATCCACGTAAACTGCACATCTTTGGACTGTGGGAGGAAATCGGAGCACCCAGAGGAAACCCATGCAGACACGGGGAGAAAGTGCAAACTCTACACAGTCACCCGAGGCTGGAATTGAACCTGGAGCTGTGAGGCAGCAGTGCTACCTACTGTGTCGCCGTGCCGCTCCAAAATCCTGTTGAAAAAGTAAGCATGTATCAACAAGAAAGGTGAGCTCATATTTATAGCACACCTTATATGAGTTTTTTGGATATGTAGTGACTGTTATGTATGCAACCGATACAAGAAAATGTAAATTGGGTCTAAATATCATTTCATAATTTTTCATTTATCTACAGGTACTTACTGTGGAAACTTAAACTCGATCTCCAGGGAAATCCATATAGATAGTAATGAAATAAGAATTCAATTTAAAAGCGGCTCCCATATATCAGGACGTGGCTTCTTGCTATCATACACCACGAGCAACCACCCAGGTAAGGCATTATAAACTAATAAGTTTATCTTGATTCTAACAAAGTTTTAAAAAACTCTTAATTCGATCTGCAATGAGATTTTTTAAAAGGCAGCAAATGGATGACCGTCTTTTCTACGGATAAAAAAAATACTTCTTTGCACATCAGAATTAAGTAATTAAGCATATTTGATCATCATTAGCTACTTCAACTTAAAATTAAACTAATGTTTAGAGTAGTCTTATGGTTTATGGTTCTACGATATGGAAATAGAATTGGAATGAAGAGTATTGGTTCATCTAGTCAGAAAGATCTTCTCGTGCCCATTACTCTTTAATGACTCTAAAGATTTTGTCTGTTCTCCCCAACTTAAAAACTGTAGAAGAACTCACTTTCATCAATTCTAAATTTTCCTTCAATAGCTTTCTGCAATTATGCTGCTTACATGGTTACTCTGAGATTATAGAATTTTCTAAAACATATTGGGTGAGATTCTACATTTGAGAGACTAAGTGTTGACGTCGGGACTGAATTGCATGCGGTTCCTGTTCCCATTGGGGGCGTTATTTCCAGAGCGATTCATGACATGCACTCTGCCCTCATGAATCTAGAGCAATTCACATTCACGCTGGCATCTGATTTGCTGGGGCTCAAATTGGCGCTGGAGAGCTTGATGAGCTGGAGCTGTTTATAAGTATGCCACTGCTCGCATACCCTCATTCCAGTCAAGAAGATGGATCCACAAAGAGCTGCACCCCCCCCCCCTTTCCCCCGGATTTGCGGAAACGGAGTTGGATGCAGTGGAGGAAAGGCAGGACACCCTCTTCCTCCGGATGGGCAGGAGGCTAGGAGGAGGTGGCAGAGGTAGTCAGTGCTGGACAGCCTCACCAGGCGGACTGGCAAGCAGTGCTGAGAGAAGGTAAACAACCTCCGTGGGGCAGCTTGGGTGAGTCATCACCTCTGTGCCCCTGGCATGACTCCCATCCCTCACATACACCCACCACACACGCACGCACACATACATGCACATCACGCATTCAACCACCCCCTGTTGTCACGAAACCACAGTGTGTCTTAACCCATATACGGTGGACAAATGACTGCAAGTCTGTTTTATTAACCAATCAATATTTATTCACATGCACAAATGTAAAATTGTACAATCATACACACACATAAGTTATATTACAGAACAAGTTCATGCAAGACCTTGACTTAACTTTAGAGTACAGTAAGAAGTCTTACACCAGGTTAAAGTCCAGCAGGTTTGTTTTGAATCACTAGCTTTCGGAGCACTGCTCCTTCCTCAGGTGAGTAAAGAGGTGGGTTCCAGAAACATATATATAGACCAAGTCACTGGTGCAAGACGATACTTTGAATGCGAGTCTTTGCAGGTAATTAAGTCTACAGGTCCAGACAGAGCAACTGGAGAGAGGAATAATCACAGGTTAAAGAGGTGTGAATTGTCTCAAGCCAGGACAATTGGTAGGATTTCGCAAGCCCAGGCAAGTTGGTGGGAGGTGAATGTAATGCGACATGAATCCAAGGTCCCGGTTGAGGCCGTACTCATATGCGCAGAACTTGCCTATATGTTTCTGCTTGGCAATTCTGTGTTGTCGCGTGTCCTGAAGGCCGCCTTGGAGAACGCTTACCCGAAGATCAGAGGCTGAATGCCCTTGACTGTTGAAGTGTTCCCCGACTAGAAGGTGGAACACTGAAGTGTTCCCCAGAGCGGAGAAACTACGACATCCTCTTCGCAGCCTTCAACACGTCATCGATGAAGACTAACCTCTTGCCAAGGTCATTCCCACACCCCCACTACTTTCCTTCAAACAACCGCGCAACCTCAAACTGACCATTGTTTGCAGCAGACTACCCAGCCTTCAGAACCATGACACCACACAACCCTGCCATGGCAATCTCTGCAAGACGTGCCAGATCATCGACATGGGTACCACCGTTACACGTGAGAACACCACCCACCAGGTATGTGGTACATACTCGTGCGACTCTGCCAATGTTGTCTATCTCATACGCTGCAGGAAAGGATGTCCCGAAGCGTGATAGATTGGTGAGACCATGCAGATGCTGCGACAACGGATGAACGGACATCGCGCGACAATCACCAGGCAGGAATGTTCCCTTCCAGTCGGGGAACACTTCAGCAGTCACAGTCATATGTGCAGTTAACTTAGCCCAGCCCCGAGACTTCCGGTGGTGGCAGGTAGGAGGAAGCCGCACGTTGGAGGGCTCCCGTCCGAGAATTGATTTTTCGGAGTCTTGATGCCCTGTCCCAGGAGCAACCTTTGAGGAAACAAGAGTAGGAAGGCACAGAGAAGAAAGATGTCCAAAGCTCAAAGAAAAATGGCCGTGAAAAAGGGGGTTAATGAAGGTCCGCCGGTAGGTGGAAAGGTCGGCTCAGGAACTGGAAGGAAGGCGGAGGCTGGGGCGCCAGGTGAAGCCACACTGCTCATGGCAGAAAGGATGACCGAGGGGATAGCCGTGGAACTTGAAAAACAGTTCACAAAGCACATGGAAGCGATGAGGACGGAGATGGGGGCGGTACTGATAGTGCTGGTGCAGGAGGCGATTGCCCCAGTGAGGGCGGCGGTATCGAATGCAGCGACTGAGGTGCGGGAGCAGGGTGAGACACTGAAGGAAATGGAAGAGGCACTAGCACACTAGTGATCAAGTCACCTCGATGGGGAAGGAGCTGCGGAGGGTGAGAGAGACCAACATGGATCTGCGAGCCAAAATGGAAGACCTGGAAAGCAGATCCAGGCGGCAGAATCTGAGGATCGTGGGTCTACCCGAAGGGGTGGAAGGTCCGAGGCCAACGGAGTATTTTGCCAAGATGTTGGCAGAGCTATTGGGGGAGGGGCAAGATCCCTTTCGGTACAAACTGGATCGGGCTCATAGGTCGTGGAGGCCTATACAAATGGCGAGTGAGCCGCCAAGAGTGGTGACTGTTTGTTTCCTTAGGTACTGCGTGAAGGAAAAGGGCCTGTGCTGGGCAAAGCAGAAGCAGGTGGTGCAGTGGGCTGGAGTTGGTATACGCATATACCAGGACATGGTGAAGTTGGCGAGGAGACGGGCGGCCTTTGTCCGAGTGAAAACGGCACCGTATAACAGCAACGTGCGATGCAGCCTAGTGTATCCAGCTAAATTGAGGGTGACCTACAAATCCAAAGACTTTTATTTTGAGACGGTGGAAGCGGCGTAGGTGTTTGCGAAGGCAGAGGGCTGTGGCAGAATTGAGAAATGGGACTGAGGACTGGTCTTGTACTGAGGGTAGGGGGTTGGTAGGAGAGTATGCAACTATATGTAGCTTTATCTTTTCACTGCATGTTGTTGTATGTACTAAATGAGTCGACGCTGTCTATTTGGACAAGGTAGGAGTTGCAACTTTCCTTTGTAATGATGGTTCTTTAGGGCTTGTGTGTGTATGCTGCCGTTGTGTGTTAAAGGGGACTTTTTTGTTTTCTTGGGAGCGGGCGGGAGTGAAGGAGACCCGGACGGGGGCCTCCTCACTGGCTGGATTAAGCCGGCCAGTGAACGGGAGTGAGGTGGGGGGAGGGGTTGCGGCCACCAGAGCCTGGTAGAACAGGTTTTGATGAGCCAGCCGGGGTGCAAAGTTGGGGGAAGGGACCGATACTGGGTGAGGTGTTTTTGAGAGGAAGTGGAGGGGATGTGTCTGGGAGGGGGGGGGGGGTTGCAATTAGTGGGTGGCATTCATTGTACACTTTCGGGGATTGGATGGCGTTGTATATTAGCAGGGGGGAGGTGGGAGGGGGATGGACTATATATGTTAATGGCCGATTCCTGATTTTTTAATCTGGGTTTTCTTTATTTGATGCTTATATTGTAATGCGGGCTGTTGTGTGGGGGTTGGTGGGAGGATGGAATCGTTGTTGTTAATAAGGGCTTTGACATTGTATCTGTTACTGTTTATTCGTGGGGGTAAATTTTGAAGAAAATGTGAAAAAGGAGAATAAAAACATTTATTTTAAAAAAACTTAGCCCAGCCCTTTTCTGTTTTTAAAACAATGTTGACAACTTTTTTTTTAAAATATATTTTATTGAAAATTTTTCGATCACAATTTTTTCCCCTTTCACATCAAACATAAGAAAAAAAAAATTTAACAGTACATGTAACATAATAACCACAGTCTAATAACAAGTAACTAACCAACATGGTAAACTAATCAATTAACATAAAATAAAACTTCCCCCCCCCCCCCCACCCCCCTGGGTTGCTGCTGCTGGTCATCTATCTTCCCTCTAACGTTCCCCTAGGTAGTCGAGGAATGGCTGCCACCGGCTGGTGAACCCTTGAGCCGATCCTCTCAGCGCAAACTTCATCTGCTCCAGTTTTATGAACCCCGCCATATCGTTTATCCAGGCCTCCAGTCCGGGGGGTTTTGCTTCCTTCCACGTGAGTAAAATCCTACGCCGGGCTACTAGGGACGCAAAGGCCACAACATCGGCCTCTTTCGCCTCCTGCACTCCCGGCTCATCCGCAACTCCAAATAAAGCTAACCCCCAGCCTGGTTTGACCCGGACCTTCACCACCTTCGAAATCACTCCCGTCACTCCCCTCCAATACCCCTCCATTGCCGGGCACGACCAAAACATATGTGTGTGGTTTGCCAGGCTTCCGCCGCACCTCCCACACTTGTCCTCCACTCCGAAGAACCTGCTCAACCTTTCTCCCGTTATGTGTGCTCTATGTAGCACCTTAAATTGAATCAGGCTAAGCCTGGCGCACGAGGAAGAGGAATTTGCCCTGCTTAGGGCATCAGCCCACATACCCTCCTCTATCTTCTCCCCGAGCTCTTCTTCCCACTTTCCTTTTAGTTCGCCCACCAGCTCCTCCCCCTCTTCTCTCATCTCTCGGTATATCTCTGACACCTTGCCCTCCCCGACCCACACCCCCGAGAGCATTCTATCCTGGATCCCCTGTGTCGGGAGCAATGGAAATTCCCTCACCTGTTGTCTTGTGAACGCCCTCACCTGCATATACCTAAAAAAGTTTCCCCGGGGCAGCTTATACTTTTCCTCCAACTCTCCCAAGCTCGCAAACGTCCCGTCTATAAATAAATCTCCCACCCTCCTAATTCCCAACTGGTGCCAGCTCTGGAATCCTCCATCCATCCTCCCTGGGGCAAACCTATGGTTGTTCCTGATTGGGGACCCCACCAGGGCTCCCAGCACACCTCTCTGTCGCCTCCATTGTCCCCAGATATTTAATGTTGCCGCCACCACTGGGTTTGTGGTAAATTTTTTTGGAGAGAGCGGTAGCGGCGCCGTCACCAGCGCCTCTAGACTCGTCCCTTTACAGGACTTTCTCTCCAGTCTTTTCCACGCCGCTCCCTCTCCCTCTATCATCCATTTACGGATCATCGCCACATTGGCGGCCCAATAGTAGTCGCCCAAATTCGGCAGCGCCAGTCCCCCTCTGTCTCTGCTACATTGTAAGAACCCCCTCCTTACCCTCGGGACTTTCCCTGCCCACACGAAGCTCGTGATGCTCCTGTCTATTTTTTTAAAGAAGGCCTTAGTAATTAATATAGGGAGACATTGGAATACAAATAGGAACCTCGGGAGGACCATCATCTTAATTGCCTGCACTCTGCCCGCCAATGACAGTGGCTGCATGTCCCACCTCTTGAAGTCCTCTTCCATTTGTTCTACCAATCGTGTTAGATTAAGTCTGTGCAAGGTTCCCCAGCTCCTGGCGATCTGAATCCCCCGGTATCGGAAGTTTCTTTCCACTTTCCTTAGAGGCAGGCCTTCTATCCCTCTACTCTGGTCCCCAGGGTGTATCACGAAAGTTTCACTGTTCCCCATGTTAATCCTATATCACGAGAAATCTCCGAACTCCCTCAATATCTGCATGACCTCTGTCATCCCCCCCACTGGGTCCGTCACATACAACAGTAGGTCATCCGCGTAGAGCGACACTCGGTGTTCTTCTCCCCCTCTAATCACCCCTCTCCATTTCCTGGAGTCTCTCAGCGCCATGGCCAGTGGTTCAATTGCCAACGCGAACAGTAATGGAGATAGTGGGCATCCCTGTCTTGTTCCCCTGTATAGTCGGAAATACTCCGATCTTTGCCGACCCGTGACCACACTCGCCGTTGGGGCCCCATAAAGGAGTTTGACCCAGCTAATAAACCCGTTCCCGAACCTCCTTAGCACCTCCCATAGGTACTCCCACTCCACCCTGTCAAATGCCTTCTCTGCATCCATTGCCGCCACTATCTCTGCCTCGCCCTCTACTGGGGGCATCATTATCACCCCTAATAGCCGTCGCACGTTGACATTTAGTTGTCTCCCCTTTACGAACCCTGTCTGGTCTTAGTGCACCACCCCCGGGACACAGTCCTCTGTCCTCGATGCCAGCACCTTTGCTAGCAATTTGGCGTCCACATTTAATAGTGAAATAGACCTATAGGACCCGCACTGCAGCGGGTCTTTATCCCGCTTCAAAATTAGCGATATCGTCGCCTCCAACATTGTCGGGGGTAGAGTCCCTCCTTCCCTGGCCTCGTTAAAAGTCTTCACCAACAGAGGGGCCAGCAGGTCCACATATTTTCTATAAAATTCCATCGGGAAGCCATCTGGTCCAGGAGCCTTCCCTACCTGCATATTCCCCAGCCCCTTGATAACCTCGTCCACCCCAATTGGTGCCCCCAGGCCTTCTGCCTCCTGCTCCTCCACCCTCGGGAACCTTAATTGGTCCAGGAACTGCCGCATCTCCTCTTTTACCTCCGGGGGTTGGGACCTATAAAGTCTTTCGTAAAAGGTCTTAAACACCCCGTTTATCTTCCCTGCTCTCCGCACCGTAGCTCCCTTTTCGTCTCTGATTCCCCCTATCTCCCTCGCCGCTGTCCTTTTTCGCAGCTGATGGGCCAACAGGCGACTAGCCTTTTCCCCATACTCATACCTCACCCCCTGTGCCTTCCTCCACAGCACCTCCGCCCTCCTGGTGGTCAGAAGGTCGAACTCCGTCTGGAGTCGTCGTCTCTCCCTGTACAGTCCCTCCTCCGGGATCTCCGCAAATTCCCTGTCCACCCTTAAGATCTCCCCCAGTAGTCTTTCCCTTTCCTTGGCCTCTGTTTTCCCTTTGTGGGCCCTGATGGAGATCAGCTCTCCTCTGACCACCGCCTTTAGTGCTTCCCATACCACTCCCACTCGGACCTCCCCGTCGTCATTGGCCTCCAGGTACCTCTCGATACATCCCCGCACTCTTCCACAGACTCCCTCATCCGCCAACAATCCCACATCTAATCGCCAGAGTGCTCGCTGCTCCCTCTCCTCTCCTAGTTCCAGGTCCACCCAATGTGGGGCATGATCCGAAATAGCTATGGCTGAATACTCAGCTTCTTCCACCCTCGAGATCAACGACCTTCCCAAAACAAAAAAATCTATCCGGGAGTACACTTAATGAACATGGGAGAAGAAGGAGAACTCCCTGGCCCTCGGTCTAAGAAATCGCCATGGATCCACTCCCCCCATTTGGTCCATAAACCCCTTAAGCACCTTGGCCGCTGCCGGCCTTCTTCCGGTCTTAGATCTGGATCTATCTAACCCTGGGTCCAGCACGGTGTTGAAGTCTCCTCCCAATATCAAGTTTCCTACCTCCAGGTCCGGTATACGTCCCAGCATCCGCCTCATAAATCCCGCATCGTCCCAATTCGTGGCATATACGTTAACCAACACAACCTCCAGTCCCTCCAGCCTGCCACTCACCATTACATATCTGCCTCCACTATCTGCTACAATGCTCCTAGCTTCGAATGATACCCATTTCCCCACCAGTATGGCCACCCCTCTATTCTTTGCATCTAGCCCTGAATGGAACACCTGTCCCACCCATCCTTTCCTTAACCTAACTTGGTCCGCCACCTTCAGGTGCGTCTCCTGGAGCATAGCCACGTCTGCCCTCAATCCTTTCAAGTGCGCGAGCACTCGGGCCCTTTTAATCGGTCCATTTAGGCCTCTCACGTTCCACGTGATCAGCCTCACTAGGGGGCTACCTGCCCCCTTCCCGTGTCGACTAGCCATCACCTTCTCTAGGCCAGTCCCACGTCCCGATTCCGCGCTCCCACTCGTTCCCCAGGTGTCGCATTCCAGCCCCGACCACCCTTTCTTTAGCCAGTTCCTCTTTGATTTCTGCAGCAGCAACCCAGTTATCCTCCCCCCTCCCCCCCCTCCCCCCCCCCCCCCCCCCCCCGCTAGATCCCCCTTTAGCGTGATTGCTCCCCCCATATTACTTCCGCAAGTCAGCTGACTTCAACTGACCCCGGCTTCTCCTGCTCACTCCTTGATCCCCCCGTGTGGGGAACTCCCATCTACCTTGCGCCTATCTTCCCGCCATTATCTTTCTGGCGCGGGAACATCTCTGTAGCTGACCCGCCTCTTGTGGCGCAGTTCCCTTTCCCACCCCACTCCCATTCCTCATCATCCGCCTATGTCCCTTCTTTCCCCCCCCACCGGCGCCCACATTTCTTAGTGACTCCTCCCTTCCCAATTTACTTCTCTATATACATCGACAGTAACATTTTCCTGTAATATCAGTCCCTCAGTTCCGATCCAATTTCTCATCTTTAATAAAGGTCCATGCTTCCGCCGTTTCGAAGTAGTGATGTCTCTCCTGGTACGTGACCCATAGTCGTGCCGGCTGCAGCATCCCGAACTTCACCTTCTTCTTGTGTAACACCTCCTTGGCTCGATTAAAACGCGCCATCCTTCTCGCCACCTCCGCACTCCAATCCTGGTACACCCGTACCACTGCATTCTCCCATCTACTACTCCGTACCTTTTTGGCCCATCTCAGAACCACTTCTCTATCATTAAAGCGGTGAAATCGCACGATTGTCGCCCTAGGTGGTTCTCCCGCTTTTGGTCTCCTCGCCGGGACCCGATGAGCCCCCTCCACTTCTAAGGGGCCCGAAGGGGCCTCAGCTCCCATCAGCGAGCTTAGCATCGTGCTCACATAAGCCCCACAGTCTGCTCCTTCCACTCCCTCAGGGAGACCCAGAATCCGAAGGTTCTTCCTTCGTGCTCTGTTTTCTAGGGCCTCAATCCTTTCAATGCACTTTTTGTGGAGCGCCTCATGCGTCTGTGTTTTGACCGCCAGGCCCAGGATCTCGTCCTCATTATCCGTCACCTTCTGCTCCACCACGCGGAGCTCTGTCTCCTGGGTCCTTTGTGCCTCCTTAAGCCCCTCAATTGCCTGTAGCATCGGGGTCAGCACCTCCTTCTTTAGTAGCTCCACACACCGTCTTAGAAATTCGTCTTGATCGGGCCCCCATGTCGCCTGGGCTTTCTCCGCCGCCATCTTGTTTCTTTTACCTTTCTATCCCTATCTTCGAGGATTCCTCGCGCTGCAGCCGCCGCCGCCGATATTTTCCTCTTTCGTTGGGGGGGACTCCCTATTAACTCTCCCCACACCGGGTTTCGTCGCGCGAACATTTCCTGTTGGGGCTCTTAAAAGAGCCCGAAGGTCCGTTGGAGCTGGAGCCGCCGAAACGTGCGGCTTAGCTGGTCATCGCCGCAACCGGAAGTCCCAATGTTGACAACTTGAATATTATTATATACAATACCTTATAATATGTGCAAGGTCACATGTTTAGGATATTCATAGCTAAATGAATGGAATCACCAAATGTGATCAACAACATATTTGGATTCCCACATTCCATGTGATTAATTAAAATTTGACTTCATAAACTGGCCTCGATTACCTGTTATAAATTGTAGATTTCTAAAAGGGAATCCTGCTTATGGTTGATATTTGGTGAGTCCTTCCCTTTAAGGGTCAGCATTGCTGCAGTGCATATATGTTTATAATGCGTATTAATCCTGATTTTTACTCCCCCTGATTTTTACTCCATGCAGATTTAATTACATGTCTGGACAAAGGAAACCATTACAAAGAGCCACGGTTCAGGTAAGGCTTTAAAATGAACATGTTTCTGAATAGAGACATTTTGTGGTATTGACTAGACTAAAAGCTAATGGGCAAGAGGTTGTGCCAATTATTTTCAGCATAATTAAATGTAAAGTGGCCAAAACAGTGCAAGAAATCGTGGAAAGAAGCACCAATTACATCAGTACAATTTTTTCGATATTTCCATGATTTTCTGTGTTAGTGTAAGAAACATTGGGCACAATTTCTACCTTGATATATGGGCAGGATGGTCATCGTGTGCTGGTGTGTTGGCACCAACCCTCCCCCGAACCATTTTGTTGGAGGCCAATTAAGGGACAGAATGGCTACCTCCCCAAACTTGTTGAGATTACATTGCGCAATTAAGGTAAGTTGTAAGTGCCTGACTGGAACATTCCACTGGCCTGTGGGTCGCCCCTCCCCACAGTGGTGGCCTGAGAGCTGTGGATAATTTTTTCTTTCAAATTTTCAAAAAGTGGCTGAGAAGGCGACCCAAAGTGGCAGTGACTGCTCTCTCCCTTACTTCCAGTAGCAGGCTGCAACCTCTTCAGTGCTGCAGGGCTTTCTATTGACATTCCAGCTTTGAGATCCCGCCCACCATCCAGGGAGATGGTTCTTTGGTCAGTAATTGACCTATTCAGGTAAAATCACTTTCAGGTGACCAATGCATTATGGGGCCAGGACACACATTTTATCCCAACATCAGGGGTCTGACCCAAATCACCAAATCCTGTCCACTGAGTGACGTCGCACTTTTACAACAAAACTGGCCACGTCCTGGATCAAATTAATCACCTTTTTGTGTTTCAACTAATTGAATCCATTTGCAGTGGAGGATCTTAAATTTTTATAGGTGCAAGGACACTAATAGGTACATTGATTTTTTTTAAATAAATTTATTGTACACCAATCTATTCAGCGAATGCTTCTGTATGGTTTTAGTTTTCTTTACAATCAGGCTATTCAGGCATGCTGATTACAGAGTAGGACACAGTGATTAAAATATTGTGTTTTGTGACCAGTGCCATTTTCAACTGTATTAAAGCTTCATCAGGAGTTCACTCTTAAATTTTGCTTTAAATATTCCTTGACCTATTTATTTTAAACAAAAATATACCCAAAAACACTACATGATTGTGCTGGTGGTTCATGACAGATTATTGGATTCTCCGTCGGCGGATCCTCCGCTTTGCCGGCAGCGAACTCTCGCCTACGGAGTGCCCACAATGGGAAACCCCATTTGGCCAGCTGCCAGGACCGAGAATTCCGCTGCTGGCGGGGGCGCACCGCACCAGAAACCGGGTGCAGCAGGATGGAGAATCCCGCCCTTTATGTTTGATATGCAGATTAGTTTGAGTGGAAACCTGAGCAAACCTATAAATCTCCAAAACTAAAACAGTTTTGAGCGCAATTGATCACTGACTATACCCAAAGCAGAAACTCTTGCGGCTGAAGTTTCATTTGTAGGTCAGGAGGGAATGTGGGTTGGAAACCCACACATGGCATCAGGACCAGACGGTGATTTCTGAAGCAGTGTCTAATTAAGTGATATCCTGAGGAAATCACATCCAATTAAGTCAGGGGGGTGTTCAATGGGAGGCCTTACAGCACTGACACATCGGCAGCTGTCGGGGGTGAAATTGCAATATGTGTGAGTGAGAGAGGGTGCCTCTAGATGGAACTGCCTTCTGAAGACTTTGTAAAAACTTTATAAATAAAAGGAGGCCAGAGCTGGAAAATTCCAGTTGGTGTTTGTACACTGATCTTAATTGGTGGATTAAAAGCTTAATTGCTTACACCCCAGCAGACTCTTCCAAAATGGCTTTAGGTCGGAACATGTCAGCATGCCGGCCGATCCAGGAAATTATCAGCCTGTCTGCCTTCAGTCCTGCCTATCCGACCATTAAAAAGTTCAGCACTTGGTCTGTGTCCTTAATGGTTGTTATTATAGATAATGAGTCCCTATTCAACATTGCCGTTAAGATTTATTGACCGCTAGGTTTGTGTAGCTTCAGTAATAGGCAGAGTAAAACCACAGGATAATGATGTGCTTGGAGAGGAAATGGATGCGCAGAATACTAACTTGTGGTGTGAGTAGAAACTATCACGCTATCCACAGTGCATGGTTTTATATCTTTCTGTGGTTCCTGTCAGTCATTGAAAAGAGTGGAGATTAAATGCATCATACCACACTTTAAAATTTATTCTGGAGAGGGGGAAGAAATGAATGAATGAATATCGCTTATTGTCACAAGTAGGATTCAAATGAAGTTACTGTGAAAAGCCCCTAGTCGCCACATTCCGGCACCTGTTCAGGGAGGCTGGTACGGGAATTGAGCCCGTGCTGCCGGCCTTGTTCTGCTTTACAAGCCACTGTGCTAAACCAGCCCCTAAATAAGAGAAACAATTTTGCTAAACGTAAGTGGATGTATGGAATGATCAAGATCATTTTCAGTATGAATCCTTCAATGGCGCATGTATATGAACATCGGAGCAGAAGTAGGCCATTTAGCCCCACGGGTCTGCTCTGCCATTTAATAAGATCATGCCTGATATGCTAGTAACCTTATTTTGATCCCAGACCAAACCCCAACAGTTGCTAGGACACCGCCCAGAAACCCAAATATTTTCTTTAATTTGTAAGACTGTGAGGAAGGAATACATCGCTCTTGGAGTGATACTATGTACAAATAGGGATACGGTATATTAAAATATACTTTATTACTAACTTTAACATCATAAGGAAATAGCTTACAATTACCAGTTAAACATTGCGTAACAATGAAATGGAACACTAATTCCTAATTGCTATCTTTTATCTCCACTCAAGCAAAGCCCATCTCCGGTCAAAATCTACTTTTAAATACAGTTAGCCAACCCAGGAATACTTGCTGTAAAGAGGTGTCTTGAATAAACCGTTTTGAGAGAGAGATCCTTCATGGACCAGGTTGCCGATTCTTGCCTGTGTAAAATTACCATTTAACTTGCCAGCATTTTCAGAAACTACTGTTGTGTTCACAGGCAAAATCTTTTTATCTGAACTACTTTGAAATAAACTGCTGCAAGTCTGTCCACAGTCAAATCTTTAACTGAACTGAAACTCCAGAAACTACTAGTCTGTTCACAGACAGATCAAAATTAAACTCATGACTGCCTTAGCCCCTGGCTCCTCCCATTAATCACACCATATCTATCTCACTAACTGGGTTATGACCATCTAACTAAAGCTAACCACAATCGGTGGGATTCTCTGACCCCCTCCCCGCCTGATCGAGAATCCCAGGGCGGCTGTGTGAATCCTGCTTCGACGCCGGCTGCCGTATTCTCCGGCGCCGGTTTTCGGGCGGGGGCGGAAATTACACCGCGCTGGTCGGGAGCCATTGTCAGCGGTCCCCCCGGCAATCTTTCGGGCCCCGATGGGCCGAGCGGCCGTCAATTCCTGGCCAGTCCCGCCGGCGTGAAATGGACATGGTCCCACACGGTGGGACCTGGCTTGTAGGCCGGCTGGTGCGGTCCTCGGTGGGGCGCCGGGGGATCCGGCCCCGGGGGGGGGCCCCCACGGAGGCCTGGCCCGCGATCGGGGCCCACTGATCTGCGGACAGGCCTGTGCCGTGGGGGCACTCCCCCCTACACATGCGCAGGAAACACGCCAGCCGTTCTGCACATGCGCAGGAACCACGCCGGCGATTCTGCGCATGCACCAACACGCGCCGGCCCTCCAGCGCCAGCCTAGCCCCCGGAAGTGCGGAGATTCCAAAACTTCCGGTTGGCCTGATGCCGGAGTGGTTCGCGCCATTCTTGGCGCCGGCTTCGGGCCATCCTGCCAATTGAGGGAGAATCACGCCCAATGTCTCTAATTATTTACTCCTCAGGGAACCTTCTTTCTCCAAACAAAATTCCACTCGCCCGACTTCAGCAAACAATATCCATGGCTGGAATGAATTACGATCTTATTTTTATGATATTTTAATTGTACCTCCATAGCCCCAAAGTCCAGCTGCCTTTCAAACCAGGAAGTTTTTTGAACATTACTGCAGCAGCTGGGTACACACGCTAACCAAGGTTTTAATCATTACTGTACCAGCTACATGTAATACAATATATATCTGAAATTCCTGCATTCATCACAGCCTCAAATCTGTAACCAACCTGCGCCTGATAACTTATCACCTCCTTGCATACCAAAAATCTATCCACCGATGCCGTAAAAATATTCAACGACTCCGTTTCCACCACCTTTTCGGGAAGAGATTTCCAAAAATTCCCTCTCATGAGAAAATATTTCAGCTCATCCCCATTTTAAATGGGTGGCCCTTACTTTTAAATAGTGACCTCTAGTTCTCGATTCGCCCATAAAAAGGTCCATCCTCTCCACATCCACCCTGTCAAGATCTTATGGGTGGGATTCTCCGCTCCCTACCGCTCGGATCAGCAATCATGATCGGGCGGAAAATCCTACGTCAGCTGAAAAACGGGTTCAGCTCTGGATGGCAGACCCGTTTCCGGTCCCACTGGCCAACCATACCATGCTTCCCACCCCGGCGGGAACATGCAAACAGCTCATATGCATTAATTGGAATGCGATTAATGGGCTGGAAGCCTGAATCCCGCCCCCCTCCCAGCCGAGAATCACGCAAGTATGATTTGGTGAAAGTATTTACAAACGGGGTCCTGGCGCCATGGTGTTTGAGGGGGACAAGTATGTTTTTCATTGTCTTCGGTCTTGCTCAGTGATGTATGCCTGGAGCTCTGGAACTAGTGGGGACCAACTTGGGTGGCAAGGTTGTAGACCCAAGATGTCCCCCTCAGGATCGGGGTGCCATGGCCAAACTTCCCATTGCTACTGTAAAAGACTACCAACTCACCCCTGAGGTGTTACTTACAGGCTCCAGATTGTTTAAACTGTTAAATGCTGCCAGTATCCTTGAAATGCTCTGAGGTCTCCTGATCGCGTAGATATCCATTTACCCTGCTCATCTGGTAACGCTCATGTATCAGTGGTATAATCAAGGGAATGGAAATGGCCATTCTCAATCGCCAGACTACCAGGTGTTGGGACTCCTCATTTCACTCGTTCGATGCACAGCCCCTCAGCAGAGGAAGAAGGGGATTCACAGAGCTAACCCCACACAGGGACCCCTGCACCAGTGGCCGCTGGAACCCTTCCTGGCCCACGTCCTCTCTCAGGTTAACAGCCTCTCTCGTGAGACGATCAGTCAACCTACTCCTGAGGCTCAGGCAATGTCTCCAGGCCATTCAGGTCAACTGCGCACTATTGGTATCACACGGTATGAGAATGGGCAGCACGGTAGCACAGTTGCTTCACAGCTCCAGGGTCCCAGGTTCGATTCCCGGCTTGGGTCACTGGCTGTATGGAGTCTGCACGTTCTCCCAGTGGGTGCGTGGGTTTCCTCCGGGTGCTCCGGTTTTCTCCCACAATCCAAAGATGTGCAGGTTAGGTGGATTGGCCAAGATAAATTGCCCTTCGTGTCCAAAAAGGTTAGGAGGGGTTACTGGGTTACGGTGGAGGTGTGTGCTTAAGTGGGGTGCTCTTTCCAAGGGTTGGTGCAGACTCGATGGACCGAATGGCCACCTTCTGCACTGTAAATTCTATGAAATATGGGTACCAAACAAATCCCGGAAACCTAGACAGCTCCCTATCACAACCTTGGAGTTAAACCCAGGCTCCACATCACACTGCTCCCAAGCACCCATCAGTTGCCTCCATCTGTAGGATATGTCCGCATACCAGTCTCTCAGCATAAGAGTCCCAACACCTGGTGGTATGAATGTCTCCACCACACCAGCTGCCACCATTCTGGCAGGAAGGCAAAAGGCCCATTCAATTAGGACATTCTCAATAGACCCTACTGGGAGAACCAGGACAAGAGCCACAGAGCCTATCACTAACACCTGTTGTAGGCACGCACTAGTATCCCATTTGGCAAGGACTGGTGGTGAGGATAGAGGCTTTTGCATCAAGGATTGGATGCAAGTCACTGATGGGGACAGGGCTGCAATGTCAAGTGCATGAACAAGAAGGGGCCAGGCGAGGGGTTGGGTGTTGTTGGGGCGGGGGGGCGGGGGGGGGGGGGGGGTGGGGGGGTGGGGGGGGGGTTGCTGGAACTGGGCGAGGGGGGAATGATGAGAGTAGCTGAGCAGTCAAACTCAGGATGACCATGTAAGATGAGGAGATGATGACCATGCTCACCCTTTCTATCCTTTCTATCTTTGTATCCAGCCCCTCACCCTCTGGGCTGTGGCCGCCCAATGGTAGTACTGCAGATTCAGCAGGGCCAGATCGCCCATGTCTTTCCTCCTTTTCAGTGTTGACTTGGGGACCCTCTGTTTCTTACTCCCCCACACAAATGCCATAATCATTTCGTCTAATTTGTGGAAATAGGCCTTTGGGATGAAGTTCGATATGGATCTCAACAGGAAGAGGAACCTCGGCCGTACATTCATCTTGAATGGCTGCACACTTCCCGCCAGGGAAAGCGGGAAGTGGGTAGTGGGTGCCTGGAACTCGCTGCCGGAGGGGGTGGTGGAAGCAGGGACGATAGTGACATTTAAGGGGCATCTTGACAAATACATGAATAGGATGGGAATAGAGGGATACGGACCCAGGAAGTGTAGAAGATTGTAGTTTAGTCGGGCAGCATGGTCGGCACAGGCTTGGAGGGCCAAAGGGCCTGTTCCTGTGTTGTACATTTCTTTGTTCTTTGTTCTTTGAGTGCATCCCATCTCTCCAGGTCCTTTTTTACTTCCTTTGCCAGACTGGTCAGATTCCACTTGTGGATCTGTGTCCAGTCATGGGCTGTCTGGATCCCCAGGTAGCGGAATTTGCTTTGAACTGGTTTGAATTGTAGTCCCTCCAGTTCTGTCCCTACCATGCTCAGGTTCATCAGCAAAGCCTCGCGCCTGCCCAGTTTGAGTTTGTAGCCTGAGAAGGCTCCAAACTCTCTCAGAAGTTGCATGATTGCTTTCATGCCATTAGTGGGTCTGAATATAGAGAAGCAGGTCATCCGCATAGAGCAACACTGTGCTCTCTGTCCCCTCTTTGGATGCCCTTCCAGCTTTTCGCGTCCCACAGAGCGATTGCCAGTGTTTCAATTGCCAGGGCGAAAAAGAGCGGGGACAATGGGCCTTGTGCCTCCCTGCAGCTGGAAGTATTCAGAGCTGGTGGTGTTGTTCCGAACACTCGTCGTGGGGGCATTGTACAGAGTTTCACCCACGAGGTGAATCCTGTCCCCAGCCCAAACCGCTCTGCTACCTCGATAAGACCACAAGACATTGGAGCAGAATTAGGACACTGGCTCATCGAGGCTGCTCCGGCATTCAATCATTGCTGACATTTTTCTCATCCCCATTCTCCTGCCTTTTCCCC
Source organism: Scyliorhinus torazame (assembly GCF_047496885.1). Classification (NCBI taxonomy): domain Eukaryota; kingdom Metazoa; phylum Chordata; class Chondrichthyes; order Carcharhiniformes; family Scyliorhinidae; genus Scyliorhinus; species Scyliorhinus torazame. Next base: position 224,108,050 of record NC_092710.1, on the reverse strand, counting down.
ATAACCCCTGATCCCCTTATTGATCAAAAACCCATCTATCTCTGTCTTAAAGACACTCAAGTGATTTGGCCTCCACAGCCTTCTGTGGCAAAGAGTTCCACAGATTCACCACCCTCTGGCTGAAGAAATTCCTCCTCATCTCTGTTTTAAAGGATCGTCCCTTTAGTCTGAGATGGTGCCCTTTGGTTCTAGTTTTTCCTACATGTGGAAACATCCTCTCCACATTCAGGCCTCGCAGTATCCTGTAAGTTTCAATAAGATCCCCCCTCATCCTTCTAAATCCCAACGAGTACAGACCCAGAGTCCTCAACCGTTCCGCATACAACAAGCTCTTCATTCCAAGGATCATTCTTGTGAACCTCCTCTGGACCCGTTCCAAGGCCAACACATCCTTCCTTAGATACGAGGCCCCAAACTGCTCACAATACTCCAAATTGAGTCTGACCAGAGCCTTTATAGCCTCAGAAGTACATGCCTGCTCTTGTATTCTAGCCCTCTCGACATGATTGCTAACATTGCATTTGCCTTCCTAACTGCCGACTGAACCTGCATGTTAACCTTAAGAGAATCATGAACAACAACTCCCAAGTCCCTTAGTGCTTCTGATTTCCTAAGCATCTTCCCATGTAGAAAATAGTCTCACCATGAAGTCGGGCCCCTACGCTCCGGAGTTTCCCTTTTACCAGGGGGCACCCAACATGGCCACCAACTGTGTATACGCCACTTGGGTGTGCTACTGCACTCCGGGGGTTCCCTTTGCCCAGCGACCCTCCAAAGTGGCTGCTTGCGGCGCCATCTTGTTTCATCAGCCTGTTCCTCACTCGCCGAAGCCCGAACGGAACCCAACTCCTTTTTCCTGCTATGTTCCTTTTGTGTTCCTTCCCCCCCCCCTCTCCTCACCCCCTTTCCTGTATTGTCCTTACCCTGCCCCCCCCCCTGTGTTTTCCCCATCCCGGTCCCATTTCCCCCTGACCAGGCGCTCCCTCCCTTCCAGGAGGTGCGCTGCTGTCCCCTTTGCTTTCTGTTTTCCTATGCTAGCTGTTATATTACACTTTGTGGTAATATGTCGTTACTCTTTGCCTCGTATTTCAGAATGGTATGATGGTTTGATGATCAAGAAACTAACAATATTTAACTTGAAGCAAAACTGATTTATTGAATAACGATTAAATTGAGTTTGCACGCTCCACTGAGCTGTAACAATTAATAAAGTTAGACGGAGTCTGTTAAACTATATTCAATGATTGAGTATTAACTAATGAATGCCACATGCTAATTCTCTCTAACCTGAACTAGTCCCTGAGTTGTGATCTATCCCTCTCTTCTAACACTACCCAAGATCCCCTGAGCTTTGATATTTATACTGAGAACTGGTGGTGCCCTCTAGTGTTTGAATTACACTGAGATGTAATAATTAACCCTTTAGTGTTATGCCTAGATATAGATCATTACACTAGCTATTTCTGCTAGTGTGGTAGTGTGGTGGTCCCCCCCCTCCCGGGGCTGACCTAGCCCCTCCCTTATACCCGTTGACTGCCCGTTTTCTCGGTTTAAACCCTCATATGCCTTCTCCAGTCCCCGCTTCTTTCTATGACTCAGTCTTCACTTTATGGTCAGAACGTGACAGCGCAGTGCTGCGCAAACTTGCTCACTGTGCAATGAGTCATTTGCTCTTTCAGCCTTTCCCCGCACAACTCTCATTGTTGTCGTGCCTGTCCCTCGTCCAGGCTGTTGGTTCGGATGAATTGATTTACTTCCTGCTTCCTGTTGAAGTTATATTCATTTTTTGCGATGTGACCCAGAGCCTGGCCGGGAACAGCATACCAAAATGTACCCAGTTTTTGTACAGGGCTGACTTCGCCTGGTTAAACACAGCCCTGCTCTGACCCAATGTCCTGATAAACTCTGATGTTGTGTCCTTCCCAGGTGCTCGCTCTCGACTGGCATGTCTACCGCAGGATCCTCTCACGGTCCTGGATTCGATTGGCTTTGCGATAACCATCCTCGGCTGCTCCCCGGCCTTGGGTATTGGTCTGAGTGACCTGTGCGCTCTGTCGAGCTCGGTTTGGGGAACTGTCTTTCCCGACTAAGTCGTCCAGCATTTGGACGACATAGCCCGTTGGGTCTTTGCCATCCAGTAGGCCCACGATCCTGATGCCTTGTCGTCGGGACCTGTTTCCCTTGTCCTCAACTTTCCCCCTTAAGTTCTCCTGGACCTCTTTACTTCTGCCTCCAGGGCAACAATTCTGTCACTCTGGTCCGTCGAGGCCTTTTCCAGGTCGAGGATCATCCTCTCCTGGGTCGCCATTTTCTTACCCATCCCATCTTTGCTTTCTGCATAGTGGCCATCGCCTCAGACACCGCCACCTTGACCGTCACCTGGATGTCTATCCTGATTGCCTCCTTCATGGCGGTCACCTCCTTCATCAGAAAATTCTTCCATCCACCTTCAGGTGATATGGGGAATGCTGATGCTCGGGTCGCCGGCCGTCCTCTCTCCTGTGGGGCCAGGGTCCCTTTGCCTCCTGTGTCTGCCGTCTCGTCTGCCTGGTGGTGGTGGCGCTTTCCATCACTTCTGCCATCTCTTCGTGCCCTCGAGCTCCTGTTTGCTGGCATCTTTTCTTGGCTGCTGAGGGATTTTAGTTTTCCTGTCCCCTTAAACTTGGGCAAAATTCAACTAATTCAATTTTGTTCCAATGTGTTTTCCTCCCGGGCTTGCTCAACACATCACCATTGCTGGTACGCGCTCTCTCCCTCCCTCCCTCCCTCCCTCCCTCTCTCTCCCTCTTCCCCTCTCTCTCCACCCCTGCTCCTTTGCCACAATCCTCGTGCCCCGGACTCCACAGCCAGCTTTTCCACTGAGGACCTCCGATCTTTTTTCTCTCTCCTTATGTACCTATCTCTCATTTATAAACAGATTGCAGTACTTATGTTTGGAAATTGCAATCACTATTGTAAAACACGTTTCTCTCCTTTCTTCTATTTGAATTAGGAAACTGATAGTTCCTTGGATATTTTCATCCTTTCATTGTAATTTAACCCAATTGCTTTGGATTAGGTGATTATTCTGTTTATACAGTTAGAGGGGGACGATTTTCAGCCTGAGTCAGAGGGAACGGTGATGCGGGAGGAAAATACGGAGATAATCGGGAAGCATGATTCTCCCCGGAGAAATCGCTTTTCCGATTTTCCCCTCCCCTCACCAGTGACGTCATGAGGTCCACACCCACAAAGGGCGGGAGCCTCATTTTAACGGCGTGCAGAGGTACATATCGCCTTCGGGGTGGAGGGGGGGAACATCTGCCACTGCCCCCTGCCACAGATTAACACTGCCAGGTTGGAACAGTGCCAATCTGGTAGCTCCAGCCTGTGATGGGGTAGTGCCACTGGCAAAGCCAGTACAGACCATTGTGGGAGCCCCATGGGACTTTCCAGCTATGTGTGGTGTGGTGGGGGTAACAAAGCAGGCAGTGAGGGGGAACTTATAGGTATCATAGAATCATAGAAATCACAGTGCAGAAGGAGGCCATTCGGCCGATTGAGTCTGCATCAGCCCTTGGAAAGAGCACCTTACCCAAGCCCACACCTCCATCCTATCCCCACAACCCGGTAACCCCACCCAACCCCACTTGGTTCCAACTCCATCTACAAGTTTGCTGACGATACGACCATAGTGGACCGGATCTCAAATAACAATGAGTCCGAATACAGGAGGGACATAGAGAACCTAGTGGAGTGGTGTAGCGACAACAATCTCTCCCTCATTGCCAGCAAAACTAAAGAGCTGGTAATTGACTTCAGGAAGCAAAGTACTGTACACACCCCTGTCAGCATCAACGGGGCCGAGCTGGAGATGGTTAGCAGTTTCAAATTCCTAGGGGTGCACATCTCCAAAAATCTGCCCTGGTCCACCCACATCGACGCTAGCTACCACCAAGAAAGCGCAACAGAGCCTAGACTTCCTCAGGAAACTAAGGAAATTCGGCATGTCCACATTGACTCTTACCAACTTTTACAGATGCACCATAGAAAGCATCCTATCGGGCTGCATCACAGCCTGGTATGGCAACTGCTCGGCCCAGGACCGCAAGAAAGTTCAGAGAGTCGTGAACACAGCCCAGTCCATCACACGAACCTGCCTCCCATCCATTGACTCCATCTACACCTCCCGCTGCCTGGGGAAAGTGGGCAGTATAATCAAAGATCCCGCCCACCCGGCTTACTCACTCTTCCAACTTCTTCCATCGGGCGGGAGATACAGAAGTCTGAGAACATGCACAAACAGACTCAAAAACAGCTTCTTCCCCACTGTCACCAGACTCCTAAATGACCCTCTTATGGACTGATTTCATTAACACTACGCCCTGTATGCTTCATCCGATGACAGTGCGTATGTAGTTACATTGTATATGTTGTGTTGCCCTATTATGTATTTTCTTTTATTCCCTTTTCTTCTCATGTACTTAATGATCTGTTGAGCTGCTCGCAGAAAAATACTTTTCACTGTACCTCGGTACACGTGACAATAAACAAATCCAATCCTGTTTGGACACTAAGGGTGTTATCATGGCCAATCCACCTAACCCGCTGTGGTAGTCTGTGTAGAGGTATTACGGTACCTGGTAATGCTGGAACACCATTGGTAGATATTGTATGCTTCCTATTGGTCAAGCTGTATGGTAGCTCCGCCCTGCTAGGTGGGGTATAAGAGCCCATGCCTCCCCAGCAGCCTTCATTCTGTACCTGAGCTGCTGGGGGAAATATCTAGCTTATTAAAGCCTTCAGTTGGACTACAACTTCGCTTCAGTGGTCATTGACCCGCACATCTTTGGACTGTGGGAGGAAACCAGAGCAACCGGAGAATACCCACGCAGACACGGGGAGAAGGTGCAGACTCCGCACAGTCACCCAAGCCAGTAATCGAGCCTGGGACCCTGGAGCTGTGAAGCAGCATTGCTAACCACTGTGCTACTGTGGTGTCCATTGGGGGGGGGCGGGGGAGCGGACACTGAGGAGTGGGGTGATACACCATCAATAACACACGACGAGTGATGAACCCATCTGAGGCTTTAATACACTAAACAGCAAGCCTCCTGCCTCTGGACCCGAACTGGGTCGGCGGCGGAGACTTGCCATCTTTATACATAAGCCCGAGGGGAGGAGCCACCGGTGGAGCCAGCCTGGACAAGCCCAGGCATGCACAATACAATACAATACATATAATGAAATAGCGTGGTTTACCAAATTCACCCCCTGTTTAAAGTGGTGAAGTGGTCTTAAAGGTCAAGTCTGTCGGGGCCTTGACCTTTGCCATGATCGCCTCAGTCCCGGCTGTGGTGTGGGCGCCGGCATCGAGATCTGCTCGTTCGGGAGTGTGTTCTCTTCTTCACCCAGTTGTTGAGTCGGTGAAGGGGAGGGCGGTTTATGGGCAGAGGTGGTGGTGCTTGTCGCCAGTGGGCCTGTGGGTGTCAGCTCGTGAAGGAGGTGGGCAGGGTTGGGGGAAGATGGTGGGGGGTGGGGGTGGTGATAGTCACCGGGGAACCTGTCGGTGCCAAATCCCGAAGGGAGACCATGTCCTGCCGCCCGTCCTGGTGTGCCACGTAGGCATATTGGGGGTTTGCATGGAGGAGCAGGACCTTCTCGACGAGGGGGTCGGTTTTATGGCTCCCTGCATGCTTCTGGAGAAGGATGGGCCCCGGGACTGTCAGCCAGGACTTAAGCGAGACCCCGGAGTGGATTTCCTGGGGAAGGCAAACATACGTTCGGGAGGAGTCTCGTTAGTGGCTGTACACAGGAGCGACCGGATGGAGTGGAGCGCCTCGGGGAGGACCTCCTGCCAGCGGGAGACTGGGAGACCTTTCGACCGTCGAGCCAGAAGGAGGGCCTTCCAGACCGTCGCGTTCTCCCTCTCCACGTGTCCGTTACCCCTGGGGTTATAGCTGGTCGTCCTGCTGGAGGCGATGTCCTTGCTGAGCAGGAACTGACGCAACTCGTCGCTCATAAAGGAGGAGCCCCGATCACTGTGGATGTAGGCGGGGAACCTGAACAGGGTGAAAAGACTGTGCAGGGCCTTGATAACGGAGACAGAGGTCATGTCAGAGCAGGGGATGGCGAAGGGGAATTTTGAGTACTCGACAACTGTTGACGTAGTCTAGGTACGGGAACGTGGCCCGCAGCCCATACTGGTCAACCATTCGGTCCATTTCCCTCTGGAAGACCGAGACCCCGTTGGTTATGCCGAAGGGGACCCTGAGGAAGTGGTAGAAGCGACCTCGAAGGCAGTGTATTGGCGGTCCTCTGGGCGGATAGGGAGCTGGTGATACGTGGACTTCAAGTCAACTGTAGAGAAGACTCGATACTGTGCAATCTGATTGACCATATCAGATATGCGGGGGAGGGGGTACGCATCGAGCTGCGTGTACCGGTTAATGGTCTGGCTGTAATCGATGACCATCCGGTGCTTCTCCCTAATCTTGATGGCCACTACTTGGGCTCTCCAGGGGCTGTTACTAGCCTCAATGATCCCCTCTCGCAGGAGTAGCTGGACCTCCGACTTGATAAAAGGCCCTGTCCTGGGCACTGTAGCATCTGCTTCTGATAGCGACGGGCTTACAGTCCGGGGTGAGGTTTGCGAAGAGAGGGAGGGTGGGGCGACTTTAAGGGTCGCGAGGCTACAGGTGGTGAGGGGGGGGCAGGGGTCCATCAAACCTTAAGGTAAGGCTCTGGAGATGGCACTGGAAGTCAAGCCCCAATAATAGGGCAGCGCAGAGGTGGGGGAGGATGTAGAGCTTAAAGTTAGTGTACTCTACGCCTTGTACAGTAAGGGTCACGACACAGTACCCCCCGATTCCTATTGCGTGGGATCCGGAAACCAGGGAGATTTTCTGGGTCGCGGGTAGGATGGGGAGGGAGCAGTGCCTTACCGTATCTGGGTGAATGAAGCTGTCTGTGCTGCCGGAGTCGAAAAGGCAGGCCGTCTCGTGGCCGTTGATCCGGACGGTCATCGTGGACTTCGCGAGGTGGTGCGGCCGGGACTGGTCGAGTGTGACGGAGGCGAGTGTCAGAAGGCGGTCGGTAGGCCGGTCGGAGGTAGCAGCGGCCAGCGTACGGTTGGGTGAGCTGGGCTCCCGGGAGGCTGCGGAGTGGTCCCAAGATGGCGGCCCCCATGAGTCGCGCGTGGCGGGTGACATCTGCGATGGCGTCCAAGATGACGGCCCCCATGGGTCACACATGGCGGGTGTCAGCGGCGATGGCATCCAAGATGGCGGCGCCCGTGGGTCGCATGTGTTGGCCGAAATTAAAGATGGCGGCGCCCACGGGTCGCACATGGCGGGTGGCGCGGCAGCTGGGGGCGGCCCCGACAGGCAGCATGGCTAAGCGGGTTGTGCAGAAGACGCATTTCTCCCTATTATAGGTTAGGTTCAGGAGTTCGGGTCCAGAGGCAGGAGGCTTGCTGTTTAGTGTATTAAATTGATACACCATCAGTAACACACGACGAGTGATGAATGTAACTGAGGCTTTAATACACTAAACAGCAAGCCTCCTGCCTCTGGACCCGAACTGGGTCGGAGGCGGAGACTTGTCACCTTTATACATAAGCCCGAGGGGAGGAGCCACAGGCAGAGCCAGCCTGGACAAGCCCAGGCATGCACAGTACATTACATATAATGCAATAACGTGGTTTACACATGGGGGAAGCCAATACTTCTGCGATTGTGGGGTTGTTGGAGAATTAAAGTTTAGTTCTGAATGGGGTGCCGTTTAAAGATGGCGGCCCAATCTCTGTTGGCTCGGGTGCCGGCTCTATCAGTCCCCTTCCCGCTATAATGACAGCGCAAACCACGTCCACTCATTTTTGTTTTCAGAGAGTCTCAAGATCTGGCAAGAAAACTGGCCTGTGCAACTGGGGAGCTACCCGCCAGTTTTTATCTGAGCCTGACACTTTGCAAAAAGTATGGTAAGATTCCGCTCATGGATTTCAAGCTCACACAATGATTTGAGAATAGAATCTAGAGACCATGTTGAGTGCAACGTGCTGGATGAATGCTTGTTATCTGAAGCATCATCTGTGAAAGAAACAATCATACTAAGTAAAAGCAGAAAATGCTGGAAATACCCAGCAGGTCTGATTGTCTCTGGGGAGGGAGTAACCTTTCATCAGAACTGCAATAAAGTAGTGATTTAATAGTTTATGAGCAAGTGCAGAATCGGGGGGAAAAGGCTGGATAAGGGAGGAATGAATGAAGGGGAAAGTATGTGATAAAGGCCAGATTTATCCGGCCGTTTACTGGCGACGGGACTCTGTTCCCACTGGCAGTGCACCCCCGCCTGTGGTTTCTTGGCGGCGTGGGGTGGCTTTAATGAGAAATCCGATTGACAGCAGCACGAACAAAGTATCCCGCCACCAGCGAATGGCGTGCCGCTGGGAGGCTGGAGAATCCCGCCCATCGTGTCCTGTCTGGCATTCTTCCTTCAACCACCAGAACACAAAACAAATTAACTAGTTTAATTGGGGAAATTTGCTTTACGAATAAGGATTCCATATTAACCTACATAAGTTTACTGCAGTTAAAAATTAATTATTTTATATGAAGCACAATGAGATATCGGAATCATAGATAATGCCAATAATTTGTGTCTTTTTAAAGATGTGGTTTTGACACAATTTCTCATAGAAACCTATTCACCAAACACTTGAAAGCAGATTGTTGTTCTTCAGCTTTTCGTACTGCCTTCTAACCTGAGATATTTCAAGGATGAAAACTCAGCCAAGTGCTATGTATATAGACAAATTTGTATGAAATTCAAGGGCTCTTTTAGGCTGTTAGAAATCTTTTGTTACATTTCAGAACCAATTTTATGAATAATTATTGCCCTTGAAATGACAGTGAGTTGGAAGGTTGACTATAATAATAGGTCTTTTGTGGTTGTTGATCATTTTAATAATGATATAGAGTCAAGAGTTATGTTCTGTTGGAACCTTGGTGATTCTAACACTGAAGCATGCATCCTGATTTACTACACTTACACTTTAGAAGAATGTTGAATTAATTTGATATTTTTAATTTTGTTTTTAGCAAGAATTGTCCTGCTGGTTGCAAGGCTGTGATAGGAGAGGTCTCTGGTGATTTTTCTCAAGGGTATAGACATGTGAGTACAAAACAAGAGAAAGTGGTGCTTTTTGTTCTCTGAAAATTTCTTCTTTGTGAATTTAAAATGTGCAATGTTCAAATCTACCTTGCAACAAATCCATAGGTTTAATAATTGATTTTATGGTAGGTAAGGAGGGATAGATCAGGAGACGCTCATGTTCGAGCACTGATTATTTGGGATGTAATTAAAAATAAGAAGCCGATTCGGTGACAAAGATTTTGAAATATAGCACAGTATACCTGTCCATTTTCTTCCATTTTGAGTTCACCCACTTGGCTGCATAGTTGAGTTTATTCCATGTTTCTCACAGCTTTGTCGTGGAAACAAATTCTGGTTCTCCAGGTATTCCTCCGTCCACCCCACCCCCTTATTTTGTAAAATGAGTAAATATGGCTTTAAAGATGTTATCTCTGCCAACAAACGCCAGACCTTAAATAAATCTGTAATATTACTGATATTTGTCAAGTAGCCAAAACTCATATATTTTTGAATTTTATTTGTTCTCTGAGTGTAGGTATCACTGGCAAGACATGCCTCCAATTATTGCTCAAGCCTGGTTGGACATGAGATGCTTCAAAATTGGTGCCTTATTTACAAAATAATTTCCTTTTCTGGAATGTAGATAAGAAAGCTTCTGGCATCATTAAAGGCTAACACAAGTTATTTTTAATAAAACAGATGGATTTATAAACCTATTGTTTCTTGCAGTTGTCATTATAAATAAATTGCTGGTCTGGATAGGTTTATCCTTGTCGGACGTGCTTTATTCAGAGAATTAGGCAGGTCTCTTTTAGTATTTCTGATCTGAACATTTTGTTTCGGTATGTCAGAGGGAGGGGAGCGGGTTTGCATAGTGCAGGGATGTGGAAAAAGGGTGCGGTTTCTCCTTCTTGTTTGTTAGGGATTATCAACACCAGCCATCATCAATACATTGCACAAGAAACTGGTTAAGCTGCATGGCTGATGATAGTGTGGATATTTGAGCTAAAGACTCAACTTTTTGAACACAAAACTTACATTTTAACATATTAAAACATTCCAAAGTGCTTTGTAGAACGACATAAGAGGTTTTTAGGACATGTTCGCCAAAGGATCGACCATAGTGGTAAATTCCAAACAGTAAATAAACCTGGAAAACGCTGGAAATACTCAGCTGGCCAGGCAGCATCTGCGGAGAGAAAAACAGAGTTAGCATTTCAGGTTAATAACCTTTCAACAGAACTAACTTTTGTAGTAGGTTTTAAGGAACCTCCTTCGGGGAGTAGAGGGAGGTGTAGACAGACTGAAAAGTTTACAGAGGGAATTCCAGAGCTGAGAACCAAGGCAGCTGAAGCTACTGTACCGGGGCTGCACAAGAGGCCAGAATGAGACTTCTGGTGGCAACATGTAGGTGGAGGTCGCACATTGGGTGGCTCCTGCTAGAGCTTTCGGTTTTTGGCCCTTTTCACCCAGGTTTGGGGGAAATTTTATATGATTGATCTGCAGGATAGTTGCAACAACTAAAGGATATTTCATGGAACATAGAACAGTACAGGCCATTCGGCCCACGATGTTGTGCTGATCATTTATCCTAATCTAAGGTCAACTTAACCTATACCCCTTCAATTTACTGCTGTTCATGTGTCTATCCAAGAGTTGCTTAAATGTACCTAATGGCTCTGACTCCACCACTTCTGCTGGCAGTGCATTCCATGCACCCACCATTCTCTGTGTAAAGAACCTACCTCAGACATCTCCCCTATACCTTCCGCCAATCACCTTAAAATTATGTCCCCTCGTGACAGCTATTTCCGCGCTGGGAAAAGTCTCTGGCTATCCACTCCTCTCATCACCTTGTACACCTCTATCAAGTCACCTCTCTGCCTTCTTCGCTCCAGTGAGTAAAGCCCTAGTTCCTTCACCCTTTCTTCATAAGACATGCCCTCCAGTCCATGCAGCATCCTGGTAAATCTCTTCTGCACCCTCTCCAAAGCATCCACATCCTTGCTATAATGAGGCAACTAGAACTGGACACAATATTCCAAGTGTGGTCTAACCAGGGTTTTATAAAGCTGCAGCAAAACCCTGCGGCTCTTAAACTCAATCCCCCTGTTAATGAAAGCCAACACTCCATACACTTTCTTAACAACCCTATCAACCTGGGTGGCAACTTTGAGGGATTTATGTACCTGGACCCCTAGATTCCGCTGTTCCTCCACACTTCCAAGAATCCTGCGTTTAACCCTGTATTCAGCATTCAAATTCGACCTTCGAAAACGAATCTAGGTTAAACACCATCTGCCACTTCTCAGCCCAGCTCTGCATTCTATCAATGTCCTGATATTGAAAAACAAGAAGAAAAGTACGGGTTAAAAAGGTTCGAGCGATATTCCGCCTGAGAGCTCAGGTTTGGTGCGGAATTCTGTGGGAGGAAAGTTAGGGAGAGCAAGCTTGCCGGGTGGGGCTGCGCTCATTACAGTGGATAAGCTGACTGAGGTGATGGCGATGAAGTTTGAGTGGCAGTTCAGCAAGCATTTTGATCAGCATCGGAATGGGATGATGGCCTCGCTCAAGGAGTTGGTGGATGATATGCTGACCCCGATAAACGGGGCTCTGGGAAAGATGTTGATGGCAGTGTGGGAGCAAGGAGAGGTGTTGAAGGGAGTGGAGGAGGCATTGTCACAGCACAGTGACCAGTTCACCTCGTTGGGAGAGGAGCTGCAGAGGGTGGAGGAAAGTAACGAAGGGCCGAGAGCCAAAGTGGAGGACCTGGAGAACAGGTCACGGCGGCACAATCTGCAGATTGTGGGACTGACCGAGATGCTGGAGGGCAAGAGGCGATGGAGTACTTTCCGGAGCACCCGTAGGAAACTCACGCACACACGGTGAAAACACGCAGACTCCGCACAGAAAGTGACCCAAGCCGGGAATCGTACCCAGGTCCCTGGAGCTGTGAAGCAATGGTGCTAACCACTGTGCGACCATGCCGCACATAGGGCTCACCAGTCCCTCCAGCTGAAGCCAAAGGCGAATGAGCCACCAAGAGCTTTGATAGTTTGCTTTCATAGCTACCAGGTGAAGGAGAAAGCTCTGAGATGGGCCAAGCAGAATCGAGAGGTGAGGTGGGAAAGCAGTGGTATTCGTATATAACAAGATGTCATGGCGGAGCTGGCAAGATGGCTGGCAGCCTTTGGTAGGGCGAAGGCAGCGTTGTGTAAGAGCAGCGTTGTGTAAGAGCAGCGTTGTGTAAGAGCAATGTGTGGTTTGAGGTGGTCTACCTTACGAAGTTAAAAGTTGCACGCAACACCAGAGGGCAGAGAAGCAGAGCCGTTTATGAAGGATTGGGACTGAACTGAATTTGGACTTTGTTTTTCTTCACGTTGTGGTTGGGAAGGGATGGTTTTTAGACATCGGGGTAATATATTGGGATTTATTTCCCTCTGTTTGGGGGTCTATTATGTTGGGTTGTTTGGATGGACTGGGTGTGGGGGGGCCGTTCTGTCTTTTTTTATTGGGCATTTGGGGGGAGGGGGCCCTGGCAGAGGCCACCTCGCTAGCGAAAGCAAGTAGGCTAGTGAACGGAAGTGGGGGGGGGGGGGGGGGGCGGGAGGGCCACAGCCATCGGAACCTGTGTTGACATGTCTCGATGGGCCTGCGAGGTGTGAATGGTGGGGGGTGGGGAGTATGCAGAGAGAGATGGTTTTGAGAGAAAGTGGCTGGGGGGTTTTTGGGAAGGGAAGGGGAGGGGGTGGTTGGTTGATGGTGTCTCAGGGTAGGGTTATGTCCCACTCGCTGGGTGGGGCCGGGGCAGCGATCATGACTGAAAGAGAGGGTGGGAGGGGGCGGTGAAAGAACCCTGGTTCGAATGGTGACGTGGAATGTGTGGGAGTTGGGTGAACAGGTGAAGCAAGCGAGAGTCTTCTCACAGTTAAAGAGCTTGAGAGCCAACGTGGTGCTGTTGCAGGAATGCCCATTTGAGGGTGAAGGACCAGGTGAGGCTTCGAAGGGCTGGGTGAGTCAGGCGTTATACATGGGCTTTGATAGCAGGGCTCTGGGGCTGCTGGGTAAGAGAATGATGTTTCAGGTGCAGAAGATGGTGGCAGATCAGGGAGGGGGGCAGGTATGTTATAGTAATGTGTCTTTTAGAGGAGAGACTGGTGGTGTTGGTTAGCGTGCATGCTCTGAATTGGGATGACGTAGGGTTTATGAAGAGGATGGGAGCTACTATACCGAATGTGGATACACATCGGTTAATTCTGGTGGAGACTTGAATACAGTGCTGAATCCGAAAGTGGATCGGTCTAAGCCGCACATGAAGGTGTTGGTTGCATTTATGAAGAAGGTGGGGGGGAGGAATGGATCCTTGGTGGTTTCTGCACCTACAGGGTGCATTCCTTCTTTTCGCATAATGTTTACTCAAGGATCAACCTCTTTATGATGGGGAGGTTGTTGTTGTCGGGGGTGAGGAAATTGGAATACGTGGTCCTGGAGAAGGAGTTGACACAGAGGCCAGCGCAGAGATTGGATGTGGGCTGTTTGCAGACCCGAATATTTGTGTAAACATGGGAAAAATGATTGATGACGTGTGGGGTTCAATAGGAATGGGGAAGTCTCGCCGTCAGTGGCCTGGGAGACGTTGAAGGTGGTGGAAAGGGGCGTGATCATCTTGTTTAAGGCTCAGGTGAACAGGGAGGCAAGAGAGGAGCGGAACGGCTGGCAGAGGAAATCTTGGACATGGATAGGAAGTATGTCGAGAATCCCACTCCGGAACTTCTGGTGAGAAGAAAGGAATTTGCAGGCACGGCGTGACCTTCTGTCCACAGGAAACGTGATTTAGCAGTTAATGCGGGCGAAGGTGGTAATGTATGAGTTTGGGGAAAAGGCAAGTCACTTGCTGTCGGGCCAGCTCCATTGGCAAGCGGCTACACAAGAGATTGTTCAGGTCCAGGATGGGGCAGGAGAGCTAGTGGTGGTCCCAGAGCAGGAGAACAAGGCATTGGAGGAATTTTATAAAAAGTTCTATAATGTTGGAGCCTTTGGGGGAGGAGTCGGATATGAAGGATTGAGAGGAGTAGAGCACTGGGCTGGATGGGCCAATGGGAATTGCAGATGTCCGGGCGGCGATAGGGAAGATGCAAACTGGCGAGGCACCGGGACTGGTGTTAAGTAATGGGTTAAGAGACATTGCAATTAGTTGTCTCATTTATGTTAAGTATCCAATGATTGACACTCATATGTAAAGAGGCTTCAGGTGGCCCTTGTGTCAGGTGGTGTGTTGTTAGAGTTTTGTGCAGAGGCTGTGGAAGCGAAATAAATGGTGTTTGGTGAAAAGGAACAGGACTTTTGACTCTTCACACAACGGTAACTAAAACGTATAACAATGGTAGCAGAAATTGGTTGCTGTGCAAATGTGAAGGTTTGAAAGATACAACTTTTCCTGATCAAACCAAGGAGTGAGTGAGAAGGAAAAAAAAGATACATGGCTGAACCCAGGATAAAAATGGCTGGATATGACTATCCCCCTTATTAAGGGATCGTACGACCAATGGAGAAGTGCAGTAGTTATGTGGACTAAGGTAACTGCCTTGGGAAAGAGAAAACAAGGTATGGCATTGGCTCTTTCTCTACCTTATGACAGTAAAATCCGAAACAAAGTGCTTTCTGAACTGGAATTGGAGGAGTTAGACTCAGAAGAAGGTCTGGAGACTTTACTACATTATATGGATAAGATTTATAAGAAAGATGACTTGTTAAGTGCGTATCAAGCATGGTCGGAATTTGATAAGTTCCGGAAAATAGAGGAATTCTCCATGGAAGACTATATAATGGAATTTGCCAGACTATATAAAAGGCTGCAGAAACACAATCTGGAATTTCCACAGTCTGTGTTGGCCTTTAAATTACTTGACTGTACTAGAGTGAGCAACATGGATAGACTCCTAGTTTTGACAGGAGTTCAGTTTATGGATAAGGATACCTTATTCGATCAGATGACAAAAGCTTTAAAGAAGTTTCTGGGGAAACATTCGATTCCGATGGCTCTGATGACTCAAATAGGTCAGCCTGCTATAAAGCAGAATATGGAAGATACACTACTAACAGGATGGCAAAATTGTACGGCTATGAACAGGGCCCGAGACTATAGAAGGAGATCGAGACAAGGAAATTATGAAGACAGAAACCCAGTTAGAACTTACAATAGGAAGATGAACACCAGAAATGCACGGGGCATGATAAATCGATGTTTTCGATGTGACTCTCAATACCATTATGTCTTCAACTGTCCAAAACGTTATGATAGAGTGTTTGAAGTGACACATGACACGGAAGAGTCAGAAGAGGAAAAAGATAGTGTTCAGAGAGAAGACATTGTCCTATTAACAAGCAGTTTTACGCCGGCAATGAGGGTGTTGGTTGTAGAATCCTTCAATTGTGCTGTATTGGACAGTGGCTGTACATCTACTGTGTGTGGAATTGACTGGTTAAAATGTTCCCTGGACTCTTTGAATGCTGAAATCATAACAAGGTTAACGAATTTGAAAGTTCCATAAGTTTCAGGTTTGGGGATGATAATACTCTGAAGTCGCTGAAAAGAGTGGTGATCCCTTGCAATATTGCCGGAGTGAATCATTTCATTAGAGCGGATGTTGTATCAAGTGAGATACCTTTGCTTCTGAGCAGACCGTTGATGAAGAAAGCACACATGAAACTGGATATCGAACAGGATAAGGCAACAGTTTTTGGAAAGACGGTGGACTTACAATTTACACAGTCAGGACACTATTGTATTCCATTACTGACAAATAATATTTCAAGTACAGTTGTTAAGGATGTGTTAATGGCAGTTGAAAATGGGACTTTCGCTGATAAAAAGCTGCTTGTATTAAAACTGCATAGGCAATTTGCACATCCGTCTCCTCGGAGGCTGAAAAATGTATTAAAGGATGCAGGGATAAGGGATGAAGACTACTAAACTGATAGAACAGGTTAGTGATTGCTGTGAAGTTTGTAGGAAGTACAGAAGGACACCAGCACGACCGATAGTAACCCTACCTTTGGCCAGGGATTTTAACAACATTGTGGCTGTGGACCTTAAGGTCTGGGATAAGGACATTTTTGCGAAAGGACAACTACCAAAAATTGGTACAAAGGTGACATACTTGCCTGAAGGGTCTAGTCAATGAAAGGATGCAACTGTTATTAGAGCAGGGAAGGCCACTGGAAAGTATAAACATTGGTTGAATGTACTGCATTCAGGGGAGGGAGTTAAGACAATGGATTGGGAACACGAAGTTCAAAAATTGAGGTCACAGAAACGCTGTGCCAGTTCAGATAGTACATCGGTTAATGAACAGGTCCGCAGGAAAAGGTCAAGAATTTTGAAAGGACATCCCACAGCAGATAGGAAAGATCAAGCAGTAGCAGTATAGAACAAGTTACCAGGCAGGAAAGGGGATGTAGTTTATCAAGATCGCGGAACATGAGTAAGACTACGAATACTAATAGGAGAAGAAGCCCACATGCACGTGAGATTTTGGTGGCTTCCAATAAATTATATGAAAAGTTATCAAAGATGCTAAACAGCAAGAACTGCATAGTTGGAGTGAATTTGGGGTATACACGGAAGTACCGGATAGGGGACAAAGAGCTCTGTCCCACAGAAGGATTTGCACGGAAAAGGTTCTTCCGGATGCAACTTATAATGCAAAGGCCAGGTTTGTGGCAAGGGGATTTGAAGAAAGCTTAGAAGATCAGGATTTAAGGGTAGATTCACCTACAGCAGGGAAGGTTAATTTTAAAGCTCTTCTTTTAGCCACAAAGGCATGGGAATGCAAATCTATAGATATGAAAGTTGCCTTCTTGCAGGGGCATCAGCTCCAGAGAGACATTTTTCTCCGTCCTCCTAAAGAAGCAGCTAACACAGAAGGGGTATTCTGGAAGTTGAACAAATGTGTATGTGGTTTAAATGTTGCATCTAGAATCTGATATTTTTCGGTAAGGTCAGTTTTGCTAAAGTTAGGCTGTTCCCAGTTGAAAGTAGATCCGGTAATGTTTTACTGGCACTATAAAGGGAACCTTTCTGGCATCTTTATGATGCATGTCAAATAATTTTTTGTGGGGTGGGACTAGTGATTTTGAAGATTTTGTAATCTCTGGTTTGAGGAAAGAATTCAGGGTCGGAAGTCAGGCTTTCCGGTGCATTTAAATATATTGGACAGACTAAGTTAGGGGCAACTTTACATCAGCAATCTTATTTGGAAAGCATCAGCCCAATAGCAATTAGTCGTGGCCGGGTTTTCAGAAAAAGGTGCAAGGTTTCAAAGATGGAAAAAGAGCAACTGCAAAGTTTAGTTAGGCAACTGAATTGGTTAGGTCAACAGACTAGACCGGACGTGAGTTTTGATGTCTTAGAGTTGAGTACAAAAATGAATGATCCCAAAGTGGAAGACATAATAAGAGCAAATAAAGCGTTTGGCCAAACTAAAAATGCAGGAGTGTGTTTTGAGGTTCCTGGTTTTAGGTGACCTTAGGCACTTGAAATTCATAGTTTATAGTGATGCGTCCTATGCAAATCAAGCACAGGATGTTTTATAATTTTCCTCTTGGGGAACAATGGTAAATGTTGTCCTCTTGTGTGGGAAACAAAGAAAATAAGGAAAGTGGTTGAAAGCACTTTGGCTGCTGAGACGTTAAGATTTGTAGAGGCGGTGGATATGGCCTTTTATATATATCAGATATTGACAGAAATTTAACTTTTGGATATTGTTAATGAAGGGCGCCTGATTCTGTGATTTTTCTTCTCTTCCAAAAAAAAAATTTGAAAAAATAAAAAAGGGGGGAAATTGCGTGTGTGTTTTTGAGTTTCTTTAAATTTTGTTTTCACCTAAATATTTTTTTCTCCAAGGAAGGGGAGACTGTTAAGTAATGGGTTAAGAGACATTGCAATTAGTTGTCTCATTTATGTTAAGTATCCAATGATTGACACTGATATGTAAAGAGGCTTCAGGTGGCCCTTGTGTCAGGTGGTGTGTTGTTAGAGTTTTGTGCAGAGGCTGTGGAAGTGAAATAAATGGTGTTTGGTGAAAAGGAACAGGACTTTTGACTCTTCATACAACGGTAACTAAAACGTATAACAGCCGGATGGGTTCCTGGTGGAGTTTTATAAAACGTTCTCGGATAGATTGGTGCAGCTGTTGAAGGGGATGTTTGCCGATGCTGCGGCCAAGGGGGTGCTCCCGGAGACCATGGGACAGGCATCCATTTTACAGTTATCGAAAAAGAATAAAGACCCAGTGGAGTGTGCGTTGTAAAGGCCAATATCTCTGCTAAATGTGGATGCCAAAATTCTTGCCATGGTTGGAAGAGTCCTCGAACATGCGCCGTTTGTTAAATGTGGTGCTCTCGTGCAGGAGGGAGGAAGGCGCAGGTAGTGGGGGCGAAGGACGCGGAGAAGGCAATTGGCCGTGTAGAGTGGAGTTACTTGTTTGTGGTATTGAAGAGATTTGGAATTGGGCCTAAGTTTTGAGGTGTGGGTTAAATTTTTCTATAGGGAACCGAAGGCGAGTGTGCACATGAATGAGCTGAATTTGGGGTATTTTCAGTTTCATAGGGAAATGAGGCAAGGGTGTCCCATATCACCCCTCCTGTTTGCACTGGCGATAGAGCCCTTGGTCATTGTGTTAAGGTGCTTGGATAAGTGGAAGGGGATAGTGAGGGGTGGTGTGAAGCATAGGGTGTCTTTGTAAGCTGATTATTTGTTGCTGTACATCTCCAATCCAGATTCTACGGTGAGGATATAATGGATCTATACAATTCATAGAATTTACAGCGCAGAAGGAGGCCATTCAGCCCATTGAGTCTGCACCGCTCCTTAAAAGAACACCCTACTTAAGCCCACGCCGCCACCCTATCCCTATACCATCCCCAGTATCTCCACCTAACCTTTTTGACACTAAAGGCAATTAGCATGGCCGATCCACATAATCTGCACATCTTTGGACTGTGGGAGTTAACCGGAGAGCCCGGAGGAAACCCGAGCAGACAAGGGGAGAAAGTGTAAACTTCACACAGACAGTTACCTGAGGCCGGAATTGAATCCGGGTCCCTGGAGCTTTGAGGCAGCTAATCACCGTGCCCCCCGTGCTGCCAAGGAGATTCGGGGCTTTTTCAGATTATGAACTGAATCTGGAAAAGAGAGTGTTTTTGGGTGTCTTCTCCGGGGCAAGAGCTGGTTTGAGGGGTTGATGTTTCTGGTGGCGACTACCCACTTTAGGTATTTGGGGGTGCAGGTGGCTTGAGACTGGGCCCTGTTCCGTAAATTGAATTTCACGAGCCTGGTGGGTAGGGTCAAGGCTGGTTTGGGGAGATGGGACAGCATTCCCCTGTCATTGGCGGGCCGGCTACAGGCGATAAAGATGAACAACTTGCCAAGGTTTTTATTTTTGTTTCAGAGCCTACCGGTCTTTTTGCTGAATACGAAACATTGAATGGTTGATTTTGTCTAGGCAGGTAAGGTAGCGAGGATTCAGAAGACGGTGCTTCAGAGAGGGTGGCAGTCAGGGGGCCTAGTTCTTCCAAACCCGATGTACTGCGAATGCGGAGAAGGTGCGGTGTTGGAGTAGGGAGCCGGAAGCTTTGTGGGTGAAGGTGGAGGAGGGCTCTTGTAAGGGGTTGGCATTGCGGGCACTGCAAAAGCATTGCTCCCACTTGCCCCAGGAAATATTCGTGGGGTCTCGTGATAATGCCATCTTTGAAGACATGGAGGCAATTTCAGCAGCACTTGAGGTTAGGGGCCGGGTTGAAGCCGATGCTGATCCGAGGGAATCATGTGTTTGAGCTGGCGAGGCTGGATGCTAGGTTTTGGTTGTGGGAGGAGCAGAGGATGGTGGAAATGAAAGATGTATATTTGGAAGGGCGGTTCGTGAGTTTGGAGGATTGACGTGAAGGTTTGGGATTCTGCGGGGGAAGACCTTTAGGTATATGCGTTTCTTCACGAGGTATGTATTCCTGACTTTTTCAGTAGCACCACCCTCATTGTTGGAGGGGATGCTATCAGTGATGGGCTGGATGGGGGGACATCTCGGAAATCTAAGGGAGGATTTGGAGGAGGATATGGTGGTGTTAGAGAGGGTTAAGGTCAAGTGGCAGGAGGAGCTGGAGTTGGGGTTGTGGCGGAAGGTACTGGGGAGGGTGAATGCCTCAGCCACGTGTGCGAGATTGGGGTTGATACATAGAGCACACCTGACGAGGCAAGAATGAGCGGAAGTTTGAGGGGGTGGAGGAACTTTGTGAACGGTGTGGGAAGGGTCTGGCCAATCATGTACATATGTTCTGGTGCTGCCTGAAGTTGGAGATATTCTGGAGGTCGTTTTTCAGCACCATGTCGGCGATCCTGCATGTGGCTGTGGAGTCCAATCCCTTGGGGGCCATGTTTGGGGTGTCGGACTTGCAGGAGCTGCAGCCAGGAGTGGGGGTAGATGTTTTGACATTCGCCTCACTAATTGCTCGCAGTCAAGTGCTGTTGGGCTGGAGGTCAGTCTCTCCGCCCTGTGTCTCAGTGTGGCTGGGGTACTTGGTGGAGTTCCTGTACTTGGGGAAAGTTAAGTCCATTTTGAGGGGCGGGGGGGGGGGGGGGGGGGGGGGTGAGGGGTTCTACAAAAGCTGGGGTGTGTATGTATATATTACACTTTAAAGAGCTGGTTACCATCAGCTGCTGAGGGGGGTGGAGGTGGGGATTGGGGGAGTGTTTGCTCTGAGTTACTGGGGTGTTGAAAGATGGGGGGGGGGGTGGTGTTTTCTTTTTTGTTGATTTACTTTGTTGCATAATAAAAATGTTTAAAGTCGAATAAAAATATTTTCAAAAAACATAAAAGAGGCCAGAATGAAAGGTGTCCAGAGATCTCAGACCGTTGTAGGAAGGGGGAGATTTAAGAGATATGGGGCGAAATTCTCCGGAAACGGCGCGATGTCCGCCGACTGGCGCCCAAAACGGCGCAAATCAGACGGGTATCACGCCGCCCCAAAGGTGCGGAATGCTCCGCATCTTTGGGGGCCGAGCCCCAACCTTGAGGGGCTAGGTCGGCGCCGGACGAATTTCCGCCCCGCCAGCTGGCGGAAAAGGCCTTTGGTGCCCCGCCAGCTGGCGCGGAAATGACATCTCCGGGCGGCGCATGCGCGGGAGCGTCAGCGGCCGCTGACGGCATTCCCGCGCATGCGCAGTGGAGGGAGTCTCTTCTGCCTCCGCCATGGTGGAGACCGTGGCGGAGGCAGAAGGGAAAGAGTGCCCCCACGGCACAGGCCCGCCCGCGGATCGGTGGGCCCCGATCGCGGGCCAGGCCACCGTGGGGGCATCCCCCGGGGCCAGATCGCCCCGCACCCCCCCCAGGACCCCGGAGCCCGCCCGCACTGCCTTGTCCCGCCGGTAAGGTAGGTGGTTTAATTTACACCGGCGGGACAGGCATTTTAGCGGCGGGACTTCGGCCCATCCGGGCCGGAGAATCGAGCGGGGGGCCCCGCCAACCGGCGCGGCGCGATTCCCGCCCCCGCCGAATATCCGGTGCCGGAGACTTCGGCAACTGGCGGGGGCGGGATTCACGCCAGCCCCCGGCGATTCTCCGACCCGGCGGGGGGTCGGAGAATCTCGCCCATGTTCATGTAAGGATTTGAACACGAGGATGAGAATTTTAATTTGAATGTTGCCGGACCAGGAGCCTATGTCAGGAGAAAATAGGGGTGATGGGTCTTGGTGCAATTTAGGACACAGGCAGAAGAGTTTTGTATACACTCAAAATTTATGGAGAGTGGGAGATGGGAGGTGAACAGGGGGAGCATTGGAAGAGTCAAGTCTAGACTCACGAGGGAACAAAGGCAAGGGTGAGGATTACAGCAGGAATTAGACTATTCTTCATGCAAGAGGTTGTTGGAAAATGGAATTTGTGGTCTAGGTAAAGATCATTGTTAGCCATCCTTTCTGCGGTCCAGTATTTTAACAGCTGGCGGAAAATGAGGAGACTAGTTAATGTTTGTGATTTGTACTGATGGAGTAGGCCAGAGGATGTGTCAGAGGTTGCCATGAACCTGGACTTGGTTAACTGTGCTTCATTATTCCTAGAAACTAATATTTGTGGTGATATTATGGGTTAACTGCTAACCTGCAGGACACCAGGAGTATTCCTTTGCTCTGAATCGACCGTACAATCATTCAATCCACCTGAGTGGGTAATGCACTTGGTTCAGTGCTTAATTCAAATGGCAGCATTCCCTCTGTGCTTTATTGAAGCGCGGCCTTGATTATGGGCTCGGAACTGCAGAGAAGGGCCTGGGACCTATAATCTTCTAATGTTGGAGTGTTACCACTGAGCCAAAACTAACTCCTAAAGAGAAAATGGTCTTTCACTAGTCTTGACTCTCTCATTAACTTTCCGCACTCCAGGGAAAGTAGCCCGCAAACCTCAAGTCGCACTCAAAATGCAAGATGATGCTCAGGATGGAAAACTATGATTATGAAATATCCGTTTACCTCTTGAGCATCAAGTAAGTAATTTATTGGAACATTAAGGTTACCCATTTGACTAACTTCTAATTTTGTTTTTTAGACATCGGCCCTTTGCAAAGCTGCCATTCATGCTGGTGTAATATTGGATGAACTGGGTGGCAAGATAGATATTGTTCAGCATAAAGGTCTGAGTCGCTATGAAGGTATCCTGGCAAATGGTGTTTTGTCAAAAGAGTAGGTAGCATGTTTCTTTTGTTTTACTTCAAGCACAGATTCCCTATTTGAAAAGTAGAGATTTTAGCTGCCAAAACAAAGGTGAAGTAAAATAAATTGCAATGCAAACTTTCTCTCTCCTCTGCTCAAAGGCAACTGGAAGACCAAACATTGTTTCAAAAGTCAATCAAATTTAGCACTTTCATCGAAATTTTTTTTCGACATTTGAGTAAAAATGTCTTTGTGTAGAACAGCTTAAAGCAGAACTACACAGACATACGTCGATTCCCCGGGGACAGACAGCCCAGTGGGCTCGCATTTGCGAAGGTTTCTTCGCTGATATTGAACATCATACTGGCTGTGCAGCTGCCTTTGGTGCCATCTGCCCCAGGGAAATGGCTGAAGTCAGCGTTACCCTGCTTGAATCTTTCCCCCATTGTCTTAAAGAAAGGAAAGAAATAGCAAGGCACACAATGTAGGATTTAATCCTTGTTTCATTCCTGTGTTGACTGAGATTATGTGCTGAACTCTGGAGTAGGGTGTGAAGCTACAAGAGAGTAAGTGCCACTGATCCAAGCTGCCACTTGCTATTCATGCCTACTGTTTAAAATATTTTGGTTCAAATATATTGCATTGACTTTTATCCTCTTTTTGTTATATTTTCAGTGGATCCCTGTCAGACAAGCGGATTGTTTTTAGCACTAATGGTAAGATGACATTGTTAAAAAATAGGCTTAGAAGATTGTTATGTTTTGGGACTCCCATTAATTTAGGAAAAAACTGAAGAATGAAGGGACCAATTGATCATGTGATCAATTCTGAATTCTGCTCCCAATAAGCCTGGGTTACTTGGTTATTTTACTGGGAAGAAGGCACAAGGTGTTCACATCCGTGCAAACTGGTAAAGGCATCAGTGATGACTATGGGTAGACTGTTGGGTCTGGAATTTAGTCCATACATTAGGTGCACAGATTCCAGAGAATTCCCAGCTCTGTGAACCTGACTTCTGTAAATGTGGTCCCAAATTTCTGATTTTCGCTCCGGAGATAGCAGGCTATATTAGTAGTCGGGGTAGGCAACACCAGTGGGTGGTCAGTGGTGGTGGGCCCATACCCAGCATGGATTTGATGACTCAGGCCTTCAGGAAGGCTCATTTGAGGGTTTGGAAGGTGATGATAAGGTCTATGTGCTTTTGGAGGAAATGTCATTTACATGTTAGATAAGTGGGAGAAATGTTGTCCAACTGTTAGCTGACCCTGGATTGGATGGCCCGTGATAGGCTTTCCTTGGGAAATAAACTCATTGGTGCTGCCTATTTGACGTGCACTGTACTGAAGTCATGGAGTGGATTCACAAAATACAGCCATGGAGGTTGCATCATCTTGGCACCAATAACTGTTAAAGATATTCTACAGCAATTTAGTTAACTACAGTGTCTCGGATGAAGGGACGGCACGGTGGGACAGTGGTTAGCATTGCTGCCTCACAACTCCAGGGACCTGGGTTCAATTCCAGCCTCTGGCAGTGTGAAGTTTGTACATTGTCTGCGTGAGTTTCCTCCAACTGCTCCGGTTCCCTCCAAAGATGTGCAAGTTACATGGATTGGCCATGCTAAATTGTCCCTTAGTGTTCAGAGATGTGCGGGTTCGGTTCTGGGTTACAGGAATATGGCGGGGTGGACGGGGAGAGTGTAAATAGGTAGAGTGCTCATTTGATGAGTCGGTGCCTACCCGATGGGCCGAATGGCCTTCTTCTGCACTGTAAGAATTCTATGATTCTACGAACAGCGGCATGGTCATTATCCCATCCTCTTGCGCTCTTGCCACCAATCTGTTAGGATGCATCCACAGAGCCTAGCCTTGACCAGGTGTCTCACATCTGCACACTGTCATGCCATAACAATGTGATGAAGAGGGAGTAAACCAATAGCGCTATCAGTGGTTGTGGAGAACAACATGCTATCTCTGAGTCACAACTACAACATACATGTCACCAAGCCATTTCGCCACTTAACAGTAATTACTGATGTTCTGGTGAAAATGGTTAGTGCATGTAAGCACAGAAAAGTGATTCAGAGCATTGTAATCTGAATGGCTCACGGCCCTGTTTGCCTTACATTTGACTTGTTAGAATGTCACACTGAGCAGCACTAGGAAAGGGCAGTGTCCAGCTGCCCTATGCTTCTCCGATCAGGATCTGCATTGTTTTGGTCGGAGACGTCCAGAAGCGGAGAGCAGTACTGTACCCTGCTGGCCGCCGTAATCCACCAGCCACCACAAAAAAGGCCTGGATTCAACTTTCAGCTCCGATGATCGCAACAGGAGACTACGAGAGATATGGACACAGTGCCGGAAAAGGTTCAATGGCCTGTTGCAATCTGAGAAGGTGAGTAGCTTATTTCATCCACACAAAGGTCCAAGGGAAGAGACATATATGCAGCGAAAATTAGAGACAGGGCAACACCTCTGCTTCAGCATTGAGAGTGGTCTGCGTAAGCTGCTCATTTAAGTTTGCATGGAACACCTGTGAATGAGTGCCACGGTGCACAAAGGAAAGAGAGATTAGATTTCCCTGCTTGCATTATACACCAGGCTAACGTGAAATCATGTTGTAATCCATGAGGCCAAAGAACACCAAAGTGATGGCCCAACTGGGGCTGGCTCAGCCTGTTTGCAACTGATTCATGTGGTGGAGCAGATGGTGATGGAGGCTACCAGGGTGCCAGAGCACCCTGTTGGGGATGGCGAATCACATTTCGCAGGTTATAAAGGCAGTGGTAAATGCACCTTCAAACATGGTGGTAATTGTGGAGGTTGTGATGTCAGGTCGCTGAACACAAGCAGATGTTGGCATCACAGAGTTAAAGATTGAGTCATGATGGCAGCACGGGCATGGATAAGGTAGTGGCACACATCAGAGCGTGATTTCACAATGAGAAGGGCTATATCTAAATAACTCCTTTTATATATCTCGCACAGGTTGCAGCTCTGCTTGCTCACCCCTCCTCCCCCGGCCCAGATCATTCCTCGGGTATCAGGAGGAGGAAGAAATGTCTGAGGGGGCAGTGTCACATCAAATGACCCCACAATTCATCAACTCAGATACCAACACATCAGAGGGATATCACACGTGTAGAGTGGGTGGCAAAGGTGAAAGTCACCACGCCTGATTTCAGGAGTCTCGTGTTGGGTGTTCTGATGCACAAATGATCCAACACGACTGTAGATGGTACAACTCTGTTTTATTGTCTAATCAATGGTAATAACTAACTACTGGCTTGGGTACGTGCTTCACCAGCTAACCTGTGGACCCAGCCCTATCACTATCTTAGAGAGGCACTCAGCACATGGTCTATGTCTGAGTGGCACCCTGCGAGCTCTGTGCTCTGAGCTATCTCCTGGTAGAATGAGCGGGAACTGTGGTGTTCCCTGTTTTATAGTTCGTGTGCTCTCACTGGTGATTACGCGATGTTATGCGTGTGCTGGTTGGTCCAACTGCCTGCCCATCAGTGTGTGTGTGATTGCACCATGATATGCTGATGTGGATATCATGACATCCCCCCTTTCACAAAGGATATGTGCCTACATGATAATAAATAGAAATGTGTACTGAGTGCATCTGAGTATGTGTGTGCAATATTTACAACATGCACATGAGGCTAAACTATATACAGAGGAAGGTGTCAGGTGCAACAGAACAACGACGATGTACCAATAACAGAACAAATGCAATCAACAAACGATGAGAGAAAACTCTGGAACAATGAACGACAAGAAAAAAAAACTTGTTAACAGTACTGTAAAACAATTCAGTGAGTCAATGTGCTAACAGGCTCATAAGTCAAGTTTCTCCGGTGGGCGACAAATTCGGGTTGATCGCCTCAAGGGTGGGTCAGGAGCCACCGGCTGAGGAATGGGCCTGGCCACGGGCGAGAGAGGAGGAGGCAGAGTGGCAGGGAGCTCAACAAAGTCGACATCAGGGACAACAGGAGGGCGTGGCACCAGTGCATGATCTCGTAGCGAGCGCGGAACCAAACAAAGGGCCCGCCGATTACGCGGCGAATAGAGCCATCATGCATACGAACCAGGAATGAGCGGGGAGCCACGTGGCTGAGAACCTTGGCGGTTGCCGACCAGCCACCCTCCGGTAGGTGTATGCGGATGTTGTCTCCAGGCGCCAGGGCAGGAAGATCAGTCGCTCAAGCGTCATGTGCCACCTTCTGCTGAGCATGCTGTTGTTGCATCCTTCGCAATACTGGAGCATGGTTGAGGTCAGGAACATGAATGGACAGCACAGTGGTCCTGAGGGTGCGACCCATCAACAGCTGGGCTGGCGAGAGGCCCATGGACAGTGGGGCCGAGCGATACGCCAGCAGGGCTAAACAGAAATCAGATCCGGCATCAGCAGCCTTGCAGAGGAGCCGCTTCACAATGTGGACGTCCTTTTCCGCCTTGCCATTCGACTGAGGATGCAAAGGACTGGACATCACGTGTGTGAAGTTGTGTGAAGTGGCAAAGGAAGACCATTCTTGACTCGCAAAGCAAGGCCCATTGTCAGACATGACGGTGAGCGGAATTCCATGGTGAGCAAAGGTTTCTTTGCATGCCCGGATGACAGCTGATGACATCGTGTCGTGCAGGCGTATGACCTCCGGATAACTTGAGAAGTAGTCAATGAGAATAATGTAGTCCCTGCCGAGCGCATGAAAGAGGTCCATGCCCACCTTCGCCCAGGAAGACGTGACCAACTCATGTGGCTGAAGTGACTCAGGGGGTTGCGCCGGCTGAAACCTCTGGCAGGTGGGGCAATTGAGCACCATGTTGGCGATGTCCTCGCTGATGCCCGGCCAGTACACAGCCTCTCGGGCCCTCCGCCTGCACTTTTCAACTCCGAGATGGCCTTCGTGCAGTTGTTCGAGGACAAGCCAGTGCATGCTCTGTGGGATCACGATCCGGTCCAACTTCAAGATCTTGCAACATCAATGACGGCCAAGTCGTCCCGGATGTTGTAAAATTGTGGGCACTGCCCCTTGAGCCACCCTTCTGTCATGTGGCGCATCACACGTTGTAGAAGGTGGTCAGCCGCAATCTCACGGCGAATGTGGGCCAGACGTGCATCAGTGGCCGGCAGATTGGCCGATGTGAAGGCTACCTGTGCGTCGACCTGACAAACGAACCCCTCTGAGTCGGGCGGTGAGTTGTGCGATGATGAGAGCATGTGCGATGATGAGATCCTTCCCCGGGTGTAGACAAGTTGGAAGTCGTACCTCCGGAGCTTGAGCAGAATGCGCTGGAGGCGAGGGGTCATGTCGTTGAGGTCCTTCTGAATGATGCCGACCAGGGGTCGATGGTCGGTCTCCGCAATGAATTGCGGAAGACCATATACATAGTCATGGAACTTGTCGATGCCAGTCAACAGGCCTAGGCACTACTT
This sequence comes from Scyliorhinus torazame, assembly GCF_047496885.1. Classification (NCBI taxonomy): domain Eukaryota; kingdom Metazoa; phylum Chordata; class Chondrichthyes; order Carcharhiniformes; family Scyliorhinidae; genus Scyliorhinus; species Scyliorhinus torazame. The sequence goes on along the minus strand of NC_092710.1, from coordinate 224,079,777 downwards.
CTCAATCTGCGCATAGCGGTGTTCTGTGGGGGTCATGGCCCGCGACGCATAGGCGACCAGAGCCCATGATCATAGAATTTGATCATAGAATTTACAGTGCAGAAGGAGGCCATTCGGCCCATCGAGTCTGCACCAGCTCTTGGAAAGAGCACCCTATCCAAGGTCAACACCTCCACCCTAACCCCACTAAGGGCAATTTTGGACACTAAGGGCAATTTAGCATGGCCAATCTACTAACCCGCACATCTTTGGACTGTGGGAGGAAACCGGAGCACCCGGAGGAAACCCATGCACACACGGGGAGGATGTGCAGACTCCGCACAGATAGTGACCCAAGCCGGGAATCGAACCTGGGACCCTGGAGCTGTGAAGCAATTGTGCTATCCACAATGCTACCGTGCTGCCCTTAAAGGATGAGGTGTCATCCCGTTGCAGGAGTACCGCCCCAATGCCAGACTGCCTGGCGTCAGTTGAGATCTTTGTTTCCAGTGTGGTATCAAAAAACGCCAGTACCAGGGCGGTGGTGAGCTTGACCTTGAGCTCCTCCCATTCACTCTGTTGTGCGGGCAGCCACTGGAATTCCGTTGTCTTTTTAACCAGGTGGCGAGGAGCAGTCGTGTGCGAAGCAAGGTTAGGAATGAACTTCCCCAGGAAGTTGACCATCCCGAGAAAGCGCAGCACTGCCTTCTTGTCTGACGGCTGCTGCATGGCTGCGATGGCTGCCACTTTGTCGGCATCCGGCCGCACACCCGACCGGGAGATGTGGTCCCCTAAAAACTTTAGCTCAGTCTGGCCAAAAGAGCATTTGGCTCGGTTAAGGCGCAGGCCCTGATCCCGTATCCGTGCAAAGACACGCTGGAGACGACTGATGTGCTCCTGCGGTGTGGTGGACGAGATTATAATGTCGTCTACGTAGACCCGTACCCCTTCGATGCCCTCCATCATCTGTTCCATGATGCGATGGAACACTTCGGCGGCCGAAATGATGCCGAATGGCATCCTATTGTAGCAGTATCTGCGAAACGAAGTGTTGAAAGTGCACAGCTTCCTGCTGGACTGATCCAATTGAATCTGCCAAAAGCCCTTTGAGGCATCAGGCTTGGTGAATATTTTTGCCCGAGCCATCTCGCTCGTGATTTCTTCTCGTTTGGGTATGGGGTAGTGTTCCCTCATAATGTTGTGATTCAAATCTTTTGGGTCGATGCAGATCCGGAGCTCGCCGGAGGGCTTCTTGACGCACACCATGGAGCTGACCCATTGCGTTGGCTCCGTGACGCGGGAAAGCACACCTTGGTCCTGCAGGTCCTGCAGCTGCTGCTTGAGGCGGTCCTTGAGTGGTGCTGGGACCCTACGAGGTGCGTGAATGACCGGGGCGGCGGCAGGTTTGAGCCGTATTTTGTACGTGTAGGGCAGTGTGCCCATGCCCTCGAAAACCTCCTGGTTGTGCTCGAAGAGTGAGTGGAGCTGCGCCCTAAAGTCTGCATCTGGGAAATCGGACGTGCCTTCAGGAGACCGAGTGTGTACCTGCCGAACAAGGTGGAGGATCTTGCACGCCTGTGCGCCTAACAGAGAGTCTTTCGAGGATCCTACGATTTCAAATGATAATGTGGCTTTGTGTGAGTTGTGTGTAACATCGAGCTGGCAGGACCCCGTAGCCGGGATGACGTTTCCATTGTAGTCAACCAGCTGACAGTGGGATGGCAGAATCGGTGTTTTAACCTTCAAGGTCTGGAAGGCTGACCATGCGAGGAGATTGGTGGAGGCACCAGTGTCCAGGCGAAATGTGATCTGGGATCGGTTGACCGTTAGGGTGGCACACCACTCATCGACCGGATCAGTGCTGTGCACTGGCAGCGGCTGGTGGTTCTGACTTGGGGACATCCGGTTCTTGTGGATTACCGCAACGCGGAAGGGCTCCCTGTTTTCGGTATCGCTGGTCTGCATACTATCTGGATAAGACTCAATGAAGGTGGGCTGAATCGCCCGCACGTCCCTGCGAGGCTGGGAGGGAATTGTTGGGAGTTGGCGGGTTGAGCTGCTCGACAGCAGGCCCATCCTGCCACTTCGTAGACATTGTCGCGCTTTGGCCGGACATTGCCGCTTTAAGTGGGCGGAGCCACAGTTGCCGCACGTCGTGACATCATGGCGTTCGTTGCGCCACCGCGCATGCGCGGTGCGGTCCTGCGTAGAGCGCGCCTGCGCATCACGTTCCTCTGCGTCAACGTCCCCACTTTTGGCGCGTACAAGCGCGGGAGGCCTCGGAAAGTGCGCGAAATGGCCGCCCTCGTCCGGGCCACGGGCTGGGATGTACTCGATCGACTGGACCCACTCCGCCTCTTGGGGCCCGTGCCGTACCTGGATTTGGGAGTACCGGCTGGTCGTGTTCTCATGGAGGACGCAGGTCTCGATGGCAGTCACTAGGGTGAGTCGCTTTATTTTAAGGAGCTGCTGGCGTAGGGTGTCCGAGATGACCCCAAAAACTATCTGATCCCGAATCATGGAGTCGGAGGTGGCCCCATAGCCGCAGGACTGCGCGAGGATACGGAGGTGGGAGGTGTGTCAGGTAAGATTGGAAAGGCTCATCCTTACCCTGCAGGCGCTGCTGGAATAGGTACCTCTCGAAGCTCTCATTGACTTCCACGCTGAAGTGTTCATCGAACTTCAGAAGCACCGTCTTATATTTTGTTTTGTCCTTGCCCTCCGCGAATGCCAGGGAGTTAGAGATGTGGATGGCGTGTTGCCCCGCCATGGAGAGGAGGTGGGCGATCTTCCTGGTGTCCGATGCATTCTCCCTGTCTGCGGCTTGGAGGAAGAGCTGGAAGTGCTGTTTAAACAGCTTCCAGTTGACGAAGAGATTGCCAGCGATTCGGAGCGGCTGCGGCGGGCTGATGTTTTCCATGGAGCAGGATGGCGGATTTCTGAAAGGGTGCAGGTAGGTCTCACAGTCGCTGGTTCGCGTCCACTACTGGTATCATGTCGTGTTGGGTGTTCTGATGCACAAATGATCCAACATGGCTGTAGATGGTACAACTCTGTTTTATTGTCTAATCAACGGTAACAACTAACTACTGGCTTGGGTACGTGCTTCACCAGCTAACCTGTGGACCCAGCCCTATCACTATCTTAGTGAGGCACTCAGCACATGGTCTATGTCTGAGTGGCGCACTGTGTGCTCTGAGCTATCTCCTGGTAGAATGAGCGGGAACTGTGGTGTTCCCTGTTTTATAGTGCGTGTGCTCTCACTGGTGATTGGCTGTGATGTTTTGTGTGTGATGGTTGGTCCAACTGCCTGTCCATCAGTGTGTGTGTGATTGCATCATGATATGCTGATCTGGATATCATGACAAGGCGGAGGTGTCAGTCAGAGACATCTGTGCACTGTCTCCCTCAGAGGACGTAGGAAAGTCATGATGATGCTCCCATGGGCCGGAACATGAAATCTTTCAAGCCACCTTTTGGGTAACTGTATTCCCATTCTCAGCAGTGGACATCTGGCGGAGTTCCCTGAGCCATTGGGAGCTTTAGAACTGCGATGAGAAGAGTCCATCATGGTGATAAGCTCCTCATTGACCCAGGGGCCCAACTGCATGAGCTCTGATCATAAGGGATTGGCCACTCTCATGGAGAGACACATGCAGCAGCACTCAGGAAAGATACAAAAGCCACATCTCGGTAAGAAAAGAATGCAAGCCTCCCTCAGTGGCCTGGATCAGTCCACTTGGAGTATGAGCACCAACATATAGAGAATGCATGGATATCTCTCTTTACTGTGTCTGGCATCACAATGCTCATTCACATCTATTCTGTGCACATCTAAATGAACAGCATATTCATGAGTTGCAGACCCTGATCACACTGTTGGCACAGTGGTTGCTGGAATGGATGACTGTTGCTCACTAGCAGATAACATCATTCATCCCACCTGAAAGCAAACCAGAGCTGTGGAGGTCACGGAGAAGGGTGAAAGTACCAGGAGCTCCTCCATACCCTCATCTTCTTACACTTCCCCAGCCGCTCTGCCAGAGCCTTGTCTGCTTCACAGGTGCCCGTGATCATGGCTACCCATGTAGGCTGAAGGAGATCCTCAATAGGTAGCAAGTCACAAGTCACCACGCTCCTCATTGCTGCATAGACCAAAACGTGAGCAGCCTACCTCCACCTCTGGCAAGATGGGGAGGCATTTTGAAAGAGCGTGAGAGCACAGGACACATCTCACCTAGAGCACTAATCAGTTCCCTGTGGTTACACTTCTCAGTTTGTAAATATCACATTTGTGCACTTTTCAATACATGCACATAGACTCACAGATGACGCAGCATGTTTGCATACTTATAAAACTCAAAAGATTGTTAACATTATGGAGACGCTCTTCTCAGTGATATTGACGGTGGCTGAGGTCCATCTCTCTGGAACAAAGGTGTGACCATATTTTTGAGGTATTGGAAGGTTTCTCCCTTCTCTTGCCTGTCACAGAATAATCCAGTGTTTTAAGGCTCAAACACTGAGATGTTCCTTGCTTCTTTCATTGTCCATCCATGTTGTAAATCACTAATGCTGTGGAGGATGAATTCCTGGAATGTGTACAAAATGGTGTCCTGGAACAGTATGCTGAGGAATTAACTAGAGAATGGGCGATTTTAGATCTAATATTGTGCAATGAGGAAGAGCTCATTAATAATCTTGTAAAGGAGCCCCAAGGGAAGAGTGACCATCATGGGATAGAATTTTGAACGTGATGTAGTTCAATCTGAATCTAGTATCTTAAATCATTGGGGACATTGGAGAACTACATTCAAACTTGTGACTGTAGGCAGGCAATGGCTAGCATTTAAAGAGTTTTTTTTATTCGTTCATGGGGCGTGGGCATGGCTGGCTGGGCTAGCATTTATTGCCCATCCCTAATTGCCCTCGAGGGGGCAGTTAAGAATCAAACACATTGCTGTGGGTCTGGAGTCAGTGTAGGGCGGCACGGTAGCACAGTGGTTAGCACTGTTGTTTCATAGCTCCAATATCCCATGTTTAATTCCCGGCTTGGGTCACTGACTGTGTGGAGTCTGCACGTTCTCCCTGTGTCTGCGTGGGTTTCCTCCGGGTGCTCCGGTCCCGAAAGATGGCCTGTTAGGTGAATTGGATATTCTGAATTCTCCCTCTGTGTACTGTTATGGGCGAGGCGTTTTCAGAACCCCAAAATGTATCATGGAGTTCAACCAGCCTCCCCCTTTAATGTATTTGCTGCTTTTCCTAGCACACGGCTTGTTCCCCAGGTGTGATATTACACTTATGGACACGGGGGGTTTTAATCACAAAACAATGTTTATTCCATGAACTCAACTTACCATCTTAAATAAACACTTGATCTCTTAACACCCCTTACTTCAATGATAACTCCGAAAATATTGCAACAGTAAATAATTCCTCAAAATGTCCCTTCAAACTTCCAAGAGACGTAACACCTTTAAACAGAATCACATCAGGTTAAAGGCTTTACTATTATGAGTTTAAATCACCCAAATGATCCAGAGATAATCTTTCATGGCAGATATCACAGCAAATCCAGCTCACTGCAAATCACAGACACACACCCAGCTCTTTTCCTCCAAACTGCAGCTCTCTGGAAACACACAGACACACAAGCTCTTTTTCAAACTGAAACTTCAAAATGGCTGATCTAAAGCCCAATTCCACCCACACTCTGACATCACTGCATTTTCTTAAAGGTACATTGCGTAAACATCCATTTCTTAAAGGCTCTCTCACATGACAGTACCCAAACAGGCGCCGGAATGTGGCGACTAGAGGCTTTTCAAAGTAACTTCATTGCAGTGTTCATGTAAGCCTACTTGTGACAAGAAAGACTATTATTATTAGGTAACCAGACCAGGTAAGGATAATATATATCCTTCCCTAAAGGATATTAGTGAACCAGATGGGTTTTTACAACAATCGGCAATGGTTTCATCGACATCTTTAGACTTATAATTCCAAATTTTTTTTATTGAATTCAAATTTCACCATCTGCAGTGGCGGGATTTGAACCCAAGTCCCCAGAGCATTACCCTGGGTCTCTGGTTTACTGGACCAGTGACAATACCACTATGCTACCACGTTAATGCATGGTTTACAACAAATCTAAATTCCTTTGAGGGACAAAACCCAGCAACAAAGCTGATCTAACCATGGCTAACAAGAGGAATTAAAGATTGTATTAGATCAAAGGAGGAAAACACAAAGGGCGCAATCCTCCGGCCATGCTGCGCCGGAAAAGCATCTCACCGCGGTGCAGCGTGGCTGGTGAAAGCCGGGAGGCCCTGCTCCCGGGATCCACCCGGCTCGCAATGCCTCGCAAGATTCAACGCAATCTTGCGTGATGTTGCAAGGAGAATCCCGTCCACAATGGACTGGACCACTTTTTGGCAAATCTGCATATTAGAGCGAGGCAGTAAGCCTTACTCTAATGTGCAGATTCCTGAAGTACCTGAGGCTTTGGGATTCAATTCCGTTTGCCTCGGGTGAGCGCCGTTTGGTACTGGTCTCCACAAACAGGGGGACCGGAGGCCCCTAGCTGCACGCCCTTTGGGCCAGGTGGTGCCCTGGCACTGCTGATGCCACCTGGGTACCCTGGCAGTGTCAGCCTCTTACCCTGGCAGTGTCACCTGGGTGCCAGGCTGGCTGGCAAGGTGGCACTGCAAGCTGGCAGGGGCACTGCCATGGTATCAAGTGGTTGGCACTGCCAGGGTACCAGGCTGGCCCTGCTAGGGTACCCAGGTGCCAAGCTGGCATTTGTTGCGTACGGGGTTGTTTTGGGGGCCTCGGAGATTTAAAAACTACGTCCCAATCTCTCGCCTTAACGGGAATTACCAGAGAGCGGAGCTCCCCATATTAAAAAACGTGGTTATATGCTGCCTCGGCCGCGCGTTCCCTGTTCAGGCCCCATATTCAAAGCGAGTCATGTTGAATAGCCGTGTGTTCCTTGGCACTGCAAATGCCGGGAAACACATGGCTAAACGCGCTCGCTCGGGGACTTTATTCCCTTTTTGGAAGATGGGGCCCCAAGATTCTTGAGCCTTAGCACAAATCTCTACAATGATGTATGTATATATGGCCTTCCCGAGCAATGTTGAGAATGAGCTATTGGGAGTGAAGGGGTAAAGCATTGTTGTCCATTATGTATTATTGGCTTGCTTTCTTATTATTGCTGCACACGGGGTTAAAACTAGGTTCAGTTAAAGGAATCCAGGTGACGATCAGTCAATTAGTCCATGTAATTTTTGAACTCTAATCCGACAGTGTTATCATATAACCTCATCACCCAGCCCTCAAAAATATAATAAATATCCTTGTCTTTACTCAGATTGTAATCAACTATTGGGAATGGAATTGGGACACATTGCAGAACATCAGATCAATGCCACATCGTTCTGGCAATGGACAGACGAAAATGGTCAAGTTATCAGTTGGTCACCAGACAAAGCACGACTTAATGTTCCAGGGCCTGGATGGGCTGCTGCTGAAGGCGGTAGCCAACAATGGCTTCAAATAGATTTGGGAGAGAGGAAATATCTCACAGGTTAGTTATAAGACAACTATTTTTAATGACACAAGTAGGATTTCAATATATATTTTTAGATTATTGGTACTAAGGAACGGTGGCGCAGTGGTTAGCACTGGTGCCTCACTGCATCGAGGACCTGGGTTTGATCCTGGCCCTGGTCACTGTCCGTGTGGACTTTGCATATTCTCCACGTGTCTGCATGGGTTTCCCCCCACAACCCAAAAATGGTACAAAGTCTTACAACACCAGGTTAAAGTCCAACAGGTTTGTTTCGATGTCACTAGCTTTCGGAGCGCTGCTCCTTCCTCAGGTGAATGAAGAGGTCTGTTCCAGAAACACATATATAGACAAATTCAAAGATGCCAAACAATGCTAGGAATGCGAGCATCAGCAGGTGATTAAATCTTTACAGATCCAGAGATGGGGTAACCCCAGGTTAAAGAGGTGTGAATTGTATCAAGCCAGGGCAGTTGGTAGGATTTTGCAGGCCAGATGGTGGGGGATGAATATAATGTGACATGAATCCCAGGTCCCGGTTGAGGCCGCACTCATGTGTGCGGAACTTGGCTACAAGTTTCTGCTCGGCGATTCAGCGTTGTCGCGGGTCCTGAAGGCCGCCTTGGAGAATGCTTACCCGGAGATCAGAGGCTGAATGCCCTTGACTGCTGAAGTGTTCCCCGACTGGAAGGGAACATTCCTGCCTGGTGATTGTTGCGCGATGTCCGTTCATTCGTTGTCGCAGCGTCTGCATGGTCTCGCCAATGTACCACGCTTCGGGACAACGCTTCAAACAACCGCGCAACCTCAAATGAACCATTGTTTGCCTAGCAGAAGGAATGTTCTACTCCGCTCCAGGAACACCCTTCTCACCCTCGGAGTCCCTCGCGCCCACACAAACCCCATTATACTCCTGTTAACCCGCCTTCGGGATAAACACGGGGAGGCACTGGAACAGGAACAAAAACCTTGGGAGCACCGTCATTTTGACTGACTGCACCCTACCCGCCAAGGACAGTGGCAACGCTTCCCACCTCTTGAACTCCTCCTCCATTTGCTCCACCAGCCTTGTGAAAATAAGCCTATGCAGGGCCCCCCAGCTCCTGGCCACCTGGACCCCCAAATACCTGAAGCTCCTCTCTGCCCTTTTGAGTGAACCACGAACAGCTCGCTCTTCCCCATGTTGAGTTTGTACCCCGAGAAATCCCCGAATTCCCTGAGGATCCTCATTACCTCCGGCATTTCCCCCCCACCGGGTCCGCCACATATAGCAGCAAGTCATCCGCATAGAGCGACACCCTATGCTCCTCCCCACCACAACCCCCTCCAGTTTCTCGACTCCCTCAGTGCCATAGCCAGGGGTTCAATCGCCAGTGCGAAGAGCAGGGGGGACAGGGGACATCCCTGCCTCGTCCCTCGGTGCAACCGAAAGTACTCAGAACTCCTCCTGTTCATGGCCACACTCGCCATCGGGCCTACAACAGCCTAACCCACCTAACAAACCCCTCCCCAAACCCGAACCTCTTCAGCACCTCCCACAGGTATCCCCACTCTACCCTATCAAAGGCTTTCTCAGCGTCCATCGTCACCACTATCTCCGCCTCCCCCTCCCTCGCCGGCATCATGATAACGTTCAGAAGCCTCCGCGCATTCGCGTTCAACTGCCTCCCCTTCACGAACCCCGTCTGGTCTTCGTGGATGATCTGCGGCACACAATCCTCAATCCTCGTGGCTAAGAACTTCGCCAGCACCTTGGCATCTACGTTTAGCAACAAAACCGGCCTGTAAGACCCACACTGCAGGGGATCTTTGTCCCGTTTCAGGATCAAGGAGATCAGTGCCCGGGACATCGTCGGGGGCAAAGCCCCCCCCCTCCCTTGCCTCATTGAAGGTCCTAACTAGCAACGGGCCCAACAGGTCCATGTATTTTTTATAGAATTTGACCGGGAAACCGTCCGGCCCCGGTGCTTTCCCCGCCTGCATGCACCCTATCCCTTTGGTCAGCTCCTCCAGCCCAATCGGGGCCCCTAATCCCACCACCAGTCCGTCCTTCACATTCGGAAACCTCAATTGGTCCATGTAGTGCACAAAGACTCCGTGAGACGAATAGAGTGAAGTCGATGAGGCTTTATTAAGCGTGTCTGTTCCCCGCAGCTCAATAGTAAACTGGCCTGCGGGGGAAGACTCCGGCTTCTTATACTCCGCCTTCAGGGCGGAGCTTGAGGTCAACGGCCAACCAGGACCCGGGATCTGTCAGCCAATGACATTAGGGCTTCCAGTCCCACATGACCCCCAATACATACTACCACATTCACCCCTTGTCAAAAATGAACCCGGCGGGGTGACGCTTCGTATGGTGGTAAGGGTTTACAGGGCTGGTCCTGGGAGGACAAAACATTCACATGGCAATACAGTATTGGACAATTTTGTCCTGTTGCAACTATTTACAGAGGGTATAGGAAGAAAAGCAAAATGTTCTTGTGAACAGTCCATATTTGTTTTACATTGACGCCACGAGTCGGTCGGGCGGTCTGGTCGTCCGTGTCGATCGCCTCGGCCCCGGCGGTGGTGGTGGTGCTTGTACCAGTGTTGTCGCCTCCAGGAGCCGTACGGTTTCAGCTTGGGCTTGATTCTTGGTCGGAGCTGAGGGGAGGGGAACCGATCCTCCTGGGAAGGGGGCGGTCGCGGGGTGCGGCGGTGGCAGGAAGGGGGGGGGTTGGGTTGATGGTGTCGGGGGGGTGTGCGTGTTGCCGGAGGGCGCCAGATCCCGCAGGGAGACCGTGTCCTGTCGGCCGTCGGGGTACTCTACGTAGGCGTACTGGGGGTTCGCGTGGAGGAGGTGAACCCTTTCGACCAACGGGTCCGCCTTATGTGCCCGCACATGCTTTCGGAGCAGGATGGGTCCTGGGACCGCCAGCCAGGTCGGCAGCGACGTCCAGAGGAGGACCTCCTAGGGAAGACAAGGAGACGCTCATGTGGCGTTTGATTAGTGCTCGTACATAATAACGACTGGATGGAATGGAGAGCGTCCGGGAGGACCTCCTGCCACCGTGAAACTGGGAGGTCCCTGGACCGTAGGACCAGTAGGACGGCCTTCCAGAACGTGCCGTTCTCCCTTTCTACTTGCCCGTTCCCCCGGGGGTTGTAGCTGGTCGTCCTGCTTGAGGCTATGCCCTTGCTGAGCAGGAACTGGCGCAGCTCGTCACTCATGAAAGAGGACCCCCTGTCGCTGTGGACGTATGCGGGGTAACCGAACAGTGTGAAGATGCTGTTCAGGGCTTTAATGACTGTGGCCGCGGTCATGTCAGAACAGGGAATGGCAAAAGGGAAGCGGGAGTATTCGTCCACTACATTAAGAAAATATGCGTTGCGGTCGGTGGAGGGGAGGGGCCCTTTGAAATCGAGACTGAGGCGTTCAAAGGGGCGGGAAGCCTTAATCAGGTGCGCTCCATCTGGCCTGAAAAAATGCGGCTTGCATTCCGCGCAGATGTGGCAGTCCCTTGTGACTGTACGGACCTCCGCTAAAGAGTATGGGAGATTGCGGGACTTGACGAAGTGGTAAAACCGAGTGACCCGCGGGTTGCAGAGGTCCTCGTGGAGGGTTTGGAGGCGGTTAATTTGTGCGTTGGCACATGTGCCGCGGGATAGGGCATCGGACGGCTCGTTCAGCTTTCCGGGACGATACAAAATCTCATAGTTGAAGGTGGAGAGCTCGATCCTCCACCTTAAGATTTTGTCGTTTTTGATTTTTCCCCGCTGTGCATTATCGAACATGAAGGCTACCGACCGTTGGTCCGTGAGGAGAGTGAATCTCCTGCCGGCCAGGTAATGCCTCCAATGTCGCACAGCTTCCACTATGGCTTGGGCTTCCTTTTCTACTGAAGAGTGTCGGATTTCTGAGGCGTGGAGGGTCCGGGAGAAAAAGGCCACGGGTCTGCCCGCTTGGTTAAGGGTGGCCGCTAGAGCTACGTCGGAGGCGTCGCTCTCGACCTGGAAGGGGAGGGACTCGTCGATGGCGCGCATCGTGGCCTTTGCGATATCCGCTTTGATGCGGCTGAAGGCCTGGCAAGCCTCTGTCGACAGAGGGAAGGTCGTGGTCTGTATCAGGGGCCGGGCCTTGTCTGCGTACTGGGGGACCCACTGGGTGTAATATGAAAAGAACCCCAAGCAGCGTTTCAGGGCTTTTGGGCAGTGCGGGAGGGGAAATTCCATGAGTGCGCGCATACGTTCGGGGTCGGGGCCTATTTTCCCATTGCGCACTACGTAGCCCAGAATGGCTAGCCGGTCGGTGCTAAAAACGCACTTGTCCTCGTTGTACGTGAGGTTCAAGGCTTTGGCGGTCTGGAGGAATTTTTGGAGGTTGGCGTCGTGGTCCTGCTGATCGTGGCCGCAGATGGTTACATTGTCGAGATACGGGAACGTGGCCCGCAACCCATGTTGATCAACCATTCGGTCCATCTCCCGTTGGAAGACTGAGACCCCGTTTGTGACGCCAAAAGGGACCCGTAGGAAATGGTATAATCGCCCGTCTGCCTCGAAGGCTGTGTACTTGCGGTCACTTGGGCAGATGGGGAGCTGATGGTAGGCGGACTTGAGGTCCACGGTGGAGAAGACTTTATATTGGGCAATCCGATTGACCATGTCGGATATGCGGGGGAGAGGGTACGCGTCTAGTTGTGTGTACCTGTTGATGGTCTGGCTATAGTCAATGACCATCCTTTGTTTCTCCCCTGTCTTCACTACTACCACCTGCGCTCTCCAGGGACTATTGCTGGCCTGGATTATGCCCTCCTTTAGTAGCCGCTGGACTTCGGACCGAATGAAGGTCCGGTCCTGGGCGCTGTACCGTCTGCTCCTAGTGGCGACGGGTTTGCAATCCGGGGTGAGGTTCGCAAACAAGGACGGGGGTTGCACCTTGAGGGTTGCGAGGCCGCAGATAGTGAGTGGGGGTATGGGGCCGCCGAATTTGAACGTAAGGCTCTGTAGATTGCATTGGAAATCTAATCCCAGCAAGGTGGGGGCACAGAGTTGGGGAAGGACGTTTAGTTTGTAGTTTTTGAACTCCCTCCTCTGCACTGTTAGGGTAACTATGCAGAATCCCTGGATCTGTACGGAGTGGGATCCTGCAGCTAGGCAAATCTTTTGTGCGCTGGGATAGGTGGTTAAGGAACAGCGTCTTACCGCGTCGGGGTGTATAAAGCTTTGCGTGCTCCCGGAGTCGACTAGGCATGGCGTCTCGTGGCCGTTTATTAGTACCGTTGTCGTCGTCGTCTGGAGTGTCCGGGGCCGAGCTTGATCGAGCGTAATCGAAGCGAGCCGTGGTTGTAGTAGTGGAGTGGGGTCCGTTGTTGCCGTCCAAGATGGCGTCGGTGATGAACAAAATGGCCGCCCCCATGCATCGCACGTGGCTGGGGGGTCACAAGATGGCGGCGGGGGTGGACAAAATGGCCGCCCCCACGCGTCGTACAGGTCTGGGGCGGTCCAAGATGGCGGCGCCCCTCCTCCCCTCGTGGTGGCCGGGACCCAAAATGGCGGCGTCTGCGGGTCGCACATCGGCGCCCCTCCTCCCTCGTGGTGGCCGGGACCCAAAATGGCGGCGTCTGCGGGTCGCACATCGGCGCCCCTCCTCCCCACGTGGTGGCCGGGACCCAAAATGGCGGCGTTTGCGGGTCGCACATCGGCGCCCCTCCACCCCTCGTGGTGGCCGGGACCCAAAATGGCGGCGTCTGCGGGTCGCACATGGTGTGCTGGGGGGACTGGGGAGCACTAGGACCGCGAGCGCTAGGACCGCGCGGAGCTCCCTCACCGCGAGCGCTAGGACCGCGAGCGCTAGGACCGCGCGGAGCTCCCTCACCGGGGACAGCGGTGGTCGGGGCCCAAGCCGACGGGTCAGGGGTGGGGGTTAGGGTGGCGTTAGGGACGCGGAAAACTCCCTCCTCTCCGTGGAGAGTGTTGGCCGGGACCCAAAGCGGTAGCGCCGGCGGCGGGTCATACATGGGCTGCGGGGAGGGGGGTTGGGGAGCGTAGGCAGCGTGCAGGGCTCCCAGTTCTCCCGGGACCGCGGTGGTCGGGACCCAGAGCGGCTGCGCCTGCGGGTCGTACATGGCGTGCTGGGGGGGTTGGGGCGCGTAAACTGCTTGCAGGGCTCCCTGTGCTCCCGGGACGGCGGCGACCTCGCGGGACCGGCACACAACCGCATAATGGCCCTTTTTCCCGCAGCTCTTGCAGATAGCTGCGCGGGCCGGGCAGCGCTGCCGGGGGTGTTTCGCCTGGCCGCAGAAATAACAGCGGGCGCCCCGGTGCGACTCGGCGTTTGGATCACGCAAAGCTGTGGGGGGGGGTAGGGGGTTTGCCGCGACGGGTACGTATGGGGCCCAATGGGTTGCCGCGCGGTCGGGGCCGTAGGCGCGGGTATTACGCGCGGCCACGTCTAGGGAGGCTGCTAGGGCCCGGGCCTCTGAGAGTCCTAGCGACTCTTTTTCTAGAAGTCTTTGGCGGATTTGGGAGGATTGCATACCTGCCACAAAAGCATCGCGCATTAACATGTCCGTGTGTTCATTTGCGTTCACCGACGGGCAGCTGCAGGCTCGTCCCAAAATCAGCAGCGCAGCGTAGAACTCGTCCATCGATTCTCCGGGAGCTTGCCGTCTCGTCGCGAGCTGGTAGCGAGCGTAGATTTGGTTAATTGGGCGAACGTAGAGACTTTTCAGTGCTGCGAACGCCGTCTGGAAATCGTCCGAGTCTTCGATGAGGGAGAAAATCTCCGTGCTCACCCTCGAGTGCAGGACCTGCAGTTTTTGGTCTTCTGAGACTCGGCCGGTGGTCGTTCTGAGGTAGGCCTCGAAGCAAGTCTGCCAGTGCTTGAAGGCTGCTGCCACGTTCACTGCGTGGGGGCTGATCCTCGGGCATTCCGGAATGATCCTGAGCTCCATAGTCCTTTTTTTTAGGCACGCTTAATAAATTGTAGCGCACAAAGACTCCGTGAGATGAATAGAGTGAAGTCGATGAGGCTTTATTAAGCGTGTCTGTTCCCCCGCAGCTCGATAGTAAACTGGCCTGCGGGGGAAGACTCCGGCTTCTTATACTCCGCCTTCAGGGCGGAGCTTGAGGTCAACGGCCAACCAGGACCCGGGATCTGTCAGCCAATGACATTAGGGCTTCCAGTCCCACATGACCCCCAATACATACTACCACAGTCCAGAAAGCGGCCCATCCCTCCATCCTCCAGTGGGGGCTCGGACCGATACAATTCCTCATAAAAGTCCCTGAAGACCCCATTGATGCCAACCGCACTCCGCACCACACTCCCTCCCCTGTCCTTAACTCCCCCGATCTCCCTAGCTGCGTCCCGCTTCCGAAGCTGATGCGCCAGCATCCGGCTTGCCTTTTCCCCATACTCATAAATCGCCCCCTGGGCCTTCCTCCACTGCACCTCCGCCTTCCTGGTGGTCACCAGGTCGAATTCGGCCTGGTGGCTGCGCCTCTTCCTCAACAGTCCTTCCTCAGGCACCTCCGGATACCTCCTGACTACCCTCACCATCTCCCCCACCAGCCTCTCCCTCTCTTTCTGCTCCCTCCTCTCCTTGTGGGCCCTAATGGAGATCAGCTCTCCCCTAACCACCATCCCCACTCGGACCTCCCCGTTATCGTTGGCCTCCAGGT
Source organism: Scyliorhinus torazame (assembly GCF_047496885.1). Classification (NCBI taxonomy): domain Eukaryota; kingdom Metazoa; phylum Chordata; class Chondrichthyes; order Carcharhiniformes; family Scyliorhinidae; genus Scyliorhinus; species Scyliorhinus torazame. The sequence continues at coordinate 224,064,566 of NC_092710.1, read as the reverse complement.
ACCTCTCTATGCTTCCTCGGACCCGCTCACTCACCTCCTCGTCCTCCAACAGCCCCACCTCCAAGCGCCACAACGGGCTCTGGTCCCTCTCCTTCCCCAGCTCCAAGTCCACCCAATGCGGGGCGTGATCCGAAATGGCTATCGCCGAGTACTCGGTATCCTCTACTCTCGCTATTAGCGCCCTGCTCAAAATAAAAAAGTCGATCCGGGAATAAGCCTTATGGACATGTGAGAACAATAATGGTGCCGGTCCTTGTAGGTGACCCACAGTCTCGCCAGCTGCAACATGCCAAACTTCACCCCCTTCCTGTGCAGCACCGCCTTCGCTCGATTGCACCCGGCCCTCCTCTTCGCCACCTCCGCACTCCAGTCCTGGTGTATTCGAACCTCCGCGTTCTCCCACCTGCTACTCCTCTCCTTCTTGGCCCACCTGAGCACACACTCCCGATCAGCGAACCGATGAAACCGCACCAGCACCGCCCGCGGAGGCTCGTTAGCCTTGGGCCTCCTCGCCAGCACTCTATGGGCCCCTTCCAGCTCCAGGGGCCCCCGGAAGGACCACACTCCCATCAGTGAGTTCAACATGGTGACCACATAGGCCTCCACGTCCGGCCCCTCCGGGAGGCCCTGAATCCGCAAGTTCTTCGCCTCGACCGATTCTCCATCTCCTCGAACCGCTCCTGCCATTTCTTGTGGAGCGCCTCATGCGCCTCCACCTTTACCGCCAGGCCTAAGATCTCGTCCTCGTTGTCGGAGATCTTTAGTCGGGCCTCACGGATCGCCACCCCCTGGGCCGACTGTGTCTCCAGCAGCTTATCGATGGAAGCCTTCATCGGCTCAAGCAGGTCCGCTTTAATCTCCCTGAAGCAGCGCTGGATAACGCCCTGTTGCTCCTGCGCCCACTGCATCCACGCTGCCTGGTCCCCGCCCGCCGCCATTTTGTTCTTCTTCCCTCGCACCTTCTTCGGGTCGAATGTGCGACTTAGCTCCGTATAGCCGCAACCGGAAGTCCATAAAAGCAGACATAATCTACCTACAAGAGACTCACCTGAGGGAGAAGGACCGACTGCTGGTAAGGAAGGGCTGGGTGGGACAGACATACCACTCGTGCTACGGGACGAGGGCTAGGTGGGTAGCAATATTAATTAGCAAGAGGACGAGGTTTACGGAAACCAAGACAGTTACGGACCCAGGGGGACGGTACGTCATGGTCAGCGGTGTCCTGGAAGGGCATAGTGGCAAATGTGTACGCTCCCAACTGGGACGACATAGAATTCATAAAGAAGATCATGGCAGAAATCCCCGACCTTGATACACACCGACTGATCATGGGGGGGCGACTTCAACTGTGTACAGGACGCACTGACCGATAGATCAAACCTCAGAGCAGGGAAAAAGACTGGCATGGCTAGGGAACTAGGAGCATTTATGGAGCAGATGGGGGCGGTGGACCCATGGAGTTTCCTGCACCCGGGAGAGAAGAAGTTTTCATACTTCTCACAAGGTCAACACTGTGTCGACTTCTTTGCAGTGGGGAAATCGGTGCTTCCAGGGATCACGGGAACGGAGTACTCCGCGATCGTTATCTCTGACCACGCTCCACACTATATGGATGTGAGGTTGGAGACAGGCTGTGCCCAGCTGGACATGGACCTCCTGGCCGACAAGGCCTTTTGTCAAAAAACATTGTGGGCCATAGGCGACTAGGTTAGTAACAACCAAAACAAGGAGGTTTCATCCTCCACGTTCTGGGAGGCACTGAAGGCCGTGATTAGAGGAGAGATCATAGCCTACAAGGCAAGCAGAGATAGGGAAGAGAGGGTGGCCAGGAAACAACTGGCAGACTCCATCGTGGAAGTCGACAGAAAATACACCGAGGCCCTGACTGCAGAGCTGCTGGCGGAGAGAAAAAGGCTGCAAATGGACTTTAACCTGCTATCCACTAGGAAAGCAGTGTACCAACTCCGTCAGACACAGGGGACCTTCTACGAACACTGAGACAAGGCTGGCCGCCTATTGGCTCACCAGCTGAGAAAGCAGGCAGCCACAAGGGAAATAGCACAGGTAAAGGATAGCAGAGGCAGACTGGTAACAGAACCAAAGGAGGTCAATCGGGCATTTGAGACCTTCTACCGGGGACTGTACACCTCCGAGCCCCCCAACGGGGACACGGGGATGAAACTGTTCCTAGACGGACTGGAACTACCAGTTGTGGGGGAAGACAGACAGGGGGAGCTGGAAGCACCAATAGACCTGGGAGAAATCATGGAGAGCATCAGCTCCATGCAGGCAGGGAAGGCACCGGGACCCGACGGGTTCCCGGCGGACTTCTACAAAATATTTGCACCAGTCCTGGCTCCACACCTAAGGGACATGTTCGCGGACTCACTGGCAAGGGGCACCCTGCCCCCAACGTTAGCGCAGGCCACAATTTCACTGATACCCAAAAAAGATAAAGACCTGACAGAATGCGGATCATACAGACCCATTTCACTGCTGAACGTGGATGCGAAAATACTCGCAAAGGTCCTGGCCAAAAGGCTGGAGGGCTGTGTACCAGAGGTGGTCACAGAGGACCAAACGGGCTTTGTCAAGGGTCGGCAGCTCACAGCGAACATCAGGCGGCTGCTGAACGTAATAATGACCCCCTCTGGGGAGAGAACTCCAGAGGTGATGGTCTCCCTGGACGCAGAAAAGGCCTTCGACAGAGTCGAATGGAAATACCTCCTCGAGGTACTGGAACGGTTTGGGCTAGGAGCGGGGTTCACCGCCTGGGTGAGGCTCTTGTACAACGCTCCCAAAGCAAGAATCCGAACTAACACCACCAGCTCTAAATACTCCCAGCTGCAGAGAGGAACAAGACAGAGCTGCCCCCTGTCCCCACTCGTGTTTGCGCTAACCATTGAACCCCTGGCGATAGCCCTGCGGGACGCGAAAAGCTGGCAGGGAATCCAGAGAGGAGACAGAGAGCACAGAGTCTCACTCTATGCAGATGACCTGCTCCTCTATGTCTCGAAGCCACAGGAGGGACTGAAGGCAATACTGCAAATGCTGAAAGAGTTTGGAACCTTCACAGGCTACAAACTTAACCTGGGCAAAAGTGTGGCATTCCCAGTGAACCCAAACGGGGGAGGGAGAGAGGGGCTCCCGTTCAAAACAGCCCAGAACAGATTCCGCTACCTGGGGATCCAGATAGCCAGAGACTGGACACAGATCCACAAATGGAACCTGACCAGCATGGTGGCTCCCATATGTGGCAATCACAGATTCCCCCCAGCCATGCTGGATACCACCTTCAAAAGATGGAGGTGGGACGGGGGCACATTGATGGTCGGGGACTTCTACGTAGGGCACAGACTGGTGTCAGTAGACAAACTGACGAGGAAGTGGAGGCTAGCAAAAGGACAGGAAATGAGACACCTCCAAATAAAGCACTTCCTCGCAAAGAGACAGTCGGGTACCCCGGGGCCCCAGAAACCACACTACTGGAGGACCTGATTGGCACAAGCAACGATATGTGGGAAAATATACGGACAGCTACTGGACAGAGCCCGGACTCCACCGGACGAGACCAGACAAAAATGGGAGGACGAACTGGGAACAGAGGTAGGATGGGGACTCTGGAGCGAAGCACTGAGCAGGGTGAACTCCACCTCCTCCTGCGCAAGGCTAAGCCTAATGCAGCTCAAAGTGGTGCACAATCCCGGAGGTGGAGGACAAATGTGAGCACTGCCAGAGGGGCCCGGCCAACCACAACCGCATGTTTTGGGCTTGCCCCAAGCTTGCTGGGTTCTGGACAGCCTTCTCCGAGGCAATGTCCAAGGTTCTGGGGGTGAGGGTGAAGCCATGCCCAACAGTGGCAATCTTCGGGGTATCGGAGCAGCCAGAGTTACACATGGGGAAGGGGCCAACGCCCTTGCTTTCGTTTCCCTAATCGCACGCCGGAGAATCCTGCTCGGCTGGCAATCGGCAGCACCACCCACAGCTGCAGACTGGCTCGCTGACCTTTTGGAATTTCTCCACCTGGAGAAGATTAAGTACGCCACCCGAGGGTCAGAGGAAGGCTTCCTGGATACTTGGATAGTTGAGGTACCAAAAGACTGAGCAATCCAGCGGGGGGGGGGGGGGGAAACCACGAGTGGTTTTTTTTTTCCATTCTGTCCGGAAAATAAAAGTAAAGCACAGCCGAAGCCAAGAGGGGAGGGGGGTCCGGGGAGGGGAGGGGGGACGGCTGGGCAGTGGGGTCTGGGGAGGGGGGGTTCCGGGGAGGGGAGGGGGAGAGGGCGGGCAGGAGGGGGGAGGCGGGGAAACCACGAGAGATGAGGGGAGGGGGGGGGGGGGGCTACCCCCCTCTTCTTTCCCATTCTGTCTGGAAAATAAAAGAAAAGCACAGCTGAAGCCTGGGGGTGGGGGTGGGGGTGTCGGGGGGGGGGGGGGCGCATGAAGGGGGGGAACAACGGGGAATGGGAGGAACCATAGACCGATCCTGAGGGCAACAAAATGCAGTTAAACGAAGGACAAACTAAACCCCTCTGTATAATGAAGGAAATTAGAGCGGTCGAGAAAAATGTGATGTGTATATATACAACTGTTTATAAATATGGGAAATGCCAATAAAAAGATTTTTTTTTAAAAAAGTATATTCAAGGCTGATTTAAAAGGTTTTTAATCAGTAAGGGAATCAAGGCTTATGGGAATAAGGCGGGAAAGTGGAGTTGAGGATTATCATATCAGATCAGTCATGATCGCATTGAATAGCCTACTGTTCCTACATCTTCTGGTTTTATAAATATGATTAGAGATATTTGTGAGGTACATGTCTTTGAGTACCATTTGACTTGTGCAATACTCTTCATTCGGTCATGCAATATGTTGCCTCAATTAATTTGCTGTATCGCAGTAATAGATAAATATAAAGCACAAAATCATCCTCCAAATCCCGATCGGCAATCTATAAGTTTATTTTTACTTTTGTCTGTGAATGATCACACTGCAGATCATGTTGTCATTTAAATAAATAAATAGTTATCCTGTAAACATGCTATCTTCAGGGCTCACATCCTCTTCCTCCACCAAGCATTTTAATGTGGCTGAATCACAATCAAATTGTACAACTGTGCATTAGGTGTAATGGGCACGATTGAACAGCCTTGTAATGCCTGACTCGGTGACACGACAATGCCTCTCGAAAGATTTGCGACACTCGAACACCTTGTGAGATCTTGTTAGATCTTGTCGCTATCTGGATCTCGCCCCTCACTGGGTGAGATCCAGAGTTACTTATTACATGAGCGGTTAGGCTCACTTAAATATGTCGACTCCTGAGGTCTGGGAACAAATGCCTCCGCCTGGGAGACCTCACCACAACGCCGTTTAACTCTGGTCCAAATGTAACGTCACATGGGCGGGTCTTCTAGGCCAGCAGAGCCCCAGGATGGTCAGTCTCTGGGCAGGGTGGTATCCTGGCACTCCCGCTGCCACCTGGTCACCTTGGCACTGCCACCATTGCACCCACCCGGGTAACACTGCCAGGCTGGCGGTGCCTGGTGTCTGTACCAGGGATTGGACAGGGGTGGTGCTCTGACCTTATGAGATGGGGTGAGGGAAGGTGAGGGGGTGGGGGGACCCGTGGACCCCCTAGCAGGTAAGTTGGGAGTATTGGGGGGGTCCAGAGGCCGCAGTGGGGATGCCGAGGGGGATCGAGAGACCGGGGTGGCATTTAAAAATGCCGCCCTGATCTCTTGCCGCACTGACGAGTTCAACTCATGCAGCCTTGGTGGGGCATTTGATAATGGGGAGCGCCAGGAACGCCCCACTAAACACGCCCAAAACTGAACTCTTTCCCCCCTCTTCTCCCCCCCCCCCCCCCCCCCCCCCCCCCCCCCCCATTAAATCCCACCCAATCTGTCTGGCATGTTTGCATTTTGTGGAAAACGTAACAATTGCACAGCAATGGTGACAGACACATTGCTCAGAGGCCAATAATAGAAGTTACTCTTCCTCTCCCAGACCCTCTTACCTTGTTATATACCAAATCAAAATCCAATTCAACCACTCGCACAACTCCATTGAGAACTTAAAGGAAGCCACGTGTCCGAGATTCTGCTTTTATTTTGAGTATTATTAATTTGAAATGATGAAGTTGCTGCATTATTCTCATAATGTTGCCTGAAACATCAACATTTTTTCATTTGCCTTATTTGGTGGATCCTTCCAGCTCTTTTTTTAATGTTTCCTGGATAAACTTTCAGAAATTAATCTTGGAAAAATGTTAATCTTTGTAATGTTATTTTAGAGAATGTTTAAGGATTTAAATTGACCATCAATTCCTTTTCTTCCAATCTCCCTTCCAAAATGATATGCAGTGTGCACTGTGCAAAAGATGTCTGCAGTTGTGTGTTTGGAACAAATATATAATGGGATAAGTTGAATTTGAGCCAAAATGTAGAACAGAATAGTATGAAGAAAAATTGGTTGACTTGGAGCTGAGTAGCTTATGCTAATCATCCATCAAGTTCAGAATTGGGTCTTTGAGTAGAAAAGGTCAAGGGTGTTTTTGGTAACTACCTCATTACAGTATTTTGTTAGGAATTGAAGGATAATTCTTAATGCAGCATGACTCCAATATAAGTCTTCTAAATAATGCAATATTTTAAGTCATTCTCTTTTTTCTATCTTCTCTTCTAAATCACACAACCCAGTGGATCCTTATCATAAGAAATAGGAGCAGGACATTTTACCCTTTGAGCCTGATCCACCCACCATTCAGTGAGATCATGGCTGATCTTCAACTTCAAAACCATTTTCCTGCAATATCCCTGTATCCCTTGATATTTTTTATATCTAGAAACCTGTCGTTCTCGGTCTTGAACATATTCAACGACTGAGTTTCCACAACCCTCTGGGGCAGAGAATTCCAGAGATTCACCACCCTCCAGAGTGAAGAGATTCCCCCTCACCTCAATCCGAAATGGCCTCCCCCAAAGAATGTACACAACACTAATATATTTACACAAAAAGTAATTGTGAATGAAAATAATATGTTTATATTGTTTTGTAATTGCCTCAGGAATCATAACCTCAGGTTCCACACTTCCACGGTTTCTCTTTTACGTAGAGACTTATAAGGTGTCCTTCAGCAAAGATGGTAAAAAATGGAAAGTATACAAAGAAGGCAACAGCAATGTTGAACGGGTAAGTATGTTGGGAAAATGTGGATTTACTGCAGTTCAGAAATCTCAACTGATCACAGCTGTTCATTACTTAAGTTAGCTGCATTTTGCTTGCGATTATCACAAAATAACTTTTGTAAAACTATATTTCCACGAATAAACCAATGAATATCATGGGCAGCATGGTAGCACAAGTGGCTAGCACTGTGGCTTCACAGTGCCAAAGTCCCAGGTTCGATTCCCTGCTGAGTCACTGTCTGTGCGGAGTCTGCATGTGCTCCCCATGTCTGCGTGGGTTTCCTCCGGGTGCTCCGGTTTCCTCCCACAGTCCAGAGACGTGCAGGTCAGGTGGATTGGCCTTGATAAATTGCCCTTGGAGTCCAAAAAGGTTAGGAGGGGTTATTGGGTTACCGGGATAGGTGGAAGTGAGGGCTTAAGTGGGTCGCTCCAGACTCGATGGGCCAAATGGCCTCCTTCTGCACTCTATGTTCTATATTCTCCATCCCGCTGGTGCGGCACACTAGTGGGATTCTCCATTTCACCAGCTGGTCAATGGGGTTTCCCATTGTGGGGCAGCCCCACGCCAACTGGAAACCCCGGTCTTCCGGAAAAAATGGAGAATCCCTACGGCAGAGAATTCAGCTCCATGTATTTTATTGTTACGTTTTCAAATACCATTACTGCTATAAGCAAGGTATTATCTTTGTGCTGTAAAGCTAGCTGGCAATGTTTATGCCAAACGATAATGGGGTATGTGTAAATGTTTCATGTGCTCAGAAAGTAATAGCATAAATGTTAATTGCAGATATTTGGGGGCAATACTGATTACTGCCAATTGACCCGCAATAATTTCATCCCTGCCGTCGTTACCCGTTTCATTCGTGTCATTCCCCAAAGCTGGAGACAGAGAATAGCCATTAAAGTGGAGTTAATCGGATGCCGGCAAGATCGATGTGAGTACATTTTGATTCAAATTAGAAAATCCTAATGTGAAGGGCATATTGCGTCTAATCGACATTCATTTTCAACCAAAACTGATCAGTGCACTATGATGAGAGTTTCTAATTATATTTCCAATCTTTTATCAGTATACCTGCAATAAGTGCATAATAATCATGAATCTTCTTAATCGATGTTCTTTTGACTGAATAATCTGGGCTGGGATTCTCCGAGCCCTGGGTCGGAGAATCGCCGGGGGGGGGGGGGGGGGCGCGAGAATCCCACCACGCCGCTCCGACGTCAGGCTGCTGATTCTCCGGCGGCCAGAGAATCGGCACCAATTGCGCCCGTGCGGTCGCAGCGGCGATCGGGGGCCGCTATCAACGGCCGAGTGGCCGCCGAGTTCCACCGAGTCCCACCAGCGACTCCGGGGGAGGCCTCCAGGGTGGCCAGGCCCTCGATCGGGTGCTGCCGATCGGCAAGCGTGCTCATTCCGGGGGGGTAGGGGGGGATGTAGGGCTCCGCCATGTTGCGCGGGGTCCGGCGCAGAGACGGGCCAGCTTTCGGCACCGCGGCAGCGCACAACACCCCGCCGCTGTTCTAGCCCCCTGAAATCCGGAGAATAACTGGCCCAGGAGGCCCCGTGAACACCGGCGAACACTACTCCGGTGTTTACGCCGGCATCAACACTTGGCCGGGGTTTCGGAGAATCCCGGCCCTGATCTTCATCGACCATTCGAAAGGAAGAATTTGCCTTTTTTTTTAATGTGTTCTTATTAAGGATTTTTAAGTTATGCAAGACAAAGGCAATTGTGAACATACGTTGAAAAATAACAGGAATGAAATAATAAAACAAACAAAACAAAAAGGAAAATTTGTATATACATCAGTTGTTTTTAGTTTTTTACATTGGTTGCGGCTTCTTGTTTTGTGTTCTCCAGTGAGTGCTTATTCCCAACCGGGTCCCCCACTTTCCTTACCCCGCCCCCCCCCTTTCCTTCTCGACCCCCTCTCCTTCTAATCACTGGTGTGCTTGCTGATCTTGGTTGGGTTCTATGTTTCATTGTTCCCTTCCCATCCTCCCTCAACCCCTTTCATTAACATACGTTATTTTGTTGTGGCTTTCAGTTGCCTCTGGTTTTTTGGTTGTTGGTTGCAAACAGGACTTGGAATAACTCCCACATTTTGTGGAAGCCTTCTTCCGACCCTCGAATGGCAAATTGATTTTCTCCACCTTGAGAAATTCCGATAGGCTGGACAGCCAGTCTGCAGCTTTGGGAGGTGCTGCCGCTCGCTAGCCGAGCAGGATTCTCCGGCGGGCGATTAGGAAGGCAAAGGCAAGGGCGTCCGTCCGTCCGTTCCCCCCCCTCCCCATGAACAGATCTGGCTGTTCTGATACCCTGAAGACCATCACTCTTGGGCACGGACCACCCTCATCCCCACCACCTTACACATTCCGTCGAAGAACCTGACGAGTCTTGGGCAAGACCAGAACCTGTGGGCGTGGCTGGCCGGGCCTCCTTGGCGCCATTTGCATTTATAATAATATTATCTTTCGCAACCTCGGCATGTCCCAAAGCCAAATAATGACTTTTGCTCTATTTCTTTTTTTGTAAAATATTTTTATTCTCCATTTTCACATTTTCTTCTAAATTTACACCCCACCAACAAGCAGTAAACGGTAACAAATACAAAGTCAATTCCCTTATCAACAACAACGATCCCATCCTCCCACCACCCCAAACAACGACCCCCCTGGTAGTACAAGCATCAAATAAAACAAACCCACGGTCGGACAAACAAAGGAGAAAAAAAAACAAAAAAAGAAAAAGGAAACAGGAATCAGCTATGGTCACCGTTGACCTATAGAGTCTCCCCCCCTCCCCCTAACATTCAATGCCATCCAATCCCCGAAAGAGTACCGTACATGACACCCATGCATTGCTAGCCCCCCCCCCCCCCCCACACCGACTCCTCCCCTCCACTTCCTTTTACAAAACTCCTCTCCCCGACCTCTGTTCCTTCCCCCCAACTTTCCACCCCGGCTAGACTCATCAGAACCTGTTCAGCCGGGCTCCGATGGCCGCAGCCCCTCCCACCACCTCACTCCCGTTCAGCCGGCCAGCGTGGCGGCCCCCGCCCGGGTCTCTTTCCCCCTTGCCCAGTCCAAGAAAAGCCACAAAATCCCCTTTAGCACACAAACCCCGCATGCGCATCCAAGCCCCAAAGAACCATCATTGCAAGCGAAAGTCCCATCTCTTCCCTTGTCTAAGTATATACAATGTCCGCTCATTCAACACATCCACCAACCGCAGTGAAAAAATACAGCTACAAGTCCACTTCTCAATTCAGCCACAGTCCTTCTGCCTTCGCAAACTCCTCCGCTGCTTCCGTCGTCCCGAAATAAAAGTCCTTGGATTTGTAGGTCAACAAAGAACAAACAAAGAACAAAGAAAAGTACAGCACAGGAACAGGCCCTTCGGCCCTCCAAGCCCGTGCTGACCATGGTGCCCGACTAAACTACAATCTTCTACACTTCCTGGGTCCGTATCCCTCTATTCCCATCGTATTCATGTATTTGTCAAGATGCCCCTTAAATGTCACTATCGTCCCTGCTTCCATCACCTCCTCCGGCAGCGAGTTCCAGGCATCCACTACCCTCTGTGTAAAAAAACTTGCCTCGTACATCTACTCTAAACCTTGCCCCTCTCACCTTAAACCTATGCCCCCTAGTAATTGACCCCTCTACCCTGGGGAAAAGCCTCTGACTATCCACTCTTGTCTATGCCCTTCATAATTTTGTAGACCTCTATCAGGTCGCCCTCAGCCTCCCTCCAGTGAGAACAAACCAAATTTATTCAACCTCTCCTCATAGCTAATGCCCTCCATACCAGGCAACATCCTGGTAAATCTCTTCTGCACCCTCTCAAGCCTCCACATCCTTCTGGTAGTGTGGCGACCAGAATTGAACACTATACTCCAAGTGTGGCCTAACTAAGGTTCTATACAGCTGCAACATGACTTGCCAATTCTTATACTCCATGCCCCGGCCAATGAAGGCAAGCATGCCGTATGCCTTCTTGACTACCTTCTCCATCTGTGTTGCCCCTTTCAGTGACCTGTGGACCTGTGCACCTAGTTCTCTCTGACTTTCAATACTCTTGAGGGTTCTACCATTCACTGTATATTCCCGACCTGCATTAGACCTTCCAAAATGCATTACCTCACATTTGTCCGGATTAAACTCCATCTGCCATCTCTCCGCCCAAGTCTCCAAACGATCTAAATCCTGCTGTGTCCTCTGACAGTCCTCATCGCTATCCGCAATTCCACCAACCTTTGTGTCGCCTGCAAATTTATGAATCAGACCAGTTACATTTTCCTCCAAATCATTTATATATACTACGAACAGCAAAGGTCCCAGTACTGATCCCTGCGGATTATAATTAATCTACTGCCCTACCTGCATCAATCATCTTTGTGACCTCTTCGAAAAACTCTATCTAGTTAGTGAGACACGACCTCTCCTTCACAAAACCATGCTGCCTCTCACTAATACATCCATTTGCTTCCAAATGGGAGTAGATCCTGTCTCGAAGAATTCTCTCCAGTAATTTCCTTTCCACTGACGTAAGGCTCACCGGCCTGTAGTTCCCTGGATTATCCTTGCTATCCTTCTTAAACAAAGGAACAACATTGGCTATTCTCCAGTCTTCCCGGACATCACCTGAAGACAGTATAATATGGTAGAATTCAATCTCCAATTTGAAAGAAAGAAGGTAGAATCAGATGTAAAGGTGTTACAGTTAAATAAAGGTAACTACAGGGGCATGAGGGAGGAACTGACGAAAATCAACTGGGAGCAGAGCCCAGTGGGAAAGACAGGAGAACAGCAATGGCAGGAGTTTCTGGGAGTAATTGAGGACACAGTAGAGAGGTTCATCCCAAGGAAAAGAAAGGTTATCAGAGGGGGGATTAGGCAGCCATGGCTGACAAAGGAAGTTAGGGAATGCATCAAAGCAAAAGAGAAAGCCTATCATGTGGCAAAGAGTAGTGGGAAGTCAGAAGATTGGGAAGGCTACAAAAACAAACCGAGGATAACAAAGAGAGAAATAAGGAAAGATAGTATCAAATATGAAGGTAGGCTAGCCAGTAACATTAGGAATGATAGTAAAAGTTTATTTAAATACATTAAAAACAAACGGGAGGCAAAAGTAGACATTGGGCCGCTCCAAAATGCCGCTGGTAACCTAGTGATGGGAGGCAAGGAAATAGCTGAGGAACTAAATAAGTACTTTGCGTCAGTCTTCACAGTAGAAGACATGAGTAATATCCCAACAATTCAGGAGAGTCAGGGGGCAGAGTTGAATATGGTAGCCATCACAAAGGAGAAAGTGCTAGAGAAACTAAGAGGTCTAAAATTGATAAATCTCCAGACCCAGATGGGCTACATCCTAGAGTTCTAAAGGAGGTAGCTGAAGAAATAGTGGAGGCGTTAGTTATGATCTTTCAAAAGTCACTGGAGTCAGGGAAAGTCCCAGAGGATTGGAAAATCGCTGTTGTAACCCCCCTGTTCAAGAAGGGAACAAGGAAAAAGATGGAAAATTATAGGCCAATTAGCCTAACCTCGGTTGTTGGCAAGATTCTAGAATCCATTGTTAAGGATGAGATTTCTAAATTCTTGGAAGTGCAGGGTCGGATTAGGACAAGTCGGCATGGATTTAGTAAGGGGAGGTCATGCCTGACAAACCTGTTAGAGTTCTCTGAAGAGATAACAAATAGGTTAGACCAAGGAGAGCCAATGGATGTTATCTATCTTGACTTCCAAAAGGCCTTTGATAAGGTGCCTCACGGGAGACTGCTGAGTAAAATAAGGGCCCATGGTATTCGAGGCAAGGTACTAACATGGATTGACGATTGGCTGTCAGACAGAAGGCAGAGAGATGGGATAAAAGGTTCTTTTTCGGAATGGCACCCGGTGACGAGTGGTGTCCCGCAGGGTTCAGTGTTGGGGCCACAGTTGTTCTCTTTATATATTAACGATCTAGATGACGGGACTGAGGGCATTCTGGCAAAGTTTGCCGATGATACAAAGATAGGTGGAGGGGCAGGTAGTATGGAGGAGGTGGGGAGGCTGCAGAAAGATTTAGACAGTTTAGGAGAGTGGTCCAAGAAATGGCTGATGAAATTCAACGTGGGCAAGTGCGAGGTCTTGCACTTTGGAAAAAAGAATAGAGGCATGAACTATTTTCTAAACGGTGACAAAATTCATAATGCTGAAGTGCAAAGGGACTTGGGAGTCCTAGTCCAGGATTCTCTAAAGGTAAACTTGCAGGTTGAGTCCGTAATTAAGAAAGCAAATGCAATGTTGTCATTTATCTCAAGAGGCTTGGAATATAAAAGCAGGGATGTACTTCTGAAGCTTTATAAAGCATTAATTAGGCCCCATTTAGAATACTGTGAGCAATTTTGGGCCCCACACCTCAGGAAGGACTTACTGGCACTGGAGCGGGTCCAGCGGAGATTCACACGGATGATCCCAGGAATGGTAGGCCTAACATACGATGAACGTCTGAGGATCCTGGGATTATATTCATTGGAGTTTAGGAGGTTGAGGGGAGATCTAATAGAAATTTACAAGATAATGAATGGCTTAGATAGGGTGGACGTAGGGAAGTTGTTTCCATTAGCAGGGGAGACTAGGACCCGGGGGCACAGCCTTAGAATAAAAGGGAGTCACTTTAGAACAGAGATGAGGAGAAATGTCTTCAGCCAGAGAGTGGTGGGTGTGTGGAATTCATTGCCACAGAGGGCGGTGGAGGCCGGGACGTTGAGTGTCTTTAAGACAGAAGTTGATAAATTCTTGATTTCTCGAGGAATTAAGGGCTATGGAGAGAGAGCGGGTAAATGGAGTTGAAATTAGCCATGATTGAATGGTGGAGTGGACTCGATGGGCCGAATGGCCTTACTTCCGCTCCTATGGTTTATGGTCTTATGGACAGTGAGGATCCCAAGATTTCTGTCAAGGCCTGAGCAATTTCCTCTCTAGCCTCCTTCAGTATTCTGGGGAAGATCCCATCAGGCCTTGGGGACTTATCTACCTTAATATTTTTCAAGATGCCCAACACCTCGTCTTTTTGGATCTCAATGTGACCGAGGCTATCTACACACCCTTCTCCAGACTCAACATCCACCAATTCCTTCCCTTTGGTGAATACTGATGCAAAGTATTCATTTAGTACCTCGCCCATTTCCTCTGGCTCCACACATAGATTCCCTTGCCTATCCTTCAGTGGGCCAACCCTTTCCCTGGCTACCCTCTTGCTTTTTATATACGTGTAAAAAGCCTTGGAATTTTCCTTAACCCTATTTGCCAATGATTTTTCGTGACCCCTTCTAGCCCTCCTGACTCCTTGCTTAAGTTCCTTCCTACTTTCCTTATATTCCACACAGGCTTTGGCTGTTCCAAGCCTTCTAGCCCTGACAAATGCCTCCTTTTTCTTTTTGATGAGGCCTACAATATCTCTCATTATCCAAGGATCCCGAAATTTGCTGTATTTCTCCTTCTTCCTCACACGAACATGCCGGTCCTGAATTCCTTTCAACTGACACTTGAAAGCCTCCCACATGTCAGATGTTGATTTACCCTCAAACATCCGCCCCCAATCTATGTTCTTCAGTTCCCGCCTAATATTGTTATAATTAGCCTTCCCCCAATTTAGCGCATTCATCCTAGGACCATTCTTATCCTTGTCCACCAGCACTTTAAAACTTACTGAATTGTGGTCACTGTTCCCGAAATGCTCCCCTACTGAAACTTCTACCACCTGGCTGGGCTCATTCCCCAATACTAGGTCCAGTACAGCCCCTTCCCTAGTTGGACTGTCTACATATTGTTTTAAGAAGCCCTCCTGGGTGCTCCTTACAAACTCTGCCCCGTCTAAGCCCCTGGCACTAAGTGAGTCCCAGTCAATATTGGGGAAGTTGAAGTCTCCCTTCACAACAACCCTGTTGTTTTTACTCTTTTCCAAAATCTGTCTACCTATCTGCTCCTCTATCTCAAGCTGACTGTTGGGAGGCCTGTAGTAAACCCCCAACATTGTGACTGCACCCTTCTTATTCCTGATCCCTACCCGTATATAGCCTCACTGCCCTCTGAGGTGTCCTCCCGCAGTACAGCTGTGATATTCTCCCTCACCAGTAGCGCAACTCCGCCACCCCTTTTACATCCCCCGCAATCCCACCTGAAACATCTAAATCCTGGAACGTTTAGCTGCCAATCCTGTCCTTCCCTCAACCAGGTCTCTGTAATGGCAACAACATCATAGTTCCAAGTACTAATCCAGGCTCTAAGTTCATCTGCCTTACCCGTAATACTTCTTGCATTAAAACATATGCACTTCAGGCCACCAGACCCGCTGTGTTCAGCAACTTCTGCCTGTCTGCTCTGCCTCAGAGCCATACTGGCCCTATTCCCTAGTTCTCCCTCAATGCTTTCACCTTCTGACCTATTGTTCCGGTGCCCACCCCTCTGCCATACTAGTTTAAACCCTCCCGTGTGACACTAGCAAACCTTGCAGCCAGGATATTTAAACCTCTCCAGTTTAGATGCAACCCGTCCTCCTTATACAGGTCACACATGCCCCGGAAGAGCTCCCAGTGGTCCAGATAACGGAAACCCTCCCTCCTACACCAGCTGTTTAGCCACGTGTTTAGCTGCTCTACCTTCCTATTTCTAGCCTCACTGGTACGTAGCGCAGGGAGTAATCCCGAGATTACAACCCTAGAGGTCCTGTCTTTTAACTTTCTGCCTAGCTCCCTGAACTCCTGTTGCAGGACCTCATGCCCCTTCCTGCCTATGTCGTTAATAGCAATATGTACAACGACCTTTGCCTGTTTGCCCTCCCCCTTCAGGATGCCCGCTACCCGTTCGGAGACATCCTGGACCCTGGCACCAGGGAGGCAACATACCATCCTGGAGTCTCTTTCACGTCCACAGAAGTGCCTATCTGTGCCCCTGACCATAGAGTCCCCTATGACTATTGCTCTTCTGCGCTTTGACCCTCCCTCCTGAACATCAGAGCCTGCCATGGTGCCACTGCTCTGGCTGCTGCTGTTTTCCCCTGATAGGCTATCCCCCCCGACAGTATCCAAAGGGGTATACCTGTTCGAGAGAGGGACAACCACAGGGGATTCCTGCACTGACTGTCTGACATTTCTGGTGGTCACCCATTTCCCTGCCTGCACCTTGGGTGTGGCCACATTTATATAACTGCTGTCTATGACGCTTTCCGCCACCTGCATGCTCCTAAGTGCATCCAACTGCTGCTCCAACCAAACCGTGCAGTCTGTGAGGAGCTCCAGTTGGGTGCACTTTCTGCAGATGAAGCCATCCGGGACGCTGGACGCTTCCGGAGCTGCCACATCTCACAGTCAGAGCACTGCACCCCTCTAATTGACATTGCGTCAATTAATTAGTAAATTAAATTTAAAAGTTTTTTTTTAAAGTTACTGTTAACTATATGTTTCCTAGCACTAGATTTCTACTTTTAATGTGAAAGCTAAATACAGTACACTCCGATCTCTGGCTTAGATACCCCTCTAAATTATAATTAAGTAATAAGTAATTATGTTTAATTAGTTTAACAATGCTTAATTTTTTTAATATAGTGTAGATTCCCAACCAGCGAATCAGGTCACAGCTTTACTGTGATGTCACTTCAGTTTTTCCCCCCCACACACAATTCGAAAAGGTAATAAAAGTAAAAATGAATAAAAATCACTTCCTTACCTCCCGAGGGTCTCAGATGCTCTCTGGTTCTCTCCCTGCAGATTAATAGTTACAGGCCAGAAGAAAGAGAACAAAACGGTAGGGAAAAAACACCTTTCCCACTCTGCACCAAATTATTTTATAGATGTCATAGAATTTACAGTGCAGAAGGAGGCCATTCGGCCCATCGAGTCTGCACCGGCTCTTGGAAAGCGCAACCTACCCAAGGTCCACACCTCCACCCTATCCCCATAACCCAGCAACCCTACCCAACACTATGGGCAATTTTGGACACTAAGGGCAATTTAGCATGGCCAATCCACCTAACCTGCACATCTTTGGACTGTGGGAGGAAACCGGAGCACCCGGAGGAAACCCACGCACACACGAGGAGGATGTGCAGACTCCGCACAGACAGTGACCCAAGCCGGAATCGAACCTGGGACCCTGGAGCTGTGAAGCAATTGTGCTATCCACAATGCTACCGTGCTGCGTGAATTACCTCACTGCACCAAATTTCCAAGTTCCAAATTCCCACTCTGGGTGTGTCTCACTCAGGGTGTGTCTCCTTAGCTGGGTATACTATGCCGCACCGCACCTTACTGATGTACAGTGCTTTTTTCACCCGGCTGATGGCAGCCCGCCTCCTCGCCAGCTCCACCGTATAGTCCTGATATATGCGTATACCAGCTCCAGCCCACTGCACCACCCGCTTCTGCTTTGCCCAGCACAGGACCTTCTCCTTCACGCTGTACCTACGAAAACACAAAGTTACTGCTCTTGGCGGCTCACTCCCCTTTGATACAGGCCTCCACGACCAGTGAGCCTGATCTTGTTCATATCGGGAGGGAACATCCCCCTCCCCCAATAGCTTCGCCAACATCGTGGCAAAATACTCAGTCGGCCTCGGGCCTTCCACTCCTTCGGGAAGACCCACAATCCTCAGATTCTGTCGCCTGGATCTGTTTTCCAAGTTGTCAATTTTGGCTCGCAGACCCTTGTTGATCTCCATCACCTTCCGCATCTCCTTCCCCATTGAGGTAATTTGACCACTGTGCTGCAATAATGTCTCTTCCACTTCCTTCAGCGCCTCGCCTTGCTCCCGCACCTCCGCCACTGCGCTCAATACCGCCGTCCTCACATGGGCAATTGCCTTCTCCACCAGCACTTTCAATACCGCCCCCATCTCCTTCCTCATCACCTCCATGTGCTTTGTGAACTGCCTTTCGAGTTCAACGCCAATCACCTTAGTCATTTCTTCAGCCATGGGCAATGCGGCCTCCCCTGGTGCCCCAGCCTCCACTTTTCTTGCCGTCCCGGCGGTGACCTTTCCACTCCCCAACTGACTTTCAGCTGCTTTTTTTCACTGCCGTTCTTTTACGTGTTTTTGACATTTCCCTTCACTGTGCCTTCTCCCTGCTTTTGCCACCTCTGTTGCCCCTGGGACAGGGCATTAATCCCCGAAAATGCCGTTCCCGAACGGGAGCCCTTCAAAATGCGGCTGTCTCCTGCCCGCCATCACCGGAAGTCTGCCTTTTGCTCTATTTCTGATTACGCTGAAAGATTTTGCAGAGCTTTTCTTTTCAGGAAACTGCAAGTTACTTTTACATTATTAAGGATGAGAGAATAAAATAATAAAGGTTAAAATCACACTTATTTTGTGTTATGAACATAGGAATAGCAAAGCAGATGAATGCCAACCAAGGCCCTTTTTGACATTATGTCCAATTATCTTTGCTATTGAAGTATTTTTGCACAGCACCTTACATGTTCACAAGCAGTTTAAAAGTGCATGAGAGCCTATTGGGTAGTTTTGAAGTATATTGTAATGTAGGTGAAAATGGCAGCCAGCATGCAAAAAGCAAGGTCCCACCAACCACCGATATAAATGATCACATAATCTGATTTACCGGTGTTGATAAAAGGATAAATGTTTGCTAGAAAACCAGAAGAATTCCCCTCTGCTCTTCTTTGAATAGTGTCATAGACTATTTGAGGGAAAATTGAGAAGGCAAAGTTTTTTTAAAAAGAAGGTATTTTATCCCAAATACATGTAATAACAGCAAAATATAAAATACACCTTCCATAAATCACAGTCAGCAGTTTGTAAAATTTTCCCATTTTAGCCCCATCCCCCTTCAATAAACACCTCCTCAAATAGCGTCATGAACAACCCCTATTGGAACTCGAAGCCCTCCTCTGACCCCCTCAACTCAAAGTTAATCTTCTCCAACCGGAGAAGGTCGCTGAGAAGGCAGAGTTGATGTAGGCACTGAACAAGGGTGAGCCAATAGAGAATTTGCATTTGAATGTTTTCAGTGGATGCCTTATTAAATGATAATAGTGAAGACACCAAAGTATGCCTGAATAGTATTTTCAGTTTGCCGCGTTTGAGATTAATGGAAGTCTGGGCACAGATAGGTGCTTTGCATTGGAACAGTGGACTGTCTGCAGAAATTACTGAGGCAGTTACTACTTTTGATTTTTTTTATTTGAGGGACCTTCGCCCAGGGACATGGGAATTTGGATAAAATTCACTAAGAACCATAAACGTAAAAAGGTGATGGAAACTATGTTACAGCTGTTTGTGTTTAGCTGGAAAATATTGACCTTCGTAATAAGGTTCCGTCCCATATCTTTGTGGATACTATTAGTTGCATGTTGCTTTGATGCATAAATCCATCACGTGCGAGGGGAACAGCCATTGAAAGCTACATAGGAGCAGGAGTAGGCCATTCAGCCCATTGAGCCTGCTCTGACATTTAATATGATCATTGGCGTGATTCACTGGCCGCGTTGCGCTCTCGCTCGAGCGCGGTGCGGTTGGTGAATTTCGGGAGAGGCCTCTCCCAGCAGTCTTCATGCCTCGCAGGACCCACCCAAGTCCTGCGAGGCGTCCGAGTCAGGACCCCGCCCACATGGGGCTGGACCAAACGGCGCACACCAAAGCCGGTTTTAAACCAACTTCGGAGAACTTACCCAGGATCCATCGGTGTTGCGGGATCCATCGGCCTCCCAAGAAAGGCCTGCAGCCAGGCACCATTCAGCACTGGTCCACACAAATGTGGATGAGGCGGAACGGCACTCAGGGGGTCTCCTGAGCCATCGGACACCCCTGGATGGTCAAGATCAGTGCAGGGGGGCCCCATGGCCCTCCCCCTGGAATGTGGGCACCTTGGAACTGCCTCCCTGGCACTGCCAAGGTGCCAGGGTGGCACTGCCAAACTGGAAAGAGCACTGCTGCCAGGGTGCCAGGGCATCAATGCAAGGGTGCCAAGGTGGCACTGCCAAGGATCCAGCATGCCCATGAAAGGAGAGGGGATGGAGGGGGGGGGGTTGAGGGACGGAGGGATATGACAGCTAAGTAGGGGGCTCCGAGAGTTTGGGGGGGTAATGGGTGGGTGTCCTGGGACGGGAGGGACCTGTAATTGAGTGTGGGGGGCATGAAGAGAGGGGACCCCTCAAGGACCCCATAGTGGGGTGTCCTCACTTGAGGGGTGTGGGGTGGTGTCCATGTGTGTGGGGGGTGACATTGCCCATGGGTGGGGGGGGGGGGGGGGGCGGTGGGTGTAGGGGACCCTCAAGCTCACTTCGAGATTGGGGCACCCTTTCAAAATGGCAGCCCAATCTCAGAGTTCAGCTCCCAAGCGAGCTAAACCGGTGGGAAACTCCCCAGGGCCCAAAAAGTGACTAAGTGTCATTGAATAGTGGTGGGGAACTCGCCAGCAGAGCCGGCGGGAACTCCCTGAAGATCCCGCCACAAATGAACTTAGAAATTTTAGGGAGAATTGCACCCCATGTCTAATCATCCACTTCAATCCCATTTCCCACACTATCCCCATATCCTTTTATGTCATTGGTATTTAGAAATCTGTCAATCTCTGCTCTAAACATACTCTGCTGAGCCCTCTGGGGTAAAGATTTCCAAAGATTCACAACAGAGTAAAACAATTTCTCCTCACCTCAGCCCTAAGTTGCTTCCCACTTATCTTGAAATTGTTTCCCCTAGTTCTAGATTCCCCAACCAGGGAAAACATCTTACCTGCACCTACCCGGTCTATCCCTTTTTGTAGGTTTCAATGAGATCACCTCTCATTCTTCGAAGCTCTAGAGAATACAGGCTCAGTTTCCCCAATCTCTCTTCATAGGACAGTCCTGCCATCCCAGGAACAAGTCTGGTGAACTTTTGTTGCACTCCCTCTGTGACAATAATATCTTCCCCAGTGTAAGGGGCTAAAACTGCACACAGTATTCCAGGTACGGTCTAACCAAGGCTCTGTACAATTGAAGCAAGACTCAAATCCTCTTGCAATAAAGGCTAACATTCCATTAGCCTTCCTAATTGCATCCTGTGCTTGCATGTTTCAGTGATACTGACGATGACACCAGGCCCCTTTGTACATCTACACTATCTGTTATCCTGCCATTAAGAAATACTCTGCACATCTGTTTGTCCTATCAAAGTGGATAACTTCACATTTTTCCACATTATATTCCATCTACCATGTTCTTACCCACTCACTAAGTCTGTCCAAATCCTCCTGTAGCCGTTTTACATCTTCCTCATAACGCGCATTCCCGCCTAGCTTTGTGTCATCTGTGAACTTGGAAATATTATATTTGGTCCCCACATCCAAATCCTTGATATACACTGTGAACAGCTAGGATCCAAGTACTGATCTTTGTGGTACCCCACTAGTTGCAGCCTGCCAACAAGATATTGAACCGTTTAACCCTCCTCTCTATTTTCTGCCTGTTAACCCATCCTTAATCCATACCAATATATTACCTCGTATTCCATGTGCTTTAATTTTGCGAACCAACCTCCTGTGGGATTTGATCAAAAGCCTTCTGAAAATCCAAGTATACAATGACCACCAGCTCCCCTTTATCAATCCTGTCAGCAACATCCTCCAAAGACTCCAACAGGTTCATCATACATGATTTCCCATTCATAAATCCATGTTGATTATGCCCAATCAGATCATTGTCATCTAAGTGTCCATTTATTATATCCTTTATAACAGATTCCAGCATTTTCCCCACTACTAATGTAAGGCTAAGAGGTCTGCAGTTTCCTGTTTTTCTCTTCCTCCCATCATAATAGTGAGGCTGAATATGCTACCTTCCAATTTGTAGGAAACATTCCAGGATCTATAACATTTTGGAAGATAACTACCAAATCTCCATAGCTATCTCTTTCAATACTGAGATATCAGGTCACAGGGACTTAGCAATCTTCAGTCCTATTAATTTCTTCAATACAAGCTTCTAATTACTAATTTTCTTCAATTCCTCATTTTTGTTTGTGCCTTGATCTCTACATCTGAGAGATTTCCTGTATATTCTTTGGTGAAGACCGACACAAAATAATCATTTAGTTTCTCTGCCATTTCTCTGTTCCCTATTATAAACTCTCCTGACTCTGCCTGTAATGGACCCACATTTGTCTCAGCCAAGCTTTTCCTTTTTACATATCTATAGAAGCTTTTAAAGTCTGTTTTTATGTTTTTTGCTTTTTAGATTCATATTCTATTCTACATTACTTTATCAGTTTTTTGGTTTATTCTTTGCTGTATTCTAAAATGCTCCTAATCCTCAGGTTTACTACTATTTCTGGCAACTTCAAAGGCCTTTTCTTTTAATCTTGTACAATCCCTAGCTTTCTTTGTTAGCCACAGTTCACTGACTTGTTTTTCAGTTTTTGTGCCTTGAAGAAATGTACAGTTGCTGTAAACTATGTCAACTATGTTATAATTATTTAAAGACTATCCATTGCCTCTCTATTGTCATACCTTTTGAAGTATTTCCCCAATCCACCTCAGCCAATTTGCCCCTCATACCATCATAATTTCCTTTGTTCAAATTTATCACCCTGGCTTCATATGCTCACTCGTCCCGAAAGGTAATTTTACAAGATTATTAATTAGACCTTTCAGCTTACATAGCATTAGCTCTAAAATAGCCTGTTCTCTAGTCAGTTTCTCACCTTACAGCTCCAGAAAACTATCCCTAGCATACTCCAGAGGTTCACCCTCCACATCATTACTGCTCATTAGGTTTACCTAGTCTACATGCGGACTGACTATGCCCACGATTATTGTATTACCCATGCTACATGCTTCTCTAATCCCATGATTAATACCATACCCCACCCTGTTTGATGATCTATTTAATAACTCTTACCAACTTTAGTCAAGAAGATAGATTGGCGAAGTTGGAACGCTTCTCCTTGGAGAGGAGAAGGCTAAGAGAGGATTTGATAGAGGAGTTCAAAATCATGAGGGGACTGGACAGAGTAGACAGGGAGAAACTGTTTCCACTCATAAAAGGAGCAAGACCAAGAGGGCACAGATTTAAAGTGATACGCAAAATCAGCAAATACGATGTGTGAAAAAGTTTTTTTAAACAGTGGTTCGGGTCTGGGATACACTTCCCGGATATGTGATAGAGGCAGGTTCAATCGAGGCATTCAATACGGAATTGAATGATTATTTGAATAGAAACAATGTGCTGGGATATGGAAAAGGTGAGAGAATGGCACTCAGTCATAATGGTCATTTGGAGAGCTGGTGCAGACATGATGGGTCGGATGACCTTCTGATCCGTATCAATTCTGTGAGTCGGTTAGCTGCCCCTTAATGTCTCATCCCCCATCACTATTGCTCTTCCATTCTTCTTCCTCCACTCCTATGCGGCTGAGCCACCCAAGATGTCATGGACTTCATATTCAGCTTTGTTTACAGATTTTTCTGCGACTCATAAATGTACTGAAGTCGAGTATCTGAAGATTGTCAAAGTTAGGTTAAGTCACCTTCATAGTAAAGTCTCATTTTTAAACTTGTTCTGATAGTGGAAATTTCTGTCAAAATGTATGGATGCCTGCCCGTTGAACACTTTACTGGTCTCACTTTTTAGATCACTTCTTGATTAGTAATTGTCCAGTTCCTACTTTTTATTTTTGCCATGAATGTTCTCATAAGAAAATTTAGCAATAGTCTCACTCACCAGCCTTACAACCATTTATAGCCAACTACACAGCTGCAGATCCAGGTGCATTGACATCATTGCAACTCCTTTTTGCACCGAATGTACCGGTGGTTTTGCTTGCCTCCTCACATGTTGTGGATATCTTATGCTAATTAGTGACATATTGAAATCAGTACTCAAATAATTCACTGACCATAATATCAATTAAATTTGTACTGTATAACTTAATTACTGCATGATATCAGCAAAGAATCCCTGGTCTGAGATGTGACAAAGCTTTCTTTTTTAAATGTTTTTATTGTTTTTCACATTTCATGTTTCACACTTCAGTTCATAAATTAAATTACATGTTGCAAACCCACATAACAGAAAACAAAAAAAAAGCCCTCTTCCGACCCCCGGGCAGCAAAGTTTATTTTCTCTGGCCTGAGAAATTCTGCCTGGTTGGACAGCCAGTTTGCAGCTCTGAGTGGTGCTGGTGATCGCCAGCCAAGCAGGACTCTCCGGTGGGCAATTAGGGAGGCAAAGGCTAGGGAGTCGCTCTTGCCCCCCCCCCCCCCCCCCCAATAAAGAGTGTGGGCTGCTGTAAAACCCCAAAGACCGCCACTTTTGGGCAGGGCTCCACCCTCACCCCCACAACCGTGGACATCGCCTCAAAGAAGGTTGTCCAGAACCCGACAAGTCTGGGGCAGGCCCAGAAGATGTGGATGTGGTTGGCTGGGCCTCCCTGGCACTGTTTGCATTTGTCCTCCATCTCCGGAAAGAACCTGCTCATTCGGGTTTTGGTTAGGTGCACCACCTTTAGCTGCATTAAGCTGAGGCCTGCGCATGTGGAGGTGGAGTTCTCCCTGTGCAGTGCTTTGATCCAGAATCCTCCCTCCATCTCTATGCCTAGTTCCTCCTCCCATTTTTCCCTTGTCTTGCCCAGGGATGGGAAGCATACCTCCTCCAACAGTCACCCGTACAGGTCCCCACAGTTCCCCTCCCTAGGTTGCCCATGTCCAACAGTTCCTCAACTACTGAATGTTCTGGTATCTGCCCCTTCTGGGTACCATGTTCCTGGTACTCATCGATGCATGTTCGAAGTGATATCTACGGGACAAAGACGCCAACTTCAACTGCAACTATTGAGAAGCTGCATCACTCCTTTTGTCTACATGGTTTACCTGAGATTATGGTCTCTGACAATGGAACCGCTCTAACAGCACAAATTTCCGAGGTTCACAGATCTGAACTGCATCTGACTGCTCTCTGGCATCCTTTGTCAAACGGCCTTGCCAAAAGAGCTTTCCAGACCTCTAAAGTTGGTTTGAGGCAGTTGTCTGGAGGTACTTAGAGTCCTGTCTTTCCAGATTCCTTCTGAGTTACTGCACAACACCAGAGACTACTGGTTCCACAGCATGAGAGCTGTTGATGAAACACTGTTTGCGCGCACATTTGGATTTGGTGTTTCCCAATTTGGAGGGGAAAGTGACATTTTTAAAAAAGCAATCAGAAAATAAACCACAACCTACACAGGAATGAGTGTACATTCAAAGTAGACAACCGCATGTATGTGCCTAACTTTAGAAGTGGACCATGCTGGACTCCAGGAGCCATCATTTCAGGAACTGGCCCACTGTCATTTTGAGTTCAAGTTGAGAACAAAATAGTGCACAGACATGTGGATCACATTCGAGCAAGAGAAACGTCCCAATGAGATCAACCTGTGACTTATGTTTTGTTGTCAAACTCTGAAGTGTGTAGTTGCCCTACAGCTGTTATTCCTGATACATCCAATTAGCTGTTGAATACAGAACCACCAGTTCCAGTGGATCATCTTTTTTCTGAAGTGCTAGACTCCACTATTCGAGAACATTCCCCTGGTAGAATGGTGTGACTCTGACCGTTCCTGCAGAACACCTCAGAGACGTGATTTGTAGAAGAGGAGAAGTTAAAGCCAAGAGGCATTACGAGTGTTGTGTAGTTTATAAACATAGCTGAAGCAGGAGGAAATGTAGTAATCTGATTGGTTGCCCATCCCTCATGCCAATCAACAAGTGGGCAGCACCAGTGGCAATGAGCCTGTAAACATTGCAATGTCTTGTGTTACGATCCTAGTTGATGTTGTAACTGGACAGGAATATCTTAGAATGGAACACTGGCTCAAAAGATCGTAACTTTAACTTATATTAATAAAATGTTGAGGAACAGAGTTACAGGACCGCTAATGAGTTTTAACAAGAAAAAAACATGTATTAAACATTAAAAAATTGGATTATGATGCTCCATTATTTCCTACTTATCTTAACAATTACACACAAATTTCAAGATTAACATGGATTACAACATTCATCTTAAACTACAAGGGTCTCATTAACACACAAAGTCCCTTTTAAGTACACAGGATGACCATGGCAAGACACACTCCTCTCTGAACTCAAATGAATGTCTTTGGATTTCTCCTCAAAATCTCCCGATATTATTCTTATGGTGAGCCACCTTGTATCACTGAACTCCGAATTCCATCCAAGTGATTTCAAATTCCACTTTCAAATCTTCTTTTAAACTATGCTTTCCCTCAGTTGCTTCCATCACAGCAGATTTTACACCTCTGCCTTCAGGTTTACTTTGTCTTAAAAGCTTTTAAACAAATTCCGAGGTCTAGCCACCGATTTCCACAGTTATTTCAAATAATGTCTCCCAAACTAGCCATTTCTCACAAACTTTAGCACTACTGTAGATATCTTTCTGGCCTCTCACTATCCAATGCCTTTTCAACTCTGTGACTTTACTGAACAGTAATCTGTCCTGGTCCCCAGTTTCCTCTGTTCTGTTAACTCCAGACTTCTTGGAAACTTCTCATCATTTCAGAGTTTCCACAACTAGTTGGACTTTAGATTTCCGGCATCTGTTTTCTTAACCATATCTCAATAGTATGACTTTTCTTTTAGCAAGGCTGAGAGAGACGTTCCCTCTTTAGCCTTTTAAAACTAACTGTTTCTAGCAGAACTGTGAGAGCTGCTTTCTCTGTCACTACCTATCTACAACTTCAATCAAATTAGCTAGACTAAACCTTAAAAGCTTCTCTACCTTATAAGGCCCCAGTTACTAAGCAACCATTGCTGGTTTATTTACTATTCATGATGTAGCCCTCTCTAAGCACAATATAATCACAGTTGGGATTGATATCACCCCCCCCCCCCACACACACACAAACACATTTGTCCAACATAAATCTAACTATAGGTTTTACCCTTCCAGGCATGCAAACATTAAATTAAACACATTTAAAATTTTGGGCTGGATTCTCTGCAGCCCGACGCCAAACTCGCGACCGGCGCCAGGGTGGAGAATCCAGTTTGGCACCGTAATCGGGCCCAGCGCCAGGGAGTACGCTGTGCCCCCTGGGGGCCATTGCCAGAGACCCGCTCAGCAATCCTCTGCTCCCGACCGGTCGAGTTCCCGACGACGTGGAACTATCCTGCTATTGCCGCAGGATGCTCGCGTGGTGGCTGCGGACTCGGTCCACAGCCGCCCTGGTCGGGGGTGGGCGGATCGGAGACCAGGGGCGGCCTTATGGGCAGCCGGGGCATTAATGTGCGGGGTTTGAGGGTCGGGCACGTGGCCGATCGGGGATCTCTTTCTTGGGTCTGGCTCCGCGGTCTGAGTCCGGCGTGCGGATGTGCAGCCTCTGACCCGGAAGTGCGGGGCCCGTATCTGCAGCAAAAGCTGCGAGATTCACTCCGGGTCCCTGCTAGCCCCCTGTAGGGAATTCGTTTTACTTTTCTGCAGGAATTTCAGGAGTAAAACTCCACCGTTTTGACACTGGTGTGGGGACATTGTCTCAACAATGAAGAATTCAGCTCATCATTTAACCCAATAAACCCCTTAAAACTAACTTTGTTTCCTAACAGTTTTGCTGATTTGTTTGTTTGCACCAAACCTACTCCTGCTGAAGTTATAACAGAATCTATGGAGGTCGAGCTCTCTGACACCAATATGGTAAAATGGGAATCTAACAGTCTGCGCCCCTACTGAAAATTAAGTGATAGCCCGAAAGAAGCAAGTCTTGGGTGGGGGGGCAGAAGGATAGTTCCACACAAACTCCCTCTTTTTACAACTCTTTCCACTCTCCTGAGAAGAGATTCTAGGTCTAGAGGAGAAGAGGGTAGCTTCCCCATGCCCTCCTTTCTGTTACTGAAATTACATTGCAGAAAACCCCTATCTAATTACGAGTTTACTCTCACGGTCACAACCCTGTCTCTTTGCTTCCACCATTTTTTTCATCTTCCTGAATTGGAACATATACGATCCTGAGGGGTCTTGACAGGGTGGATGTGGAAATAATGTTTCCACTTCTGGGACAGTGTAGAACTAGGGGTCACTGTTCAAACTTAAGGGATCACCCATTTAAGACAAATTAGAACTTTTTTTTCTCTGAGTCTCTGGGGCTCTTCCTCATAACACGGTGGAGGCAGAATCTTTGAATATTTTTAAGAGGTAGATTCTTGATAAGGAGGGTGTGAAAGGGTATCAGGGGTAGGCAGGAATTTTTTATAGACTCCCTATATTGCAGAAGGAGGCCATCCAACTCACTTGTGTCTGCACTGACACTTCGAATGAGCACTCTGCCTATTTACGAGTGTCCACCCTGCCCTTTCCCCGTAATTCCATACCTAATCTGCACATTGCTGGACACTAAGGGACAACTTTAGCATGGCCAATCCACCTAACCCGTGCATCATTGGACTGTGGGAGGAAACCGGAGCACCCGGAGGAAACCTACGCTGACACTGGGAGAACGTACAAACTCCACACAGACAGTCAGCCGGGTCCCTGGCACTGTGAGACAGCAATGCTAACCATTCTGCACCGTGCCGCCCCTATGTGGGGTTGAGATTAAAATCAGCCATGATCTTATCAAGCAGGCTCGAAGGGCCGAGTGGCTATTCCTGCTCCAAATTCATATGTTAGTATGTTCACTGCCCTGTCCCTTCCCTTCCCTTCCTATCTTCCATGTCTCTGTCATGCACCCTGTCCATTTTCCATTCTCAATTTCCCCCTCCGCCCCAATATTTTCCCCTTACTACACTCCACCTTGATATCCCATGTTCAGCACCAATTAGTCAATTTATTAAAACATATAAGGAAGAGCTCTGTTGATGAAGCTTGGATAAATGTAAATTCTTACATTCATTATTATATATATATTTAATTTGTTCAACTTGCATCTACCTGCCTACCACTCTAACGCAGCGTTCATCCATTTATTTTAAATTACCAGGGCCCATCATTTCTGATCTCAATGAGAAATAATAAATTCTTTACCCGTCAGTCTGGCCTCAATAAAACTCGAGATGGATTTGTAGGCATAGCATTAGTTATTTTTATTCGACTTGCAAGTCTGACTCGTTTCACAAAACCCAGAACACAAGCAGTCTCCTAGGTCTACAGAATCGAGTGTTTCGGAAGAACAAAGCAATCTCTACCAACACATTCAAATGGTATCAAGTTTCACATACACAATTCCCATAGGTCATCCTATACCCCCCCTGACCTGGCCAGACATCCTAATTGGCTCACTTCTCATCCCTTCCCCTGGCCTCTTATTACCCAGCATCCTTTTCTTCTCATACTCTAAACACCCCATCCCCCCTCCTTTGCCATGCTCTCTGAAATCCTTTGTCTGTGAACTAACATGAGTTAGACCGGCCTATATCTACATTACAGTAACTAATATCTTTAAAGTAACTATTTTATATCACATTCGTCATCCAGAGGATTGTATCCCGGAGGTCGTCCAGAAAATGCACTGGGGGATCCCCGGAAAGTCGCCATGCAAGAAATGCACGAGAATTGCCCGGGAAGTTCAAACTTCTGATGGGCAATTATCCTTCACTTGGGAATTATCCGATATTCCGATTTTAAATCGGAGGATTCGGATGGTTCTGACTCTTCGCAGAAGAGTTCCCTAGGGAAAGGTAGAAGAATTAAATCCACTTTGAACTCTTGAGTAACTTGTACTGAACCCCAACTCACAGCTGACTTACCTTCTGCCCTGCGACTACCCCCCCCCCCCCAACACCTCGACTACCCTCCTAATCCCTTCAGCTACCCTCCTGACAACCCGCTCCTAGCTACCCCACACCTGCCCTACATCTCCCAAAGCCCCCGACAGACCCCCCCCTCCCCCAAACCCATACACCCTGCCTCCCAACACACCAGGCTGACCATCTGCCCCCACCCCCTCACCCCACCCATGTCATCACCACCATGTTTCTTTCTTCCTTTCCGCCCCATTCTATCCACTTACCTTACACACTTCTCCTTGGCTTCTCAAAGTGGCTAAACTCACCTGTTGTACAGCTAGTGTCATTGTTTCTTCCTTTCGTCCGTCTTTGCTGCTCTAGACTGAAGGTCAGGAACCTGCTGCACTGCACTTTTCTCACCCAGCCCGAATCAGAAAGTCAGCTCAATATGTATTCCAGTGTAAGTAAAAAAGGGCGGAATGTCATTAGACTGTGATTACCATCCTTCAAAAGTTTGAGCCCAAATATCACAACTTGGTGTGTGTTCACTGCTCCAATTCTAATATTAAACAGGATTCTTTGATTGGGTATCTATAGGGTGGAATTCTCCGTGTGACTCCGCCTCGCTACTGCTGCCAGAGAGGATGGAGAATTTGGTGCTTAGCCCAATCTCCGTTCACTGCAGTGGGCGCGATTTAACCAAAATGTTTCTAAGTGTGGTAGCGAGGGGGAACTGCTGCAAACTTCCCGAAGCTCGAACCGGCAAGGCCGTCACCGCTATAAAACGTTAATTGCCCCCCCCCCCCCCCCCAATAATGGCACAGGTGCTCCATCATCTCCTTGTTGAGGTGGAACCTCCTTTGGCACACACTTCCGTCATATGTTCGATACCTGACACTATGGTCATCAGCGGCCTCCCCCTCTGGGTCCCTCCCTGGTCTGATGGGTTCTGGGACGGGGCCCTGCACATGGGCTGCCACCTCGAGTCTCTGTCTCTGTCGACGCTGCTGCGGCCTCCTCCGGTGTCTGGCCACCTGACCTGCCAACAGCACCACGTGGGCAGCTTCCACAGGGTCCAAGATATCGTCCATTGCGTGTAATAGCTGTAAGGAATTGGGAAAGGGTGAGAGACTGCAACCAGAGGTGTCCCCCACCACGGGGCCCATCCGACACACCCTGCCCATGCAACCCCGACTGCAGCAGAGGCCCCTGCTCACCAGACACCACACCCTATACTCCAGACACCCACATGTACCATTGCCTCGACATGGCACTGGTACCCTCCCCGGTGCACACACCCGCCCTCTGGTCACTGAAATGTCCCCGGTGCTGTTTGGATGTTGGTTGCTAGGTCCATGGTGTTGCCTCCCGCAGTATTCAGACACAATGTCCAGGCATTACGGTCTGATTGGGATGCTAGGCAATAGCTCCCACATACTACATGGCCTGCCTATCCACTTGGGAGGTGTGAGGTGCTCACTTAAATACGATTGCCAATTCCCAATTAGCAATAGCCTTCAGCCATGCGGCCAGTTATGGGTGGTCAATGGACCCGGCTGGATGGGGATGTCCCAGGATCAGGAACACCCGAATCAGGGGCAGCATGGCAGACCCGCAAGCACTGAGACACCGATCGTCCCCACCCCCCGCCCAGCCAGGTCTATGGCTGCCCCCCCCCGATGGTAGCCCACCTCAACAAGGCTGGCCCCCGGGGACACCCCCAACCCTCCTTCCAAGCACCGGGGCAGCAACCCCAGTGCCCCCATTGCCTGTGAGTGAAGAGCTACTCAACTCCTCAGGTCTCCGCAGCAGCCCTTCTGCCAGCTTCACGTTTTAAAAAAGGAGTAGCAATCGGTGCCTGTGTGACCACTTGCTGGGGAGGCCATTAGACCACAGGAGGCCGTTAGGTGGGGTGTCGCTCCCATTAATTGTATGGAGATTGGCCTTAAGTGGTGACTATTGGTTTTTCGCCACGCACCGGCGGATCCTGATTTCGCCAACAGGGGCGGGCCGGTTAGATCACAAACAGATCGGCGCCCGGCACAGTCATCGATTTTGGCCTTCCCTGCAATCTAATGTTGCGCTCTTGCTTAAGCGCAACGCAGCCATTAAATCGCACCCATAGTTTCTAATTCAATAATTTATTGTTAAAAGCTTGGGACATTCTGTTTAATTAAAGGTGCTATATAATTGCAATTTTTTTTAGTTTAAATGAAATTAGGTACTACCTACTTTTATATGATTGGATAATTTGGAAATCCAAGCCAATTTTGGAAATAAGCCCTTTGAATTCTAGGTGCAGCAGAGGGATCAATGTAGCTTAAAAAGGAGATTGGAGAAATGAATAAAACGATGAAATCAAAGAGTTACCAAACAGAAGAGAGAATATGGGGAACATGATGAAACCCTGTAGAAAATATGTATCCTGAATACAATGGGTGGAGGAGAGAACTAAATAAAGTAAAAATATCATCATCACTTGTGTGATTACCTATGGTTTCAGTGTAATAGATATGTGATTTTCACAACAGATGTGATGTGATCCTTGCACGAAATGTGATCTGCTTTTGCTTACTCTGAAATAATGCTGTTAAATGTGTATTCTTTACAAAGACAGATCATTTTGCATTTTTCTAGCATTTACAGGTATTAAACAAAAATCTATACATCATATTGATATCCTGGAAAAAGAAAATGTGAACAATACAGACCCTATAATTACAAAGGATATAAATTGTGGTAAGATATTACTGTAATGCTTCCTTTGTTAATTTAATCAAATTAAGCAATAGCTGATTGGGGATTTATGCCTGAATTAGGGAGTTAGTGACATTAATACATTTCCCCTGTATAATAGGAAGTAATTTTACTGTTACAATTAGGGACTAGAGCCCCGCAATTCTGCCAGAGTTCAACCAGTTTCCCGCAGTAACTCCAGGGGTGAGCACAGAACCCGAAGGTTAATGGTGTAATCAGATTTCACCTCATTTCCCTGGGCATTTTGCACATGTCCCATCAGAGTTATAGCAGGCAAACTGGTCGAACCTCAGCAAAATTTCAGGACTCAGAAATCACCTCACTTTGCATCAACTAACATTGACAATTTTTGGGATTTATGGGCAATTGATCCAGTGAAAAGTATTGTTCCACGTAACGTCCAGACAGATCGTTCCATACATGAAAACAAACATAGGGTGTACATAAATACACAATGTAAGTACATAGACATTGAGATGCTGCTGGTTCAGTTTCTACTTGAAGGACACTTTGCTTCAGCAAGAGAACCATCTTGTGTATTAATTTGGGGGTTGGGGTGGGGGGAAAGCTCCAATCACAAAATCCATTGTGCTGGAAGGAATTATGAACTCACCTATTTTCCTTCTCTCTTAATTCAGGAATAAGACTCGTAGCTATTGTAGTTCCAATTGTACTTTCTGTCATCCTACTGTTACTGGGAATTTACATTTTCAAGAGTTTAAGAAAGTAAGTAATTAACATACAAATTAACATTTTCAAGAGCTTAAGAAAGTGACTGGTTGTAAAATTTAACAGATATTTTTCTGTAATTTTGTCGATTAACTGAAGGGAGTTACTGTATAAAGAGCAAATAAATCATTCTTTTAAAAAAGAATGTTTATAAACATCCAGAGTCTGGATGTTCCAGCTACTGTTCGGGTTTTCAGCTCCTCCCAGCAGCATTAACATTTGCTTCAGTGGACGATTATTTTAACTATGGGCAAGTCAGTTTTAAAATGTCCTCTCTTGGTACTAGCTCTCCCGGAGAGCATGTTGTCATTTTGAAGGTCCAGGCAGATCTTTAACCTAGTCCTCAGTAACTTTGTTTTTGTGGGGTAATAAAGACACAAAGAATTGACTATTACTATTCTCCAGTTAGACATCCTACAAAATATGGCATAGAAATCATGTAAGCAGCATGCATTTTCATAGACAGCCGTTGCACTAGATTTTCAACATTCTAATAATGGCTTTTCTCTTGCAGCAAGAAAACAGAAGATTCTGTTGGCACTCCCAGTCAAAAAGCAGGTCAGAAACCAGGACTTGCATTTATATTGCACCATGCATTGTCTCAGGATATTCCAAAGCACTTACAGCCAGTCATTTTGGAGTGTAGCCATTGTTGTGATGTCAGATACATCGCAACCAGGTTGCACAAAGCAAGGTCCAACAAATAGCTGTGTGATGGTGACCAAAGAATATGTTTGTAATGATGTTTGAGGGACGAGTATTGGCTAGGACATCAGTAGAACTCATCTTCTCTTCAAAATATTATCATGGGATTTTCTATATTCTTGAGAGAAAAATTGAGACTTTGGTTTAAGGTGTCATGCAAAAGATGACAGTGTAGCACTCCCACAGTACAGCACTGGAATGTCCGTCAGATTTTATGCTCACAAAGGGGCAGCACGGTGGCGCAGTGGTTAGCACGGCTGCCTCACGGCATCGAGGACCCGGGTTCAATCCCAGCCCCAGGTCACTGTGCATGTGGAGTTTGCACGTTTTCCTTGTGGCTGCGTGGGCCTCACCCCACAATCAAGATGTGTAGGGTAGGTGAATTGGCCACACTAAATTGCCCCTTAATTGGAAAAAAGAAGTTTTAAAAAAGATTTTATGCTCACATCTCTGAAAAAGGAATTGAAGCCACAGCCATATGACTCGGACGTGACCATGCTGCCAGAGTTTAAGCTGCTAAATCTGCAGTGACCCACAAACCTGCATTGTTACAAAGATAAAAAAATATTAGCCAGCAGCATGTTCTTAGTTATAAAATTGCTGTTTGCATATTTCATAGAGAAAATACTTTCATTTTCCATAATAGATCAGCTTAATATTTGGAAGGAATTAAAATAATTGTTGCTAGGATTCTCTGATGCTAGTGTTCACCATTCACATTTCTGGGAAGCCACAAATAAGAAACCACCTGAGCATAGATTGTAAATCAAAAAGAAAAGATATTGAGCTGTGGAGAAAATGCAGACATAAACTAAGTAGAAGATTTAAACAAGAATAATCAGCAGAGATTAAAAATATAAGGGCAGTTTGTGTAGCTGTAACTTGCACATTTGTGTTTAAGTTCTGAGTATGCAGATCTCAACTATAGTGTCGGAGTAACATGTTGTACTCGACAACTCCCGCAGTTAGGACAGAAAGTAACCAAAAGCTACTGTAAGCATGACAAACAGAGGTCTGAAAGGAGTGATCCACAGTAAAATAAGAAACGTTTTGTATTTTTACCATTCGGAAGGAAGTAACTGGCTTTCTGCTTATTTTTGGAATAATGTAATGGTTATGATTAATAAACACAAGTTCCCATTTACCTTGTTTAGTATGAAGTACTAACCAGCATGTCAAAAGGCTCTATTATTTTGGAATTTTGTTCTGTTGGTCTCTGATATGTTTTGGGACTCGTTATATCGGTGACAAATTTATTCACAGCTAAACTAATTTGTGTGTGAATTGATCTTGCTGCTGGCAGGATGTGTAAGTGTGTCTTGGTACAGTTTGGTTGCCTGTTTGCTTGCCAAGTGAAAGTATAAATCTGCCTACATCTTGAGGACTGGGTTTGCAGCTTGGCAGTCCTTTACTTAAAGGAATCTGCACTTGCATTTTTGTTTATGGGGCTGGGGGGGGGGGGGGGGTGTTCACCTGGGTTATAGGAATTTTGAGCAATAGGCCACTGGGGTAATTTTATAAAATCTCTTCTGGATTTGACAATCCTTGATCCTCAAAGATTTGGTGGCAATGTGCACAGCCTTAGTATATAACAAAACAGCTATTTGGCACAAGTTTCTCCTTGAGTCGCCTAAATCGAATCCCATTGTCTTGTTAACTTTCCCATAACAATATTTCTCTTTCTCAACAGCTTTCTAAATCACTAATGAACAAGTTAATGAACTACAGCAATAGATTCTGCCAGAAAATTTTACCTTCTCACCAATCGCTGTATTAAGAACTCCTTCCAACCTCACCCTTAATATTTCACCCTTAACCAACACCAGTTACAAAAGTCAGATTATCTAGTTGCATTTTGTGGAATCTTGCTGTGTACAAATTACTGTATTTCCTTAGATCACAAGGCTCTTCTAATTGGCTGTGATTAATTTTGCAGTATCCAAGAGTCATGAACTGGATTTTATAAATGCAAGTTCTTGTGCAAATTTAAAATCTGTTTTCTCGTTCCTGTTTTGCTGACCAGTGTAAAACGATCTGTCACTTCCTAGCCCATTGTAACCCAAACCTCAACCAGACTGCACCTTTTCAAATCTACCAGAAGCTGCCTGAACTACTTAAATCAATTTACCACGATAATCCCCTATCCCTGGTGATGTCCTGGTGAATCTAGGCTATTCTTTCCCATTGCTTTTATGTCTTTCCTCTATTAGATTGCCCTGAATAATACATGTTCACCTGCAGCCTAACTAACTTCCTTACTTGTGTGTTACCATAGAATTCTGCTGAAGTCTTTCCAGCTGAAACGTGCCTGTGCCAGTTTCTGAAAGAGCTATTCATTGAACCCCTGCCCTTTCAGCGTTCCTCTTAAATGTTTACTTTTGCAAGTACTTATCCATTTTGCTCTCGGTTTTCTATATCCACTAACATTTTGGATTTTGTGTCCTAAGAACGTTCTGTGGGGGAAAATGAGTTATCCTAACCCCGCCCTTCATCTTTCACTGATCTTGAATTCATGCCCTTTATTATTTATTTAACCATGGGATGTGGGCTTCGCTGGCTATGCCAGCATTCGCTGCCCATCCCTAATTACCCTTCAAAAGGTGGTGGTGAGCTGTCTTCTTGAACCATTTCAGTCCATTGGGGGTGTAGATACACCCACTGTGCTAATAGGGAAGGAATTCCAGGATTTTGACTCAGCGACAGGGAAGGAAAGATGATATATTTCCAGGTCAGGGTGATGAGTGGCTTGGAGGGGAACTTACAATTTACCACCAATTGATACAAATGAAGGACTCTGCTCTTTATTAGAATGAAAAACTGCATTGGTTAAAAAGCATCTTTAACTTGGCAAAAGATCCCAAGGTGCTTAATAAGAGCAAAATAAAAATGATTGTTGACAGTGAGTCACAGAAGGAGATATAAGGATAGTATGACCACAAGCTTAGTCAAAGAAGTACGTTTTAAAGAGCATCCTCAAAGAGGAGGGAGAGGAAGAGAAATAGAGAGGTTTAGAGAGGGAATTCTAGAGTTCCTCAGGGCAAAGGTAGTTGAATGCATTGGGGATACCCAAGTTGCCAAAATTGGAGGAGTGTGGAGATCTCAAAGGCTTTTGGGGCTGGAAGAGTTGTGAAGACCGGGATGGACTTGAAAATGAGGGTGAGGGTTTTAATGAAAAGGGGCTGGATTCTCCAAAAATGGAGCTATGGCCCCGCGCCAGCATACAACGCTGGTGTTTTACTCCCCAGTTTCATGCAAAAAATAAAGAACGATTCACTTACATGCAGGGGGCTAGCAAGGACCCGGGGAGCTTCACGAAGCTTTGGCTGCGGATACGGGCCCCCACACCTCCGGTTCCGAGTCCGGGCATGCGCACAGCGGCGGCCTCCAGCGGCCACGCCAAGTGCCATGGTGGACTCGGACCACGGACCATTACGAAGAAACAAGGACCCTCCCGATCGGCCCCGCGCCCCTGCATCGGACGGCCCGATCGCTGCCCTGGCCGCCCATAAGGCGCAGGCGCCGCGCAAGAGTCCCGACCGGCCAGACATGGTTAGAACCACGCCGTCGGGAAATCAGCCGGTCGGGAGCGGAGTATTGCTGGGTGGGCCTCTGGCAATGGCCCCCAGCCGGAGCGACGCCTGACGCGATTCGGTCGTGAATGTCAATTCTCCGCCCCAGTGCCAAACGCGATTTTGGCGCGGGGCTGTGGAGAATCCAGCCCAAGGTGTTGTCAAACTGGGGGCTGGTTCAGGTCAGCAAGCACAGCCATGATGGGTGAACTTAGTTTAGTGTCTTGGATGAGCTTAATTTTATGTGTTGTCGAAGGTGGGATGTCGGTCAGTCGAATCTGGAGGTAACGACGGCATTGATTAGGGTTTCAGCAGCAGCTGAACTGAGGCTAGGTTAGAGTCAAGTGATAACACAGAGGTGAAAGTATGCAGTCTTTGTGATAGATGTGCGGTCAGAAACTCAACTCTGGCTCAATACCAAATTTTTGAATGGTCTGGCTCAACTTCTGACAACAGCCAGGCATGGGATTGGAATTTTTTAACATCTGGAAGATGAAAGACATTGTTGTTGGTCCCCGTCAAATTGCTTGCTGTACCTGCATATTAAATGTGTGTTTATTGTACAAGGATACCCAAATCCTCCTGAACACCAACATTTAATTGTTTCTCATTATTTAAACATTGTTTTTCTATTCTTCTACCAAAGTGAATAACCTCATATATTGTCCTCCACTCACCTTGCCGACTCACCTAACCTATCGATATTTCTTTGCAGTGTCTTTGTGTACACCTCACAACTTTGCGTACCGGCCTCCCCGAACAGGCGCCGGAATGTGGCGACTAGGGGCTTTTCACAATAACTTCATTGAAGCCTACTTGTGACAATTAGTGATTATGATTAATGTTAACCTGGATAGATTTCACTTGGTCTCTTCACCTAAGTCATTAATATTGATTAAAATAGCTTAGGCATCAGCACTGACAAATGTGGCATCCTGAGAACAGTAATAGACTGCCAATCTGAAAACTCTGTTTTCTGTCCTTTAACCAATCCTCCATTCATGCTAATATATTATCCCAACTCCATAAACCCTTACTTTGTGCAATAGCCTTTTGTGTGGCACCTTATTGAATTCCTTTTCAAAATTTAAATATACTAAATTTGTATCCATTATTAAGGAAATAATAACAGGACATTTAGAAAGTTAAAGCGCAATCAATCAGAGTCAGCATGGTTTTATGAAGGGTAAATCGTGGTCGACTACTTTACTAGAGTTCCTCGAAGATGTAACAAGCCAAGTGGATAATGGGCATCCTGTAGATGCTGTATATCTGGACTTCAAGAAGGCATTTGATAAGGTGCCACACAAAAGGTCAATATACAAGGTAAGATCACATGGGATTAGGGATAACTTATTGACCCATGTGGCACAGTGGCTAGCACTGCCGCCTCACAGCACCAGGGACCCGGATTCAAATCCTTGGGTGTACTTTCTCCCCTTGTCTGCGTGGGTTTCCGCCGGGTGCTCCGGTTTCTTCCCAAAGTCCAAAGATGTGCAGGTTAGATAGATTGACCATGATAGAAAATTACTCCTTAGTGAGTCTGGATAAATGGGTCTTGTCCTGGTTGGCAGGATGTAACTCGTAGGGTACCACATGGTTCGGTCCTCAGGCCCCAACAATTTACAATATATATTGAGCAGTTTATGCCGATACACTCTTGAGTTTAGAAGAATGAGAGGAGAGCACGGGCAGCACAGTAGTACAAGTGGCTGTGGCTGCACAGCGCCAGGGTCCCAGGTTCGATTCCCCGCTGGGTCACTGTCTGTACAGAGTCTGCACGTTCTCCCAGTGTTCTCTGCATGGGTTTCCTCCAGTTTCCTCCCACAGTCCAAAGACGTGCAGGTTAGTTGGATTGGTCATGCTAAACTGCCCTTGGTTAGGAGGGCTCATTGGGTTACGGGGATAGGGTGGAAGTGAGGGCTTAAGTGGGTCGGTGCAGACTCGATGGGCCGAATGGCCTCCTTCTGCACTGTATATTCTATGTTCTATGAGATCTAATTGAGGTGTATATATATAAGATGATAAAAGGTATTGACTATGTAGATGTAGAGCGGATGCTTCCGCTTATAGGGCAATTTAAAATGAGAGGTCATAATTTTATGATAAGGGTAGCAGATTAAAACGGATGAGAAGAAATTGAAAAGAAGTTTATGATTTCGGCTAAAATGAGGATCAGGAGGGGAAGTTGGGTGATCGGCAATTTAGTGAGAATAGGACAAGGAGCAGTTGGTGAAGGGGGAATGAGTGAATTTAGAACATAAGAACTCGGAGCAGGAAATTCAGCCTTTTGAGCCCGCTCCGCCATTCAATATGATCATAGCTGATCAATCTCGGCCTCAACTCCACTTTCCTGCCCATTCTCTATCTCCTCCTTAAATTCACTCAATGTCCCAGCATCCACCACATTTTGGGGTAGTGAATTCCACAGATTCACGACCGTTTGAGAAGTAATTTCTTCACATCTGTTTCAAATCTGCTAAAACTGTGACCTCTCGTTCTAGATTGCCCTACAAGCGGAAGTATCCACTTTACATATACTTTGTCAATGCCTTTTATCATCTTATATACATATCTCAATTAGATGATCTCTCATTCTTCTCGAGAAAGTATCGGCCTAAACTGCTCAATCTCGCTCCATAATAATCTAGCGAATCTCCTCTAAAGTGCTTCTAATGCAACTACATCCCTCCTCAAATAAGGGAACCACACCTGTACACAGTACTCCAGGTGCAGTCTCACCAATGCCTTGTAGTAATAATAATCTTTATTAGTATCACAAGTAGGCTTACATTAACACTGCAATAAAGTTACTGTGACAATCCCCTCGTCGCCACACTACAGCCCCTGTTTGGGTACACAGAAGGAGAATTCAGAATGTCCAATTCACCTAACAGCACGTCTTTCAGGACTTGTGGTAGTAAACCGGAGCACCCGGAGGAAACCCACCCAGACATGGGGAAAACGTGCAGATTTCGCACAAATAGTGACCCAAGCCGGGAA
Organism: Scyliorhinus torazame; assembly: GCF_047496885.1. NCBI lineage: Eukaryota > Metazoa > Chordata > Chondrichthyes > Carcharhiniformes > Scyliorhinidae > Scyliorhinus > Scyliorhinus torazame. The sequence goes on along the minus strand of NC_092710.1, from coordinate 224,023,921 downwards.
TCGAACCCAGGCCCTGTGCTGTGAAACAACAGTGCTAACCACTGTGCTACCGTGCCACCCTACACAGTTGCAGCAATACTTCCCTACTTTTATACTCTATTCCTTTAGCTATCAAAGCCAAAATTCCATTTGCCTTCCTTATTATGTGCTGTACCTGCATAACTAGTTTTCTGCAATTCATGCACGAGGACACCCAGTTCCCTCTGCACTGAAGCACTTTGAAGTTTCTCTCCATTTAGATAATAAGCTCCCTTTCCATTTTCCAACCAAGTGCTTGATCTTTGATGATTCTGACTTTGTGACCCACAAACCTCATCCTGCATCGGGACGAGGTCCTGGGAGTTTGGAAATTGTTACTCTGTCACTTCCTTCTGAGCTGCTATGTTGGCAATTACAATGCTGGTAATTTCACCGTCTAATTGGTGAATTGTTTCTCCACCAAGCAGTATTGTGAAGTATTCTTTCATTGATTTATGTTCCCTCAAATTGATTACTGGAGTGAGAGAAAGTTGGACAGGTTTGAGGCTGTATCCATTGGAATTTAGAAGAATGAGAGGTGACCGTATTGAAACATACAAGATCCTAAGGGGGATTGACAGGGTGGATGCAGAAAGGATGTTTCCCTTTGTGAGAGAGAGACGTGAACTAGGGAACAGTTTAAAATCAAGGGCTTACCATTTAAGATGGGAATGAGGAGAATGTTTTCTCTAAGCAGTTACAGGTCTGTGGATCTCTCTCTTCCCAGACAGTGATGGAGGCTGGGTCATAGAATATTTTTATGGCTGAATTAGTTAGATTTTTAATTGACAAGGGAATCAAAGCATATAGGGGTAGGAAGGTAAGTGGAGTTGAGGCCACAACCAGATCATCCATGATTTTATCAAATGGCGGAGCAGGTACAAAGGGCCAAATGAACGATTCCTGCTTCTAAGTCCTCTGTTCCATTGAAACATTATTTATATGATTTATTGCAGGTTGCTGGGAACAATTCAAACAGCCTTTCAAAAGGCACCAATCAACTGAGTTTACTATTAGTTACAGCCATGAAAAGGAAGTCTTGCAGAAACTTGATGTCGTCAGAAGTGATTCATCAGGTAAAAGAAAGTTTTGAAAATTCACACATCCTGCGAATTATTAAATGCTTAAGCTTGTAACAGATTTAAAAGAAGCTACCTTGAGAAGCTGTGACAGAACAATTGTGATGTTACCACTCATCATCTATAAAATATTATTTTTTAATTAGAAGTGATATTGCACATCTACCACTTGCATATTTTAGATGTGGTCACAGTCTCTTTGAAGTTTGATAATTTCTTACTCGCAAGAACCTAGGAAATCTAATTCTGCATCAAGAATTTGTGTACTTCTTACCGCATGTTCCTGAAACTTGAGAGTGATCCCAATATTTCTTTTATGATTTTGGCATGGCAATTATTTACACAATGTACTGAATTCTTTCCCTGGAAAGTCCCATCAAATAACCATTAAAACAGCTCTAAAATCTATTTGGGGATTGTCTTACAATGTGAGGTAATGACGGAAGATTAAAGCTATAACTGACATGTTTCATCTGTCCTTTATTTTGAAGATTACCAGCCGTCTGTAATGGTTGGAACAGTAAGAGTGGCAAGAAAGGGCTCTACCTTTAAACCAATAGACACAGAAGATGACGATGGAACTGTTCCAACGGATTCCCTGAGCCATTACGTCGTCCCGCTTGTTCAAAACCAACACGAATACGCGGAACCTTTAACTAATCAGGAACCAGTATATGCAACCCCAATCGTTGAAAAAGTGCAGCACCTGAGTTATTCTACAAGAAAGAAACCAAGTACAAAAGAAACTTTTGTAGCAGTGACCTGTTTAACAAAAATACCTTTGTCTTCTCAAGTGTCTAGTTCTCACATTGAACACATTCCGAATAGTAATGGACTACACCCAAGTCGTGTATTTTATCAAATACCACAAGGTATTACTTACAGTTCAAAGAATGGCAAGGCAGAATATGATCAGCCAGTCAGTAACAGCACTTTGATTGTTGGCGGATTTTGTGGTAATTGAGTTTTTTTGCCTTTGTCGATGAAACGATTCTGGCATCCAAAAAAACCCCTAAAGCTGTGAACAGATAATTCAAGACTTTGCTCATCATCACGGAATAAGAATGAACCAAAGTGGAGTATTTGGGTAAAATGTGGTAGTTGCATGCCATCACCAAACTATTGCAAGACTGAAATTTTAATTTCTGGCATTGTGTAAACTTAACATAAAGACTGGTTAACTGGCAAATGTTACAAAAAAAGTGTACACAGTTGCACACATGTATGTTCCATGCCTTATTTGGCATAAATATGCTGCTTAAAACACTGTGCAATTTGATATGTGAGATGCTCTTAAAGTGGAGATTGGTTACATGCTTTTGCTTATTCAGAATAGTAGATTTAAATGTGGATTTTTGTTTTTTTTTGCAATTCGCACCAGTGCATTACAAGAACTTTAAGAAATGGAAATAGTTCGAAATTTTTAATTATCCTTTGCTGTTAAAGGGTGAAATATTACTATGTAAAACCTATGTTTCATAAGAGATTTCTTTTTCAATTTTACTCATCATTGGTAAATAGAAAGAAAGAGTTTTGAAGTTTGCTTTGTTCTCGTAACGTATGCGCTAATATAGATTGGTGTCACAATTGATTGTTGGTTCATTAGATTACCTATGGAAGTTAGCAGTTTGTAAACATGCAGAAAGTATTCAGTTTGCTATTCTCTTGGCTGTTAATTACTTATTTAATAGTTAAATACCAACTACTGTGTACAGTATTCTTACTGCAGTGTTTAAATCTGACCAATTTAATTTCCCTGAAAGTAACAGCTGTTTTCAAAAGAACCGACAAATGTGAAGTTTAGTTTAGCTTCAAATTCAACACAGTCTATCTTTGCTAAACTTTGATTTTAAATGGTCATTCACTAGTGTGATGTTATTCTGTAACAGTGCTAAGGCTGCTGAAAAACATGTTTATAACTATGATATTAACTAGAGGTATTTCATTTCTTTAAAAAGTCGGAGAACAATATTTTGTGTTCATTAGTCTTCATTTCAGTTTTAAAAATGTTTTCCCATCCTGTCGATCTGCCAAGTCCTGCAAAAGTAATGTCCCATCATTGCAACTCAATGCAACTTTCCCCAAAGTCGCTGTTTTCCTCAGTATGTTAAAAGGCTAATTGGTTTTGGAACATTCCAAATGGACCTGCCCTATTCACATACTTTTCAATATTTTGGTTCTACGGGCAGCATGGTAGCCTTGTGGATAGCACAATTGCTTCACAGCTCCAGGGTCACAGGTTCGATTCCGGCTTGGGTCACTGTCTGTGCGGAGTCTGCACATCCTCCCCGTGTGTGCGTGGGTTTCCTCCGGGTGCTCCGGTTTCCTCCCACAGTCCAAAGATGTGCGGGTTAGGTGGATTGGCCATGATAAATTGCCCTTTGTGTCCAAAATTGCCCTTAGTGTTGGGTGGGGTTACTGGGTTGTGGGGATAGGGCGGAGGTGTTGACCTTGGGTAGGGTGCTCTTTCCAAGAGCCGGTGCAGACTCGATGGGCCGAATGGCCTCCTTCTGCACTGTTAATTCTATGATAATTCTATGATAATAGGATAATTAAGACGGTGCATACTAGTTTATTTTTCTTCTTGTCCCTCCCTCCCCTGATTGTTGAAGCTACAGTCCCAACAGATTCTTCAGTCAAGATCAGTTCACATAATAGTCAGGCTACCAGTCTAGATATATATGTAAATATATATTTAAATTTTGTTTCTAGCACAATTTTCCTTTACAAACTGAATGCTTTTATATTGTATAATTATAAAACTCTTGTACAGTAAAAACTTTATTAATAACTGCATAACTTTGACGTTTTCTGTGACATTCCTATCAATAGAAAAAGGGTAATTCAAGACTATTCAAAATGAAGTAGGTTTTTAAGAGAAACATAAGGATCCTATTTTAATTAATATACTTGTTTTAATAACTGACAGCAACTATGAATTTTACAAGAGCATTACAGATCAAATTTAGTTGAATTCAGCAAAGGACTACGCTATTTAAATGACACTGGGATAAAGTTCCACGAGAGGCAAATGGCATCTATTACTTTTCCCAGACTATATGAACGTAGATCATAAGTGTTTTCAGGCAGTTCAACTGGTGTTTTGGAGGAGACACGAGAGGAGAGGTTGATAGAGGGGGGGGGGGGGGGGGGGGGGGGGGAGGGGGGCGGGGGGATGCTGGAGCTGAGGGTGGATAGGTTGTTGGTGGATCGGAGCTTCTGTGAAAAGATAGGGAAGGTGATTGAGGAGTATCTGGGGTTCAACTGTCCTCCAAACCCGTTCCAGCTTCGGGCAGGCACAAAACAAATGTACGTGGTTCGCAGGGCCCCTCCCACATCGCTTATGGACATCCTACACCCCCTCGAAACAGCCTGCTCACCCGAGAGTTTGTAAGGTGCACCCTGTACACAACCTTCAGCTGTATCAGCCCCAGCCTCGCACACAACGTTGAGGTGTTTACCATCCGCAGCACCTCATACCACAATCTCTCCCCCAGAGGCGCCCAAGCTCTTTCTCCCACTTAGCCTTAACTCCCTCCACGATCACCCTATCCTCCAAGTGCCTGCTGTAAATCGCCAAGACGATACTCCCCTCCAACTCTTTCCCGCCCCCCCCCCCCCCCACTGACTCCAACTCCGTTCCACACTGACAGCACCACCTCCAACAACGAAGAGGCAGTGCGATCAGGAAGGTCGGGAAGACCTTCCTTGCAAAGTCCCGTACCTGCATGTACCTGAAACTTTCACCCCACACTTCTCGCTCAGCTCCTCCAAGCTCGCAAACCGCCCTCCCAGAAACCGTATCTTCACCTCCTTAATCCTTTATCTCTTTCCATCCCCGGAACCTCACAACCATCCTCCCCGACTCAAACCCATGATTCCCCCAATCGGCAGCCCCCCGCCCCCAACCCCTGTCTAAAATGCTGCCTAAACTGCCTCCAGAATTTCAGTGTGGCCACCACCACGTCACACCAAGTACTTCCCTCGGGCCATCGGGAGCGGCGCCATTGCCAATGTCCATAACCTGACTCCCTACATGAGCCCGCCTCCAACTCCCCCACAAAGACTATTCCATCTCTAAACCTTCTCCGCAATAGCCGCCCACCAAATAATAATACATCAAATGCGGGAGGTCTAACCACCTCCCCGCATGCCAGCCCTCAGTATAACCTTCCTTATCCTCGCCACCTTCCCCACCCAGACAACCAAAGAGATCAGCCTGTCCACCCCTCTGAAAAATGCCTTGAGCAAAAAGACCAGCGAGCACTGAAACAAAAACAAGATCTGGACAGGTTGGGCGAGTGGGCAAACCAATGGCAGATGCAGTATAATTTGGATAAGTGTGAGGTTATTCATTTTGGAAGCAAAAACAGGAAGGCAGATTACAACTGAATGGTCGTAAATTGGGAGAGGGGAGTGTGCAGCGGGACCTGGGTGTCCTTGTGCACCATTCACTGAAGGTAAGCATGCAGGTGCAGCAGGCGGTAAAGAAGGATAATGGTATGTTAGCCTTCATTGCAAGAGGTTTAGAGTATAGAAGCAGGGATGTGTTGCTGCAATTGTACAGTGCCTTGGTGAGGCCACATTTGGAGTATTGTGTGCAGTTTTGATCTCCTTCTCTGAGGAAGGATGTTCTTGCTCTCGAGGGAGTGCAGCAAAGGTTTACCAGACTGATTCCAGGGATGGCGGGACTGTCATTATGAGGAGAGATTGACTAGGTTGGGATTGTTCTCGCTGGAGTTCAGAAGAATGAGGGGGGATCTCATAGAGACTTATAAAATTCTAACAGGACTAGACAGGGTAGATGCAGGGAAGATGTTACCAATGATAGGTGTGTCCAGAACCAGGGGTCACAGCCTGAGGATTCAAGGTGAACCATTTTGGACAGAGATATGGAGACATTTCTTCACACAAAGAGTGGTGAGCCTGTGGAATTCATTACCACAGGAAGTAGATGATTCTAAAACTTTGAATATATTCAAGAGGCGGCTGGATATAGCACTTGGGGAAAATGGGATCAAAGGCTATGGGGAGAAAGCAGGAGTAGGCTATTGAATTGGATGATCAGCCATGTTCATGATGAATGGCGGAGCAGGCTCGAAGGGCCATATGCCTCCTCCTGCTCCTATCTTCTATGTATCTATATACGGTAAAGGATTCATCTTTACTGCCTGTTCCCGGCCCACCAAGAATAGAGGAAGATGGTCCCACCTCAACAGGTCAGCCTTCGCCCTCCCCACCAAACTAGTGAAATTGAACTTCTGGAGACCTACCCAGTCCTGGACCATCTGCACTCCCAGATACCTAAAGTGAGATGCTGCCAAACAAAATACTAGCGCCAACCTCCCACGCCAGGAGAGGAGACCACAGAGTACTCACTTTTCCCTGAATTCAATTTAGACCCTGAAAACATTCCAAATTTCTGAAGCAAACCAATTATGTCACCACCAAAGAGCTCGGCTTCGAAATATACAACAGGTCATCCACATACAAGGACACCCTATGCTCTACCCGCCCTTCATTAGCGCCTTTCACAACCCCGAGCTCATCAGTGCATTGGCCAAGGGCTCTATAGCCAATGCAAACAGAAGGGGGACATGGACATCCTTGCCCCTTTCCCCAATGCAATGCAAAATACCCTGCAATCATATTACTCATGCGCATGCTTGCCATCAGCTCCTTGTACCTCAGCTGCACCCACGACACAAACTTTGGCCCAATCCCAAATTTCTCCAACATCGCCATCAAATAACTCCACTCCACCCGATCAAACGCTTTCCGGGGCTGGTTTAGCACAGTGGGCTAAATAGCTAGCTTGTAATGCAGAACAATGCCAGCAGCGTGGGTTCAATTCCCATACCGGCCTCCCCGAACAGGCGCCGGAATGTGGCAACTAGGGGCTTTTCACAGTAACTTCATTGAAGCCTACTTGTGACAATAAGCGATTATTATTATTTCTCCGCATCTAACCCCACCACCACCTCCCTCTGCTGGAAAAAGCATCACATTCAACAGCCTCCTCACATTCGAGGACAGCGGTCTGCCCTTTACGAACCCCATATGATCCTCCCCAATCACCTTCGGAAGGAATCCCTCCAACCTTAACGCCAGCACCATTGCCAATATCTTGGCATCCACATTCAACAGAGATATGGGCCTGAATGACGCACATTCCACAGATCCTTGTCCTTCTTAAGCAACAACAAAAAGAGGCCTGCGCCATCGTTTGCAGCTAGACCCCCCTGCCCATCGCGTCCTTGAACATTTCCACCATTAACAGTGCCAGCCTATCCTTAAACCTTTTATAAAATTCAATTGGGAACCCATCCTCCCAATCGCCACATTCACCACCTCCACCGTCGTCGGCACCTCCAGCCCTGCCTTCTCCACCTCACCCAGCCTTGAGCACTCTAACCCACCCAGGAACTCCCTCATCTCCCGCTCATCCTCTGGTGGCTCCAACTTATACAAGTCCCTATAAAACTCCTCAAGCACCTTGTTACCTTCTTAATCTGATCCAGAGCCAACTCCAACACCCCCACACACACCCTCCCCACCAACGTCTTGTCCTGCACCTGAACTATCTCCCTCTTCGTGGCCTCTCTACAGAGCTAACCTGCCACTATATGCCCTGCCTTTTCCTCGTACTCATAGACAGCCCCCCTCGTCCTTCTCAGCTGACGCATCACTTTCCCCGTGAACACCAGGTCAAACCTTGCCTGCAACTCCTTTCTCTTTGCCAGGAGGTCCAGGTTCCCCGCGTACCTGACATCCACCTCCAAAATCTCTTCTATCAAAGGTTACCATTCCTCCCTTTCCTCCCTATCCACCTTAGCCTTAAACGAGAACATCTCCTCTCTTACCACTGCCTTCAGAGCCTTCCAAGCCACTGACAGGCGAGACCTCTCCTGTGCAGTTGAACCCCAGATACTCCTCAATCACCTTCCCTATCTTGTGACAGAAGCTCCAATCCACCAACAACCTGTCCACCCTCAGCTCCAGCGCCCACCCCCTCCACTATCAACTCAGATCTGGAATGGCAGCCAGAGTTCAATGGGTCACCACATCAGCTTTTAAACTCTTCAAATGCGCAAAAACTTTCACTCTCTTCACCGGTTCTCCTAAACCCCACATCACCATTCTGACCAGGGTGTCTCCCTTTTCCCCACCCCACCCCACCCCCATCTGCCCTGAACCCAGGTAGTGCTCATCTGGCCCCGTACTTTTGTTGCCGCGACCTCCTCCCAGAATCACCCCATCCGCTACCTCTTGCAAACACCACGCCCATTATCGATCCCCTCCACACACATCCCTCCATCCCCATTCACAACCCACAGGCCCATCAAAACCTGCTCGACCAGGCTCCAATTACCCTGCCCCACCCCTCCCACCAGACTCCCGTTCACAAGCCAACCTTCGATTGCTAGCGTAGTGACCCCTGGCAGAGGCCCCCTCTTCCCCACCTCCTCCTCAATAACCTTGCCCAGGTGCCCAAAACTCATCTCCCTAAAACCAAGAAACAAAAAGGAACCATAAGGAAAAACAAGGGCACATGTTAATATATAATAAGCCCCCCCACATCTAAGAGACATAAACAAAACTCCAATCAAAGTAGGAAACACTTAATAAGAAAAACATTCCCCGTCCCCACCAACCAATGCAAATCCCAACTCTCACCTCAGTTCCAGTCCTTCAGCCTTAACAAACACCTCCGCCACCTCCACGGTCTCAAAATTAAATGTCCTTTGAGTTGAGTCACTCTCAGCTTTGCAGGTAGACCACTCCAAACCTCACTCCGCTGTCATTCAGTGCCGCCTTCACCCTTCCAAATACCGCCCGCCCGTCTTTGCTGTCAGATCTTGGTAAATGCGTATACCAACGCCTTTCCAGTACACATCTTGTCTCTGCTATGTCCAGCTCAAAACCATCTCCTTCACATGGTAGCTGGGAAGCAGATTATGTCTGCCCTTGGTTGCTCATTCACTTTAGGTTTCGGCCTGAGTGATCAATGTGCCCTGTCTAACTTGTAGCAGGAGGGTTCTTCCCCTTCCCCCGTCAACTCAAACAAACATCTTTGCAAAGTACTCGGTCGGCCTCGGAGCCCTCCATCCCCAAGGGCAGACCCACGATCCTCAGATTTTGTTGCCTTGACCTGTTCTCCAGGTCCTTCTGTGCCCTCAGCCACTCTCTGCATCTCCTCACCCATCGAGATAAACTGGTTGCTGTGCTGTGCCAGTGCCTCCTCCACCCCCTTCAACTTCTCTCCTTGCTCCCGCCCCTCGACCGACATCTTCATCACTGCCGCCTTTACCGGGGCAGTCGCCTCCTCTACCCACTCTCCCTCTGAAGCACCTCCAAAAGTTTAGTAAAAAGCCTTTCAAACTCCACCGACATTACCTCAGTCAGAGTTTCAATCATGAGGGGAGCAGCCCCACCCGACGACCCAGCCTCCGCCATCTTTCTTCCTGCGGGACTCACAACAACACTTGCCAAGGACATTCGCTCTCCATCTTCTTTCCAGAACCTTTCCTCTGGGACTTCATCATTCTCCGACCTCCTTATGACTTCCCAATTCATCCAAAAACTACCTCCGGGACCAAGCATAAATGTCCAAAATACCAGAGACCCTAGCAGGAGCCACCTAATGTGCAACCTCCACCTACATGTCGCCACCGGAAGTCCCCAGCCAACACATTGAATGAAGGGTCTTCCAAATGTCTCCAAACCGTATCAAAAATAATTTATCTGCAAGTCATTGAATGGAATAACATGCATCTATCGAGGATCTTTTGCGTCTTCAGGACTTCTCAAAGACCTCACAGCCAATAACGTACTTTTGTAACATATTCAAATATCGCAACAAAATTGCATGGGGCAACGAGATTAAAAGACGGTTAATCTGCTGTGATGCTAGTGATTGAAGTTTGGGTTGGACATCAAGGGTTGATCCAATTCTCTTTCCACCAAATGGTCTCTATTTAACATCTCATCGGACAGATAACACCATAGTCCTGCAATGAAGTGAAGCTGTCTAAAGCCTCTGTTTTAATATACAATTTTCTGATTCAGAGGTAAAATTACTACCATTGTGCCAGGTTAACGTCATTTATTCAGAGTAGACAATAGCTAAAAGTTATAAGCGTGGTATCCCTGCACCGGGTCGGAGAATCCCCGGGGAGAGGTGCGAATCCCGCCCCGCCACCAGCTTCCCTATTCTCCAGCGCCGCTTTTCGGGGGCCAGCGGTATTCGCGCCATGCCGGTCAGGGGCCGTTGACAGCGGCCCCACGTCGATACTCCGGGCTCGATGGGCCGAGTGGCCGACCGGTTTTGCCCAGTCCCGCTGGCGTGAATTACTCACCTCACACACGGTGGAACCTGGCAGGTGAGCGGGGGGAATCCGACCCGGGGGGGGGGGGGGGGGGGGGCGCCACAGTGGCTTGGCCCGCGATCAGGGCCTACCGATCGGCGGGTGGGCTGGTTCCGTGGGGGTCTTCTTTCCTCCGCGGCCGGCCCGTCGGGCTCCACCATATTGCCCAGGGCCGGCGCGGAGGAGGGAACCCCCGCGCATGCGTGGAAATATGCCGCCCGTTCCGCGCATGCGTGAACTCGCGCCGACCCTTAAGCACCATCTGGAGCTGCGGGAACCACTCTAGCCGCCTAGAAAGTGGAGAATTCCTCACTTTTGGGGCTGTTGACGCAGGAGTGATTGACGCCGGTTTTCACGCCAGAGTGGAGATATAGCCCCATTATTGGAGAATCCCACCCATATTTCGGCTGGATGCTCCGCAGCCCGACGGCGAAATCATGTTTGGCGACGGGGCGTAGAATCTAGTTTTGTGCATGAAATCGGGACCGACGCCAATTCAGCAATTCTCTACGCCCCGAAAAGCAGCATACTCGGCGTTCTCCGCGGACGCCAAAGTCGGGGGCTTTGTACAGGCAGTCCGGGTCGGGCGCACGCCTTCCAGCACTTCCGATTCAGAGGCCGTGCATGCGCATGACAGCTGCCTGCAGCAGCCACGCTGTGCTTCATGGTGGACTCAGCCCACGGACCTGGGGCGAAATTCTCCGGTATCGGCGCAACGTCCGCCAACTGACACCAAAAACGGCGCAAATCAGTCGGGCATTGCGCTGCCCCAAAGGTGCGGAATCCTCCGCATCTTGGGGGGCCGAGCCATAACGTTGAGGGGCTAGGCCCGCGCCGGACTGATTTTAGCCCCGCCAGCTGGCGGAAGTGCCCCGCCAGCTGGCGCGGAAATGACATTGCTGGGCGGCGCATGCGCGGGAGCGTTAGCGGCCGCTCACGGCACCCCGTGCATGCGCGGTGGAGGGAGTCTCTTCCGCCTCCACCATGGTGGAGACCGTGGCGAAGGCAGAAGGAAAAGAGTGCCCCACACAGCACAGGCCCTCCCGTGGATCAGTGGGCCCCGATCGCAGGCCAGGCCACCATGGGGGCACCCCCCTGGGGCCAGATCGCCCCGCGCGCCCCCCCCAGGACCCCGGAGCCCGCCGCGCCGCCTTGTCGCACTGGTAAGGTAGGTGGTTTAATCTACGTCGGCGGGACAGGCATTCTAGCTGCGGGACTTCGGCCCATCCGGGCCGAAGAATCGCTGGGGGGGGGGGGTCAACCGGTGCGGCGCGATTCCCGCCCCCGCCGAATATCCGGTGGCGGAGAATTCGGCAACCACCGAGGGCGGGATTCACGCCAGCCCCCGGCGATTCTCCGACCCAGCGGGGGGTCGGAGAATCTCGCCCGAGGTGTTGAAGAAGCAACAGCGAGAGAGAGGCAGCCAACCACAGGAAGCAGCTCAGTTAGAGATGAAGTGCTGAAGGCAAAAAGCCAGTTTGTACAGAAGATTGTTTTCTTCACTGAACCGAAGATCATTCTCAATTTCTGGTCACTTAGGCCGTACAGAGTGGTGGTCACTCGCTAGATTTGACCAATACATTTATGGTTGTTTGGGAAAGAGGGGTCTCATTAGAGTTTATAATTATGGGGGGAAATAGTTGGATTTGGATTTCCGGTCTTTGATGGATTAAGTGCTTACAGTTAATGTGCTGAAGTACAAGGTTGTTCTTTGTAGTGTTTCATTATCTTTCTTCTACTTTCATTAAACAACACAGCAATAAAAGTATTTATTAAAGAGAAGTTTGAGTTGTTTCTGCAAATGTTTCTCACTAATATACAAAAAACAATACACCACACAAAACCAGTGTTTCAGGTTAGAATACTTGCACGTATCAGCGGGGTTTTGTAACACAGATCCCTTTGCACAATTTGGAAAAGGGCAGGGCGCTCTAGTAGTCAACATACCATATTTGTTTACTTAATGGCATTTACATGTAATTGAGACAGACTATCTAAATGCAAATGACTTCTTTCTCATCTTTTGTCTAATATTTCCCATGTCTCTTGAGCTCTGAGTTCCAGTTTGTACTGTCTCCTCCTCTAATATAGACATAAAATTGTCGTGACCCGTGGTAACAAATGTTTTGAGGCAGAGTTTTCAATTTGTTTGATTTGGATACTAAATCCATTAAGACTGGGATATCCCATCTATCAATCACATTCTGTAACAATAGTTGAATTGGAAAACAGCAGGTTGCAGGTTTATCAATAACAATTTTAAAATATTTAATCACCGTCTCCCACCTTTCCATCTAACTCTATATAAACAGGTAAGTGTTGTGTTTGGTCCCTTGTACTTTATGAAGAACTCAAAAACCCTTTGATCTGTCCAAACCAAGATTCTTTTATTGTGTCTGATGCAGTAGGATGGCAATCTGATGTAGAGCACATTATCATGGAGTCTTGCAACGTACACCTTGTGCTGCCCAATTACATGTATGCCTTATTACCCTCTATCTCTTGTTCTCTAGAAGGCCGGATGCGCCTCTCTTTATATACAGGTTCCAGGTCCTAGGAGATTTAGTCGCGTGACTGGATTCAAGGATTCACATGATTTTATACAATTACTGAGTCCGCATCCAAATCGATATGAAAGAATTTTTTGCCTTATGCCTGCCACGGAGAGCACTAATTCACAAACAGCGTTCTCGTGCTGAAGTCTACCATGTTTCCTGACCAATTCGCGTAGTCTCGCTTCACATTTAGCTTCTGCAAAACATGTCGACTTACAAGGTTGGCTGCCGCTTTAGGATCAAAGTCACACCGAATGAAACTATTATTGAGCATTACCTCGGATTTGAATAGACGTGAAATCGTTCGGAACATTCCTGCTTTGTTCCGATCATGCTTCCATCTTTGTTTCTGTTAATCGTGTGGTTTCTCTGCACAATGAGATCAATATAAAATTGTTCTTCTGTGTTGATTTCATCTATAGCATGCGCCGCTCGAGCATTATCTATGGTGGAATGCGCAAAGCATTGTTTTGCAAAGTGCCCAACACGGCCACACCTGGAACAGGCTTTTCCATAGGCCGGGCATTGGCATGGGCGATGTCGAGTGCCACATTTGTGGCATAAGAGAGCGACGGCTCCTGTCTGTCACTTAAAATGGCTGCCCGCACTGGGACCACGTTTCTTTATGACGTGTTAAATGCGCTGACTTCTTCATCCTTTTTGAGCAGAGTGCGCCTAGTCTGTGTGCAGCAATCTTGCTCACCTGGCAAATCTTCACTGCCTTTTCCAGCACCAAGGCTTCCTCCTGCAATAGTACAGCCCGAAGCTTATCATCAAGCAGACCATAGACAATTTGGTCATGGATTAATGAAGCTTTTAAGTCGCCGAAGTTGCATGATTGAGCCTTCAGCCTCAGGTCTGTGACGAAACTACCAAATGATTTGCCAGGTCTCTGGGTACGCATACGAAACGGTCTCGATCCACTGCAGTTTGCCTATCACTGCAACCGGTCCACAGCAGTTGCTATCTCCCTGGCTCTACAATCAACACTCGAACACCTCGACAAGCACACCTATGTAAGACTGCTGCTCATCGACTACAGCTTCGTCTTCAACACCATTATGGACTAACAACCAAACTCTGCAATCTTGAACTCAACCCCTCCCTGTGCAGCAGGATCCTTGACTTCCTCAACAACAAACCGCAATGTTAGGATAGGCAGTACCATCTCCACATTAGTCCTCAACACTGGGGCCCCGCAAGGGTGTGTGCTCAGTCCTTTACACACATGACTGTATCGCAAGATTTAACTCCAACTCAATCTATAAGTTTGCAAATGATACGACTGTGGTGGGCCGTATCTCAAACGATGAATCGGACAACAGGAGGGAGATAAATCACTTGGTTGCATGGTGTACCAAAAACAACCTCTCTCTAAATATTAGAAAGACCAAGGAACTGATCATTGACTTCAGGAAACGTAGCACGACATACATTCCCGTCTGCATCAATGGCTCCAAAGTGGAGATGGTCAATAGCTTTAAGTTCCTGGGGATCACCATCACCAACAGTCTCCTGGTTCACTCACATTGATGCAACAGTCAAGAAAGCCCAACGTCTCTACTTCCTACGGAAGCTAAAGAAATTTGGCATGTCTGCATCGACTCTCACAAACGTCTACAGATGTGCGATAGAGAGCATCCTATCCGGCTGCGTCACAACTTGGTATGGCAGCTGCTCGGTCCAAGATCGCAAGAAACTTCAGTGTCATGAACTCAGCCCAGCGCATCACACAAGCTTGCTACCCCCACATTGATTCTGTATACACCCTCCATTGCCTCAGGAAGGCAGACAGCATTATCAGAGACCCCTCCCACCCATGCATTGCCTTCTTCCAGACCCTTCCATCAGACAGACCCGCACATCCAGATATAGGAGCAGCTTCTTCCTCACAGCTACAAGACTCAACGACTCTCCTTCGGACTGATCTGTTCCCTGTAAGAACACTATTCACGACGCCCTATGCTGCTCTTGCTCAGATTGTATTTGCTTTGTTTGGCCCCTTGTTCTGCACTGTAGCAAATTACTGTTTGTCAATGTAACATTTGTCAATGTTCTCTGTTGATTATTCTGTCTACTACGTAGGTACTGTGTATGTTCCCTCGGCCGCAGAAAAATACTTTTCACTGAACTTCGGTACATGTGACAATAAACCAAATCAAATATATAGCGCTCAACCATTTCATTCTTCTTGGGGGAACAATCGAAGTGCTTCATTACTTCATCAAAGTTCTTATGATCCCCCTCATTTTCAAAGACAATTGAGTTACACAGTTTGAGCGCTTGTGAACCTGCCCATGTTAGTAGCAATTTGCCTTTCATCAGGCTGGGCCTGCAGACCCACAGCCGAAACAAAGTTTGAACTGCTGTTTGAACAGCCGACAGTTCTCACCTACGTAACCAGATACCTGAAGCTGGAGGAGGGCCCTCAGTCCGTCCATCTTGAACTTCAACGTTTTTACGCATTGGGTCGCTTCAAGTTGCAAATCACCAGACCAGTCTTCATTCCAAATAACTAACGTTGTCACTACCGTTACCAATCTCAAATCTTCAGCACACCTGGTACCATGTTGTATTTGGTCCTTTGTACTTTAAGAACTCACCAAACGGTTTGATCTGTCCAAACCAAGATCCTTGTATTATGTCTCGTGCGGTAGGATGGCAATCTGATACAGAGCACGTTATCATGGAGTCTTGCTACTCCTCTGGAACGTACACCTTGTGCTGACCAATTACATGTACGCCTTATTACCCTCTATCTCTTGTTCTCTAGATGGCCAGATGTGCCTCTCTTTATATACAGGTCCCAGGTCCCATGACCTTGGTCTTGAGATCACATAGTGTGTCTGTATCACCACCAGTTGGTTGGAGGTCTCATACCATCCAACTATGATTATGGCCAATAGGCCTTCACCACAGTAAGTTGTATAGAAACCATGAGCGATATATATTCTGATGCTTTTGGGGTATTCAGAAACAGTCTAAAATGGTAAACTGTTTAATGTAGGATGTCAAGTTCAGGCATGAGTGGAGGGAACAGGATGTTAGCCACAGCCTCTGAAATGGTCCTAAATATTGCTTTGCATAAGAAAACTCATTTTGGTGTATTTGGCTGGCAGTTCAGAGTTGATGACATCCTTACCAAAGCCTCTTAGAGCAAACTTCTTAAGTTCAGCCCGAGAAATGAAAGTCCTGCCCCCAAAATCTAGTCTCACATCTCTAAAATGAACCAAGATGAGGGAACTGAATTATTTGTTTACAAATGCCCTGCTTTGAAATGGATATCTGTCATCTATGTTTCTCAATATGGCGACTAGGGACTTTTCACAGTAACTTCATAGAAGCCTACTCGTGACAATAAGTAATTATTATTATAATCCAAGAAAGCAAAGTTTAACAGAATATATTAAAAATTGATACTAAAGGCAACTAAGGAATTTTCCATGTTGAATGCAATGCCAACAGTAGACATGTCATCCTTATTACTATGTCAATTTGTTTTTTAGTATTTATTAAAATTTCAAAGTGAAATGTCTTTCAAATTTAATGATTTGTAACTTTAGTAAGTCCTTACTTGATTTGTTTCAAACGCAGAAAATAGGGGTAACAAAAACATACAAATGCCCCAAATTTGGTATCAAATGGCTGGTATGCAAAATGGAACACAAGTTTATACTCAATTAAGTACCATGCACAAACATCCCTCACCTAGATTGGCATAATTAAATCGTAAGCACAAATAACTCCAATGGTCCCTGCTTTTGTCTTCCAATGAATCTTTATGGACAAAACCTGCTTCACATTTAAAGAAAAACTTTCATACAAAGGCATTTTTTAAAAACACATTTGCTATTACATACTAATTTTACTGGCTGTAATGTTTGCTTCCTATATGCTCAAAAGTGTTGACTTTTATGTACCAGTATTCATAAGATATTTCATCTCAATATACAGGCGTATATATTATATGTATTATATTCTTAAACATCAGAACAGCCATCTCCCACTGGGGAAAAAATATCTAGGAGGGAGAAAGGGAGTATTAAGAGAGATCCCTGAAATTCATTTGGACACTAAAAGATTAAGTGTAATCATTAAGAATTTGAGCATAGCTTTTAGCCGGCACATCAGTCTGACCTATTTGTTTTGTAATTTAAATGTATCCATTAGGATAGGTTATAAAGTACAGATGCAAATGCTGGCCATTGAGGCAACCAATTTTAAAGTTTCTAATTAACATAGATTTTGCAGAAATGTCGCTTCCCTGTCATTACCCCATTCCAGTGGGGCTGTTATATCAGAATCATATGTGGGGGAAAGTTAATTTTCAAGTTGAAAATTATTGACATATACTGAGGAATATATTTTCATATACATGACACTTAAAAAAAAAAACATTTTACGTAGTAAGACAACAATGTTCAGAGCTATCCATCCTTCATTCTCTAATGACATTTGAACTAGAACAAAAAAGGTGCAAAATATTTCATATACATTTCTTAGGTGTGTCTATAACATCATAGAAGCAGAACCCATATTTCAGATACTTTGAGTGGTTCTTTACACACTTGTTTGTACCATCACTAATACAAATCTTTGAAGCATTAACAAAACAGTAGATATCATCTCCTACTTGTGACATGGCAAGGAGACCACACTTTACATCCACTCCTTATTATAGGTTAGTCATGTTGTACATTTTGTGCTGACACAAAGCAGTTTTAGCTTTGCATTGCATTAATATCAAATCTGTGGTGCAACTCAGGTGTGTTGCTTAAATTGCATTTGGCATTTCCAGCAGGTAGTCTTCAATCAGAGCAATAAAAACCTGGGAGCTTTTTCAAGAGCGATAAAAATGTTGTCAGCTTCATGCCAACATTAAACTTTAGCTCTACTTTCAACACAGCTGTGCAGTATTTTTGATATTGCCAATTATCGAATGAATAGTGAATGTTAATGTAAATCTGGTCCACTCGCTCCACACTGCTGTCAACAGATAGTATCTCAACATCCCTAAGACAGTGTAGCTTCCTTGAGCAAAACATTGGTTAGAAAATCTGAAATGGAAGAACGGAATGATTAACAACAGTTATATTTAAATTTGCTCCATATTCTAACATTTTGATTTTTTCCTTCTTGAGTACCAAAAAGAAAATTCTTGAAAAAGCTAATTGGTTGCTAATTGATGAAATAAATGAATGAAGTCTTTAAAGTGAATATAAATATTGCCGATCAGAATATTCCCATGTTACTCGTATTGTACTTCACAGTGTAATTGGATGTTTCTTGTATAAATTCACATTTAATTG
This sequence comes from Scyliorhinus torazame, assembly GCF_047496885.1. NCBI lineage: Eukaryota > Metazoa > Chordata > Chondrichthyes > Carcharhiniformes > Scyliorhinidae > Scyliorhinus > Scyliorhinus torazame. The sequence goes on along the minus strand of NC_092710.1, from coordinate 224,005,592 downwards.
TTTAGCTGGAACTTTCAGCCCATCCTCCCACACCCCTTGTTTTCCTTCATGGGTATGAAAGATGTAATTTCCTTCTTCACAATCTTGAAACAAAATCACTTTTTCCATTTACTTTGGCATATTGTAATTGTACTCGGGTGTGAAAGTACAAAATAAAGCAATGATATTCTCATCCGGGTGCAGTTAAGACTTCCCAATGCACAAGGAAATGAATATAAGCTATAAATATATTGGAGTGTTAAAGACATGTAAACAATAAGTTAACAGGTCTTTCTATTTTCCCCACTCTTTCATTAATATAGCTGGAATGAAAGACGAGGCATAAATCTCTGAAGTAAATGAAAGTCACTGCTAGTATTCCAGTGCTATGGGAAAAATATAAACTAAACAGAAACTAGCAGTTATGTAAAATAATGCTGAAGCACATTATGTAGTGGAACATTTGAGATGAGAAGTTTTTCAGATGAGTAAGAGTGCCACTGATATGAGTATTATCTTGGACATTGTGAAATTCAATGTATACGGTAGTTACAAAAACGTGATGCATCAAAGACACGCTATGCATTATATTTGAATGTTTTTTAACCTAAGCCGATTTGCATTCCTATAGATGCATGACAAATTTATTGCCCCACAAATTCTGAGCATACATCTATCTATTGGTAACTTATCATGTATTGATCAAAAACTTAAGAACAGGCTTTGCTTCTTGAGTCATATTCTGTTGATGCTTCAGAAGCAATGGAGACTCAAAGATATTTAAAAGACAAACCATCAAAAATAATAAATGATGTATTATTGAAGAAAATTCCTTTCCAGCTGTTTTAGCAAGCAACTAAGCCCAAATGGCAGTGTGTAAGCAGAGCATTCAACATATTTGTAGACAAGTCATTTACAATATAACTTTAAAGCCATGAAAAGGGGTGGGGGTGCACAAAAATAAGCATTCACCATAAACTGTAACTTTATAAATAGTTAAAAATCCAATAAAGATGTATGTACAATACAGTTGCTTATACAAAAATGGCAAGGAAACCACTGGTGCTGTTGAGAACAAACTTACACTATAAGTGAAGCATTTGTTTAATTATAATATATAAATAGAAAGAGTGCGAACTCCATCGTGTAAATACAGGGGGAAAACAGGAGAAGTATACTTTTCTCGAGAGTTTGTGTTCAGAAATGACCTTTGTTATATGGAAAATAAGTTAGCAGTCTGAAATGCTATTTCTCTCCCCACAAATGCTGCTTAACTTAAGTATTTCCAGCATTTTCTGTTTTCATTTCAGAAGTGTGTACACTTATCTGCTGTAAGTACTGTGGAAGTTCTCGATCGTCCAAATTCTTGTAATTAGCTGAAAATCATCCTTTAGCATGTTTGATATTGGGTATTGGGAATTTGCTCTTCATACAGTGCCTACACTATTTGCACAATATCAGGATTCATGAGCTATTTTAAATCGGTGCAGTGTAATACGTAGAAACCAGTACATGCAACATGCTTCTCTTCCAAAGCTCCTAAAGAAGTGATACTATATCGAATATACCAACATCACCTTAACTTCACTAGATGTTCCATTTTATACCCTTTTCAGAATAACCTGATAATTACAAATAGTGCATTTCAATTCTGGTTTGGATATACATAGGAACTGAGTACTTACAACAATGTAATTCGTCAAGGTATCTTTAAATAATTATTACTACTGGATTAGGAAATGTACTTTAACAAGAAGTTTTGTCATCCAATGAGATGGAGGTATGCAACCTAATAATCTACATCGCCTTAGCTCATTATTTCTGTATCATCTTAAAGTTTAAACACAAGATATCATCACACTTCTTCTACCATTTGTAGATATTAAACTAATATGTCAATTCCTATCTAGATTAATAGCAACTTTTAATGCAATGCGACTACATTCTTTCGGGACAAGGCTAAGAGTCAGGACAGTTCAATTGTACCTTGAGGAAATCCAGTTAACAGTTCTGCATATATTAAAAACAGATTAGGTTTTCTAATTAATTACATGAACAATGAGAAGCAAATGCAACGTCATCAATTTTCTCCAAAGGACAAATTAGAAGCAACATCACAGAAAAGATTAACAAAGTAACTAACAGGATGAAAGTGCTTCTTGAGCAGATATTGTGTGCAAAATAACCCGAAAGGGAAAGTGCAATGGGCAGTCTGAATACATCCCAAAAGACACTGTTTAATTTTAACTATTAAGCTAGCACCTAATATATGTTGGCTCCCTTTAGTTTCAAAGCTTCGGTTAGCTGTAACTTCAGAACACGTATACGATCAATCAAGTTTACTTGCAATGGGTAAAATTACAAAATGAAAGTATTTTCATACATGCAGAACCATTAATAATGCAACTCTATGGTATATTTGGAACTCCTTGCCACAGAACGTAATCATGGTGATCCCTAATAGACATTATTTTCAATATAGGTATACTCAGTTGATCACATTCACACGATGTTCCTTATGTATTGTCAGTCAAGTGCAGAAATATCATGTTAACGTTCAAGTAACATGGGGATAACTTAAGATGAGCATTCTGCACAAACTTTTTGTTTGGGTGTTGCATCTTCCGAAGCTGTTTCACTGCTTGTTCCTGCATCCCCATTTAAGATGGCATCCAAAACCGGTTTCTGTTCTATCACTTGGAGAAAAAAAAAAATCAGTATTAATAGCTTATCCAAAAAAATGCATGCAAATGCTAGATTCTTTAGGATTTAGGTTTATGACAATTTTTTACCCTGCAAAAATAGTTTGTATCATTGAATCACATATTATAATGAAGCATATTTTCATCAGCACTCGTCATCAAGGGCAGCACGGTAGCACAGTGGTTAGCACTGTTGCTTCACAGTGCCAGGGTCCCATGTTCGATTCCCGGCTTGGATCACTGTGCGGAGTCTGCACGTTCTCCCTGTGTCTGTGTGGGTTTCCTCCCGGTGCTCCGGTTTCCTCCCAGAAGTACCAAAAGACGTGCTGTTAGGTAATTTGGTTATTCTGAATTTGCCCTCCGTGTACCCGAACAGGTGCCGGAATATGGCGACTTGGGGCTTTTCACAGTAACTTCATTGCAGTGTTAATGTAAGCCTACTTGTGACAATAAAGATTATTATTATTAAAAGTCAAGTTGCCACATTGTTGAGAACCTGTTAGCAACTGGCAATGATCATAACAGTACAGACTTGACCTACAGCATGGGAAATATGTAGACACTTTAGCAGGCAGAAATAGAAACTAATTTTGAAAACGCAACATCAATGAAAGAGTATTCACCCAAATATTCAGTTGGTAATGCTAGATTGTAATATATCCACAGACCAAAAAAGTTCCAGTCTGCATCGAGTAAGGTGCATATCAGCTGCACAACATTGTGCCAATGATGGCCTTAATCACCAAGATAGGAGAAAAATCAACCAGGCTTCATCCTGCCTGATGTATAAGCATTTGATGTTGGTAGAACAGAGCTTAACTGTTGATGTCCTCCATATTTCACGACCATGCGAACGTCAGTTGAGACTCACATGGAGATCACTTTTTTGGGCAAGATACCGAGAATGCAGTAGACTCCAGAACAACCATACTATTATCGTTACTCAGTCTCAAAGTATAGTTGTCAGCTTTGGCTTAATGGTAGAATTCTCACCTCTGAACTCAGAAGGTCATGGGTTTGGGTTCAAGTCCCAGTTCAGAGGCTGGCTCACAATTTAGTATCAAGGGAGTGTCATCTTTTAGTTAGGATGTTAAACAGAAAACTCAGTCAATTCTCAGGTGAACGTGACACACTATTTGAAGTGAAAGCAGGGGTCGGGAGTACTGGCCAAAATTTATTCTTCTACCAAAATTACTGAAACAGGTCATCTGGTTAAAATCACGTTGCAGTTTATAGGATCTTGCTGTGCACAAATTGGTGCTGCCAGTCTGCAACATGCACACCATTGGTTGTAAAGTGCTTTGAATATCCTGAGGGTGTGAAAGGTCCTATGGTACTCTTTGTGTGGTAGTTAATATCTTGGGGTGCCTCAGGACTATTCAAGATGATAATGTTCAAATTTCTACCTGCGAGGGGTTTGGCGTCACCACTTCCATCATTTCTGCCGACAGCTGCATTTCTACTTTCCTCCAGCTCATCGAGATACAAGCGATAACGATGCCCAGTCTCATCCTCATAATCCACATTTTCATCATCAGAGTCTATCTCTGGAGCAACATACACCACTTCAAACTCAATCTCGCCTCTCTTTAAAAATAGAACAAAGTTGTGATTTCAGAAAACACAAATATTTCACAAGGCAACATCAAAAAATGTGTTTGTAACTTTCTATTCCTGATAACAAAGCAAAGTTATGGAAATATAAAAACAGACAGCATTATGTGCAAAGACTATGGGTGGGATTCTGCAGTCTCCCCGCCACCTGTTTATGCGGTGTGCCATTCACTGGCAGTGGGATTCTCTGGTTCCACCGCTTTTGCACCAATGAAGCCACCCCACACCGCAAGGAAACCCATGGCAGGGGGTGCTAACATGAAGCACTTATGTAAAAATGTTGTAATTATTAATATTCGCCTTCCCAAGAAGCTTTGTAGAATCAATGCAGGAAATACACAGCAAGCCCATCAGCATCAGTTTAGCAAGAAGACAAATTATAATTTCAGATGCATTGCAAAGTGGTAGGTACATGTTAGAACTGGACAATGGCAAAAAGCAAAGTCTTATTTTAGCAATCACATATGTGGTCAGTTTAGTTACCTGCTGGGAGAGAATAGTAACAGCTTCTTTGTGTTTGGCATCTCTTAAATTGATTCCATTAACAGCTAATATGGCATCTCCAACATGTAGGCCACCACATCGCTCAGCGGGTTGAACTGGGTGGATTTCTGATATTAGAATTGGGACTCCATGCTCCTTGCCACCCTGTATTATAGTTAGAAAGCAGTCACATTTAGTTGAAATCTGGATAATGCACTTCTTTATTTCTGATCTCACAAATTAGCCATCACTTGGTTTGCTACAAGACTTTGTAATAACTCCTGCTCAAACACATTAAAGTCTAAATTTTACTTGTAATTTTGTCAGAATTGTAAATATCTGATCATATCCAGCTGTGAAACATATGCGGCCGGATTCTCCATTCCTGACACCAGGCCAGGATTAGTGGACGTCTACGACAGCAAAACTCATGCTGCACCTGGACCGAGTCAATGACCTTTAAGAAGCTAACACTGGCTCCATGCAGAACACTATCGATTTCAATGAGAAATGGTGCCGGAATCGCCGGGTCTGTGATTGACACTCAGGAGGCTGACAAGCTGCAGCCCCATATATATGCACACTTCACTCCCCACACACACCATCCCAGACAACAAGATGGCAGCAAGATGCGCAGCACTGAGGTTCACCGAAATGGAACTGGAGACCCTGCTAGACACCATGGAGGAGATGCGGGTGATCCTGTACCCCAGAGTGGGAAGGAGGCTGCCAGCCGCCGCCATTCGTCAGGCCTGGATGCAGGTGGCAGATGTGGTCAGCGTCATGGGCAACACCATCCAGACTGGTAAGCAGTACAGGAAAGAACCGCACAACCTCCTCAGGGCAGCCAGGAGGAGTAGGCATCACTGTGCCCCTGGCACCAAACCCCGTCCCACACACCCGTGACCCACCCACCGCACCCCGGAGGGGGGGCTGAACCCTCACCTTGCACCACATGCTAGTACCCATACCGACTGCCATGACCAGCTACCCACCCTCAGCTGCATGCGGCAATTGTCTAACACTGTGATTTCTATTTCACTCCCAACACCACCAAGGAGAAGGCCGCTCAGAACCGCCAGGAGCAGGAGAAGATTGGAGAGGGATCGCCGGACCTGCGGCGCCTCAGCGCAGCAGAGGGCCCAAAGTAAGGGCAGTCACCGGGATAGAGATCGGCATCAGGCGAGGAAGTGAGATCCCACGGAGTTGTGGTTCCGCATGGCACATGTGTGTCCCCCCCACCACCCTCATCCTCCACCATCCTCCTCCTTCCCCAACACACCCCATTCTCCCCTCCCCAAAACACCCCCACTCCCCCACGATGCAATCATGCGCCTTGCCTTATGTCTTGCAGGCGATGGGGTAGGCCCTTTTGGTATCCCACAACCCCAGCCACAGCCAGAAACCAGGTGCCGGGCAGCGACAAGAATGACACCGACACAGCCCTCGACCTAGAGCACGAGTCCGGGGATGACAGTGATTTCCTGTCACCGCTGTCTCCAACACCCTCCACCATCCCAGGGACAATGACCTCGGTTGGGCATGTTAGACACAGGCATTTAAAATGCAGAAGGAGGCACTTGGTTCATCGAGTCTGCACCGGCCCTCGGAGAGAGCACCCAATTAAGTCCACACCTCAGCCCCATACCCGTAACCCAGCAACCCCATCCAATCCCTTTGGACACCAAGGGCAATTTAGCATGGCCAATCCACCTAACCCGCACATCTTTGGACTGTGGCAGGGAACCGGAGCACCGGGAGGAAACCCACGCAGACACTGGGAGAACGTCGAGACTCTGCACAGACAGTGACCCAAGCCAGGAATCAAATGTGGGACCCTGGAGCTGTGAAGCGACAATGCTAACCACTGTGATACCGTGCCGCCCAGTGAAGAGGCTCCTGGGGCACTATTTGGTGCACGCCACACACACGCTCCGGTACAGCAGGTGGAGGTGGGAACTACCAAGGGGCAGATAGTCAGAGGAAGGGTCGACCCTGGAGACTAGCTGCCATCCAGATGTTTTTTGGGCTTCTGGAATGGACGGTCCCATCGATTGTGGAGTTGCAGAGCCAGGGACTAAATGAGGGGATGTTGGCCAGCATCCAGCACCTGCAGGTGCAGTTGGAGGGGCCCAACCGCATGCAGGAGCAGGAGTGCTGCCGGCCATGCCTGCCACCCAGGCCAACACCGCAAGTGTGGCATCCGCAGTGGAGGCCTTGGGGGGGCGGGGGGGGGAGGTTTTAGTTATAGATCAGCATGCCCAAGGCCTGGAGCACTCTGCCCTCTCACAGGCAGCCATATGTCAGAGCCACCATAAAACTGCAGTGGCACACCAGAGCACAGCCCAATCACAGCGGGCCATGGCTGAGAGTGTCAGTGGCATTTCCCGGTGCTGGCCAACGTGGCACAGACACAGAGGGAGGTGGCGCAGTTGATGTGGCACACACCCAGAAGGTGATCGCAACGTGGTGTGGCACAGTCCCAGACGCAAGTGATCCACTCCCTGTGCTCCATGGCTGCGAGCATGAAGACCCTGGTTGAGACGGCAGCGGGCCTCCAGGACTGGCAGCGCCAGTTGGTGGGGGGAGCCTCAGTGGTAAGCTCCACTCGCACGACTGTAGCCCGGAGACCATCAGCCATCCCGAGGAGGTGGGAGGTGGTGGTGCTGGGGCCCATTGCCAGTGACTCCCGCAGGGGAGGTGCCAGAATCCCCCCCCCCCCAAACGACCCATCACGTGGGCAGCAGGCAAAACAAGGAGGCACCACGCCACCTGGGACACCCGAGCAGCAGTCGGGCCCATCCAGGCCTCGTCGCCCCAGAAGACAGCCGCAACAGGAGACCCAAGTCATAGGGTGGGAATCACAGTACGTCGTCCCCACTCCTGATGTGCCATCTGGTGAGCCGCCTAGGCATAGCGTTAGGGCCCATAAGGCGAGAAAAGTAGAGATTTAAGTTGGCACTGGAGCAGGGCACAGGGATATGGTGGTGTGGGAATAGGGTAGAGGTATGGGCTTAGGTAGGGTACTCTTTCCAAGAGCCAGTGCAGACTCGATGGGCTGAATGGCCTCCTTCTGCACTGTAAATTCTATGATTCTAGTGATAGGGGCTCGGGTACAAATCTGTCTATACGTTTTCACATTAAACACCTGTGCACAACATTACAAATTGGTGTCAAGTCCTCTGTCAGAAACTAAAGGATGGGCTGGGCTGGCCTCAAAGGGGGCTCGGGCAGGGGACGTGGGGTAGGGGGAAAGAAATAGGTGGATGTTAGGATGGGCTTTACCTAGGGACCGCGTTTCAGCCATCGCTCAGCATTCTAGTATCCTACCCCTACCCTTCCCCACCTCCGCCACCCCAGAGATTTGATGAGACTGTGTGATGTACTGGCCAGCTCACATGCAGGGATCACTGAGCTGAACGGTGGAAATGTTACCATGGGCAGGAGTCAGACTCTGTGAAATGATGTGGAACACCAGTGCCCATCATCCTCCATCCATAGGTTATCATCCTCCATCCCATTTGGCTGCTACTCCCAACTCAGGGCCCGCACCCTGTAGGACAACATGCAGGTAACACAAAGGAGGCGGTTGGGGGGGTGCGATGTCCGTACCCCTAACCAGTGCCCACCCCCAACCCCAAGTCGGTGAACCTGGAAGCAAACTGTCCAGTGCGTGTTGGCCCTGGCTCACATGTTGTGCAGCCTCCCATGCTTGCCCATGCCCAATGTCCTGCCTATCCTCGACCTCTCCGCATCCTCCTCATTGGACAAGGTCTGGCATTCATCCTCCAGCACGTGCCCCTCTGCTGCGCGATGTTATGGACGGCGCAGCAGGTCACCACAATATGGGTGACCCTCCCAGCGCTCTACTGGAGAGCCCTTCCAGAACCACATCTTCAGGATGCTGAAGCACCACCCGAGCACACCCCTGGTAGCTGCATGGGCATTGTTGTAGCGGGTCTCCGCGTCAGTCTGCCGTCTCCGGATAGGTGTCATCAGCAACGACCACAGAGGATAACCCGTCACCCAGGAATCAACCCCCCACACCCCCAGCCGGGGGTGCACCTCAAAAGCCAGGAACCATTGAGTGAGCCAGGAACCATCGAGTGAGCCAGGATCAAGGCGTCCTGTACGCTGCCTGGGTATCGAGTGCATGATGAGCAGTTCATGGTCACACACTAGCTTCACGTGCATCAAGTAGAACCCGTTTTATTTGTGAAGAGTGGTCTGTCATCTGCAGGTGCTCGTAGGGCGACATGCATCACTCTCTGGACCCGGGGCATCTCGGTGATGGTAGCGAATCCCACTGCCCGGGCATCCTGGTGGGCCCGGTCCACATTAAAGTGGATGTATTGTGCCGACTGGCATTTCGCCTCCATGATAGCACGATGCACCTGTGCACCAAGCTCTGCGAGATCCTGGACAGGTCGCCACTCAGCGCCTGGAAGGATCCCGTGGCGTAGATGTTCAGGGCAACTACAGATTGATGGCCACCAGGAGCAGGTGCCCTCCCTTCACGGTGCCAGGTGTGCCATGATCGGAGTCTTCGACGGCATGCCCAGGCAGGTCTTCAATTGACAGGCGCTGTCGGCACACTAGGTCTCATGCGGCAACTCCTTTGCACCTCCTCCTCCTCCTCAGTGGTTTGTTGGGTGGCCAGCTGTCCATCCTCACCAGCTGCCTCCTTTTCCTCTGTGGCGCACTCCGTTGCTGTAGCTTTCTTCTCCTCAAGCAGCTCCAGCTCGTACAGCCGCAGTGCATCCCAAGGCGGCGGCGACTAGGAGGAAGGCCACTATTGCTGGTTGTATTTCAATATCCATTATCTGCAAGAGGTGAAAGGGCAATATATTAGCATGGTGCGTACCCTGTGCCCAACCAGGTCCACCGAGCTATACAGTGGACCCAGGTGGCACTGTGGTCCCTGCCCCAAAAGTCTCCCTCTCTTCCCTCCCCCCCCAGAAATACTTGCACCCCTGGGGACCTCTGGCCCCGGTGCCCATCCCTGCTGCCAGGGGTACCATCATTTGGCGCTGCCTTGCCAGCTGTACTCTCCGTTACCCCTCTCCGGCGTAAGGGCTACTGTGGGCATTGCCCTTGGGCAGGCCGTATGATGCCCCGCCGGCCGGGGGGGGGGGGTCGACGCCCACGATCACCCCTCTGCATGTCCCACCTCCGCTCTTTCCCTCATGAGCCACAGCACAGGTTTCCTGAATCCTAATGAACCTCGCCATCGGGAACTAACCCCAGTGGAAGTGAAGAATACCAGGTCAGGCCTGCTAATGATATGCAAACGGCATTTACTGTAGAACACTTTACATGCAGAGAAGAACACTTTAACACGAGGCCCGAGAATTTCGATTTGGTGTGAACTTGGCGCCCGCCACAATTTCGGTGACAAAACCGATTCGCCACCCAATCGTCTTTCCCATTTTCGGCATTGGCCAACGGAGAATCCCGCCCATGATGTTTTTCTGCATTTCCAAAGCAAAAAGGGAACTGTGTCCACAAAAGATCAGCCATGTTCTCATTGAATGGTGGAGTGGGCTTGAAAGGCCAGATGGCCTACTCCTGCTCCTAGTTCTTATGTTCTTATGATGTTACCTGTGCGAGTGTCTCACAACCCTGAAGGAGAATTTAAACACTGGTTCTTAGTGGTGTATATTTGTTTGCTTTGGAGCAATGTGAGGAACCAGATCGGTCATTGCAATTTCCCTAGCCATCTCTTTTAGTACCCTGGGATGCATTCCATCAGGGCCAGGAGACTGGTCTACCTTTAGCCCCATTAGCTTGCCCATCACTACCTCCTTAGTGATAACAATCGTCTCAAGGTCCTCACCTGTCATAGCCTCATTTCCATCAGTCACTGGCATGTTATTTGTGTCTTCCACTGTGAAGACCGACCCAAAAAACCTGTTCAGTTCCTCAGCCATTTCCTCATCTCCCTTCTCACCCTCTAAAGGACCAATATTTACCTTAGTCACTCCTTTTTGTTTTATATATTTGCAGAAACTTTCACTATCTGTTTTTATATTCTGAGCAAGTTTACTCTCATAATCTATCTTACTCTTCTTTATAGCTTTAGGAGCTTTCTGTGCCCCCTAAAGATTTCCCAGCCCTCTAGTCTCCCACTGATCTTTGCCACTTTGTATGCTTTTTCCTTCAATTTGATACTCTCCCTTATTTCCTTAGATATCCACGGTCGATTTTCCCTCTTTCGACCGTCCTTCCTTTTTGTTGGTATAAACCTTTGCTGAGCAATGTGAAAAATCACTTGGAAGGTTCTTCACTGTTCCTCAACTATAAAGTTTCACCATAAAGTCTTTGCTCCCAGTCTACCTTAGCTAGCTCTTCTCTCATCCCATTGTAATCTCCTTTGTTTAAGCACAAAACACTAGTGTTTGATTTTACCTTCTCACCCTCCATCTGTATTTCAAATTCCACCATATTGTGATCGCTCCTTCCGAGAGGACCCCTAACTAGGAGATCATTAATCAATCCTGTCTCATTACACAGGACCAGATCTAGGACCACTTGTTCCCTCGTAGGTTCCATTACATACTGTTCTCGGAAACTATCACGGATACATTCTATAAACTCCTCCTCAAGGCTGCCTTGACCGACCTGGTTAAACCAATCGACATGTAGATTAAAATCCCCATGATAACTGCTGTACCATTTCTACATGCATCAGTTATTTCTTTGTTTATTGCCCGCCCAACCGTAATGTTACTATTTGCTAACCTATAGACTACTCCTATCAGTGACTTTTTCACCTTACTATTCCTGATTGCCACCCAAATGGATTCAACCTTATCCTCGATAGCACCGATGTCATCCCTCACTACTGTCCGGATGTCATCCTTAAATAACAGAGCTACACCACCTCCCTTACCACCCACGCTGTCCTTCCGAATAGTTTGATACCCTTGGATATTTAACTCCCAGTCGTGACCATCCTTTAACCATGTTTCAGTAATGGCCGCTAAATCATAGTCATTCACGATGATTTGCGCCATCAACTCATGAACCCGATTCCGAATACTGTGAGCATTCAGGTAAAGTTCCCCCTATGTTGGCTTTTATACCTCTGTTTCGAATCTTAACACCTCTATCAGCGGGGCTCTTAATAATTGTCCATTCCTAATTGCTTTTATGAAGGTGGTGGTGGGTTGCCTTCTGGAACTGCTGCAGTCCACCTGGTGTAGGTACAACCACAGTGCTGTTAGCAAGAGATTTTAAGGATTTTGACCGAGCAACAGTTTACGAATGCCAATATATTTCCAAGTCAGGTGCTCCGGTTTCCTCCCACAAGTCCCGAAAGATGTGCTGTTAGGTAATTTGAACATTCAGAATTCTCCCAGTTTACCCGAACAGGTGCCGGAATGTGGCGACCACGGGCTTTTGACAGGAACTTCATTGTCGTGTTTATGTAAGCCTACTTGTGACAATAAAGATTATTTTTTTAAACTTGCAAGAGATGGTGTTCCCAGGTATCTGCTGCCCTTGTTCTTCTGGGTGATAGAGGTCATAGGTTTGGAAGGAAGCTTGGCAATTTGATGGTGGTGTTTCTTATGTATGGTACACACTGCTACCAGTGTGAAGGTGGTGGAGTGAGTGAATGTTTAAGGTGGCAGATGGATGTTGATCAGGGAGGCTTAGTCCTGGGGAAGGTGCCACAGTTGGAGTGTTATCGGAGTTGCAGCATCCAGACGATATTCCACCACACTCCTGACTTGTGCCTTTTTGATGGTGGATAAGCTTTGGAGAGTCAGGAGGGGAGTTACTCCCTGCAGAGATCCCAACATTTGAACTGTTCTTGGAGCCACGGAATTTGTGTCTGGTCCAGTTAAGTTTCTGGTTTACAATATCAGCCAACATGCAAATTTCTAAATGTATTTAAAAAGTAAATTTTATTGCCTCAAAGATAGATCGCTCCATCTTAACAGAATACATTGTACTTACATTAGTATATTTTCTTTCCTTATTGAAGAGTAAAATATTTTTCAAGATGTGAATAACATGGATATATAAATCTCAATGCATGGATCATATTAGGAAATGTAACATCAGAGCTCAGAGGGAATGTTTACCTAGTAATTTATCTATTTCAGTAAAATATTTGAGCTGCATTTTTACAGTTTTGAATAAAGTTGAGATCAGAGAATGCACACTGTATTAAACACAGGAAGTACATGAAAAACTCAGTAAGTTTGACAGCATTTGTGGAGAAAGAAACGGAGTTAATGTTTCAAATCAATACAACTCTTCTTCACAACGAAGGAAATTTAGAAATTCCTCCAGTTAAATACTTGTAAAGTTATCGTGATTGTCTTTGGCTGCCAGCCACACATTTCTGCCATTGCCGTGGACTTCATTAACCTCCTAAATCCCTACTTTGAAATTAGTCAAGGAGGTGCAAAACCTCAGACATCTTACTTAAACTAGAGCAGACTTCTTTCTCTTACCATTGCTAACTCCTAACTTGTTTCAACCTCCAGAGTGTTCTTTGCCTCTGTTCCCAAAACTCTGCTGCCAACCCCCAAGTCCATGTTTCATTACTTCAAGGTGCAACTTGTTGAATATGCTGAGCTGTCCTCTCATTCCTCTGCAAACTACTTACCAAATTGAAAACCACAACATGCCCGTCTTCTCCCTCACTGACCAACAATTTCATCCTCTCCAAACTTCACTAACTTCCTTTACTCTCGTGGATCCACTCCTCCTTATTCAAATCTCTTCATGCCCTCATCCACCCTCCTACTTCACCAATATTTTCTGCTGTACATACCTGCACGCCATCCATTCTACAAATACTGATTAATTTCTCAATCCCTTCTTCTGTACACAATCACCATTGGCTACTTAGCCACAATGGAATTCTGGATTCCATGCAAAAGCCCCTTCATTTTACCATGATCCTACTTTCAAAAGCTTCCTTAAAACCCTTTTCTTCAAACTTGCCTCGCATCCTCTCCATAGCCTTTGTTCTTGCTTACTATAACTTTTCCATAAAGTGTTAAGATGCTGTTCTCTACATATATGTGTTTAATAGGTAAAATTGTTGTATTAGCCAATATGCATTGTCCTATAAGCTGCCAATCAGAACAAACAACAATTGGCAAATCACAACATAACTTTTTCAATACCACAAGTTACAACTTTATTTTTTAACCAAACAAAGTTGTGTGCAGCATCAATGTTAGCTTGAGTGATATTAAAAGTCGGAGATACATACATTCTATTCACAAATGAAACATAATTCATACTTCTTGCAGTGTATATGGAAACCAGAGATTCTAAGCTTTTTACCTAAGCTCACCGGAGGAAGGAACGGTGCTCCGAAAGCTAGTGATCCGAAACAAACCTGTTGGACTTTAACCTGGTGTTGTAAGACTTCTTACTCTGCTTAACTAAGTATTCTCATTAGCTTGCATGTACCTCAATCTGTGGACAGCAGATATTGATATCCACCAATAAAGCAACAGCTACAAGAACCGCTGTTTACAAACCTCCAGCTCATCAAATTTCAACAACTCCACAGGAAACTAAAAAGCCTGTGCTTTGTGATTTATAATCTAGGGTTTGTAGGCATCATGTGTCCCACAGGTGACAATTTGGATGCCAGAGGCAGTTAGGGTGATGACTGCTACACTGTTGTCACAATCAATACTTGCCCATCATCTAAAAATTTGAAAAAAATGTATCAGCTGCCAAGTAAATCTTGAGCCCCACATACTATTGCTCAGAATCATCATATATTACAAGATTCAGGATATACTCCATATCATGTTCTTTTCACTGCGATTAATGGAAAACTTACCTTTAATAATATTTACCATTTAGGCTTCCCAAAATTAATACGCATGAAGCTTCTGCATCAAGCCAACTATAGAAAAAAAAACAGCAAATCTCTGTTCTATCCGTACTGATGTTTTCCCGTACTCCAACTAGATAGCTGTATAAATGTATACGGGGCTGGTTTAGCAGAGTGGGCTAAACAGCTGGCTTGTAATGCAGAACAACGCCAGCAGCACGGGTTCAATTCCCGTACTGGCCTCCCCGAACAGGCGCTGGAATGGGGCTTTTCACAGTAGCTTCATTGAAGCCTACTTGTGACAATAAGCGATTATTATTATTATTATTAAATGTCAGAAAATAAACGATAAAGCAGACTCACTGTAATCGATATGCCAAGGCCTTCATGATCCTCTTTGACCAACAATACTTTCCGAATTGGCCCAACACCTTGGTTCTTCCTTACGATATCTGGGCCCTATTTCAGGAAGAAAAACAGTAAATTTCTGAACATGAAAATCAAAATATGTTGTCAAGGTAATAGCCTTTAAATTCTTACTGGAAGAATGTACAATTGAAAAAATATGCTTAACACTATTATACTCACTTGTCAAATAAAAAGTGGATGGCTTAGAGTTTTTTATTTAATGTTGACTGAAATGATTTATAACCCATTGAACCATTAAGAACATAAGGCTTTAGTGAAATCTAATCTTGTTACAACCAATGATAAATTAGTGACTGCAATCAAACAATCCGACAGAGTAATCATTAAAAACATGGGTTCAATTTAAGAAGCTAAGAATGCAACAATATTATTTTGGTTACAGAATTCTCATTATTCAAGAATTCTAGCACTGCTAGAGATTGTTTACATAGGTAATATATATGATGCTCATCCCCAGTAAAGTGTGGTGCCCACAAATTGAATACAAGCTGCTTTTCTATATGAATTGCTTTCAAAGAGATATGTGAAACATAATTAGAGCTGTAGGAATTCATTAAATGATTTAGAACTTGCAGGAATCATTCAGCCCATCGACTGAATTGGTCTATTCTAATGCCATTTCCCTATATTCCGTTTTATTCTTTCTTTTCAAATACTTAACCAATTCCTTTTTAAATTAAGTTGTCATTATAACATGAACTACTGGTGGTCAAGTTTTCCATGTTGGGTTGGGCAAATTTTTCATTCTAGTTTTAATAACAGGGCCAGGGGTACGGCGATTTTAATCAACAAAAAGTCCAATTCTCCTCATCCCAAATCGTGGCTGACCCAAGCGGTCGATATCTCATTGTATGCAGCTCCCTATTGAACACCCCGATAGTTCTGGTTAACGTCTATGTTCCTAATTGGGATGATGTGAACTTCATCAACTCTTTGTTACCTTCCTCCCCAACGTTAACATACACGATCTTATTTTAAGAGGCGAATGAAATTGCACCCAAAATTGGATTGCTCAAAACACAAATCTCATGTCCCATTGGTGATGACCAGGGGTTTGTCTTCCGTCATGGCTCAGATGGGACAGGTAGACACCTGGCATTTTTTTTTTACATCAGAATGACAGGGAATTCTCCTTTTTCTCTCATGTTCACCATGTACTGTCGCATTCATTTTATCATTCTGGAAAGGGCTCTCCTCCCATCGGCAGAGGCGGTTGAGTTGGGGGTTGGTTTACCTCACTTGGCTCAACAGCTGGTTCGTGATGCAGAGAAAGGCCAGCAGCAGGGGTTCAATTGCCGTACCGGCTGAGGTTATTCATGAAGGTCCGCTTTCAAAGTTGCCTGAGGTGGGATGATCCTCAGGTTAAATCACCACCAGTCAGCTCTCCCTCTAAGGAAAAAGCAGCCTATGGTCATCTGGGACTATGGCGACTTTACCTTACCACGTGCAATCTCTTGACCACGTCCCACACTTCGCTAATCTGTTGCTGTAGTCCGGCTTCACCCAACGTACATCCTCGAGGTTGGATGCTACTTTGTTGGCTGAAAAAATTTTTATTACATGCCTGTCCACCTCTATTGATGACTACATTAAATTAAATAGATCCAACTCCATCTCCCCTACCATGCTGTGGGAGGCTCTTAAGACCGTCCTGGTGGCGGTGGTAATGGTGGTGGGGGAAGGGGGGAGATTATTTCTTATAGTGCACATGAACTAAAGATGAAGAAATTATATAAGCATACGCTGGCGAACACCATTTAGAGGTAGATTACCAGTATTTATTCGTCCCTCCGGAATTATATGCATGCAGGCCCAGTACTGACCACCAACAAGGCCGTACGTCTGCTCCAGAACTCCGGGGTACTTTCTACGAATATGGGGAGAAGGCTATTGTCTTTTAGTACACTAACTTAAACTTCAATCGGCCTCCCGTGAGATCCGCCAGATGCTCAACCTGGGTGGTAACTTTGAATCCGCCGCTCTCCAGGTCAAGGCGGCTTTTTCATCTTCCTACTGTGACCTGTATAAATCTGAGCCTCCCGCAGACAAGTCGATCATGGCTGATTTCCTGGACCGTCTGCCCATCCAACATCTGTTTTAATAGTCAAGAGTAGGTAGTTGGGCTCCCCATTGCCCTGAAGAGATTTTAAAATGCATTGGTCTCGTGCAGGCTTATAAGGCCTCTGGCCCAAATGGCTTTCCGATCGAGTTTTAGAAGAAATTTTTGGAATAACTCATACCTTTGCTGTTTGATATGTTCACCGACTCCCTAACCCACAGTTGCTGCCTTCAATCCTTATTCAAGCCTCTATTTCCTTGCTCCTTAAGGAGGACAAGGACCCGAGCGAATATGGTTCATTCCAACCCATCTCGCTCTTAGATGCAGATGTTAAGCTGTTCGCCAAGGTTTTGGTGATCTGGTTGGAACCTTGTTTCCAAGAATAATTTCACAGGACCAAACAGGATTTTTAAAGGGCCGTCAGTTTCCAGCTAATATTGTCACCTCTTGAATGTTAGACTTTCTCCCTCTTCTGTGTCCAACTCAGAGGTAATAGCATCTCTAGACACAGAGAAAGCATTTGACAGAGCAAAATGAGATTATTTGTTTGAAATTTTTGGAAGATTTGGATTCGGCCAAAAGATTTGCCTCATGGATCTGCTTACTATACAATGCCCCCACTGCCAGCATTCACACAAATATTTTATATTTTGCCTACGTCCCCTTGTTTAGGGGCACTAGCAGGGCTGCCCGCTCTCCACTTTTATTTGCCCTGACAATACATCCTCTCGATGAAGAGGTAATAATCGGTACGGGGTGGAATATCTGGTATCACTTTATGTAGATTACCTACTTTTATACATTACAGATCCAATTCCCTCCTTCAATGATGTAGTGAAGACAGCCTTTGGTTCCTTCTCTGGCTACAAATTAAATCTAGGCAAGAGTGAATGTTTGATTTGATTTGATTTATTGTTACATGTACCGAAGTACAGTGAAAAGTATTTTTCTGCAGCCGAGGGGACGTACACAGTACGTATATAGTAGACAAAAGAATCGTCAACAGAGAACATTGACAAATGGTACATCGACAAACAGTGATTGGTTACAGTGCGGAACAAGGGGCCAAAGCAAATACATGAGCAAGAGCAGCATTGGGCGTCGTGAATAGTGTTATTACAGGGAACAAATCAGTCTGAAAGGGAGTCGTTAAGGAGTCTTGTAGCTATGGGAAAGAAGCTGTTCCTATGTCTAGATGCGAGAGTCTTGAGAGTTCTGTACCTTCTGCCTGATGGAAGGGTCTGGAAGAAGGCAATGCCTGGGTGGGAGGGGTCTCTGATAACGCTGTCTGTCTGTCTGTATACAGAATCAATGTGGGGGTGACAAGCTTATGTGATGCGCTGGGCTGAGTTCACCACACTCTGCAGTTTCTTGCGATCTTGGACCGAGCAGTTGCCATACCAGGCTGTGATGCTCTCTCTATCCGGATATCTCAGATCGCACATCTGTAGAGGCTTGTGAGAATCGATGCAGACCTGCCAAATTTCTTTAGCTTCCTTAGGAAGTAGAGACGTTGTTGGGCTTTTGTGACTGTTGCATCAACGTGAGTGGACCAGGACAGACTATTGGTGATGGTGACCCCCAGGAACTTAAAGCTATCGACCATCTCCACTTCGGAGCCATTGATGCAGACGGGAGTGTGTGTCGTGCTACGCTTCCAGAAGTCGATGATCAGTTCCTTGGTCTTTCCAGCATTTAGAGAGAGGTTGTTTTCGGTTCACCATGCAACCAAGTGATTTATCGCCCTCCTGTTGTCGGATTCGTCTTTTTTCGATTAACCCCATGGAAGACGAGCCCATTTAGACATATTACCCTTTCGCCTCTCCCGTACAAGTTGCCGTTACTTGGGGGTCAAGGTGTGTGGGGAAATGGGCCAGGGTTTAGAAAACTCCAAAGTATATTATGGAGGTCACCTGACCTATAACTGTTTATTGATTTTGGTTACGATGAGCACAAGAGCCTGCCTTTCAGGTGTTATTCAACAGAATGCTTAGACGCTTTTACTCAAAAAAACAAGCTTTATTCTAAGAATTGAGTTAACATTTGTATAAACACACACAGTAAAAACTTTTTGCAACTCCAAACATAAAGACCCCACACAGCTACAGTAATCTATGTATAACCCTTAATGATTTCCCCCTTAACTGTTCCAATTCAATAACAAGATCCCATAAACCAAAAAACCCTTTTTACCAAAACAGTAGGTAACTATAATCATTGGGTATCTTCCTTGGAATATCTCTTTAAAATTGAAAATAGAGACACAGGTCAAAATATTTCTCTGTCTGAGTACAGCAGCCAAATATGAAAACGAAAGTAAAAATTCAGAGCCACAAACCAGCTCCAAAACTCAAAGCGAAAATAAAAACTCAAGAGAGCCTCAGCCCAGCACCACCACACAATGACATTACTGAAGCCAAGTGATAAGACAAAAACATTTCTTAAAGGGACACTCCCATGACAAAATCTGAATTAGTTGGGTTGGAGATGAAATACAAGCTTGTATTGTTCGGAGTCAAATGTCAGATTATACATTTGCAGTTTGGCAGTGATAAAAGTGAAAAGTTACACCAGCCTTTCAGGATCCAGATTGCAAAGGTGCACAGTCAGCAAGTTAGATACCATTGTGGGTGCTGGTACGGCGCACCATTCAGAAGTCACAATTCATAACTTGGAAGCCAATTCAGGGCAGAGAGGAAGGCAGTACCAGAAAGTGCAGGTTAAAAAGCTCTTGGTGTATGTGGTGTTCTCTCTCTCTTCTTTGTTCTCTTTCCAATGTTCTCTTTCCATTGCCCTGCTGGGTTTGTGTTTCTTTTGTTTGTATTTGAACGTGCACTAACCTAGTTTTGCAATATACTCAATCTCAAACTACCATCGGACATCGTCTCTTATTAGAAAATAAGAGATCTTACAGGGTAGCCCACAATTGGGCCTCACTCCACAAATCAAATCATTCCAGCCTGATGAGCAATGTTAGAACGGACCGAGAGATGGAACAATGTTTCTCTCTCTTTGGCTGGCAGTATTCAAACAATAAAAATGAACATACTCCCTAGATTTCTCTTTTTCTTTGAATGCCTACCCATTTTCCTACCCAAATCCTTTTTTTGTTAAGATTAATAAATTAATATCCACTTTTATCTGGCCAGGCAAGAGTCCCAGAACCGGCAGTGGTCTACTCCAGAGGGAAAGACAAACAGGGGACTTGGCCCTCCCAAATTTATTCTTTTATTACTGGGCCGCCAATGTCCAAAAATGCTTACTGTGGGTCAGCAATCCTGGTTCAATCTTGGGTCAAATGGAGGCTCATTCTTATACTACATCCACTCTCCTAGCCATAGTTACTGCACCATTGCCCTTTTCTCCCACTAGACTTGCCGCAAATCCAGTGGTGGTCTCCTCTCTTAGAATCTGTAACCAGTTCCAACAACATTTTAAACTTCTGTCCTTGTCTTCACTTGCTCCTATCTGTAATAACCACTTTTTCTTACCTTTCGGGGCTGGTAATTTGTGGAAATTGAAAGGACTCAGGATCTTTCGCATCCTGCTCATGGAGAAGAGGTTTGCCAGCTTTAACGAATAAATTTCAGTTAAAGTTCGCAATGTCACTCGTATGGCTTTCCCTTACTATTCTTTGGCTCCACCTTTCACCTTACTAGAGAGGAGTCTATCTTCGGCTCAACCGGGCAAGGGGGGGGGGTTCAACCTCAGTCCTATATGGCCACATTTGTTTATCTGATCACTCCCCACTGAACGGGGGTGAGGGCGAAATGGGAACTACACCCTGCACTCAAAAGCGAGGTTTGGAGAGAGGCCCTATACAGGGTCAACTCCACATCCTCATACGCCTGGTTAAGCCTAATTCAGTTCAAAGTGCTACATAGGACACACTTGACCAAGGCAAGGATGGGTGTTTTTTTGCAAAAGTTGTGAACAGATGTGTCCATTGTTCACTTCGCCCTGCACATCACATGCATATGTTTTAGACCTGCCCTGGACTCGCCAGCTTCTGGCTTTCCTTCTTTAACACTATGTCTTCTATTCTCTGATTAGAATTACAGCCATGCCTGTTGGTGGCCAGATTTGAGGTTTCGGACTCTCTGGTAGTTCACCCTGGGACAGAGGTGGACCTTACCGCCTTTATTCCACTGATAGCTTAAAGGTGATTCTGCTCAGTTTGAAGTCCCTCGCACCACCCAGCGCCTCTGGTTGGACGGGATGAAATGTTCTTTTTGTATTTGGAGAACAGGGGCTTTGTTGAGAGATTCCACCTGAAATGGCAACCATTTATCTCCTTTTTTAAAGATCTAGTCACCGTCGGCTGATAGGGATTTGGGGTATGGAGTTTAAATTATTTTCTTTTTCCTATATTTGCAATAATTCTTGTTCTGTACCTGATTTGCATTGTTTATTGCTTTTGTTGTGTTATTTGTTACTTGTAAAAAACTGAAAATCTAATAAAATATGTATATTTTTTGACATCACCATCAGTTAACTATCTCTATCAAAAGGGGAGAGCAGTCTATGATCCTTGAAGACAATGGAAACTTTCATTTTCGGTCCTGTGTTGGAGCTTCACCAGGTTGATTTTTGTTTGGTATGCTTGGTGTTGCTCCTGGCATGCCCTCCTGCACGTTTCATTGAACCAGGGTTGATTTCATGGCTTGACGGTAATTCTGACAATTCTGTTGCTGCTGATGGCCCACAGCGCCTCATGGATGCCTTGAGTTGCTAGATCTGTTTGAAGTCAAGCCCATTTAGCATGGTGGTAGTGCCACACAATACAATGGTTCTATCATCAATATGAAGACGGAACTTTGTTGCACAAGGACTGTGCGGTGGCCACTCCTACCGATACGGTCATGGACAGATTTATCAGCAGCAGATAGGTTGGTGAGGATGAGGTTCAAGGTGCAGCACGGTGGTGCCCCACGTCACCGAGGGCCCAGGTTCGATTCTGGCCCCAGGTCACTGTCTGTGTGGAGTTTGCACATTTTTCGCATGTCTGCATGGGTCTCACACCCACAAACCAAAGTTGTGCAGGGTAGATGGATTGGCCACGCTAAAATTGCCTCTTAATTAGAATTTTAAAAAAGAACTAAAAATAAAAAAAGAGGATGAGGTTAAGTACTTTTTTCCCTCTTTTTGGTTTCCTCACCACTGCCGCAGCTACGTTCTTTAGGGCTCGACCAGCTCCGTTTGTGTTAGTACTAACAAGCCACTCTTGGTGATGGACATTGAAGTCCACCAACCAGAGTACATTCTGTGTCCTTTCCACCCACAGTAGTTCCTCCCAAGTGGTGTTCAACATGGGGGACCACTGACTCATCAGCTGACGTGGATGGTATGTGTTACTCAGCGGGAGGTTTCCTTGTTATGTTTGACCTGGTACCACCAGACATCATGGGGTCCAGAGTTGATGTTGAGGAATCCCAGGGCAACTCCCTCCTGAATGTATACCACTGTGTCACCACCTCTGTTGGATCTGACCTGCTGGTGAGACAGGTGGTGATATCTGGGACATTATCTGTAAGGTGTGATATTGCGAGTATGACTGTGTCAGCTGTTGTTTGACTAGTCTCGAAGACACCTCTCCCAATTTTGGCACAAGCCCCCAGGCATTAGTAAGGAGGACTTTGCAGGGCTGGGTTCGCTGTTGTCATTTCTGGTACCTAGGTTGATGCCGATTTCATTCATTTGTGTTGTATTCTATGGGGATACATAGGGGAATGGGACTGACTGATTAATAAGGGGATCGGGGTTACGGGGAGAAGGCAGGAGAATGGGGATGAGAAATATCAGCCATGATTGAATGGCAGAGCAGACTCGATGGGCCGAGTGGCCTAATTCTGCTCTTCTGGACTGGTTTGCTCTCCAGGGAGCCAGCATGGATCAGATAGGCAAAAGTGCCTCATCCTGTTCTACAATGAATACAGTGAATATTAATATGAAATTAATCAAAACATTTAAAAATAGTACTTGACAATTACTTAAAATAGAAAATAAGGCCATAAGACCACAAGATGGAGGAGCATAATTTGGCCATTTGGCCTTTCGAGTCTGCTCCGCCATTCGATCAGGGCTGATATTTTCCTCATCCACATTCTCCTGCCTTCTCCCCATAACCTCTGATCCCCTTATTAATCAAGAAATCTCCTTATTAATCAAGAACACCAGATTTGTGCTTGAAGTGCTTTTCCCTCCAGGGCTACAGATCAGAAGCTGGAAGGTGGAATTCGACTGAAAGTTCTTATGCTCGAAGAAAGAACCAATGAGCAGCAGTGGGCAATTTAGCCTCTCGAGACTTCTCCACCGTTCAAAACGATCATGGCCTCAATTCCACCATCTTCCCCGTTCTCTGTAATCCTTCAGCCCATTACTAATTAAAAATTTGTCTAACTCCTCCTTAAATTTACTCACTGTCGCAGCATCCACCGAACACCCCTTATCCACCGATAAGGGGTAGCAAATTCCACAGATTCACGACCCTTTGGGAGAAGTAGTTAGTCCTCATCTCGGTTTTAAATTTGCTACCCCTTATCCTGAGACTATGACCTTTCGTTCTAGAATGCCCCACAAGAGGAAGCTTCCACAGGGCAGCATGGTAGCACAGTGGTTAGTACAGTTGCTTCACAGCTCCAGGGTCCCAGGTTCGATTCCCGCCTTGGGTCACTGTCTGTGCGGAGTCTGCACGTTCTCCCCATGCCTGCTGGGTTTCCGCCGGGTGTACCGGTTTCCACCCACAGTCCAAAGATGTGCATGTTAGGTGGATTGGCCATGTTAAATTACCCTCAGTGTCCAAAAATGTTAGCTGGGGTTACTGGGATAGGGTGGAGGCTTGGGCTTAAGTAGGGTGCTCTTTCCAAGAGCCAGTGCAGACTCGATGGGCCGAATGGCCTCCTTCTGCACTGTAAATTCTATGATTCCACATCTACTTTATCCACACCTTTCATCATCTTATTTACCTCAATTCGATCTCCCCACATTCTTCCAACTACTCGAGGCTATAGGCCTAAACTGCTCAATCTCTCTTCATAAGACAAACCCCTCATCTCTGGAATCAATCCAGTGAAACTCTTCTGAACTGCCTCTAATGCCATTACATATTTTCTCAAATAAGGGGACAAAACTGTGCACAATACTCCAGGTGCAGTCTTACCAATGACTTGTTCAATGGCAACAACACTCCCTTACCTTTATACTCTATTCCTCTAACTATAAATGCCAACATTCCATTCACTTTCTTTATTACCTGCTTTACTGCCTGCTAGTCTTCTGCGATTCATGCACGAGGACACCCAGATCCCTCTGCAATGGAGTATTCCAAAGTCTCTCCCCATTTAGATAATAAGTTGTTGTTCCATTTTTCTGACCAAAATGGATGCTTCACTTATCCACGTTAAACTTCATCTGCCACATTTTGGCCCACTCACCTAACCTATTTATATCCATTTGTAAGGTTATTTCCTCATTGCAACTTACTGTCCCACCTATAAAAAAAAAAGCATGGGAAAAGATGGGAAAATGGGTTGGAATTAGATAAAGACAGGAACATGGGAAAAGGAAAAATGTTAATCGACCCTAAACTGAGCATGGTTTCAAAATGTTAAACGGGCTTATCATGTGCCAAAATTTAAGCTTTTCAGTTGGTTTTGAGGGCTCTTATGAAAGTTAAATAAGAGCAGTACAGGCAAACTAACAATCAAGATTATACAGTCTTGGCAGTAATATGAAGTTCCTAACAGCAAAAACGTAATGAAAAGACAGATGCAGTCACAGATAAACAGCCCAAGTGTGCAGTACTATTTGAGATGTCTAGGGGCATATATGCAAGTCCAATAACTGGAGCACCACTTTAGCCTGGGGAGTTGCTTCAATGTCTGGCTTTGGGGTTCTAATTCATAAAATTTATAGTATTGTTACACTGCACAGGAGGTCATTTAGTTCACAGTTTCCACATTGACTATTTGTAAGAGCTACTCAGCTAGTCCCACTCACCATCCTTTATCCAAAGCCCTGCATTGTTTATGTTTTTTCAGATAATTATCCAATTCTCTTTTGAAAGACAGCTTGAATCTGCTTCCTCCAAATTCTCAGGCATTGCATTCCAAACCACTGCTCACTCACTGCTTAAAATGTTTTTGCTCTAAGACCATATGATATAGTAGCAGAATTAGGCCATTCGGCCGATATTTTTCTCATCTCCATTCTCCTGCCTTCTCCCCATAACGCCTGATCCCCTTATTAATCATGAACCTATCTATCTCTGTATAAAAGATCATGGGTGGCACGGTAGCACAGTGGTTAGCACTGTTGTTTCACAGCGCCAGGGTCCCAGGTTCGATTCCCAGCTTGGGTCACTGTCGGTGCAGAGTCTGCATGTTCTCCCAGTGTCTGCGTGGCTTTCCTTCCACAAGTCACGAAAGACGAGCTGATAGGTAATTTGGACATTCTGAATTCTCCCTCAGTGTACCCGAAAAGGTGGCGGAATGTGGCAACCAGGAGATTTTCACAGTAACTTCATTGGAGTGTTAATGTAAGCCTACTTGCGACAAGAATGATTATTATTAGACACTCAGTGATTTGGCCTCCACAGCCTTCTTCGGCAAAGAGTTCCACAGATTCACCACCTTCTGGCTGAAGAAATTCCTCCTCATCTGTTTTAAAAGATCGTCCCTTTAGTCTGAAATTGTGTCCTCTGGTTCTAGTTTTTCTCTACAAGAGTGGAAACATCCTCTCCACATCCACTCTATCCAGGCCTCACAGTATCCTGTAAGTTTTCAGTAGACCTCTCGACACGAAAGCTAACATTGCATTTGCCTTCCTAACTGCCGACTGAACCTGCACGTTAACCTTAAGAGAATTGTGAACAAGGACTCCCAAGTCCCTTTGTGCTTCTGATTTCCTAAGTATTTCCCCATTCAGAAAATAACCTGTGCCTCCATTCCACCTTCCAAAGTGCATAACCTCACACTTTTCTACATTGTATTCCATCTTTGTGGAGTCTGCACATTCTCCCCGTGTTTGCGTGGGTTTCCTCCAGGTGCTCCGGTTTCCTCCCACAGTCCAAAGATGTGCAGGTTAGGTGGATTGGCTATGCTAAATTGCCCTAGTGTCCAAAAAAGGTGAGGTGGGATTACAGGGATAGGGTGGAGGTGTGGGGATAGGGTTGAGGGATGGGTTCAGGTAGGGTGCTCTTTCCAAGTGCCGGGGCAGACGCGATGGGCCGAATGGCTTCCTCTGCACTGTAAATTCTATGATTATCTGCCACTTCTTTGCCCACACTCCTAGCTTGTTTAAATCCTTCTGCAGCCCCCTTGCTTCCTCCAAATGCTGCCTTTGGGCAGCACGGTAGCACAAGTGGATAGTACTGTGGCTTCACAGCGCCAGGGTCCCAGGTTCCATTCTCTGCTGGGTCACTGTCTGTGCGGAGTCTGCACGTTCTCCCCTTGTCTGCGTGGGTTTCCTCCGGGTGCTCCGGTTTCCTCCCACAGTCCAAAGACGTGCAGGTTAGGTAGATTGGCCATGATAAATTGCCCTTAGTGTCCAAAAAGGTTAGGAGGGGTTACTGGGTTAAAGGGATAGGGTGGAAGTGAGGCCTTAAGTGGGCCGGTGCAGACTCGATGGGCCGAATGGCCTCCTTCTGCACTGTGTGTTCTATGTTCATTGTTCTATGTTCTAATACTACCTGCCCCTCTACATCTGCATACTTAGCAACAGTGCCTTCAGTCCCTTCTTCCAGATTACTAATGTATATGGTGAAAAGTTGTGGCCCCAGCACAGACCCCGGAGGCACACCACTAGTCTCTGGCTGCCATCCTGAAAAAGACCCCTTTATCCCCATTCTCTGCCTTCTGTCAGTCAGCCAATCCTCTATCCATGCCAGGATCTTGCCTTTAAGTGTAGTCTCCTATGCGGCACCTTGTCAAAGGCCTTCTGGAAATCGAAATAAATCAGGTCCACTGGTTTTCCTTTGTCGAACTTCCTTGTTACTTCCTCAAAGAACTCTAACAGATTTGTCAGACATGACCTCCCTTTGACAAAGCCGTGCTGACTCAGTCCTATTTCATCATGCACTTCCAAGTACTCCACGATCTCATCTTTAATAATGGACTCTAAAATCTTACCAATGACCGGCCTATAATTTCCCATCTTCTGCCTTCATCCCTTCTTAAACAGCGGTCTTACATTAGCCACTTTCCAGTTCTCTTCCTGCCTCCAGTGATTTCTGAAATTTCACCACCAATGCCTCCACAATTTCCACAGCTATTTCTTTTAGAACCCTGGGGTGTAGTCTATCCGGTCCAGGTGATTTATCCACCTTCAGACTCCAGTTTCCCCAGAACCTTCTCCTTACTGATGGCCACTGCACTCACCTCTGCCTCCCACTGTCATCCCACTAGTGTCTTCTACTGTGAAGACTGATGCAAAGTAACTATTCAGTTCGTCTGCCATTTCTTTGTTTCCCATTATTACTTCTCTAGTCACATTTTCCAGTGGTCCAATGTCTATTTTTGCCTCTCTCTTACCTTTTATATATTGAAAAATCTCTTCCTATCTTCTTTTATATTACCAACTAGCTTGCACTCATATTTCATCTTCTCCCCCTTACTGCTTTTTTAGTTGTCCTCTGTTCGCTTTTAAAGACTTCCCAATCCTCTGGCTTCCCACTAATCTTGGACACCTTGTATGCTTTTTCTTTTGCTTTTATGCTGTCCTTGACTTCCCTCATCAGCCATGGATGCCTTGTCCTCCCCTTAGTATGTTTCCTCCTCCTTGGGATGAATTTCTGTTGTGTCTCCCAAATAACCCCCAAAAGCTCCTGCCATTGCTGCTCCACTGTCTTCCCTGCTACGTTCCTTTTCCAATCAACTCTAGCCAGCTCCTTCCTCATGCCACCTCTGTTTTTTGTCAATCACCTTAAATTGGTGTTTTCCGGTTCTCAGCTTGCCCAGGTTCCTCATGATATTGAACATCTCATCAAATCTCTTCTCAACTTTCTCTGCTCTAAAGGGAACACCCTCAGCTTCACCAATCTACCCTCACAACTGACATCTCTCATTCCCAGAACAATTCTCGTAATCTTTACTGCATCCTTTCCAATCCTTTCAGACCCTTTCCAAAGTGTGGTGCCAAAGATTGGAAATAACAGTTGTGGCCGAACCAATGTGTTTTGGGATACATCTTTTTTTTAAATTTAGAGTGCCCACTTCATTTTTTAATTAAGGGGAAATTTAGCGTGGCCAATCCACCTACCCTGCACATCTTTAGGTTGTGGGACATAACCTATGCAAACACAGGGAGAATGTGCAAACTCCACATGGACAGTGACCCAGGGTCATAACCACTGCGCCACCCTGCAGCCTCCTTAAAGATACATCTTGATAAGCAAGGGGGTGAAAGGTTATATGGTGTAGGCAGGAATGTGGAGTTGAGTTACAATTAGATCAGCCATAATCAAACAGAATGGCAGAGCAGGCTCGAGGGGCAGAGTAGACTATCCTGCTCCTAATTTGTGTGTTCATTTATTCTTACATACCATACCTTCCTTGCTTTTGTATTCTATGTCTATTTATAAAGTCCAAGATCATGTATGCTTTATTGACTACTTTCTCAACACATCCTAGCACTATCAAATGATTTGTGCACAAACATCCCTTGGTCCCTCTGATCCTGCACCACCTTTAGAGTTATATCCTTTATGTTGTATTGCTTTTTTCATTCTGTTCACTAAAATGTATCCCTTCACTGCATTAAATTTCATCTGGCATGTTCCTGCCTATTCCACCAGGATGTTGGTATTGGCTCAAAGTCTGAAACTATCTTCACAGTTTACTATGCTTTAAAGTTTTATGATCATCTGCAAATGTTGAAATTGTCCCCCAAATCTAGGTCATTATTTTGATCAAGAAAACAGTGCCCCTAATGCCAATTCTTGAGAAGCCCCACCATACACTCGCCTCTAGTCAGAAAGCCACTCGCCTCTAGTCAGAAAGCCAAACATTCACCACTACTGTGTTTGCTGTCACTCAGCCAACTTCAGACCAATACTGCCACTGTCCCTTTTACCCCATGGCTTCAGTTTTGCTGATAGGCCTCTAATGTTGCATTTTATCAAATGCCTTTTCGCAGTCCATGTCTCTCACAACCAGCACATTACCTTCATCAATTCTCTTTGTTGCTCCATCAAACTAAATTAGTTAAGCAGGATTTTACATAAACTTGCTTTCCTTAATTAATCCACATTTGCCCAACTGACTCAAGATTTTTTCCTCCCTCAGATTATCGTTTATACATAAAAAATAAGAGCAGCAGGAGGCCTTTTGGCCCTTCGAGCCTGCTCCCGAATTATCAATTAGGTAATTATTGATTATCGAAAAACTTTCTAACTACGGAGGTTAAGCTAACTGGCATGTAGCGGCTGGGTCTCTCCTTACTCCCCGTTCAAAAAGGGTGCAACATTTGGAATTCTCCAATGAACAGCATTACCCTGTATTGAAGGAGAATTAGAAGAGTATGGCCAGTGCCTCCGTAATTTTCACCCTTACTTCATTCAGTATCCTCCAATGCAGCTGATCCAGTCCTGGTGACATATCAACATTAAATATATTCAGTCTTTAGAATATCTCCTCTTCAGTATTTTGTAGCCCACCAAGTGACTGAACTACCTCCTCTTTAACTGTGACTTTAGCAGCATCTCCTTCCTTGGTAAAGAAAGTTGCAAAGTTATAATTTAGTCCTCAGTCATGCCCTTTGCCTCCATGCATAAATCCCCTAATTGCACAGCTCCAGAGGATTTTCATTCTTTGGAAAGTTTTGAACTAACACACAAATAAATATTATCTTTAATTGGAAGTCTGAAAATTTAAATTTTACTTACATGCCCAGGCGGTATGGGCAGGGGACGTTTCGGGTCATTGCGCCCTCGACATGCCCTAATAACAGTTTTATGTCTATGAAGATGTATTTCTGCTTCTAGTTGGTTCCACAGTTTGTCATGAGCAGGTCCTTTCATATCTCGACCCAAAAGTTGGATTTGTTGCACTCTACACAAAATATTAGAAAGATTGATGTCAGGGTGAGAAAGGGGAAAAATATGTACAGACAGCAGTTGATTGCTGGGAAGTATGTTTCCCGAGGTGTTTATGTATTGTAACCTGTTTTGATACATGTTTGTAATAAAATGCATTAAAAACAAAGAAAGATTGATGTCTTTGCCCTTAAATGCATCAACAAAAGCAAGATTGCCTGCTTGCCGAACCAATGCCTGACCGAGTTAAAACTATGTTCCATCTTAATGGGAACATCAACTGTACCATGAAATCAAAATAGAAAATGCTGAAAATGTAGTGTGAATATTTGTGAGAGCTCAAGACAGTAAGGTATTTCAGGTGTGAGCATTTCACCTTCAAATGCTGAACATTGTTGTGAGTTGTCAACATTTTCTATTTATATTTCTCATGTTGAACAAAGTCCCATAATGATTGCGTTTAGCTGCGTATTCTCTGGCGCATGTAGCGCCGAGAAATACAACGCTATAAAATGGCATCCTGGTTAGAGGGCCTCAGTGGGAACGCGCGGCTGGGGCCACACATAGCACCATTTTGTGCGTTAGATCTCGCAAGGTGTTGCGAGCTGGGTAGATCCCAAGAGATGGGTCTCCCAGCTTCTATCGGCCATGCTGCAGCTTTTCATGCACAGTGTGGCGGTTCAATCGCACTCTATATATAAAACATACATTGTTCGTCATTGAAAAAGTATATGCATTCCACTTTTCAGTTCAAATAGAATGCTATTGTATAACACCTTTGCAGCTTAAAATGAAAAGAGAAGTTAAATTGCTTTATTTGTTTAATTAGTTAACATAGAGAAATTTAAAAATAGATCAGAAAATCTCAGCCTTGCTTTCTGTTGCAAATTAATAGTCATCAAGAGTGACCCCTCACCTGCCCGCCAGCTCCTTATCCAGGTATTTAGCAGCCAACCTTGCACCATATACCTCAGCTTGTAGAACTGCTATATGACGACGCAAGGCTTCGTTCTCCTTTCTGAGCAGTTTGACATCAGCTTCTAGCTTTGCTTCCTTCACTTTTTCTTTTTTATTGGATTCTAATTCTTTCTCCTTTCCAGAAAAATATAGACATTAGTTACCAACACAGGTAATTGACCTCATTAGAACATAGTATAAAAGCAAATTAGCTAGAATCTGGAACCAAAGAGAAAATGCTGGAAAATCTCAGGTCTGGCAGCATCTGGAGGGAGAGAAAAGAGCTAATGTTTGGAGTCCAGATGACCTTTGACAAGGGTCATCTGGACTCGAAACGTTAGCTCTTTTCTCTCCCTACAGATGCTGCCAGACCTGCTGAGATTTTCCAGCATTTTCTCTTAGAACATATAGTGTCCTTAGCAGTCACAAGCATTGCCAAAATTGTGATACCTCTGCACTGCACAAAATCAAAGTCAAAATCTAAAGAAGGATTAGACTGACTTTGGCTCAAATGTGACAAGACAACCCAAGTCTCCAACAAAATGTTCTGACAAATGACTCAAATTAGAAGAAAAATGCTATTTTACGAGACTGCAATACCAATAGGTAAAGCACAGCTTCAAACTTGAAAATAGAAGTTAGCAATACGAAAACATAAACAATAAAATGTACTCCATCTCGCCATCTTGCTTTATAATCCTTAGGTTGTGGAAAAACATGTATGGACTAATAGCAAATATGCAGGAATTGGAAGAATACATAATTAACCTCACATTATTGTAAGCATCACACAGTCTAAGTCTAGTGGCTGTTATGACCATCATATGCAGCTCAAACGACAAAGGTTACTCATTGCACTTAGAAGCATTTATAAAGATTACCTTTTTCTGAGAAATGACACAAACGAAGAAATGTGCAGTGAACTTTTTTTGATGCTAACATTACTTTGAAATGCAGATTTCCTTTTTTTGTTAAACTGATCGGTTGTATCTAGATTAAAACCTTCTGTAAAAATGTGTAAAACTTTTTTAAAAATAAATTTAGAGTACCCAATTCATTTTTTCCAATTTAAGGGGCAATTTAGCATGTTCAATCCACCTACACTGCACATCTTTTGGGTTGTGGGGGCGAAACCCACACAAACACGGGGAGAATGTGCAAACTCCACACGGACAGTGACCCAGAGCCGGGATCGAACCTGGGACCTCGGCGCACCACCGTGCTGCCCGTAAAACTTGCTCTTTTATTAA